>NC_044321.2:66760455-67374318 GCF_007474595.2 Lynx canadensis | reverse complement strand
CTTATTGATAAGAATGTGGTAATTGCAGGGGACTTTAACACCCCACTTACAGAAATGGATAGATCATCTAGACACACAGTCAATAAAGAAACAAGGGCCCTGAATGAGACATTGGATCAGATGGACTTGACAGATATATTTAGAACTCTGCATCCCAAAGCAACAGAATATACTTTCTTCTCGAGTGCACATGGAACATTCTCCAAGATAGATCATATACTGGGTCACAAAACAGCCCTTCATAAGTTTACAAGAATTGAAATTATACCATGCATACTTTCAGACCACAATGCTATGAAGCTTGAAATCAACCACAGGAAAAAGTCTGGAAAACCTCCAAAAGCGTGGAGCTTAAAGAACACCCTACTAACGAATGAGTGGGTCAACCAGGCAATTAGAGAAGAAATCAAAAAATATATGGAAACAAACGAAAATGAAAATACAACAATCCAAACGCTTTGGGACGCAGCGAAGGCAGTCCTGAGAGGAAAATACATTGCAATCCAGGCCTATCTCAAGAAACAAGAAAAATCCCAAATACAAAATCTAACAGCACACCTAAAGGAACTAGAAGCAGAACAGCAAAGGCAGCCTAAACCCAGCAGAAGAAGAGAAATAATAAAGATCAGAGCAGAAATAAACAATATAGAATCTAAAAAAACTGTAGAGCAGATCAACGAAACCAAGAGTTGGTTTTTTGAAAAAATAAACAAAATTGACAAACCGCTAGCCAGGCTTCTCAAAAAGGAAAGGGAGATGACCCAAATAGATAAAATCATGAATGAAAATGGAATTATTACAACCAATCCCTCAGAGATACAAACAATTATCAGGGAATACTATGAAAAATTATATGCCAACAAATTGGACAACCTGGAAGAAATGGACACATTCCTGAACACGCACACTCTTCCAAAACTCAATCAGGAGGAAATAGAAAGCTTGAACAGACCCATAACCAGCGAAGAAATTGAATCGGTTATCAAAAATCTCCCAACAAATAAGAGTCCAGGACCAGATGGCTTCCCAGGGGAGTTCTACCAGACGTTTAAAGCAGAGATAATACCTATCCTTCTCAAGCTATTCCAAGAAATAGAAAGGGAAGGAAAACTTCCAGACTCATTCTATGAAGCCAGTATTACTTTGATTCCTAAACCAGACAGAGACCCAGTAAAAAAAGAGAACTACAGGCCAATATCCCTGATGAATATGGATGCAAAAATTCTCAATAAGATACTAGCAAATCGAATTCAACAGCATATAAAAAGAATTATTCACCATGATCAAGTGGGATTCATTCCTGGGATGCAGGGCTGGTTCAACATTCGCAAATCAATCAACGTGATCCATCACATTAACAAAAAAAAAGAGAAGAACCATATGATCCTGTCAATCGATGCAGAAAAGGCCTTTGACAAAATCCAGCACCCTTTCTTAATAAAAACCCTGGAGAAAGTCGGGATAGAAGGAACATACTTAAAGATCATAAAAGCCATTTATGAAAAGCCCACAGCTAACATCATCCTCAACGGGGAAAAACTGAGAGCTTTTTCCCTGAGATCAGGAACACGACAGGGATGCCCACTCTCACCGCTGTTGTTTAACATAGTGCTGGAAGTTCTAGCATCAGCAATCAGACAACAAAAGGAAATCAAAGGCATCAAAATTGGCAAAGATGAAGTCAAGCTTTCGCTTTTTGCAGATGACATGATATTATACATGGAAAATCCGATAGACTCCACCAAAAGTCTGCTAGAACTGATACAGGAATTCAGCAAAGTTGCAGGATACAAAATCAATGTCCAGAAATCAGTTGCATTCTTATACACTAACAATGAAGCCACAGAAAGACAAATAAAGAAAATGATCCCATTCACAATTGCACCAAGAAGCATAAAATACCTAGGAATAAATCTAACCAAAGATGTAAAGGATCTGTATGCTGAAAACTATAGAAAGCTTATGAAGGTAATTGAAGAAGACTTAAAGAAATGGAAAGACATTCCCTGCTCATGGATTGGAAAAATAAATATTGTCAAAATGTCAATACTACCCAAAGCTATCTACACATTCAATGCAATCCCAATCAAAATTGCACCAGCATTCTTCTCGAAATTAGAACAAGCAGTCCTAAAATTCATATGGAACCACAAAAGGCCCCGAATAGCCAAAGGAATTTTGAAGAAGAAGACCAAAGCAGGAGGCATCACAATCCCAGACTTCAGCCTCTACTACAAAGCTGTCATCATCAAGACAGCATGGTATTGGCACAAAAACAGACACACAGACCAATGGAATAGAATAGAAACCCCAGAACTAGACCCACAAACGTATGGCCAACTCATCTTTGACAAAGCAGGAAAGAACATCCAATGGAAAAAAGACAGCCTCTTTAACAAATGGTGCTGGGAGAACTGGACAGCAACATGCAGAAGGTTGAAACTAGACCACTTTCTCACACCATTTACAAAAATAAACTCAAAATGGATAAAGGACCTAAATGTGAGACAGGAAACCTTCAAAACCTTAGAGGAGAAAGCAGGAAAAGACCTCTCTGACCTCAGCCGTAGCAATCTCTTACTCGACACATCCCCAAAGGCAAGGGAATTAAAAGCAAAAGTGAATTACTGGGACCTTATGAAGATAAAAAGCTTCTGCACAGCAAAGGAAACAACCAACAAAACGAAAAGGCAACCAACGGAATGGGAAAAGATATTTGCAAATGACATATCGGAGAAAGGGCTAGTATCTAAAATCTATAAAGAGCTCACCAAACTCCACACCCGAAAAACAAATAACCCAGTGAAGAAATGGGCAGAAAACATGAATAGACACTTCTCTAAAGAAGACATCCAGATGGCCAACAGGCACATGAAAAGATGTTCAGCGTCGCTCCTTATCAGGGAAATACAAATCAAAACCACACTCAGGTATCACCTCACGCCAGTCAGAGTGGCCAAAATGAACAAATCAGGAGACTATAGATGCTGGAGAGGATGTGGAGAAACGGGAACCCTCTTGCACTGTTGGTGGGAATGCAAATTGGTGCAGCCGCTCTGGAAAGCAGTGTGGAGGTTCCTCAGAAAATTAAAAATAGACCTACCCTATGACCCAGCAATAGCACTGCTAGGAATTTATCCAAGGGATACAGGAGTACTGATGCATAGGGGCACTTGTACCCCAATGTTCATAGCAGCACTGTCAACAATAGCCAAATTATGGAAAGAGCCTAAATGTCCATCAACTGATGAATGGATAAAGAAATTGTGGTATATATACACAATGGAGTACTATGTGGCAATGAGAAAAAATGAAATATGGCCCTTTGTAGCAACGTGGATGGAACTGGAGAGTGTAATGCTAAGTGAAATAAGCCATACAGAGAAAGACAGATACCATATGGTTTCACTCTTATGTGGATCCTGAGAAACTTAACAGGAACCCATGGGGGATGGGAAGGAAAAAAAAAAAAAAAGAGGTTAGAGTGGGAGAGAGCCAAAGCATAAGAGACTGTTAAAAACTGAGAACAAACTGAGGGTTGATGGGGGGTGGGAGGGAGGGGAGGGTGGGTGATGGGTATTGAGGAGGGCACCTTTTGGGATGAGCACTGGGTGTTGTATGGAAACCAATTTGTCAATAAATTTCATAAAAAAAAAAAAAAAAAAAAAAAAAAGAAAAGGGAGATGACCCAAATAGATAAAATCATGAATGAAAATGGAATTATTACAACCAATCCCTCAGAGATACAAACAATTATCAGGGAATACTATGAAAAATTATATGCCAACAAATTGGACAACCTGAAAGGAATGAACAAATTCCTCAACACCCACACTCTTCCAAAACTCAATCAGGAGAATATAGAAAGCTTGAACAGACCCATAACCAGCGAAGAAATTGAATCGGTTATCAAAAATCTCCCAACAAATAAGAGTCCAGGACCAGATGGCTTCCCAGGTAAGTTCTACCAGACGTTTAAAGCAGAGATAATACCTATCCTTCTCAAGCTATTCCAAGAAATAGAAAGGGAAGGAAAACTCCCAGACTCATTCTATGAAGCCAGTATTTCTTTGATTCCTAAACCAGACAGAGATCCAGTAAAAAAAGAGAATTACAGGACAGTATCCCTGATGAATACGGATGCAAAAATTCTCAATGAGACACTAGCAAATCGAATTCAACAGCATATAAAAAGACTGATTCACCATGATCAAGTGGGATTCATTCCTGGGATGAATGGCTGGTTCAACATTCGCAAATCAATCAACGTGATACATCACATTAATAAAAGAAAAGTTAAGAACTATCTGATCCTATCAATCAATGCAGAAAAGGCCTTTGACAAAATCCAGCACCCTTTCTTAATAAAAATCCTTGAGAAAGTCGGGATAGAACATACTTAAACATCATCAAAGCAATTTTTGAAAAGCCCACAGCTAACATCATCCTCAATGGGGAAAAATTGAGAGCTTTTTCCCTGAGATCAGGAACACGACAGGGATGCCCACTCTCACCGCTGTTGTTGTTGTTTTTTTTTTTTCTTTTTTAAAATATGAAATTTATTGACAAATTGGTTTCCATACAACACCCAGTGCTCATCACAAAAGGTGCCCTCCTCAATACCCATCACCAACCCTCCGCTCCCTCCCACCCCCCATCAACCCTCAGTTTGTTCTCAGTTTTTAACAGTCTCTTATGCTTTGGCTCTCTCCGACTCTAACCTCTTTTTTTTTTTTCCTTCCCCTCCCCCATGGGTTCCTGTTAAGTTTCTGAGGATCCACATAAGAGTGAAACCATATAGTATCTGTCTTTCTCTGTATGGCTTATTTCACTTAGCATTACACTCTCCAGTTCCATCCACGTTGCTACAAAAGGCCATATTTCATTTTTTCTCATTGCCACATAGTATTCCATTGTTTTTATATACCACAATTTCTTTATCCATTCATCAGTTGATGGACATTTAGGCTCTTTCCATAATTTGGCTATTGTTGAGAGTGCTGCTATGAACATTGGGGTACAAGTGCCCCTATGCATCAGCACTCCTGTATCCCTTGGATAAATTACTAGCAGTGCTATTGCTGGGTCATAGGGTAGGTCTACTTTTAATTTTCTGAGGAACCTCCACACTGCTTTCAAGAGCGGCTGCACCAATTTGCATTCCCACCAACAGAGCAAGAGGGTTCCCGTTTCTCCACATCCTCTCCAGCATCTATAGTCTCCTGATTTGTTCATTTTGGCCACTCTGACTGGCGTGAGGTGATACCTGAGTGTGGTTTTGATTTGTATTTCCCTGATAAAGAGCGACGCTGAACATCTTTTCATGTGCCTGTTGGCCATCTGGATGTCTTCTTTAGAGAAGTGTCTATTCATGTTTTCTGCCCATTTCTTCACTGGGTTATTTGTTTTTCGGGTGTGGAGTTTGGTGAGCTCTTTATAGATTTTGGATATTAGCCCTTTGTCCGATATGTCATTTGCAAATATCTTTTCCCATTCCGTTGGTTGCCTTTTAGTTTTGTTGGTTATTTCCTTTGCTGTGCAGAAGCTTTTTATCTTCATAAGGTCCCAGTAATTCACTTTTGCTTTTAATTCCCTTGCCTTTGGGGATGTGTCGAGTAAGAGTTTGCTACGGCTGAGGTCAGAGAGGTCTTTTCCTGCTTTCTCCTCTAAGGTTTTGATGGTTTCCTGTCTCACATTTAGGTCCTTTATCCATTTTGAGTTTATTTTTGTAAATGGTGTCAGAAAGTGGTCTAGTTTCAACCTTCTGCATGTTGCTGTCCAGTTCTCCCAGCACCATTTGTTAAAGAGACTGTCTTTTTTCCATTGGATGTTCTTTCCTGCTTTGTCAAAGATGAGTTGGCCATACGTTTGTGGGTCTAGTTCTGGGGTTTCTATTCTATTCCATTGGTCTGTGTGTCTGTTTTTGTGCCAATACCATGCTGTCTTGATGATGACAGCTTTGTAGTAGAGGCTAAAGTCTGGGATTGTGATGCCTCCTGCTTATGTCTTCTTCAAAATTCCTTTGGCTATTCGGGGTCTTTTGTGGTTCCATATGAATTTTAGGATTGCTTGTTCTAGTTTCGAGAAGAATGCTGGTGCAATTTTGATTGGGATTGCATTGAATGTGTACATAGCTTTGGGTAGTATTGACATTTTGACAATATTTATTTTTCCATTCCATGAGCAAGGAATGTCTTTCCATTTCTTTACATCTTCTTCAATTACCTTCATAAGCTTTCTATAGTTTTCAGCATACAGATCCTTTACATCTTTGGTTAGATTTATTCCTAGGTATTTTATGCTTCTTGGTGCAATTGTGAATGGGATCAGTTTCTTTATTTGTCTTTCTGTGGCTTCATTGTTAGTGTATAACAATGCAACTGATTTCTGTACATTGATTTTGTATCCTGCAACTTTGCTGAATTCATGAATCAGTTCTAGCAGACTTTTGGTGGAGTCTATCGGATTTTCCATGTATAATATCATGTCATCTGCAAAAAGCGAAAACTTGACTTCATCTTTGCCAATTTTGATGCCTTTGATTTCCTTTTGTTGTCTGATTGCTGATGCTAGAACTTCAAGCACTATGTTCAACAACAGCAGTGAGAGTGGACATCCCTGTCGTGTTCCTGATCTCAGGGAAAAAGCTCTCCGTTTTTCCCCATTGAGGATGATGTTAGCTGTGGGCTTTTCATAAATGGCTTTGATGATCTTTAAGTATGTTCCTTCTATCCCGACTTTCTCAAGGGTTTTTATTAAGAAAGGGTGCTGGATTTTGTCAAAGGCCTTTTCTGCATCGATTGACAGGATCATATGGTTCTTCTCTCTTTTTTTTGTTAATGTGATGTATCACGTTGATTGATTTGCAAATGTTGAACCAGCCCTGCATCCCAGGAATGAATCCCACTTGATCATGGTGAATCATTCTTTTATATGCTGTTGAATTCGATTTGCTAGTATCTTATTGAGAATTTTTGCATCCATATTCATCAGGGATATTGGCCTGTAGTTCTCTTTTTTCACTGGGTCTCTGTCAGGTTTAGGAATCAAAGGAATCCTGGCTTCATAGAATGAGTCTGGAAGTTTTCCTTCCCTTTCGATTTCTTGGAATAGCTTGAGAAGGATAGGTATTATCTCTGCTTTAAACGTCTGGTAGAACTCCCCTGGGAAGCCATCTGGTCCTGGACTCTTATTTGTTGGGAGATTTTTGATAACCGATTCAATTTCTTCGCTGGTTATGGGTCTGTTCAAGCTTTCTCTTTCCTCCTGATTGAGTTTTGGAAGAGTGTGGGTGTTCAGGAATTTGTCCATTTCTTCCAGGTTGTCCAATTTGTTGGCATATAATTTTTCATAGTATTCCCTGATAATTGTTTGTATCTCTGAGGGATTGGTTGTAATGATTCCATTTTCATTCATGATTTTATCTATTTGGGTCATCTCCCTTTTCTTTTTGAGAAGCCTGGCTAGAGGTTTGTCAATTTTGTTTATTTTTTCAAAAAACCAACTCTTGGTTTCGTTGATCTGCTCCACATTTTTTTTAGATTCTATATTGTTTATTTCTGCTCTGATCTTTATTATTTCTCTTCTTCTGCTGGGTTTAGGCTGCCTTTGCTGTTCTGCTTCTATTTCCTTTAGGTGTGCTGTTAGATTTTGTATTTGGGATTTTTCTTGTTTCTTGAGATAGGCCTGGATTGCAATGTATTTTCCTCTCAGGACTGCCTTCGCTGCGTCCCAAAGCGTTTGGATTGTTGTATTTTCATTTTCGTTTGTTTCCATATATTTTTTGATTTCTTCTCTAATTGCCTGGTTGACCCACTCATTCGTTAGTAGGGTGTTCTTTAACCTCCATGCTTTTGGAGGTTTTCCAGACTTTTTCCTGTGGTTGATTTCAAGCTTCATAGCATTGTGGTCTGAAAGTATGCATGGTATAATTTCAATTCTTGTAAACTTATGAAGGGCTGTTTTGTGACCCAGTATATGATCTATCTTGGAGAATGTTCCATGTGCACTCGAGAAGAAAGTATATTCCGGTGCTTTGGGATGCAGAGTTCTAAATATATCTGTCAAGTCCATCTGATCCAGTGTCTCATTCAGGACCCTTGTTTCTTTATTGACCGTGTGTCTAGATGATCTATCCATTTCTGTAAGTGGGGTGTTAAAGTCCCCAGCAATTACCACATTCTTATCAATAAGGTTGCTTATGTTTATGAGTAATTGTTTTATATATTTGTGGGCTCTGGTATTCGGCGCATAGACATTTATAATTGTTAGCTCTTCCTGATGGATAGACCCTGTAACTATTATATAATGTCCTTCTTCATCTCTTGTTACAGCTTTTAATTTAATGTCTAGTTTGTCTGATATAAGTATGGCTACTCCAGCTTTCTTTTGGCTTCCAGTAGCATGATAAATAGTTCTCCATCCCCTCACTCTGAATCTAAAGGTGTCCTCAGGTCTAAAATGAGTCTCTTGTAGACAGCAAATAGATGGGTCTTGTTTTTTTATCCATTCTGATACCCTATGTCTTTTGGTTGGCGCATTTAATCCATTTACATTCAGTGTTATTATAGAAAGATACGGGTTTAGAGTCATTGTGATGTCTGTATGTTTTATGCTTGTAGTGATGTCTCTGGTACTTTGTCTCACAGGGTCCCCCTTAGGATCTCTTGTAGGGCTGGTTTAGTGGTGACAAATTCCTTCAGTTTTTGTTTGTTTGGGAAGACCTTTATCTCTCCTTCTATTCTAAATGACAGACTTGCTGGATAAAGGATTCTCGGCTGCATATTTTTGCTGTCTAGCACACTGAAAATCTCGTGCCAATTCTTTCTGGCCTGCCAAGTTTCAAAAGAGAGATCAGTCACGAGTCTTATAGGTCTCCCTTTATATGTGAGGGCACGTTTACCCCTTGCTGCTGTCAGAATTTTCTCTTTATCCTTGTATTTTGCCAGTTTCACTATGATATGTCGTGCAGAAGATCGATTCAAGTTACGTCTGAAGGGAGTTCTCTGTGCCTCTTGGATTTCAATGCCTTTTTCCTTCCCCAGTTCAGGGACGTTCTCAGCTATTATTTCTTCAAGTACCCCTTCAGCACCTTTCCCTCTCTCTTCCTCCTCTGGGATACCAATTATGCGTATATTATTTCTTTTTAATGTATCACTTAATTCTCTAATTTTCCCCTCATACTCCTGGATTTTTTTATCTCTCTTTTTCTCAGCTTTCTCTTTTTCCATAACTTTATCTTCTAGTTCACCTATTCTCTCCTCTGCCTCTTCCATCCGAGCCGTGGTGGTTTGCATTTTGCTTTGCATTTCATTTAAAGCGTTTTTCAGCTCCTCGTGACTGTTCCTTAGTCCCTTGGTCTCTGTAGCAAGAGATTCTCTGCTGTCCTGTATACTGTTTTCCAGCCCAGCGATTAATTTTATGACTATTATTCTAAATTCACTTTCTGTTATATTATTTAAATCCTTTTTGATCAGCTCATTAGCTGTTGTTATTTCCTGGAGATTCTTTTGAGGGGAATTCTTCCACTTGGTCATTTTGGATAGTCCCTGGTGTGGTGAGGACCTGCAGGGCACTTCCCCTGTGCTGTGGTGTATAACTGGAGTTGGTGGGCGTGGCCGCAGTCAGTCCTGATGTCTGACCCCAGCCCACCGCTGGGGCCACAGTCAGACTGGTGTGTGCCTTCTCTTCCCCTCTCCTAGGGGCGGGATTCCCTGTGGGGTGGCGTGGCCTGTCTGGGCTACTTGCACACTGCCAGGCTTGTGGTGCTGGGGATCTGGCGTATTAGCTGGGGTGGGAAGGCAAGGTGCACGGCGGCAGAGGGGGCCGGCTTAGCTCGCTTCTCCTTAGGTGATCCACTTCAGGAGGGGCCCTGTGGCAGCCGGAGGGAGTCAGATCCGCTGCCGGAAGTTTGGCTCCACAGAAGCACAGAGTTGGGTGTTTGTCACCGCTGTTGTTTAACATAGTGTTGGAAGTTATAGCATCAGCAATCAGACAACAAAAGGAAATCAAAGCATCCAAATTGGCAAAGATGAAGTCAAGCTTTCATTTTTTGCAGATGACATGATACTATACATGGAAAATCCGATAGACTCTACCAAAAGTGTGGTAGAACTGATACATGAATTCAGCCAAGTTGCAGGATACAAAATCAATGTACAGAAATCAGTTGCATTCTTATACACTAACAATGAAGCAACAGAAAGACAAATAAAGAAACTGATCCTATTCACAATTGCCCCAAGAAGCATAAAATACCTAGGAATAAATCTTACCAAAGATGTAAAAGATCTGTATGCTGAAAACTATAGAAAGCTTATGAAGGAAATTGAAGGAGATATAAAGAAATGGAAAGACATTCCCTGCTCATGGATTGGAAGAATCAATATTGTCAAAATGTCAATACTACCCAAAGCTATGTACACATTCAATGCAATCCCAATCAAAATTGCACCAGCATTCTTCTCGAAACTAGAACAAGCAATCCTAAAATTCATATGGAACCACAAAAGGCCCCGAATAGCCAAAGGAATTTTGAAGAAGACCAAAGCAGGAAGCATCACAATCCCAGACGTTAGCCTCTACTACAAAGCTGTAATCATAAAGACAGCATGGTCTTGGCACAAAAACAGACACATAGACCAATGGAATAGAATAGAAACCCCAGAACTAGACCCACAAACGTATGGCCAACTGATCTTTAACAAAGCAGGAAAGAACATCCAATGGAAAAAATACAGTCTTTTTAACAAATGGTGCTGGGAGAATTGGACAGCAACATGCAGAAGATTGAAACTAGACCACTTTCTCACACCATTCACAAAAATAAACTCAAAATGGATAAAGGACCTGAATGTGAGACAGGAAACCATCAAAACCCTAGAGGAGAAAGCAGGAAAAGACCTCTCTGACCTCAGCCGTAGCAATCTCTTCCTCGACACATCCCCAAAGGCAAGGGAATTAAAAGCAAAAATGAACTACTGGGACCTTATGAAGATAAAAAGCTTCTGCACAGCAAAGGAAACAACCAATGAAACTAAAAGGCAACCAACGGAATGGGAAAAGATATTTGCAAATGACATATCAGACAAACGGCTAGTATCCAAAATCTATAAAGAGCTCACCAAACTCCATACCCGAAAAACAAATAACCCAGTGAAGAAATGGGCAGAAAACATGAATAGACACTTCTCTAAAGAAGGCATCCGGATGGCCAACAGGCAAATGAAAAGATGCTCAACGTCACTCCTTATCAGGGAAATACATATCAAAACCACACTCAGATATCACCTCACGCCAGTCAGAGTGGCCAAAATGAACAAATCAGGAGACTATAGATACTGGTGAGCCTATGGAGAAATGGGAACACTCTTGCACTGTTGGTGGGAATGCAAATTGTTGCAGCCGCTCTGGAAAGCAGTGTGGAGGTTCCTCAGAAAATTAAAAATACAACTACCCTATGACCCAGCAATAGCACTGCTAGGAATTTACCCAAGGGACACAGGAGTGCTGATGCATAGGGGCACTTCTACCCCAATGTTTATAGCAGCACTCTGAACAATAGCCAAATTATGGACAGAGCCTAAATGTCCATCACCTGATGAATGGATAAATAAATTGTGGTTATATACACAATGGAGTACTACATGGCCATGAGAAAGAACGAAATATGGCCCTTTGTAGCAACGTGGATGGAACTGGCGAGTGTGATGCTAAGTGAAATAAGCCATACAGAGAAAGACAGATACCATATGGTTTCACTCTTATGTGGATCCTCAGAAACTTAACAGAAACCCATGGGGGAGGGGAAGGAAAAAAAAAAGAGGTTAGAGTGGGAGAGAGCCAAAGCATAAGAGACTGTTAAAAACTGAGAACAAACTGAGGGTTGATGTGGGGTGGGAAGGAGGGAGGGTGGGTGATGGGTATTAAGGAGGGCACATTTTGGGATGAATACTGGGTGTTGTATGGAAACCAATTTGACAATAAATTTCATATATTGAAAAAAAATAAGTGGGATAAAATTTAAGTGGACTTTTCAATAGCAATTATATTTTATGATATGTCTACGTAAACAGTTTTGTCACCAGCTACATCCCAAGACCTGACCTTTGCTGACTACCTGCTTGTACTCATTGACTTTGTCCGCATTTTTCCTTAATATTTTCCTTTCAGCTTATCTCTTAACTTGGGCAAATGGAAACCAAACCATTCCTCAAACAAAAGCAGCTGCCATGACAAGACCTCTAGCCATCCCAGACCACCCAGACCAATTTGACTGTAATCCCTGTCTTGTACCTGCACAGATGGACCATCGAATGACCTCTAGAATGACCTACAACTACATTTACTTTATTATAATGCTAAAATATCCACCCAAGGAAGACCATAAACTCATTCACATAACATATATATATATATATATATATGCATGTTTCCTTAAAGTGCATGCATAGCCTTATGCCCACCTTTATATACAATGACAAGACTTCTGTATCTAAATATTCATCCTAACCCAAAATGAAGGGAACTTATTCACACGTGTGGAAAGTCATGGCTTTGGAAGTTTTTCTTCATGATCTCCTATTTGCTGCAAATAAAGTTTACTTTGTGCAACAACTCTGCCTGGTGTATCTGTGACTCACCATGGAGCAAATTCACGTTGTTTCTGTTACAGTTTCCCATATCTCTTCAGTAACTTACACCCTTAAAGTTTTTCTAAATTAAGCTAAATGTTCTTTGAATATATAGGTTGTTTCAAATTAAGTACTGAAACATTGAATTCATTGAATATCTAGATTGTTTCAAAATATAGTACTGAAACATTAATTATCAAATATAATTTTATTGACTTCCAGATAATTACAGAGAAACTAAAGTATTTGGATGTGTTAGTGACTATGTCCAGCACTACATTAAAAGCCATATTAAAAAAGGCATATGCTTCTAGAAATTTTGAAATGTATCCTTAAATTTGTCAATCTACAGAGAGATCACATAACAGTTCACAGTTAATTATAATTTTTATGACTTTTTGTTTTAACATTGATAGTTTTTTAATATTTTGGCTTTATTTCCAGACTTAAGGAAACCTTTTCTCTTAAGCTATCCATGACTTAACCACAATTTGGTGAAGTACATCTTTGGGTACCAAACTGAAGAAATTATTTTTTTTACTCCATACTGATCCTTCTAGAACTTGGAATTTCAGGCAGTATTCTTATTTTCTTGGCAATATAGTTATTTTCATGAGTTCCATAAGAATCTATTCTTCTTGTAATGGTACATAGTTGCAAACATTAGCTATATTACCAAAGCTTTGACTGGAGTGTCATATTAGGGAGAGAGATGCATGTACTCAGAAACGACTAGATATCTTTAATGGACCAAAGGTGACTTTATGAAACCAATAATGCCTCTTGGAAAAATTGGCCTGGTATCTTGCTTCCACGTTTCCCAGAAGCATTGCCAGATGAGTAAGAAAGGGCATTTCTTGGCTGGACCAGGAACACCAGGATATTTTACGGACGTCAAGAAGATAAGAATTTACTCAAACCCACAGATAATTCAGGCAAAGTCTGATCACTGGTCTTCAGCTTGCTGTTATCATGAGGCTTTTTAGAGTCCAATCTGACATTCCTTTTGAAGATGTCCAGCAAAACAGAGCCTATATAGTCCATCACTATTCTTGTTGCAGTTATGTAAATATGCAGTTATGTAAATATTATGTAAATAATCAGGAAAAGTTAAATGAAACTAGATTTATTTTGTAAAAAAATTAGTCTTACTTTGATTATCTCTGATAGAAATGGGAGTGACTATAAATGGGAAAATTATGTTCCAGTGGAAAACTATAATACACCCATGTGGAAAATCAGATTCTAGTCCTCTTAATTGTCTTTGAAATTTTGTTTTTGCCTGTAAACTGGATTGGATGCTGAATTCTAGTTTTATCCAAACTAATGTTTCCATTTTTCCTCCTATCCTTCTAACTTGGAATTATTAAGAACTAAAACTGTACTTTTTCTGAAACTATGCAAGCTAAAGTTGGACAGCTTGATAAAAACTTCAGAGAAATCAGTATAACAGCTCATGTATAAAACAACCATTATGCCTGCCACTATGTGTATCACTCAGAAAGATTATTAGACACATTCAAAGTATAAACGAGGGACACAGAGGAAGATGGAGGCATAGGAGGATGCTGGAATCACTGCGTCCTAGTGATCACTTATATTCCACCCACACCTGCCTAAATAACCCAGAAAAAAGCCAGAAGACTACCAGAATGGATTCTCTAGAGCCAAGCATAGAAGAGAGGCCCACGGAAGAGGGTAGGAGGGGCGGAGAGGCAGTGCTCCTGACACAGACTGGCAGGAGGGAGCCGGGGCAGAGGGGCAGGCTGCCAGCAAAGCAGAGCCCCCCCAGTCTGGCTTGCAAAAGCAGAGGGGCCTGACAGAGTGTGTTCGGACAGCAAGTGGGACTTAACATCTGTAAGGTTATAAGTTAACAGGTCTGCTCAGAGAGAGGGAGGGCTGGAGGACAACAGGAGGAAGAGTTATTGAGCCCCTGAGGACAGAGTTCAGCTTGGCAGGGAACAAAGGTGCTTGCCAGCGCCATCTCCCTTGCCCATCCCCCAGCCAAAATCCCAAAGGGAACCAGTTCCTGTCAGGGAGCTTGCTTGCACCGCACAAACAACCAATGTTGTGCTTCTGTGGATCCATCCCTCCAGCGGCAGGTCTGACTCACTCCTGGTACTGCAGGGCCGCTCACGAAGCAGAACACCAAAGGCAAAGGAGGTGAGCCTACCCCTCCCACCCCTGTGCACCTTGCTGATCTGCCCCAACGAATACACCAGATCCCCAGCACCACAAGCCTGGCAGTGTGCAAGTAGCCCAAACAGGCCACTCCACCCCACAGTGAATCCCGCCCCTAGGAGAGGGGACAAGGTACACAACAGTCTGACTGTGGCCCCAGTGGTGGGCTGGGGTCAGACATCAGGTCTGACTGCGGCCCCGCCCACCAACGCAAGTTATACAAGACAGCACAGGGGAAGTG
Organism: Lynx canadensis; assembly: GCF_007474595.2. NCBI lineage: Eukaryota > Metazoa > Chordata > Mammalia > Carnivora > Felidae > Lynx > Lynx canadensis. Next base: position 67,359,264 of record NC_044321.2, on the reverse strand, counting down.
CCCTGCAGTTCTGCACCACTCCAGGGACTATCCAAAATGATGAAGCAGAAGAATTCCCCTCAAAAGAAACTCCAGGAAATACCGACAGCTAACGAACTGATCAAAAACGGTTTGAACAATATAACAGAAAGTGAATTTAGACTAATAGTCATAAAGTAAATCACTGGACTTGAAAACAGTATAAAGAACAGCACAGAATCTATTGCTACAGAGATCAAGGGACTAAGAAACAGCCAGGAGCAGCTAAAACATGCTATTAATGAGCTTCAAAATAAAACGGAGGCGACCACAGCTCTGATTGAAGAGACAGAAGGGAGAATAGGTGAACTAGAAGATAAAATTATGGAAAAAGAAGAAGATGAGAAAAATTCCATAATTTTATCTTCTAGTTCACCTATTCTCTCCTCTGCCTCTTCAATCTGAGCCTTGGCCGTTTCCGTTTTATTTTGCATCTTGTTTATAGCGTTTTTTTTTAGCTCCTCCTGACTATTCCTAAGTCCCTTGATCTCTGTAGCAATAGGTTCTCTGCTGTCCTTTATACTGTTTTCAAGCTCAGCGACTTTTTATGACTATTATTCTAAATTCACTTTCCGTTATATCATTTAAATCCTTTTGATCAGTTCATTAGCTGTCGTTATTTCCTGGAGTTTCTTTTGAGGGCATTTCTTCCGTTTGGTCATTTTGGATAGTCCCTGGAGTGGTGAGGACCTGCAGGGCACTTCCCCTGTGCTTTGTCTCCTATAACTGGAGTTGGTGGGCGAGGCCGCTGTCAGACCTGATGTCTGACCCCTGCCCACCGCTGGGGCCACAGTCAGACTGTGGCCTTCTCTTCCCCTCTCCTAGGGGCGGGATTCACTGTGGGGTGGCGTGGCCCGTCTGGGCTACTTGCACACTGCCAGGCTTGTGGTGCTGGGGATCTGGCGTATTAGCTGGGGTGGGTAGGCAAGGTGCAAGGGGGCAGGAGGGGCAGGCTCAGCTCACTATTCCTTCAGAGATCCGCTTTGGGAGGGGCCCTGCACCACCAGGAGTGACTCAGATCTGCCGGAGGGATGGATCTGCAGAAGCACTGCATTGGGTGTTTGTGCGGTGGAAGCACGTTCCCTGGCAGGAACTGGTTCCCTTTGGGATTTTGGCTGGGGGATGGGCGAGAGAGATGGCGCTGGGGAGCGCCTTTGTTCCCCACCACACTGAGCTCTGTAGTCCCGGGGCTCAGCAACTCTCCCTTCCATTTTCCTCCAGCCTTTCCGCTCTCTGAGCAGAGATGTTAACTTATAACCTCCCAGATGCTAAGTCCCGCTTGCAGTCTGAACACACTCTGTTCCACCCCTCTGCTTTTGCAAGCCATTCTTGGGGGCTCTGCTTGGCCGGCAGGCTGCCTCTCCGTCCTGGCTCCCTCCTGCCAGTCCGTGTAGTGCACACTGCCTCTCCACCCTTCCTACCCTCTTCCGTGGGCCTCTCGTCTGAACTTGGCTCTGGAGACTCCATTATGCTAGTCTTCTGGCAGTTTTCTGGGTTATTTAGGCAGGTGTAGGTGGAATCTAAGTGATCAGCAGGAAGCGCGGTGAGCCCAGCGTCCTCCTACGCTGCCATCTTCCCTAGCCTCCTCCATAGTACTTTTATTGTGTGTGTGGTAACAGTGTTTAAGATCTAGTATCTTAGGTCCCCATGCCCTTGGGCCAGGAGTCAGCAGGAAGGGCAGTGGCATGTGGAGCCCGCACCCAGCTCTGTCCTTCCACACACACGTGCTTGGTGGCCAGGCCTGGGTATGTTCCACAGAACTACCAGTGAGCTGTGGCTCTCCAGGTCATATGATTGGTGCTGGAGTGACACAGTGAGCAAGACTGTGGTTGTAAGGGATCTTGGACATCACATGCTCTGAAACTCATTCCACAGATTCAAGTAAGAACCTAGAGACCATCCAGTGTGTTCCTGTATAAACATACAATTATTTAGCTTTAAAAAAAGAAGGGAGCCTATGGAGATGTCAGTGGAGTAGGAGGACAATAGACTCACCTCATTCCAAGAACCCAACTCGATAACTGTCAAATCACCCTAAATGCCCCAGAAGTTGACTTGAAGACTGACAGAACAAACTTTACAGCTAAAGGGAGAGAAGATGCCATGTCAAAGAAGGAGCAGTGGATATAGTGTCTTTTTTAACACGGAGAAGTCAGAGATAGAGACAAAATGAGAAGGCAGAGGAATTTATCCCAAATGAAAGAACAAGATAAGACCATGGCCAGATATTTAAGCAAAACAGATAAAAGTAATATGCCTAATGGAGAGTTTAAAGAAACAATCATAAGGATACTCATTGGGCTTGAGAAAAGAATAGAAGACATCAGTGAGACCCTTAACACAGAGATAAAAGGGTTTAAAAAGTATTGATGACGATTAAGAGTGCAATAAACAAAACTGGAAGCAGGCTCGATACAAGGCAGGCTGGAATAAGAAGAGGAACAAATTAAGATTCAGAAGACAAAATAATGGAAAATAATGAAGGTTAACAAAAGAGAGAACAAAGAATTATGCAACACAAAAACAGAAATAAGGAACCCAGTGACTCCATTAATGTAAAACATTTTTATTATAAGAATTACAGAAGAATAGAGGGAAAAAAGGTAGGCAGGAATTTATTTGAAGAAATAACAGCTTAAAACTTCCCAAATTTGGGGAAAGAAACAGACATTCAGATCCAGGACACACTGACAACTATCATAAAAATCAACAAAAGCAAACCAACACCGACATATTATAATTACATTTACAAAATAAAAAATAAAGACAAAGAAAAAAACCTTAAGAGCAGCAAGACAAAAGAAGTCCTTAATGGGAAGACCCAACAGGCTAGCAGGATATCTCTTAACAGAAACTTGACAAGCCAGAAGGGAGTGGTATGATATATTCAACGGGCTGAATGGAAAGCTGAATGCAGCCAAGAATCCTCTATCCAGCAAGACTATCACTCAGAATAAAGGAGAAATAGTTTCCCAGACCAAAAAAAAAAAAAAAAAAAAAGTAAAGGAGTTCATGACTACTAAACCAGCCTTCTAAGAAATGCTAAAGAGGATTCTTTGAGTGCAAAGGTGAGATCAAAAGTGGCAAAGACCAAAAAGGATCAGAGGAAATCTCCAGACACAATGGCAAAACAAGAAATAAAATGGCGATAAATACATATCTGTCAATACTTACTTTGAAAGTAAATGAGCTAAATGTTTCAATCAAGAGACAGAGGGTGGGCGAATAGATTAAAAAAAAAAAAAGGACTCACCTATGCTGCCTACAAAAGACTCATTTTAGACCTAAAGACACTTGGAGATTGAAAGTGAATGGAGAAACATTTTTTCACGAAAATGGATGTCAAAAGAAAACCGAAGTAGCAATACATATAGTGGACAAACTAGACTTTAAAACAAAGACTGTGAGAAGAGACATAGAAGCACATTATATCATAATAAAAGGGACAATCCAATAAGAAAAAAAAACAAAAATTGTAAATATACATGCAACATGGAAGTGCCCAAGTATATAAAACAATTTATAACACACATAAAAGAACGGACTGACAATAATACAGTAGGAGTGAGGGACTTTAACACCCCACATACATCAGTGGACAGATTATCTAAACAGAAAATCAACAAGGAAACAATGACTTTGAATGACACCGGAACAGATCATCTTAAGAGATATACTAAGAAGATACTATCTTAAAACAGCAGAATACATTCTCCAGAAAAGATCACATATTAGTTCACAGAACAGACCTCAATGAATACAAAAAGATTGAAGTCATACCATGCAACTTTCCTCACCACAATGTGAGGAAACTAGAAGTCAAGAACAAGAAAAAAAATCTGGAAATACTACATATATAATGAATAGTCAACCAGGATATTAAAGAAAAAAAATTTAAAAATACATGAAACAAATGAAAATGAAAACACAACAGTCCAATACCTTTGGGATGCAGTAAAAGGGCTTTTAAAGGAACCCTTACACCAAACGAAGCTAGAAAAGGAACAACTAAAGCCAGTAGAATGAAGGAAATAATAAAGATTAGAGCAGAAATAAATAAAATAGATATAAAAAAATTATAGAATAGGTAAATGAAACCAGTAACTGGTTCTTTAAAAAAAATAAAATTGATAAACCACTAGCCATACACATGAAAAAGAGAAGGAATGAAAAAAATTAAAAATGAGAGAGAAGAAATAATAACCAATAACACAGAAATATAAACAATTATAAGATAATATTATCAAAAACTATATACCAACGAATTGGACAAGCTGGAAAAAAATGGGTAAATTCCTAGAAACATATAACTACCAAAACTGAAAGAGGAAGAAATAGAAAACATTAACAGGTCAATTGTCAGCAAAGAAATTGTTTCAGTAATCAAGAAACTCCCCAAACAGAAGGCTAAAACCAGATGGTTTCGCAAGGAATTCTACCAAACATTTAAGAAGAATTTCTATTTATTTATCTGAAAGTATTCTAAAAAAATAGAAAAACAGGGAAATTTTCCAAATTAATTCTATGAGGACAAAAATACCATGATTCCAAATCCAGATAATGACACCAGTAAAACTGAGAATTATAAGCCTGTATCCCTGAGGAGCACCAATGCAAAAATTCTTAATAAAATAGTAGCGTACTAATTCCAACAGTACATTAAAAAATATATATTCAACACGATCAAGTGGGATTTATTCCTAAGTTGCAAGGGTAGTTCAATATTCACAAGTAAGTCACAGTGATGCACCACATGAATAAACGAAATGATAAGAAACATACGATCATTTGTCAAAAAGCATTTGACAAAGTACAACATCCATTCCTGATAAAAGCCCTCAACAAAGTAGGTCTATAGGGAAAATACGTCCATGTAATAAAGGCCATATGTGAAAAACCAACAGGTAATATCATCATAAATGGGGGGGAAATTAGGAGATTTCCTCTATGATCGGGAACAAGACAGGGATGTTTACTCTTACCACTGTTATTTAACATAGTACTGGAAGTTCTAGCCACAGCAATCACACAATAAAATTAAATACAAGACATCCAAATTGGCACATAAAAAGTAAAACTTTCACTATTTGCAGAAGACATGATACTACACATAGAAAACTTGAAACACTTGATCAAAAAACTGCTGGAATTTATGCATGAATTCAGTAAAGTCCCAGGATACAAAAATCAAAGTACAGACACATGTTGCATTTCTACACACCAATAATGAAGTTGTAGAAAGTGAAATGAAGCAATCAATCCCCTTTACAATTGCACCAAAAAAATAAATAAATAAGATACCTAGGAATAAACCTAATCCAAGAGGTGAAAAACCTTTATATGAAAACTGTACAACACTGATGAAAGAATTTGAAGATGACACAAAAAAATGGAAAGATATTCAATTTTCATGGATCAGAAGAAGAAATATTGCTAAAATGTCAGTATCACCCAAAGTAATCTACACGTTAAATGCAATCTCTATCAAAATATTGTCAGCATTTTTCACAGAGCTTGAACCAACAATACTAAAATTTATATGGAACCACATTAAAAATTTATTTTAATAACAAAATTTGCTATTCAGACCTTGAACCAAAAGCGATCTTTAAAAAGAAAGGTAAAGTCGGAGGTATCAAAATTCTGGGCTTCAAATTATATTACCAAGCTGTAGTAATCAAGACAGTATGGTACTGGAACAAAAACAGTCATATAGATCAATGGAACAGAATAGGAAACTCAGGAATGAACCCATAACTCTATGGTCCGCGAATCTTCAACAAAGAAGTAAATAATATCCAATGGAAAACAGTCTTTTCAACAAATGGTGTTGGGAATCTTGGACAGCAACATGCTAAAGAATGAAACTGGATCACTTTCTTGCACCATACACAAATACAAATCTAAATGGGTTAAAGACCAAAAAAATGGATTAAAGACCTAAATGAGAGACAGGAAACCATAAAAATCCTAGAGGAAAACTGAGGCAGTAACCTCTCTGAGATCAGCCTTAGTAACTTCTTTCTAGATCTGTCTCCTGAGGTAACAGAAACAAAAGCAAAAATAAATGATTGGGACTTCATCAAAGTAAAAAAGCTCTGCACCATGAAGGAAACATTCAATGAAACTAAAAGGTAACCTAAGAAATGGGAGAATATATTTGCAAATGACATATCTGATAAATGGTTAGTTTCCAAAATATATAAGGAGCCTATAAATTTCAACACCCAAAACCAAATACTGCTGTTAGAAAATGGGCAGAAGACATGAGTAGACATATTTTCTGAAGAAGACACCCAGATGGCCAACTGACACATGAAAAGATGCTTAACATAACTCATAACAAGGAAAACGCAAATGAAAAGTACAATGCGATACCACCTCATTCTTGTCAGAGTGGCTAAAATTTAACAACACAGGAAAGAACAGGTGTTGGCAAGGATGTGGAGAAAGGGGAACCCTCTTGCACTTTTGGTGGGAATGCAAACTGGTGCAGTCACTGTGTAAAACCAGTATGGAGGTTCCTCAGAAATTTAAAAATAGAACTACCCTATGATTCACCAATTATACTACTTGGTATTTACCCAAATGATAAAAAAAAATACTAATTCAGAGACGTATGTGCATCCTGATATTTATAGCAGCATTATCTACAATAGCCAAATAATTGAAACATCCTAAGTGTTCATCAACTGATGAATGGATAAAGAAGATGTGGTATATATCAAGAATGGCATATTACCCATTCATAAAAAAAAATGAAACCTTACCATTTGCAATGACATGAATCGAGCTGGAGAGTATTTTCCTAAGTGAAATAAGTCAGAAAAAGACAAATACCATTCAATTTCACTAATATATGGTATTGAAAAAACAAAACAAATGAGCTAATGGGGGGGGAGAGATAGGGAGGGAGAGAGAGAGGAAAACCAAGAAACAGATTCTTAACTATAGAGAACAAGAATAAAGTGATTGTTACCAGAAGGCAGGTGGGTGGGTGGATGAGTTAAATAGATGATGGGGATTAAGAAGTGCACTTGTATGATGAGCATCGGGTGTTATATGCAAGTGTTGCATCACCATATTGTACACCTGAAACTAATATTACACTGTATTACACTAAATGGAATTTAAATGAAAACTTTTAAAAAGGGAAAAAAGATTATCTTAGAAAATTTCAAATATACAATGCAGAATTAACTATAGTTGCTACAATATGTGTTAGTTCCTCAGTACTCATTCATCTTATAAATGAAAATTTGTACACTTTGACCAACATCTGCCCATTTTCCTCACTTCCCAGACCCAAGAAACCACCATTCTATTTACTGTTTCTGTATATTTGACTTTTTTAAAGGTTCATTTCATTTTTTTAATTTAAATTTTACTTAGTTAACATACTCTGTGATATGTGTTTCAGGTGTAAAATTCAGTGATTCATCACTTACATACAACACCCAGTGCTCATCATAAGTGTCCTCCTTAATACCCATCACCCATCTAGTCTATCTCCCATCAACCTCCCTCCATCAATCCTCAGTTTATTCTCAATTGTTAGGAGTCTCATGGTTTGTTTCCCTCTCTCCTCTTAAGAAAGAAAGAAAGAAAGAAAGAAAGAAAGAAAGAAAGAAAGAAAGAAAGAAAGAGGCAGGGAGGGAGCCAAACCGTAAGAGAATCTTAAAAACTGAGAACAATCTGAGGGTTGATGGGGGGTGGGAGGGAGAGGAGGGTGGGTGATGGGTATTAAGAAGGGCACCTGTTGGGATGAGCATTGGGTGTTGTATGGAAACCAATTTGACAATAAATTTCATATTAAAAAAATAAAAAATAAAAGATATTTTAAATTAGTCAAAAAAATCTTTTTATTATGATAAAACTAATGCATAAGCAATGTAAACATTTTGAAGAGAATAAAGAAAAAAATGAAAAAGAAACTAAAATGCAGCACAGGGCATGGGAGAAGATATTTGCAAACATACTTACTGCACTTTGCATGAGGTTTTCCAGTTTATTCATGTTCTTGCAAATGAAAGAAGTTCCTTCTTTTTACGGCTGAATAATAGTAAATTGTATGTATATAGCACATTTTTAAATTCAATTATCTGTCAGTGGATACCCAGGTTTTCTGGATATCTTGAATATCATAATACTACAATAAAAATGGTAGTGTAGATATCACTTCAAGATTCTGATTGCACTTTGTATAAATAACCGTAAGAGGGATTGCTGGATCATATAATAGTTCTATTTTTTTATTTTTTTAGGTTCCTCTTTACCGGTTTTCACAATGACTGAGCCGATTTACATTCACACTTACAGTATATAAGGATTCCATTTTCTCCACATCCTCACCATCACTTATCTTTTGACTTTTTAGTAGTAATCCTAACAATTGTGAGGTGATTGTCATTGTGTTTTTGATTTGCATTTCCCTAATAATTAGTGATATTAAGCATCTTTTGATTGACTTCTTGACCATTTGTATGTCTCCTTTGGGAAAATGTCTATTAGATACTCTTCCCATTTTTAATAAAATAGTAAAAATAATAATATGATTATATTTTTTCCTGAGTTGTATGAGTTTCTTATATATTTTGGATATTAATCCCATATCAGATATATGGTTTGCAATATTGTTTACCATTCCATAGATTGCCTTTTCATTTTGTTGATTATTTCTTTTGCTGTACAGAAGCTTTTTAATTTAATATAGCCTCAATTTTTTGTTTGTTTGCTTTTGTTGACTGTCCTTTTAATAGCATTTTTAAAACTTCATTACTAAGACCAGTGTCAAAGAAGTTTTTCCTCACTGTTTTCTGGGAGTTTTATGCTTTCACTTTTACACTTAAGTCTTTAATCCATTTTGAATTAATTTTTTGGATGGTGTCAGATTGGGGTACAGTTGTACTTTTTCCATGCAAGTATCCAGTTTCCCAAACATCTTGTATTGAAGAGACAATATTTTTTCCCTTGTGTATTTTTGGTGCCCTGTCAAAGATCAGTTGACTGTGTATGTGGGTTTATTTCTGGGCTCTGTATTATGTTCCACTGGTCTATGCGTGGCATCTGTTTTTATGTCACTACCACACAGTTTTGATTACTATAGCTTTATAATAGAGTTGTAAATCATGGACAGTGGTGCCTCTAGTTTTCTTATTTTCTTTAGGATTATTTTGACTATTTGGGGTATTTTGTATTTCCATACGGATTTTGGGATTGCTTTATTTTCTATTTCTGTACAAAAATGACATTGGAATCTTGATAGGGATAATACTGAATCTGTAGATGGTTCTGAGTGGTCAATGTGTTTATATCCCATTGTTATACTGTTTTGATTACTATGGATTTGTAATAAAGTTTGAAATTATAAAGTATAATGGCTCCATTTTTTTCTTTATCCAGATCACCTTGGATATTCAGGATCTTTTGCGGTTCCAAATGAATTTTAGGAATATTTTTTTTTCTGCTTCTGTGAAAAATGCTATTGAGATTTGATGGAGATCGTATTGAAAATATTGACGGTTTTGGGTAGTATGGACATGTTAACAATATTAATTATTGATATGTGACATCATCAAGATGGTGATACAAGTCACTTCTAACTATAGTGTGCTTCCCAAGATGATCAACTAGCAACTAGTCAGACAAGACACCACTGTGAAAATTTTAGAACTCAGCAGGAGAGGCTGAAGCACTTCTGCAACCACAAAGGATAAGAAAGACTGCATTAGAAGGGTAAGTGGAGCAGCTTCACCCTGACCATATGTCCCCTACCTCAGGCTGGCACAATGCCACACAGAGAGGTCCTCCCTTGGCCTACAGTTTCCCCAGTGTAAAAAGAGTTCCCAAGGTGGGTATCCAGCTCCCTTAGCATTGTGAGTCACTTCTCAGGGGGCTTGCTTGGATCTCTTTTCACAAGAATTTCAGGGGTAACATACAGGACTTGACTACTGGAGATCAGATTGTGATGGAGAAGAGGGCGGGCAGAAATTATAACAACCAGTGCTTGGATCTTGGCAAACTGACTTCCTATTCACACTGGCATCCAAGTGGTTTTGTCCATCTGCAGAGCCGAGAGGATGGCCATGTCTGATCAGGGAATTTGATATGTAATTCTGCATTAACTGGGACCCTAAAGAGTGAGTCGTGCTGGCTTTGGAGCCTATCCTGACAGCCCCCTGGCCAAGGACACTAATTCATAGCCCCACATACTACTGAGAATGTCTCCCTGTTCTTTCCTAACAAGGAATCCTGGCCAGATAATATGAAAAGCTGTGTAGCTCAGCAGCACTTGAGACAGCCCAGCCAGTACCCTGCTCTTCTGCAGAGCCAAGCCAATGCTCCATTTGGTCAGAGAGCTTGGTGGAAAGTTCCATCTGATTTGAGACTCCAAACAATGAGTCTTTCTGGCTTGGGGCCTGTTTTGTTGCCTTGAGAGGAAAGGAAGCTAAGTTTTGTTTGTTTGATATTTAATTGTATTTTTTATTTTTTAAAAATTTATACAGAAATTAGCATATAGTGCAACAATAATTTCAAGAGTAGATTCCTTCGTGTCCCTTACCCATTTAGCCTATCCCCCCTCCCACAACCCCTCCTGTAACCCTCAGTTTGTTCTCCATATTTATGAGTGTTTTCTGTTTTGTCCCCCTCCCTGTTTTTATATTATTTTTGTTTCCCTTCTCTTATGTTCATCTGTTTTGTCTTTTAAAGTCCTCATATGAGTGGTCATATGATTTTTGTCTTTCTCTGACTAATTTCACTTAGCATAATACCCTCCAGTTCCATCCATGTAGTTGCAAATGGCAAGCTTTCATTCTTTTTGATTGCTGAGTAATACTCCATTGTGTGTGTGTGTGTGTGTGTGTGTGTGTGTGTGTACACACACCAAATCTTCTTTATCCATTCATCCATCGAAGGACATTTCGGCTTTTTCCATACTTTGGCTATTGTTGATAGTGCTGCTATAAACATGGGGGTGCATGTGTCCCTTCGAAACAGCACACCTGTATCCTGTGGATAAATGCCTAGTAGTACAATTGCTGGGTCATAGGGTAGTTCTATTTTTAGTTTTTGAGGAACCTGCATACTGTTTTCCAGAGTGGCTGCACCAGCTTGCATTCCCATCAGCAATGCAAAAGAGATACTCTTTCTCTGCATCCTTGACAACATCTGTTGTTGCTTGAGTTGTTCATGTTAGCCATTCTGACAGATGTAAGGTGGTATCTCATTGTGGTTTTGATTTGTATTTCCCTGATGATGAGTGATGTTGAGCATTTTTTCATTTGTCATTTGGCCATCTGGATGTTTTCCTTGGAGAAATGTCTATTCATGTCTTTAGCCCATTTCTTCACTGGATTATTTGTTTTTTCGGTGTTGAGTTTGATCCGTTCTTTATAGATTTTGGCTACTAAACCTTTATATGATATGTCAGATAAAGGAAGCTAATTTTTAAGTTCTGCTTACTGCTGAGTGCCATCCTCAGCCCATGCAACCAGGAAACCTGGCCAGAGCCCTTGCAAACCTTTGTAGTCCAACAGGACTTAAACATGGAGCAAAGGAGCAGCTCTCCCTGTCTGTAGAGTCAAGATGATGGTCCCATTGGGCCAGGGAACTTAGTTTGCAGTTCTGGCTGATTATGAGATTTCAAACAATTCTTGCTTTGCCACTTTTCCTGGGTAGAGAAGTTAATTTATAGCTTTGCTATTTCTTATGATACCCCCCCACCCCAACCCTGTCTATTCAGGAAGTCTGGCTGGAGCACCTGGAAAGCTGTGTGGTCCAGCATAGCCTGGCCAGAGGCTCTGCCCTTCTGCAGAGCCAAGCCAGTGGCTTAGTCTGGTCAGAGAACTGGAGACAATGTTCTGCCTGATTCAAGATCCCAAACAATAAGGCTTACTGGCTTTAGAGACTGTTCTGCCACCCTATCCAGGCAAGGAATCTAATTCATAGCCCTCTTTATTCAAGAATTCTGACCTCTGCCCTGCCTGATCAGGAAGCCTGTCTGGAGCACCTAGGAAGCTGCTTAGCCCAACAGCAATTGATCAGAGAACTCTACTAAGGGCTCTGTCCATCTGCAGAGCTGAGCTAGCAGCCCCAACTGATCAGTGTTCTTGGTGTGCAATTTTCCTTATTTTATCTCTAAATGAGAAGTCTAGACAGCCTTGGAGAGTATTCTATAGCCCTGCCCATATAAGGAAGTTTATTTATAGCCTTGACTATTTTGAAAACAGACTATGACTATGCTAGCCAGGAAACCTAACCAGAGCATTGGAAAACTGTAGTCCATCCTGCATTAGTATGTGAACAGAAAGCCCAGCCAGCAGCTATGTCTGTCTGCAAAAAAATGTCAGTGGCCTGACTGAGCAGGGATCTCAGTGTGCAGTGTGCAGTACTGCCAGATTCAGATCTTAAACAAGGAGACATATTGGTCTTGGGACCCATTTTGCTGCCCTACCTGGGCAGTGAAGTTAATTAATGGCCCTGCTTACTGCTGAGTATAATACCTTGTCCTCCATTCCAAGGAAGACCTGACCAGAGGATCCAGGCAAGTGCAGAGCCCACCCTACAGTTGTGTTTATTCAGGAAATTAAGCCAGTACTCTAATCCAACTGTTCCCAAATTGCAGCACCTGCCCTTCCCAACTTCAGTAGTCAGGCACTGGACTCACACAAAAACAGACCCTGAGGGAAAGCTGCAATTCCCCATGAATGCTATTAGCTGATCCCTCCAGACTGGTGAAAAACTGTCTCTGCCAACACATTTGTAAAGTATGAAAGAGTATATTGCTTACTCAAATTCACAGTTACCAATGTAAAGAATAAAGGACCATAAAAATTAGAATAAATAAACTTTATGCTAAAACTGCTCAAAATAAACAAAGATTATTGTATAATGATAAATGGACTAATCCATTCAGAAAATATAACAACTGTAAATATCTATGCACACAACATAGAACACATAAATATATGATGCAAACACTAATAGAAATAAATGGAGAAATAAATAGCAATACCATAATAGTTGAGGACATTAAAACACAACTGTAACAATGGATAGATTATCCAGATTTGAAGGTTTAAAGAACAGTATAGGCTAATTAGGGCTAACAGAGAGAAAATATTCAGTACAACTCCAGCAGAATAGCACATGGGATGTTTTATAGGATAACTCATATATTAAGCTATGAAACAAGTCAGAGAAAATTTAACAGAATTGAAATATCAAGTACATTTTCTTTTTGTAAGTTTGTATTTACATTCCAGTGAGTTAACATACAGTGTAATATTACTTTCAGGTGTACAATTTAGTGATTCAACAACTACATACGTTGCACTTTGCTCATCACAACAAGTGCAGTACTTAATCCCATTAGATATTTAACCCATCCCCCCATTCACCTCCCCTCTGGTAATCATTACTTTGTTCTCTATAGTTGAGTCTCTTTCTTAGTTTTCCTCTCTCTCTCTCCCTCTCTCTCTCTCACTCTCTCCCTTTTTACCTCTATGATCATTTGTTATGTTTATTATATTCCACATATGAGTGAAATCATATGGTATTTGTCTGACTGGCTTATTTCACCTAGCATATTATTCACTAACTCCATCCATGTCCTTGCAAATGGCAACACTTCATTCTTTTTTATGGCTAGGTAATATTCCACTGTGTATATATACCACATTTTCTTTATACTTTCATCAGTCGATGAACATGGGTTGTTCCCATATATTATAATACTGCTATAAACAGCAAGGTGCAGGGGTGCCTGGGTGGCTCAGTCGGTTAAGCAGCCAACTGCAGCTCAGGTCATGATCTCGTGGTTCATGGGTTTGAGCCCCACATCAGGCTCCATGCTAACAGCTCAGAGCCTGGAGACTGCCTTGGATTCTGTGTCTCCCTCTCTTTGCCCCTCCCCTGCTTGCACTTTGTCTCTCTCTAAAATAAATAAGCATTTTTTAAAAAAAACAGCAAGGTGTATGTAACCCTTTGAATTAGCACTCTTGAATCCTTTTGGTGAATACCTACTAGTGCAATTGTTGAAATGTAAGGTAGTTCTATTTTTGACTCTTTAAAGAAACTCAATGTTTTCCAGAGTGCCTGCATCAGTTTGCATTCCTACTAAGAGTGCAAGAGGGTTCCCCTTTCTCCACATCTTCACCCATACCTGTTGTTTCTTGCATTGTTAATTTTAGCCATTGTGACTGGTGTGAGGTGATGTCTTACTGTAGATTTGGTATTTCCTTGATCATCAGTAATGCTGAGCATCTTTTAATGTCTTGGCCATCTGGATGTCTTCTTTGGAAAAATGTCTATTCTGGTCTTTTGCCCATTTTTTTAACTGGATTATTCATTTTTTGGGTGTTGAGATTTATAAGTTCCTTATATATTTTGGATACTAACCGTTTATCTGATATTTCATTTGCAAATATCTTCTTCCATTCTGTCAGTTGCTTTTTAGTTTTGTTGACTGTTTCCTTTGCTGTTCAGAGGTTTTTATTTTGATGAAGTCCCAATATTTTATTTTTAGTTTTGTTTCCCTTTCCTCAGGAGGCATATCTAAAAATTCACTATGGTCATTGTCAAAGTTGCTGCCTCTGTTCTCTAGATTTTAATGTTTTCCTGTCTCACATTTAGATATTTAAACCATTTTGAATTTATTTTTGAGTATGGTGTAGGAAAGTGGTCCAGTTTCTTTAAAAAGTTTTTAACGTTTATTCATTTTTGAGAGACAGAGACAAAACACAAGCAGGGGAGGGGGAGAGAGAGAGGGAGATACAGAATCCAAAGGAGGCTCCAGGTTCTGAGCTGTCAGCCCAGAGCCCAATGCGATTCGGGGCTCAAGCCCACAAGTTGTGAAATCATGACCTGAGCCTAAGTCAGATACTCAACTGACTGAGCCACCCAGGTACCCTGAAAGTGGTCCAGTTTCATTCTTTTATATGTTCCTGTTCAGTTTTCCCAACAGTGTTGACGAGACTTTTTTTTTTTTTCCATTGGATATTCTTTCCTACTTTGTTAAAGGTAATTGGCCATATAGTTGTGGACTCATTCCTGGATTTCCTATTCTTTTCTTCTGATCTATGTGTCTATTTTTGTGCCAGTACCATACTGTCTTGATCACTACCACTTTGTAATATAACTTGAAGTCCAGAATTGTCATAGCTGTAGCTTTGCTTTTCTTTTTCAAGGTTGCTTTGCTATTTGGGGTCTTCTGTGGTTCCATACAAAGTTTAGGAGTTTTTCTACTTCTGTGAAAAATGCTGATGGTATTTTGATATGTATTACATTAAATATGTAGATCATTTTGGGTTGCATACACATTGTAACAATATTCATTCTTGTGGCCCATGAGCATGAAATGCCTTTCCCTTACTTTGTGTCATCTTCAATTTCTTTCATCAGTGTTTTATAGTTTCAGATACATGTTTTTCATCATTTGGATTAGGTTTATTCTTAAGTACCTTGTGTTTTTTGGTACAATTGTAAATGGGATTGACTCTTTAATTTCACTTTCTGCTGCTTCATTATTGGTGTATGGAAATGCAACAGATTTCTGAATTTTCATTTTGTATCCTTGGACTTTATTGAATTTGTGTATCAGTTCTAGCAATTTTTGGTGGAGTCTTTCAGGTTTTCTATATAAAGTATCATGTCATCTTGAAATAGGGAAAGTTTGACTTCTTCTTTGCTGATTTGGAAGCCTCTTATTTCTTTGTCAGACTGCTGTGGCTAGGACTTACAGTACTATATTAAATAACAGTGGTGAGAGTGGACATCCCTGCCTTGTTCCTAATTTTAGAGGGAAAGATGTCATGTTTTCCTCCGTTGATATTATTTTACCTGTGGGTTTTTGTATATGTACTTATGTGGATATTACCTGTGGATTGTTGTATATAGACTTTATTATGTGGAGGTATGTTCCCTCTAGACCTACTTTGTTGAAGGTTTTTACCATGAATGGACATTGTACTTTGCAAATGCTTTTACTGCATCAATTGAAATTATGATATATTTAGTATCCTTCCATTTATTAATGTGGTGTATCACATAGATTGATTTGTGAATATTGAACCACCTTTCAGCTCAAGAATAAATCCCACTTGTTTGTGGTGAATGATTCTTTTAAGATACTATTGAATTTGATTTGCTAGTACCTCGTTGAGAATTTTTGCATCTGTGTTCATCAGAGACATTGGCCTGTAGTTCTATTTTAATGGAGTCTTTATCTGGTTTTGGTATCAGGGTAATGCTGGCCTCATAAAATGAATTAGAAGTTTTCCTTACATTTCTATTTTTTGAAATAGTTTCAGAAGAATAGATATTAACTTTTCCTTAAATGTTTGGTAGAATTCCCCTGTGAAGCCATCTGGCCCTGTACTTTTGTTTGTTTGGAGATTTTTGATTGTTGATTCAACTTTTTTGCTCATTATCAGTCTGTTCAAGTTTTCTATTTCTTCCTGTTTCAGTTTTGGTAGTTTATATGTTTCTAGGGATTTAATCATTTCTCCTGGGTGTCCAATTTGTTGACATATATTTTTTCACAATATTCTGTTATAATTGTTTGTATTTCTGTGGTGTTGGTTGTTACTTCTCTATAATTTGTGATTTTATTTTGGGGGGGCTCTTTCTCTTTTCTTTTTGATAAGCCTAGCTAGGGTTTTGTTGATTTTGTTAATTTTTTTTTTAAAGAACCAACGATAGTTTCATTGATTTTTTTCTCTTTTTGTTTCCACATCTTTTATTTATGCCCTAATCTTTATTATTTCCCTTCTTTTGGTGGCTTTATGCTTTGTTTGTTGTTGTTTTTCTAGTTCTTTAAACTGTAAGGTTAGGTTGTTTATTTGAGATTTTTCTTGCTTCTTAAGATACAACTCTCTTGTTCTGTAATTTGCTAGGAGCACTTTTTCTGCATCCCAAAAATTTGGGGCTGTCGTGTTTTCATTTTGTTTCCATGTATTTTTTTTTTCAATTTCATTTTTGTTTTCTTGGTTGTCTCATTCATCGTTTAGTAGCATTTTGTTTACCCTCCGTGTATTTGTGGTCTTTCCAAATTTTTTCTTGTCCTTGACCTTAAGTTTGGTAACACTGTGGTCAGAAAGTATGCATGGTATGATTTCAATCTTTTTGTACTTGTTGAGGACTGATTTGTGACCTGTATGTGATCTATCTTGGATAATGACTCATTTGCACTTGAAAATAATGTTTATTCTGCTATTTTAGGATGCAATGTTCTGAATATATCTGTTAAGTCCATCTAGTTCAGTGTATCATTCAAAGCCATTGTTTCCTTAATGATTTTCTGTTTAGATGCTCTGTTCCTTTATATAAATGGGGTGTTAAAAATCCTCTAGTGTTATTGCATTATGGATTAATTCCTTTATGTTTGTTATTAACGTATATTTTTATATGTTTTATGTATTTGGATGTTCCCATGTTCAGTTCATAAATATTTACAATTGTCAGATCTTCTTGTTGCACATTCCCTTTTATTATAAAATAGTTCCCTTCATCTATTGTTACAGTTGTTGATTTAAAGTCCAGTTTATCCTATAATCACATTGCTACTCAGGCTTTTTTTGATGACCATTTGCATGATAAATGTTTTTCCAAGCCCTCACTGTTAATCTGCACATGTTTTTGTTTTTAATTTTTTTTTTAATTTTTGAAAGTGAGAGACAGAATGTGAGTGGCAGAGGGGCAGAGAGAGGGGGAGACAAGGAATACAAAGCAGGATCCAGGCTCTGAGCTGTCAGCACAGAGCCTGATGCAGGGCTGGAACTTCCCACTTAAGCCAAAGTCAGATGCTTAACGAACTGAGCCACCTAGGTACCTCTAATCTTCACATGTCTTTAGGTCTTAAAAGAGTCTCTTGTAGGCAGAATATATATGGGTCTTGTTTTCTCATCCATTATGATACCCTATGTCATTTGATTGGAGTGTTAAGTTGATTTACATTCAGAGTAATTATTGAGAAATATGTATTTAGTGCCGTTTTACTACTTGTTTTGTCATTGTTTCTGGAGATTTGCTCTGTTACTTTTTCGTCTTTGTCATTATTGGTCCTTCCTTTCCACTCAGAGTCCCCTTTAATATTTCTTTCTGGGTTGGTTTAGTTTTCAAAAGCCTTTTTAGTTTTTGTTTGCCTGGGAAACTCTTTAGAACTCTTTCTGTTATGAATGACAACCTTGTTGGATAGAGTATTTTTGGCTACAGTTTTTTTTTATCCCATTCAGCACATTGAATATGTCATGCCACTCCCTTTTGTCTTGCCAGGGTCCTGTTGGGAAATCTGTAGCTAGCTTTATGTGTCTTGCCTTGTAAGTTAAAGACAAATAAGATGTTTCCTTAATACTATATTTTGCAAATTTAATTACAATATGTCTTGGTGTTGGCCTGCTTTTGTTGATTTTGATGGGAGTTCTCTGTGCCTCCTGGATCTAGATGTATGCTTCCTTCTCAAGACTAGGGATTTT
The DNA here is from genome assembly GCF_007474595.2 of Lynx canadensis. NCBI lineage: Eukaryota > Metazoa > Chordata > Mammalia > Carnivora > Felidae > Lynx > Lynx canadensis. The sequence continues at coordinate 67,340,773 of NC_044321.2, read as the reverse complement.
TTAGCTATTACTTTCTCAAATAAATTTTCTGCCATATTTTTTCTCCTTTCTTCTTCTGGGACTCCTATAATATGAATGTTCTTGCATTTTATGGATTTACTGATTTCCATGAGTCTATTATCATGACTATCATTTGTCTTTCTTTTTTTCAGCTTCTTTATTTTCCATTATTTTATCTTTTAAATCCCTTGTTTCTTTGCTTTTCCTATATTTTTGTTCATTGCATCAAGACTGCTTCAAATCTCAGTTACTGTATTTTTTTTATTTCTGAATGATTCCTTTTTAACCCTTTTATCTCTGCAGTAAGGGGCTTCCTGAAGCCTCCCATTCTTTTCTCAATCCCAGAGAGAATTCTTATGATTGTTGCTTGAAATTCCTCATCAGGTATGTTACTTATATCTGTTTCACTTAGATTTGTGGCCATGACCTTCTTATTTTTTCATTTGGGATGAATTCTTCCATCTTGGCATTTTGTCTAAGTCTCTTTCTTCTTCTCTGTGTTAGAAAATACCATTATGTTTTATGCTTCCAAGAGTAATGGATTTAGGAAGAAGGGGTCATATACTGTCCCAAGCCTTTTGCTCTAGGTTGTGTCTCTATTGTATGCTGTGTGTATTCTGCTGTTGTGTTTTGACTATTTCTTTTTTAGGCCAGTCTTCTGCAGATGTTCTTCTTGTATGTAGTGGGCAGTGTTTGATCTTTTACCAGAATGTGGCAAGTTTTACCTACATGTGTTCTCTGGTCTGCTTGTGAAATGAGACTTGATACTATTTCCACTAGAATTGAAGCCCTGCAGAATTCTCTCAGTAGGAGATATGATGTGGTCAGATATTTCTGCTGTTCTTCTGGGGAAGGGAACCACTGTGTTGGGACTGAGGTAAACTTAACCAAGAAGGGTTGTGCTGTCAAGTACATTTTCTACCTAAAATGGTATAAAACTATATATTACAAATATGAGGAAAACTGGAAAATTCATAAATACATGGAAACTAAACAACCCGCTTCTGGGACAATGATCAAAGAACTAATTCAAAGGTTATAAAAATGTATCTTGGCACAAATTAAAATGGAAACACTAGTTATCAAACCTTAATAGGTACATCATAAGCAGTTATAAGAAAGAATTTTATACCTAGAGTTGCATACGTTAAGAAAATAAAAATATCTCAAATAGACAACCTCACTTTATACATCAAGGAGCTAGAAAAAGAATAAACTAGCCAAAGTTAACAAAAGGAAGGAAATGATGAAAATTAGGGTGGAAATGAATTAAATAAAGAAGAGAAAAATAGAAAAGATTAATAAAGCTATGATATGGTCCTTTGGAAAGATAAACAAAATTGTGAAGCCATTAGCTAGATAAATGAAGAAAAAATGAAGAGAAGACCCAAATCGATAAAACTACAAATGAAAGAGGAGACATTACAACTAATACCAGAGACATGATAAAAATATATATATATGGTAATACTTTAACAGACATACTCCAACAAACTGAACAAATTATAAGAAATGGGTAAATTTCTAGAAACATAAAAATTACCAAGACTTAATCAGGAAAAATAGAAATATAAACACCAAATAATGAGTAAGAAGAATGAGTCAGTAATAAAATATCTCCAAACCCAATAAAGCCCTGGCCCTACCTGCTGTACGAATACCAGTTAAGTTTACTGCTAAATTATTCAAAATATATATAACTGAATTAACACCTATCCTTATCAAACTCTTCCACAAAATTTAAGAGGAAGGAAAACATCCAAGTTTACTTTACCATCTCTGCATTACCCTTATACCAATGCCAAATAAAAAAGACTAGAAGACACAAACACTATATGCCAATATCCCTGGTGAATATAGATGCAATATTTTTCAACAAAACATTACAAAACTGAATTCAACAGCACTTTAAAGGAGTATTTACCATGACCAAGTGGAATTTATCCCTGGGATGCAAGAATGGTTCAAAGCATTAAAATAAAAATGTGTGTTATACTACTTTAATAAAATAGAACTTAAAATGACATATAATCGTCTCAATAGATGCAGAAGAAAAAAAAAACATTTGACAAGTACCACCCCCTTACATTGTAGAAACTCTCAAAAAATTGTGTCTAGAAGGAACATACTTCAATGCAATAAAAGACACAGTGACAACACACAACCGACCTCATAATCAAAAAAGTTTGAAAGTGTTTCCTATAAGATCAGGAACAAGACAAGCAAGTCCACTGTCACCACTCCTGTTCAGTACAGTACTGGAAGTCCTAGGCAGATCAATTAGACAATACAAAGAAATAAATCACATAAGAATTAGATTGGAGAAAGTAAAATTGTTTCTATTTGCAGATCACATGATTTTACATATAGAATAATCTCAAAGACTCCACCAATTTTTATATTTAATCAATAAATACAGAAAACTTGTAGGATACCAAATCTACATTTAAAAATCAATGGTGGTAGATTTACATTTCTGAAAGATAAACAAATTGTAGAACTTGGGGAAGAAGGTGGAGTAGGAGGACCCTAGGCTCACTTCATCCCATGATCACAACTAATACCCATAGCAGTTTATGTAACCCAGAAAATTGCCACAAGACTGGTAGAATAAACTCCACATGTAAATGTAGAGAGGAGGCCACATCAAAAAGTGTAGGAAGGGAAGAGATGTAGTCAGGAGCTAAATGTATTGGCGATACTGTTTGTGGAGAAAGGAATGCCATGGGCACAGAAAAGAGAGAGAAACAGAGTTCCAAACTGGGATACCTGCAAGGGCAAGATGAATCCACATAACATTTAGCTTTGAAAGTCAGAGGGGCCAATTTTTCTGAATTTTTTTAAGCCAAGGGACTTAAAACCTGAGATTTAAAGCAATCAATGGCTTGGCTCTGGGAGAGCTAAGAGGGCAAGAGGAAACTGTCTCTTACCACAAAGAAGGAATATAACAAACAGCCCATAGAGACACAGCATATAAGCAGCAATTTGAAAGGTGCCTGAGGCATAATGAGAGGAGTGTTATTTACTCATCTTAGAGCCTGTCCCAGATGAACAGAACTCTTCCTAAAGAGTTAGGGAGCTCTTCCTCAAGGAATAAAAGAACTGGAAGACATCATTTTCCTCCTCCACACCCCTACATAAACACAAGAGAACCTAAGGGCCTGGCTACTGAACTTGCTAGCATACCTTCCCTGCCACCATATGCTGTGCATCTGCCAAACTACCACTCTGGACATTACCTCTGTCCCAGTGTTGCAGGACCCCTCAAATGGTACTCAAAGCTTGCTAGCACTGCCTCCATGCTGTACTTCCCCCTGCAATGTGCTTCTGCAGATCCAAAAGATCTATTCAGTCTTTTTGCTGAAGGACCCCTCCCCTGACAGCACAGAGCTTTCTTGAACCAGCACCCAAAAGCACAGCCACCCCAATGCACTGCTCCTGCATTGTGCTTTGGAGGACCCGTCCTCACCTATATGCTCTTGGCCAGGATGATGGTGCAAGCCTGACAGTGTACAAACAGCCTCTACAGTGACAAGCACCACTCCAAAGTGACTCCTTCCTTCAAGAGTGGGAAAAGTAACCAAATATGTCAGCCAGGCTGCTGCCCCAGCAGTGGACTGGAGGGAAACAACTGGCCTGATGACAGGTCCCACCCACCAATGAAAGCTTCTCAGGGGACAACACAGGGAAAGCACCCTGCAGTTTGGTGCTACAGTGTCTCTGGCAAAAGTCTGGTCTGAATCAATTCAGGTGCAAGTCATCCCAAGACTGGCCTGCTAACAGAGACCAAACACTGCACAAAACAGACAAAGAGAGGCCTTGCAATCAACTGGATTGAAAGAAAAAGTGGCTGAGATACAACAGCAGGGCAAACACATGACACACAAGAGACAGCCCTGAAGCACCAGTTCTCATGAACAGAGGATACTACATAACAGGGCACTACAGAACCTCCTCTTCATTAGGCCATTATTTCCAGTACAGGAATGTAGCTATCTTTCCTAAAATAAGGAAATAGACACAGAGAGTGAGAGAAAAAGAGGCGACAGAGGAATATGTCCAAAATGTAACAACAGGACAAAAACTCAGCAAGAGACCTAAGTGGAACAGATATAAGTAAGGTCTGATAGAGAACTTAAAGTAATGATCATAAAGACAGTCACCAGACTTGAGAAATGAGTGGAGGACATCAGTGAGACTCTGGAAAAAGAGATGGAAAAAAAAAGGAACAATCAGAGGTGAGGAACACAACAAATAAAATTAAAAATACCTGATGGAATAAATAGGGGGCTAGAGGAAACAGAGGAAGGAATTAATGATCTGGAAGGCAGAGCAATGAAAATTAATCATGTTGAGAAAGGAGAGAAAAAAGAATTATGAAAAATGAGAATGAACATACGAAACTCAATAACTCCATCAACTGTAATGACATTTGCATTATAAGAATCCCAGAAGAAGAAGAAGAGTGAAGAAGGGGCAGAAATTTTATTTGAATAAATAATAACAGAAAACTTCATTAATATGGGTAAGGAAAATAATACTCAGATCAAGGAGGCACAGAAAGCACCCAAAAAAATCAACTGAAGGAGGTCCACAAGTAGCATAGTAATTAAAGTGAGAAATGAAGTGATAAAAAATTTAAAGCAACAATAAAAAAGAAGGTAGTTATATTCAAGTGTAACCCCATAAGTCTATCAGTGGGTTTTTCAACAGAAACTTTGCAGGCCAGAAGGGAATGGCATGGTATATTCCTAATGCTGAAAATGAAAAATCTGCAGTCAAAAATACTCTGTCTAGCAAGACTACCATTCAGAATAGAAAGAGAGATAGAGTCTCTGAGTTAAACACAAATAAAACAAAACAAAAACACTAAACAAGTGCCTGACCACTAAACCAGCCTGGCAAGAAATATTAAAGGGGATACTTTGAGAGGAAAGGAAAGACCATAAATGAGACTATGAAACCTAAGTACCTCTGCATAAATTAATAAAGGAATTCACAAAGTAAAAGGATGTAAAATATGACACCATATACCTAAAACATGGTGGGGGTAGGAGTAAAGTTGGGTTCAAATTTAAGTGACTATCAACTTTTCGACTGCTATGTGTAGGAAATGTTAATAGAAACCTAATGATAATTACAAATCAAAAACCACTAACAGATATGCAATAAATAAAAAGAGAATAACCCAACTGTATCACTGAAGAAAACCAGCAAGGCATGAAAAGAGAAAAAGAAGAAAGGCTTATAGAAAAACTATAGAAACAACAAAATAAGTAATAAAGTGGCAATGGATACATACATAACAATAATTACTTTGACTGTAAATGGACTAAACAATCCAATCAAAAGACATAGGGTGACAGAATGGTTAAAAAAACAAGACCCATATATATGCTGCCTACAAGATACTTATTTAAAACCTAAAAACACCTTCAGGTTGAAAGTGACAGGTGGAGAAATATTTACCATGCAAATGTATCTCAAAAGAAACCTGGGGTAATATTTATATCAGACAAAATAGACTTTAATCCAAAGTCTCTAAAAAGAAACAAAGAAGGACACTATATGATAATATAATGACATATATGATAATAAAGAGGAAAATCCAACAAGAAGATATATAACAATTGCAAATATTTATGCACCAAGATGAGTGCACCCAAATACATAAAACAGTTAATAACAAACATAAAGGAAGTCATTTATAATAATATAGTAATAGTAGGGACCTTTAACACTACATTTGCATCGATGGACAGGTCATCTAAGCAGAAAATTAACAAGGAGACAATGGCTTTAAACTGGAGACAATGGCTTTAAACACACTGGACCAAGTAGATTTAACAGATATATTCAGAACATTCCATCCTAAAACGGTAGAATACACATCCTTCTCAAGTGCACATGGAAAATTCTTTAAAATAGGTCACATATTCGGCCACAAAAATGTCTCAAATTCAAAAGAATTGCAGTCATACCATGTAACTTTTCTGACCCCAACACTGTGAAACTAGAAATCAACCACAAGAAAAAATCTGGAAAGGTGATAAATACATGCACGTTAAATAACATGCTACTAAACAATGAATGGATCAACCAAGAAATCAAAGAAGAAACCAAAGATCACATGGAAACAAATGAAAATAAAAACACAATGGTCCAAAATGTTTGGTACATAGCAAAAGTGATTCTAAGAGGGAAATTTGTAGTAATACAGGCTTAACTCAGAATGCAAGAAAAATCTCAGTCTAACCTTACACCGAAAGGAGTTAGAAAATGAAGAATAAACAATATCCAAAAACAGTAGAAGAAAATAAATAATAACCATTCAAACATAAACAAAATAAAAACTAAACAAAAAAAAACATAAAACAAAACAAAAAGCAGATAAATGAAACCAGGACCTGATTCGTGGAAGAGATCAACAAAATTGAAAAATGTTTGGCTAGGGGCATTTGGGTGGCTCAGTTGGTTAAGTATCCAACTCTTGATTTTAACTCAGTTCATGATCCTATGGTTCATGGAATTGAGCCTGTGTAGTCTCTGCACTACAATGCAGATCCTGCTTGGGATTCCCTCTCTCCATCTCTGGCCATCCCCTGCTCGCTCGCTCTCTCTCTCTCTCTCTCTCTCTCTCAAAATAAATAAATAAACATTTTTAAAAAATTAACCAGACTCACCAAAAGAAAGAGGGTGAGAGAGAGAGAGAGAGAGGGAGGGAGGGAGGGAGGGAGAGGGGGGATTCAAATAAAGAAAATAATAAATAAAAAAGGAAAAATAACAAATGACACTTCAGAAATAAAAAAAAAGATTATAAGAGAATATTATGGAATAGTGCATGGTAACAATGGAACAACCTAGTACAAAGGATAAATTCCCAAACATATAATCTCCTAAAACCAAATCAGGAAGAAATAGAAAATTTGAACAGACCAATGACCAACAATAAAATGGAATCAGTAATCTAAAAACACCCAAAAAACAAATGACAAGGACCAGCTGGCTTCCCAAATAAATTCTATAAAACATTTAAATAATTGGTATATATATATTTCTCAAAGTATTTCAAAAAACAGAAGAAGAGAAGTTTTGAAATTCATTTTATGAGTCCAGTATTATCATGATACCAAAGCCAGGTAAAGACACTACAAAAAAAAAAAAAAAAAAAAAAACAAACAACCGAAAAACAAAGAACAAAAAACAAAAAAACAAGAGTACTGTAGGCCAATATCTCTGATGAGCATAGATGCAAAAGCCCTCAAAAGAATATCAGCAAAGAGAATCCAATAATACATTAAAATATATTCACCACAGTCACATGGGATTTATTCCTGGTCTGCAAGGGTGGTTCAATATTTTAAAATCAACCAATATTATGCATCACATCAATAAGAGAAAGGATAAGAACCATATGATCATTTCAATAGATGCGGAAGAATCCTTTGACAAAGTACAGCATCCATTCATGATAAAAATTTTCAACAAGATAGTCTTAGAGAAAACATACCTCTACATGATAAAAGCCACATATGAAAAGCCCACAGCTAACATCATACTCAATGGGGAAAAACTGGGAGTTTTTCTCCGAAAATAAGGAACAAGGCAAGGATATCCTTTCTCACTACTTTTATTCAACATAATACTGGAAGTCCTAGTCACAACAATCAGACAAGAGAAAGTAACAAAATGAATCCAAATTAGTAAATATGAAGTAAAACTTTCACTATTTGCAGGTGATGTGACTATATATAGGAAACCTTAAAGACTCCACTAAAAAAAAAAACAAAAAACAAAACTACTATGACTGATAAATGAAGTCAGTAAGGTCTCAGGATACAAAATCAAAAGGCAGAAATCTTGCAATTCCAAACTCTAATAATGAAGCAACAGAAAGATTAATTAAGGAATCAATCTTATTTACAATTTCACCAAAGATAATAAAATACTTAGGAATAAACTTAACTAACACGGTGAAACACCTGTACTTTGAAAACTATAAAATGTTGAAACTGAAGATATTCCATGCTTATGGATTAGAAGAACAAATATTGTCAAAAATGTCCATGTTACCCAAAGCAATCTACACATTTAATACAATCCTTATCAAGATACTGATAACATTTTTCATTGAACTGGAACAAAACTATCCTAAAATTTGTATGGAACCATAAAGATCCTGTAAAGCCAAATCAATCTTGAAAACACTAAAAAGCTGAAGTTATCACAATTTCAGATTTTAGGTTGTACTACAAAGCAATAGTAATCAAAACAGTATTGGACTGGCATAAAAATAGACACCTAGATCAATGGAAAATTCTTGAAAGCCCAGATATAAACCCACTATTATATGGTCAAATAATCTTCAAACACAGTAGCAAGAATATGAAATGTGGAAAACACAGTCACCTCAAAAATGGTGTTAGGAAAACTGGACATCTGCATGCATAAATAAATTAATGTGTACCACTTTTTATATCATACACAAAAATAAACTCAAAATAAATTCAGGACTTAAATGTGAGAAATGAAACCATAAAAATCCTAGAAGAGAGTACAGACAGTAACTTCTCTGACATTGGCCATAGCAAAATTTTTCTGGACGTGTTTCCTGAGCAAATAAAAAAAAAATAAAAAAAACTATTGGGACTTCATCAAACTAAGAAGCTTCTGCACAGCAAAGGAAACAAGAAACAAAACTAAAAGACAACCTACCAAACAAGAGAAGATATTTGAAAAGATATCCAGTAAAGGGTTAGTATCAAAAATATATAAAGAGCTGATAAATTGGAAACATATGGAGGTTACTCAAAAAGTTAAAAATAGAACTACCCTATGATCCAATAATTGCACTACTAAGTATTTACCGAACTAAGATTTACTGAACAAACTATTTACTGAAAGAATATGAAAATACTAATTCAAAGGGACGCATGCACCTCGATGTTATAGCAGCATTATCTACAGTAGCCAAATTGTGGAAACAGCCCAAGTGTCCATCAACTGATGAAAGGATAAAGATGATGTGGTATACATATACAATGGAATATTACTTAGCCATAAAAAGAATGAAATCTTGCCATTTTCAGTGACTTGGATGGAGCCAGAGAGTATTATGCTAAGTGAAGTAAGTCAGAGAAAGAGATATATGATGATTTTATCTATGTGTGGAATTTAATAAACAAACAAGCAAACAACAACAAACAAGCAAAGGGAAATAAAAAAAGGGAAACAGGCCAACCAAGCAAAAGATTCTTAACTATAGAGAACAAACTGATGGTTACCAGAGGGGAGGAATAGGTTAAATGTGTGATGGGGATTAAGGAGTGCACTCCTTAATTGTGATGAGCACCAGGTATTGTATAAAAGTGTTGAATTACTATATTGTAAACCTGAAACCAATATTACATTGTATGTTAACTATCTGGAATTTAAATAAAAACTTTAAAAAAAACTTTAAAATTAGTTTATATAACTCAACACCCAAAAAACAAATAACCCAATTGAATATGATAAGAAGTCATGAACAAACACTTTTCATGAACTGAACACATACAGATGGACAACAGACACATGAAAATGTATTCAATATTACTCATCATCAGGGAAATGCAAATCAAAACCACAATAAGATTATACCTCATGTATGTCAGAATGGCTAAAATAAAATAAAAGAAATAGGTTTGGGGAGGATGTGGAGATAAAGGGACCCTCATGCACTCTTGCTGAGAATGCAAACTGGTGCAGCCACTGTGGAAGACAGTATGGAGGTTCCTTAAGAAATTAAAAATAGAACTACCCTATGACCCAATAATCGCAGTACTGGGCATTTACCAAAAGAATGTGAAAACAATAATTTGAAAGGATATATGCACCCCTGTGTTTATTTCAGTATTACTTACATTAGCCAAATTATTGAAGCAGCCCAAATGTTAATAGATAGATGAAAAGGTGGGGTGAGGGGTATTGAGGAGGGAACCTGTTGGGATGAGCACTGGGTGTTGTATGGAAACCAATTTGACAGTAAATTTCATATTAAAAAATAAATAAAATAAAAAAAGAAGTGGCATATATATTCAATGGAGTATTACTCTGCCATAAAAATGATGAGATCGTGCCATGTGCAACAACATGGATGGATCTATAGAGTATAATGCTAAGCGAAATAAGTCAGTCAGAGAAAGACAAATGCCATATGATTTTACCCATATGTGGAATTTAAGAAGAAATCACACAAAGAAAAAAGAGACAAACCAATAAAAGCAGACTGTTAACTATAGAGAACATACTGATGGCTGTTCTAGGTGGGTGAGTGAATTAGGTGAAGAGAGTAAAAGTACACATCATAATGAGCACTTAGTAAAGTACACAATTGTTGAATAATTATTGTATACCTGGGACTGATATAACAGTGTGTGTCAACTACACTGGAATTAAAAAAAAAAAAAAAGAGCAGCTATCATATAAAAAAGCTAGCCTTAAAATTCCCCCAAATATCAGGGGAGCTTTTGGAACTTTCCCTGTGTGAAGGAGCTGGTGGACACAGTTTTTGCTCTCCATTCACCTTGAAAGTGCAGACCTGTGCAGAAGCTGAGTGCCCTAACAAACATGTTGCCTCAGTGAGCTCCAGACCCCTATGCCACACCAGCCTTAGCTGTCCCACAAAGGTGGCCACATAGTGGTGCATACTGGGACACTCTGGTTAGTGTTCATTACACCACCAACCTTTACACAAAAATGACACAGGCACAAAGGACCCAGAGCACTTTAGGCCCACATCACTTTGGCTGCAGATGGTTTGTTAATGCACTTCTGGTGCAGAGTATGTTGGAACCTCCTGGATGATATCTGCTTCAGATTCAGCCACCCTGCCAAAATGCCACCTTCACAGAGTGCTCCAGAACACTCCTGCTGCACTGGACTCTTCTACAGTCACCACCAGTCCAGGACACCCACTATGTTGTGTACCTCAGGATACACTGGATTGCAACAAAATCAATTTCAGCTTTCCTGTCAGGTCACTCTTAATGTGGAAAATCCTGGAACAAGCCAACCTGCAATCACTTCATCTTCAGCTGAAATGCTAGAGAACATTTTGTGTGGAAAGTCCAAAGATCACACCCACCCACACCCACTCTAACTTTAGCTGTCCTGACAGAGGATCCCCTTTTTGAGCACCGCAGGACCCCATGATACATACACCAGGAAACTTTCTGTGCAGAGTGTTGTAACACCCTAGTTTACATCCACTTATGCTTATCTATTCTGCGAAGGTATTCTTCGTGAGTAGAAACACAGTTCCCCAGCTTGCACCCACTTTAGTTTCAGCTATTCTGCCAGGTTACCCTCTGTACAGGGAGCCCAGGAACTTTCTGGATCATACACCACCTCACTCCAGCTTCCCTGCCAATGTACCTCTTGCACAAAAAGCACCAAGACACTCTAGATTACACCAAATGCAGCTTCAGCTATGAAGATGCTTTCTGCAAGTAGAGTCTCAGGACAACCTGGTTTGCAACCACTTTAGCTTTAGCTGTCCTGCCAGGGAACCTGTTGCATAAAGAGCCAAAGACCACACAAATTTGTTCCCACTTCAATTTTCGCTATTTTGCCACAGCACTCACTGTGTGGATGGTCCTGGGATGCCAGGCCCCACCTACAACCAGTCAGAAAATTTCACCAAGAACTCACTCTCAACATAGGGGATACCATACCCAAGACAATTCCATCAAGATTAGAAGTAGCTGTTTTGCCTAACCCATAGAAGCCAACACAGAAATTCAAGAAAAATGGGGAGACAGTGGAATATGTCCCAAAATAAAGAATAAGAAAAATAACCTAAGAAAATAACTAAATGAAAAGGAGATATGCAAAATGCCTAATAAAAATTTACATGAATGGTCATAATTATGCTAGCCAGGCTGCAGAGAAGAGTGGAAATCTCACTGGGACCTTCAGAAAAGATATAGAAAATTAAAAAAAAAGAACCAATAAGTGTTGAAGAATACAGTAACTAAAATAAAAATCAACAGTACAGTAGCAATGCAGAATGTATAAGTGATTTGGAAAACAAGGTAATAAAAAGCACTGAAGCAGAACAACAACAAAAAATAATAATAATTTAAAAAAATGATGAGAGGTTAAGGAATCTCTTGGACGACATCAAATGAACAAACATGCATTGTAGGATTCCCAGAAGAAAAGACAGAAAAGTACAAAAACACTTATTAGAGGAAATAATAGCTGAAAATTTCCCCAACCAAGTGAAGGGAACATTCACGCTCAAAGAAGCACAGAAAGTTCCAAGTAATATTAACCCAAAAAAGAGCACACAATGACACATAATTAAAATATCAAAGTTTAAAGATAAATAATTTTAAAAGCCGCATGAGAGAAGCAAAACATTACCTGCAAGGTAAATCCTTAATAATATCAGCTGGTTTTCCAGCAGAAAATATTCAAGCTAGAAGGGACTGGCAATGTATATTCAAAGTGCTTAAAGGAAAAAAAAATCTACAGTCTACAATCAGGAATACTCTACCTGACAATCTTATTATTCAGATTTGAAGGAGAGATAAAAAGTTTCCCAGAAAAACACAAATTAAAAGTGTTTATCACCACTAAACCAGCCTTACAAAGGATGGTAAAGGGACTTATCAAAGTGGAAAATAAATGGCCATAATTACACATGAGAAAATTAGGAACAAAAAGTTATAAAATATGATAGCATACACATAAATGTGAGGGAGGTAGTAAAAAAAGGAAGTTTCTTTGGAATGTGTTTGTACTTAAATGACAACCAACTTAATATAGACTGCTGTATACTTAGGATGTTATATATCAATCCCATTGTAACTACAAATCCAAAAAATATAATAGATGCACACACACAAAAAAAACAATAAGGAGAAATAATGCCAAACATAACACTACAGAAACTCCTCAATCACAAAGAACAAGAGAAGAAAAAAGGAACAGAGAACAACTGCAAAAATAACCAGAAAACAATTAACAAAATGGCATTAAATACATACTTATCAATAATTATTTTAAATAAATGTCCTAAATGCTTCAATCCCAAGACATAGGTTATCAAAATGGATAAAACAACAAGACTAATGTATACGTGGCCTATAAGACACTCACCACAGATCCAAAGACACATACAGACTAAAAGTGAAGTTATGGAAAAACATATGCCATCGAAAATTGAAGTGAAGAAAAAGCTAAGGTAGCAATACTTATATCAAACAAAATAGACATTAAAACAAAGCCTGTTGCAAGAGATAAAGAAAAGAATTACATCGTGATAGAGATCAAACAAGGAAATATAAAAACTTCAAAAATCTTCACACACAATAATGACACAATAAATGCATATAGAAAATATTAATGGACATAAGAAAAGACACTGATGGTAATACAATAATAGGGGGCAGTTTAATGCCCCACTTACATCAATGTATAGATCATCCAGTCAGAAAATCAATAAGAAAACCTTGTCTTTGAATTTCACATTTCACCAGATGAACAAAACAGATATGTACAGAACATTCCATCCAAAACCAGTAGAATGCTTCACCAAAAACCATACTACATCTAGGAATAAACCTGACCAAATAGGCAAAAGATCTATACTCTGAAAAATATAGAATGCTTATGAATGAAATTAAAGAGGTCACAAAGAAATGGAAAACCATTCCATGGTCATGGATTGGAAGAACAAATATTGTTAAAATGTCTATACTACCTAAAGCAATCTACACAATTAATGCAATCCCTATTGAAGTACTACCAGCATTTTTCACAGAGCTAGAACAAACAATCCTAAAATTTGTATGGAACTATGATAGACCCCAAATAGCCAAAGCAATCTTGAAAAAGAAAAGCATAGCTGGAGGCATCACAATTCTGGGCTTCAGGCTATATTGCAAAACCATAGTCATCAAGACAGTATGGTATTGACACAAAAACAGACACACAAAGCAAGAAAGAATATCCAAGGGGGGGAGGGGGAAACAGTGTCCTCAAAAAATGGTGCTGGGAAAACTGGACAGCAAAATGCATAAGAATGAAACTGGACCACTTCTTACACCATATACAAAAATAAATTCAAAATGGTTGAAAGACCTAAATGTGAGACAGGAAACCATCAAAACCCTACAGGAGAACACAGGCAGCAACCTTTTTGACATTGACCATAGCAACTTCTTACTAGACACATCTCCAGAAGCAAGGAAACAAAAGCAAAAATGAACTATTGGGACTTCATCAAGATTAAAAACAAAAAAAAACAAAACAAAAACAAAACAAAACAACAACAACAACAAAAAACCTTCTCTGTAGAGAAGGAAAACAATCAACAAAACTAAAATAAGCCCATGGAATGGGAGAAGATATTTACAAGTGATATATATGATAAAGTATCCAAAATATGTAAAGAATTTATCAAACTCAACACCCAGAAAAACAAAATAATGCAGTTCAGAAATGGGCAGAAGACCTGAATAAACATTTTTCCAGAGAAGATGTTCAGATGGCTAACAGACACATGAAAAGAGGTTCAACATCACTCATTATGAGAGAAATGCAAATTCAAACCACAATAAGATACCACCTCATATATCTCAAAATAGCTAAAATTAACAACACAGGAAACAACAGATGTTGGCAAGGAATCAGGGAAATGGGAACCCTCTGGCATTGTTGGGAATGCAAACTGGTGCAGCCACTCTGGAAAACAACATGGAGTTTCCTCAAAAAGTTAAAAATAGAACTGCCCTATAATCCAGCAATTACAATACTAGATATTTACACAAATGATACAAAAATGCTAATTCAAAGGGACATGCACCCAGATGTTATAACAGCTTTATCAACAATAACCAAATTGTGGAAAGAATCCAAATGTCCATCAGCTGATAATTAGACAAAGAAAATGTGACATAGAGGCACCTGGGAGGCTGAGTTGGTTGGGCGTATGACTCTTGATTTCAGCTCAAGTCATGATCCCAGGATCATGGGATCAAGCTCTGCTTGGGATTCTCTCTCCCTCTGCCCCTCTCCCTGGCCCATGCGCACGCTCTCTCTCTCTCTCTCTCTGTCTCTCTCAAAATGATGTGATACACTCACACACACTACTACTCAGCTATAAAAAAATAATGAAATCTTGCCATTTTCATGATGTGGACAGAGCTAGAGTATATTATGTAAAACAAAATAAATCAACCAGAGAAAGAGAAACACCATATGATTTCTGTCATATATGGACTTTAAGAAACTAAGCAGATGAACACAGGGGAAGGAAAATAAAGAAAGGTCATTATACTTCCTTCTTAACCATAGACTCTTATCTACAGAGAATAAACAGTGTTGCTGGAGGTGAGGTGGGTGGGGATGGGCTAAATTAAACGGGTGATGGGTATTAAGGAGGACGCTTGTGATGAAACCTGAGTGTTATATATGTGATGAATCACTAAATTCTACTCCTGAAACCAACATTATACTATATGTTAACTAACTAGAATTTAAATAAAAATTTGAAACAAATTACCAGTAACCAATATACTTTCAAGTGCACATGGAAAATTATACAAGATAGATCACATGTTAGGCCACAAAACAAGTCTCAATAAATCTAAGATTGGCATCATAACATACCTTGTTTTTGACTCCAATAGTATGAAACAATAAGTCAATTACAAGAAAAAATTGGAAAAAAAAAACCAAAAACGCGGAGACTAAACAATATAGTAAGCAACCAATGATTCATGAAGCAAAGAAATAATAAAAAACATACAAGAAGGTAAATGAAAATGAAAACACAATGATCCAAAATCATTTGGATGCAGCAAAATCAGTTCTATAAGGGAAATTGATAGCGGTAAAGGGTTACCTCAAGAAACAAGATGTTGAGCATCTTTTCATATGTCTGTTAGCCCCTCACACTGGTCAGAGTGTCTAAAATTAACAACTCAGGAAACAACAGATGTTGGCAAGGATGTGGAGAAAGGGGAACACTCTTGCTCTGTTGGTGGGAATGCAAACTGGTGCAGCTTCCCTGGAAAACAGGGTGGAGGTTCCTCAAAAATTAAAAATAGAATTACCCTATGACTCAGCAATAGCACTTCTAGGAATTTATCCAAAGGATACAGGAGTCTTATTTGTAGGAGCACAGGTATGCCAATATTTATGGCAGCAACATCAACAATAGCCAAATTATGGAAAGAGCCCAAATGTCCATTAGCTACTGAATGGATAAAGAAGATGTGGTATGTATATACAATAGAATACTACTCGGTGATGAAAAAAATGAAATCTTGCCATTTGCAACAATGTGGATGGAACTGGAAGGTATTATACTAAGTGTAATAAGTCAGAAAAAGACATCATATGCTTTCACTCATATGTGTAATTTGAGAAACTTAATAGAAGACTATAGGGGAAGGGAAGGAAAAATAAGTTACAGAGAGGGAGGCAAACCATAAAGACTCTCAAATACAGAGAACAAACTTATGGTTGATGGGAATGGGGGGTTGGGAGGTGGGGGAAATGGGTGATGGGCATTGAGGAAAGCACTTGTTAGGATGAATCATGGGAATCTAATCCTGAAGCCAAGACTACACTGTACACACTGTATGTTAGCTAACTTGACATTAAATTATTAAAAACAAAAAAGAAACAAGAAAATGTTCAAATAGTTAATCTGATCTTACACATAAATGATGGGAAAAAGGGACAAACAAAATCCAAGGTGAGTAATAAAAAGGAAAAAAAAAACCCACAAAGATCAAGGCAGATATAAGTAGCATAAAGTCTAAAAACTGTAAAGACAAGAAAAGGAAAAAGTCAATCCTGCCAAGAGCTGTTTCTTTGAAAAGATAAACAAAATTAAAAATCTTTAGCCAGACTCAAGAAAAAAAGTGAAAATGCCCAAAAAATAAAATCAGAAATGAGAGAGAAGTGACAATTGAAACCACAGAAATACAAAGGGTTATAAAAGAATACTAAAAAAAATTATATATGAACAAATTGCACAATCGGGAAGTAATGAATGTATTTATAGTAACATATAACCTTTCAACACTGAATCAAGAAATAGAAAAGAAAAAAAAGAAATAGAACATTTCAATAGAAGAATTAACAGTAATGAAATTAAATCAATGATACTGATTAAAAAAATACTACCAAAAAATTTCCAGGACCATCTGGATTCACAGATGAATTCTACCAAACATTAAAAGAAGAGTTAATACCTATTCACCTCAATCTATTCCAAAAAGAAAAAAGAACCAAAAAAAAAGAAGAGCTTCTAAATACATTCTATGTGGCCAGCGTTACCCTGTACTAAAACCAGATAAAGACACAATAAACACACACACACACACACACACACACACACACACACAAACACAATAGGCCAATATCTCTGATGAACATAGATGAAATACTACTAAAAAAATATTAGCAAACCATATTCAACAATACATTAAAGGAATTACACATTACAATCATGTGGGATTTATTCTGGGTACACAAAGATTGTTCCATTATTGCAAATCAATCAATATAATATATGATATTAACAAAACCAAGGATTAAAAGCATATGATTACCTCAATAAATGTAAAAATACCATTTGACAAAGTACAGTATCCATTTATGATAAAACTCTCAACAAAGTGGCTTTAGGGTGATCATGCCTCAACATAATAAGAGACATATATGAAAAACCCATAGTTAACATTATATTCGATGGTGAAAACTTGAGAGGTTCTATTCTAAGATTAGGAAAAAGACAGGGATATCCAATGTCACCATTTTTATTCAACATAGTACTGGAAGTCCTACACACAGGTATCATACGATTTTACTCACATGTGGAATTTGAGAAACACAACAGATGAACATATGGAAAGGGAAGGGAAAATAAAATAAAAACAGAGAGGGAGGCAAACCATAAGAGAGTCTTAAATACAGAGAACAAACTGAGGGTTGCTGGAGGGGATGTAGATGGGGGGATGGGTTAAATGGGTGATGGGCATTAAGGAGAGCACTTTTGTGGATGAGCACTAGGTGTCCTATGTAAGAGATGAATCATTGGGTTCTACTCCTGAAGGCAAGAATACACTGTATGTTAACTAAATTGAATTTAAATAAAAAAAGACAAGCAATAACAAGTGTTGTCAAGAACTTTGACAAAAAGCTATTATTGTACACTGCTGGTGGAAATAGAAATTGATAGAGCTACTGTGGAGAACAATATGGAAGTTATCTAAAAATACAATTACCATATGATTAATTCTACTACTTAATTTTTATGAAAAGAAAACAAAAACACTAAATCAAAAATATATGTTCATCCTTAAGTATATTAAAGCATTATGTATATTAGCCAAGATATGGAAGGAAGCTAACTGTCCATGGATAGTTGATTGGACAAGGAAGATGTATATACATATACATATACATATACATATACATATACATATACACATATGGTATACACATGTACATATAGAAAAAAATGTTACATAGCCATAAAAAAGGATGAGATCTTGCCATTTGTGATAATGTGTAGAACTAACAGATATTATACTAAGTGAAATAAGTCAACCAGAGAAAGACAGATACCATATGATTTCACTCATATGTGGGATATAAACAACAAATGAGTAACAAAGAAAAAGCAGAATCGGATCTATAAATATACAGAAAAGAATTATGATTGCCAGAGGGGCGGAAAAAGGGGGATGGGCAAAATGTGTAAAGGGTATTGGGAGATACAGCCTTTCAGTTATGGAAAAAATAAGTCATAGTAATAAAAGGTACAGCATAAGGAATATAATCAATGATATTGTAATAGCATTGTGTGGTGACAGATGGTAGCTACATTTGTGGAGAGCATAGCATAATATATAAACTTACTGAATCACTGTGTTGTACCCTGAAACTAATGTAACATTTTGTCAATCATAGTCAAAACTTTTTAAAGGTAAACAATAAAAACAAATTGAAAATAAGGATTTAACCATTATTAAAAAATTATTTATAAATATGGACTATATAATAGTTTTATTTTTTGAAATAAAAGAATATTAAAATGTAGTTCAAAAGAAAATATTTTTTCTTTTTTTTTCCAAATTTTTATATAAATTCCAGTTAATTAACATATAGTGCATTATTAATTTCAGGAGTAGAATTCAGTGATTCATCACTTACATACAACACCCGATGCTCTTCATAACAAGTGCCCTCCTTAATACCCATTATCCATCTAGCCCATTCCCCACCCACCTCCTTCCATCAATCCACGTTTTGTTCCATATATTTAAGTGTCTCTCATGGTTAGTTTCCCTTTCTCTTTTTTCCCCACTCCCATATGTTCATCTATTTTGTTTCTTAAATTTTGTATATAAGTGAAATCATATGGTATTTTTCTTTCTCTGACTTATTTTGCTTTGCATAATACACTTAATACACTCTAGCTCCAAACATATTGCAAACGGCAAGATTTAATTCTTTCTGAAGGCTGAGTAATAGCCTTCAGATATACATCTTGATCCATTCATCAGTCCATGGACATTTGTGCTCTTTACATAGCTTGGCTATTGTTGGTAATGCTGCTATAAACATTGGGGTGCATGTACCCCTTCAAACCTGTATTTTTTATCCTTTTGGATAAATACCTAGTAGTGTAATTGCTGGGTCTTAAGGTAGCTCTACTTTCAACTTTTTGAGGAACCTCCATACTGTTTTCCTGAATGCCTGCCTGCACCAGTTTGCATTCACACCAACAGTGCCAGAGGGTTCCCCTTTCCCTGCATCCTTGCCAACATCTGTTGTATACTGTGCTGTTAATTTTAGCTATTTTCACAGATATGAGTTGGTATCTCATCATGGTTTTGATTTGCATTTCCCTGATAATGAATGATGTTGAGCATCTTTTCATACTTCTGTTGACCATCTGGATGTCTTCTTTAGAAAAGTGTCTATTCATGTCTTCTGCCCATTTATTAACTGGATTATTAATTAATATTTGGTGGGATGTTGATATATATATATGTATATATGTATGTGTATGTACATATATATATATATATATATAATTTATTGTCGAATTGGTTTCCATACAACACCCAGTGCTCATCCCAACAAGTGTCCTCCTCCATGCCCATCACCCACTTTCCCCTCTCCCCCACCCCCTATCAACCCTCAGTTTGTTCTCAGTCCTTAAGTGTCTCTTATGGTTTGGCTCTCTCCTCTGCAACTTTTTTTCCCCTTCCCCCCCGCCATGGTCTTCTATTAAGTTTCTCAAGGTCCACATATGAATGAAAACATATGGTATCTGTCTTTCTCTGCCTTATTTCACTTAGTGTAATTTGGATACTAACCCTTTATCAGATGTCAACTGCAAATATCTTCTCCCATTCGATTGCTTGTGTTTTAGTTTTCTGACTGTTTCCTTCTCTCTGGAGAAGCTTTTTATCTTGATGACATCCCAATAGTTAATTTCTGCTTTTGTTTCCTTGCCTCTGGAGATGTTTCTACTAAGAAATTGCAATGGTCAGTGTCAAAAAGCTTGCTGCCTTCTACTGTAAGGTTTTAATGGTTTCTGTCTCACATTTAGGACTTTCAACCATTTTGAATTTACTTTTGTATATGGTGTAAGAAAGTGGTCCAGTTTCATTCTTCTGCATGTTGCT
Source organism: Lynx canadensis (assembly GCF_007474595.2). Taxonomy (NCBI): domain Eukaryota; kingdom Metazoa; phylum Chordata; class Mammalia; order Carnivora; family Felidae; genus Lynx; species Lynx canadensis. Next base: position 67,320,068 of record NC_044321.2, on the reverse strand, counting down.
TTCCAGTTTTCCCAATATCATTTGTTGAAGACACCATTGTTTTCCCCATTGGATATTCTTTCCTGCTTTGTTGAAGATTAATTAACCATATAGTTGTGGGTTCATTTCTGGTCTTTCTGTTCTGTTCCATTGATCTGTGTGTCTGTTTTTGTGCTAATACCATACTGTCTTGATGACTACAACTTTGTAATATAGCTTTAAATCTGGTATTGTGATGCCCTCACCTTTGGTTTTCTTTTTCAGGTTTGCTTTGGCTATTTGGAATCTTTTTTTTGTTCCATACAAATTTTAGGATGTTTGCTCCAGCTCTGTAAAAAATGTTCTTTGTATTTTGATGGGGATTGCATTAAATGTGTAGATTGCTTTAGGTAGTATAGACATTTTAACAATGTTTGTTCTTCCAATGCGTGAGCGTGGAATGATTTTCCATTTCTTTGTGTCATCTTCAATTTCTTTCATAAGTGTTCTATAGTTTTAAGAGTATAGATCTTTTACCACTTTTGTTAGGTTTATTCTTAGATTCCTAATTTTTTGGTGCAATTGCAAGCAAGATCGATTCCTTGACTTCTTTTTTGGCTGCTTCATTATTGGCATATAGAAATGCAACCAGTTCCTGTACATTGATTTCATATCCTGAGACTTTGCTGAATTCGTGACAATACTTCAGTTGACAGGTAAAATAGTTGTAGAAGTTTAAGGTGCAAAAATTTACACACCTGTGTTGTAAGTCACACAGATGAAAAGAATAACATCGGGAATTTAGTCAATAATATCTTAATAAGTACTTAATAAGTACTTAATAAGACCTAGAATCATTTACTTGAGTGCCTATACACTAGGGAAAGGAGAATATACAGTTACTTTGAGGAATATTGGACACAGTATCTGACTTGACATTGATATCCAGAGAACTGAAGCATCACCATCACGGTACCCTTAGTAAGGCCTTAGAGATGGGTTATGGGTTGAATTGTGTCCCTCAAATTTCTCTGCTGATATCCTAACTTTCAATACTTCAGAACATGACCTTTGAGGGAGAGTCTTTACAGAGATAAATGTTTAAATGAGGTCATTGGGATAAATCCCAATCTAATGTGATATGTCTCTTTATAAAAAATGGAAATTTGGACACAGAGACATATGTAGAGGGAGAATACCATTGTGAATATGAATGCATCCATCTACAAGCCAAGGAGAGTCCTTCCCTCACAGTCCTCAGAAGGAACCAACTTTGTCAACACCTTGATTATGTTTTTATAGCCTACAAAATGGTGAGAGAATAAATTTATATGGCTCAAGCCATTCAGTTTGTGGCAGCTTAAGTACCTGCCACTTTGGTAGGCTACCCTAGAAAACAAGTACATATGAACAGGTAATAAGTAGAGTCTTGGTTATGGCTCAGCTTATGATTGGTCTAATGGATGTTGCAAACCCAACCACTGGTCATTTCCTCAACTTCTAAGTGTATCATTTTCAGCTGTATACTTGGCAGTTGGAGTAACCCTCTATGTGGTCCATGGACTGTGGAGTAGTAGCTATTATAGTAATGAAATCAAATGGAAACCTTAGAAACTTCCTCTCCACCCTTTAGGAGAAACATAAAAGTATATATAGCATCCCTAGGTCCACTTGGAAATGATTTATATTACTTTTAAGGAGAAAAAGTATACAAGAATAACATTCCCACTCATAGCTCTGCTTAATTTGTCAGTTTGCCTACTGAGAAAACTGGATGAATCATGGAGAATGACTATAAACTACTACAAGTTCATCCAGGTAGTATTCCCAACTGTAGCTGCTCTGCTAGACATGGTACTGTTGCTAGATCAGCTTGGAAAGACCTCACATACACTGATTTGGGAAATTATTTTCTATTTATTCAGAAAAGGGAAACAGAAAACAGTTCACAATCATATGAGGCAATGATATGCATTTACAGTTTGCTGAGATCTATGTTAAATCTCCCATTCTTTCTCATAATATAGTCTAAACTATTCTGAAACATCTGTATACCCTATAGAATATTACATCAGTGGCATTATGCTGATTAGGCAGGATTATAAAAAAAATTGAAAAATATGCTGGAAGGCTTTATTAAGGGACATTTATTTCAGAGAATGGAGGACAAATAATAGAAATATTCAGGAACTTGCAATTTTACTAAAACTTTTAGTCCAGTGGTCAAAGACATGCTGAGACACTGCCCCTCTACAGAAAAAAAAAATTGTGTCTGGCATTTATTACTAAGCAGAAAGAAATACATTGTCTGGTGGTCTTCTTTGGATTCTGGAGTAACACAGTCCACACAAAAGAATACTGCTCCATTTGACTTACTGGGTGACACTAAAGGCTGACAGATTTCAATGGGGCCTTGAAACAGAAAAGGGCTTGATAATAAGCCCAAGTTGTGGTGTCAGTATCCCTGCTGCTTGTGGCACAGAATGAAGAAAATTCTCTGGTTTTGGAGGTGTAAGTGTTAGGAAAGGTGCAATGTGGTGTTTCTGACAGGTGCCAGTGTGAGAATCTCAATTAAAGCCCCTGGGTTTCTGAAGCAAAGCCATGGTGTCTATATCCAAGAATTACATGCCCTTTAACAGACAACTCTTGGCATGGTACTGGACTATAATAGAGACAAAATGTTTTACAATAGGATACCAAATGATTATGAATCCAGAACTGCCAATCATAATCCAGATTCTGTTGAAGAATTTTTCCTAATCAAAAAGTCATAAAGGCCCAGCAGCTATCCATCATAAAATGGACATGATCATTCTGGGATCAAGTCTAAGCAGGACCAGAAGTTATAAATAAATTTTATGAACAGGTTACACAGACCCCTATGTCATCCAACATACTTGCACTAGCACCCTCCCTCTGCTTACATCTGTGAATATTTGAATAAGGAGAGAAAGCCTGAATTTCATTCATAAATAGGTTGGTTTCGTTTGTGGGTTCAAGCTAAAAATATATGGTACCTACAATACAGCCACACTCAGGGATGGCCTTAAAGGAGTATAGTATCTAACCAGAGGATTCACTTCACAGTAAAGGAGAAGTGGGAGTAAACTGGCCAAGAGATTCACTGGTAATACATATTGCACTATCCAGAATCAACTGTCTTCAGAGAGAGCCTGAATGACCTATTGAAGGCATAATAAAATATTAACTTGGGTGCAATACTCTTCAAAATTGAGTGACATTCCTTAAGATGCAGTGCATGCATGAAAACAGCAACTTCTATGTAATGGTGTGCCTTGAATAGGGAGAGCATATGTGCTTAGAAATGAAGTGATATACTAAGGAGTGGCCTCACTTACTATCCCTCTCAATGGCTCACTAGAGCTTGAGTTCTTCTTGTTACATCAGTTCTGGCCAATGTAGTGTTATAAGTCCTAATCCTCCTAAAAGGAACATATTCTTGCCAGGGGAAATAACAATAGTCCCAGTGAAGTGCAAGTTATGTCTATTGACAGGGAACTTTGGACTCCTTATGTTTAGAGGCCAGCTATTGTGAAGAAAAATCACCACCTTGACAGGGTAATTTAACCTGATCAGCAAGAGGAGATAGAATTCCTTTTTACAATATAAGAGAGAAACAATATCTGTGAAAGGCACATGATCTCTTGGTACTGTGGTACTTGGTACTTCCATTTTTTACTATGAATGGAGTTTGAAGAGGGTATGATTACTAGGGTCTCAGACCCTTCTGGAATGAAATTCGAGGTTGTACCACCAGGTAAGGCAGCAAGATCTATAGAAGCAATACCTGAGGATGAAGAGAAAGAATGGACAGCATAGGAAGTCAGCCAATTGTGGCCCTAACATCAACAACAGTGATGAAGGCTATTGTTTTTCCACTTTTCTCCCTAAGAAGAAGTCCACAGGAGCGTTGGAGGGATGAGTATGGATAGAGAAATTAATCTGTGTAGTGACTGAGTTTGCTGCTCAGATCTCACTTCAAGAAAGATTGGGGCGCCTGGGTGGCTCAGTCGGTTGAGCCTCCGACTTCGGCTCAGGTCATGATCTCGTGGTCTGTGAGTTCCAGCCCTGCATTGGGCTCTGTGCTGACAGCTCAGAGCCTGGAGTCTGCTTCTGATTCTGTGTCTCCCTCTCTCTCTCTCTGCCCCTCCCCGACTAATGCTCTCTCTCTGTCTCAGAAATAAACATTAAAAACCTGCATATCAAGATAATCCCTTCTTTAAAAAAAAAAAAGAAAGATTGTGCTATGAGGAGTGTAGATACTGATAGCCTCAAGCTACTGAAAATTTAGAATCCACCAGTGTGCAAGCCAGGGCCACTCTTTCACTGGATTGCTTCCAGCTAATGATTTAGCACCATGGGGGTACAAAGGTCAGGATATTCCTTACCAACACAAACTCTTCTAAAGAGCAGTATTTACTCATGGCTTTTCACTGGCCTGGTTGAGACTCTCTGAGCTGCATCACAGTCTCAGGCTCTTCCTTCCAGCTTTCCTTTTTCTTTCTCTTTTAACATGGGTCACAACTGCATGGTAATCTGAAGATTCTCCCTACCTACTCACTCTTTCTCCTTTTCTCCTTTACCTTTCACCACTGTTTCCCTTAGTAAGTCATTTATATTTTTCATTACCCCTTAGCTTGTAATTCCTGGAGGATCGCTGGTGCTCTAGGGTAGAAGTCCAGAGAGACATTTCAGGTGGAGGGTAAATTCTCTAGCTGCCATTTGCCAACTGTTTTGGAAGTATTTTACCAACATTTACAGATCTATCCTTGTGTACTGGCTGAATATTGGTATTGGGTCTAAATTTCATCCCTGTTTCTCATTTATTTCTCCAACATCACTTATTATTTATAGGTAATTGCTTTTATTATTTTATTTTATATCATTCAAGAGCTTCTTTTAGGAAATACAGGTACACACACACTCACACACACACACATGCATTCTCTCTTCTGTCTTTTAAAAAATACTATAGCTTATATAGCATATAGTCTCTTATTCACCTTGATTTTTTTCACTAAAACTTAAGTAAAAGATCTTTCCATCTCACTACATAGAGAGCTTCTTTATTCCTTTTCAGATTCATGTGGCATTCCATTACAATGAAATACTGTTATATATTCAACCAATCATTTAATGACAGATAAATGGACTGTTTTTAAACTTTTCATATTTACAATGTTGCAATAAAAAAACTTTTTTGTGTCATTTAAGGAATGTGTAAAGTTATCAAATGGGTTAGAAAAATGACACCTCTTTAAGAATTGGATCTGAAATGTAGTAATTTCTGAGTAAATGGAGGACAAGATTATAACAAAAGGCAGAAATCAGACTGTATGGAATGAAGGAGTTCTCCATATTTATATCTGTCTATAGCTCTATCTATATATTTGTTGTTTCAATAGATAGGATATTTGTGTTCTCTCAAAATTCATATATTAAAATCTTAATCCCCAATGTGGTGGCATTAGAGTGGGGCTTAAGACCCCAAAGGTAGAGCCTTTGAGAAGTGCTTTGCGGGAGCAGAGCCCTCAAGAAAGGAATTAGTGTTTTTATAAAAGAGAACCCAGAGCTCCCTAGTCCCCTTCCACTATGTGAGGACACAGTGATAAGGGAGGTCTATGAACCAGAAGGTAGGCTCTCACAAGACCCTGAATTTTCTGGTTCCTTGATCTTGGACTACCCAGCCTCTAGAATTGTGAGAAATAAATTTGTTTATGAGCTACCCAATTTATGGTATTTTTGTTATAGCAGCCAAGACAGACAAAGACGATTATCTACTCTAATCTAATCTAATCTGACTTCGGATTAGACTGTCTTTCTTTCCACACCCCTTTACAGCTTTCAGGAATAAACATTACAAGCATATTTATGGAAATATGTAAAATAATTGACAAATATGTGTTATTCTTTCAGGGTAACTTGCAGATTATCATTAAATAAAGTAATAAACTAAAGAAAAAGTGTCTAAAGTAAATGATTACATTTAGAGGTCTATATGTATGTAGGAAGTGGGGGTTACTCTCTACATATATCTCTTTATTTCTTTTAAGGGTGTAAAAGATATGATTCTTTCCTTCCATTATCTGTTTACTTTTTCTTAACGCTAAGAAAAGGTAGATAAAACAAAACATGATAAATGTATTCAAAGGGAGACTGTAAAGTTTTAACCTAAACTTAGAAATGGTTTCTAATTAAAATTTCAGAATATGGGGTAAAATGCTACAGCATTTTGGCTTGAATAGTTCAAGCATTTAATAAAGCATGTACCACTAAAATTACCTCTATAAATTATACACAAAAAAATCAGCTCCCGGTGTAAGCGTTAAATTGTAGTGTAGGGCTAACCTGTAGCCTTGAGAAATAACAGCTCTGTTTGGATACTGTAGGTTAAGAGATAACAGCCTTGTCCTATCAATCAAGGGAACAAATGTTCAAGGAAAATCAACTGGATTAGTGTTTGATTGGATTGGGGCAAGGGCTTGTCTGAACTGTTTCCACCCCCATCTGGGAACTATTTCTTTGTTCTGTTCCCAGGTGGTGATAAGACGATGTGGTAGGCTATAAAAACTCTGTACCCCGGCTGTTCAAGGCCACACTCTGATCAAGAGTGTCGTCCCGATCTGTCAGCCTTGCCTCTCATTGCAATAAACTTTGTTGTGATTGTCACTGGTGCCTGTAGCATTCTGTTTCAGGAGTCATGTGGATGCAACACTGGGATTCATGGAAGACTTGTTTTTATTTATTACAGTTCCACACAAGTAGAAATGATCATTTGGGAGTAGCCAGTGTTTACTGTGGTAAGGCCATTCTGTGAAACCAAGTGCTCAGTTGTTCTTTTTTTTTTTTTTTTTTCTTTTTCTTTTTCTTTAAAGCAGTTTATGAATCCACTTTGCTTCAGGCTGAGGAATAAAGTAAAAAAAGGAAAAAAAAAGAAAATAAAAAGTAAAATATTATTTATCTATTAATTATGGAGAGTTCCTGGTTTTTTAGAGACCACACCAAAACACATAATGTCACAAGTGAAAGGAACTTGAATATCATTTTTATTATTTCTTATTAAAAATGCAGGTCCCTGGACTCCACCCCAGACTTATCAAGTCGAAGTCTGAGATGGAGTCAGAAATTTGCATGTTCAACAACTTCCCTGGGTGCTCCTAATGTTCACCAAAAGGTGAGAAGTACTGAATACTCATCCAACAATAAGGATTTGTGTTGGAACCAAGTTCTATCCAAGTACATTATGTATCTAAGATGTCACAACTATTTTAATAGACCAGAACTTTTGAAATTGATAATATAAAAACACAAAAAATAGTTAACAATAATGGAAAGTCACTTCAAATTCCACCCTACTGATATAAATATATTCATATTTGCATATTACTATCTTTGTTCAGAAACATGCAGATTTTTGCTTAGTTGTGATCCCATAGTATTTTTTTCCTGTTTTTATCTCTTAAAAGTATAATATGAACTTTTTCCTTTAATTATCAAGGTTTTATAATTATTTCAATGAATGCATATGATTATATATATTTTACTAAACCATTCTCCTAATTTGATACCTTTAGTTTAATTCCAAAGTTTTTCCTTTATAGACTGTATTGTAATCATTGTCTTTATTCCTAGAGTTTGTTTATCCATCTGCTGATATTTTTATTACAATACATTTCAAGTAATGGGATTACTGAGTCAAATAGTATTACCACATTTACGACTCTTCCTTCATAGTTCCATATAATTCTAGAGGAAGGTTAAACCAGTTTACACTGTTCTTTTGCGTCAGCAGTGAATAAAAGTACCACCATCCTTAAAGCCTCAAGAACTCTGTGAGATATATATGTAAGATATCTTAAACACATAATACATATAAAATTTGTTATATTTATATAATTTATGTATGTATTATTATATCTTTACTTCATTATTATATGAGAAATGATCTCATAGGATTGTTTTCATTACTAACCATGGTCAATATATTTTTTTTTATTTTCAAATGTTTTATTATTATTTATTTTTGAGAGAGAGACAGAGCACGAGTGGAGGAGGGGCAGGGAGAGAGGGAGACACAGAATCCAAAGCAGGCTCCAGGCTCCGAGCTGCCAGCATAGAGCCTGACATGGGGCCTGAACTCACGAACCATGAGATCATGACTTGAGTTGAAGTCAGATGTTTAACTGACTGAGCCACCCAGGCACCCCATAGTCAATATTTTTTTATAATTTTATTTCTTATATTTATTTATTTCCTCCTGTATAAATTATGTTTCTATTTCTTGGCCATTTATTATAGGTACATTTATTTTACTATAAGAAATGTGTCTTATTACTCACACTCTTGATTTATAGTTCAGTATTTTTTTCTACATCATACTTCTCAAATAATTAGGATGAAGTGTTGACTGTGTGTAGCCTAAAATACAGATAGGATAACTTTCATCTACATATAGTGGTTTAAGAGAATTACTGGAAATGCCACTTTCTAAAGCATTTCACATTACCTCAAGTCCAAATATTTGACATTCATTCATTTATATTTTGGCTTTAAGAGTTTTAAATGCTTCTGTTAAACCATAGTTAATACTTTAAGGGTGACTACTATGGACTGAATGTTTGTGTGTCCCTAAAATTCATATTCTGAAACCTTAATGCCCAATATGATGATATTTGAAGGTAGAGAATTTTAGGGGGTAATTAGGTTTAGATGAGGTCCTAAGGGTGGAGTCCTCATGATGGGATTGGTCCCCTTATAAGAGAATGAATAGACCAGATCTCTTTCTATGCCATGCAATGATATATAAAGAAAGTGGTGTCTATAAGCCAAGAAGAGGTCTTTTATCAGAACTCAGCCATGCTTATACCCCAATCATGGACTTCTAGACTATCAAATTGTGAGAAATATGTGTTAAGTCACCCACTGTATGGTATTTGTCATAGCAGCCTGAGCTAAGATAGTATGAAATTATTTTGACAATTCAGGGAATAATAAGTGGCAGAATTTTTTCCGTATGAGAAAGATTTTTGAGTTTCTGGGACTTTCCATAAGATGAAACATTGTCTAAAGAAGGGATATCTTGGCATTAAAGTTTGTTCTTGACAGCCAAATGTCTACAAGAAGAAATCAAAACTAATGGAGACTGAGGAGAAATAAGTAGACTAGTTGCATTTTTGAAGCACAGCAAAGCAACAGCATATCAACACAGTTATGCAATAAAGGAAAAAAAATCTTTTGAAACTACACTATTAAAAATCATAGGCCTTTGTTCACCTTATTTCCATTTAATTTATAGTTTAATATCAAAAAGAAAACCTGTGTAGATGCATCACAATAATCTATTGTGGCTTTTATGCCCCTTAGGCTTTAATTATGTTTACTATGTGAGTTGCCAACCCTGTGTCTCTACCATCATTCACTTTGTCTGGATTCTTCCTGGAAATTCTATGTTTCACTTCAGTTAATATCACCTTTCAATATCATACTCTTATCTTGTATCTAATGATAAAATTTTATAGCCTGGTTCTCCTATTAACTAGTTGAGTGTACTTGGATACAAATTTCTCCACTGTCTTTGCCTTTCAAAATGTTTCTTATCTTTCATGATCCAGGTCAAATATCACCTTAATAGTTATTTGACAGCTTTTTTTTTTACCCTTTTTTAATGAATGAATGGATGAATGAATTAATGAATCAATGAATCAATGAATGTATTTATGAACTGGGCACACTAAAAATTATACTATCTAGTATCATCTGGATTTTTAAAACTGCCCAGCAATTATTTTATTCATTTCTTCCTATTTTTTAAATCAATGTCACACTAATTTTCTTGTTCAATAAATATCAGGTGCCAGCCACTTTCTTGGGAATTTGGGATATATTAGTAAACAAAACAAAGAGCTTTGCCCTCACAACGATTACATTATATATTATATTATATGTTATATGTATAATACATTATATATTATATATTACATTATATATAATATACATATTATATATATGTGTATATATATATACATATTCATATTTGTCAAACTACTGCCACAATCACTCCCAAACATTTCAATCACTCCCAAAAGATGCTATGTATCCCTTGATTGCAAGTTTTAAGGAGACGTGATGTGTTTTAACATGATGTGATGTATGTTTTCTACAGGAGAGAGTTAACAGTGGCTGGGACCAGGGAGGTAGCAGTGTAGTTGATGAAAGGTGTTCATATTTTAGATATTTTTTGAGTAAACCAGATCTAACAAGGATTGTAAAAGAAAAAGAAAAATCAAGATGTCTTTGGTATATCCTAACCTTCTTCTTTTTTTTTTTTTAACTTTTTTTTTTAACGTTTGTTTATTTTTGAGACAGAGAGAGACAGAGCATGAACGGGGGAGGGTCAGAGAGAGGGAGACACAGAATCTGAAACAGGCTCCAGGCTCTGAGCTGCCAGCACAGAGCCCGACGCGGGGCTCGAACTCACGGACCGCGAGATCATGACCTGAGCCGAAGTCGGACGCTTAACCAACTGAGCCACCCAGGTGCCCCAATCCTAACCTTATTCTTGATCTTAATTTTTGATCTTAATTTGTCTTGACTTAATGGGAAAGTATGACATTTTCTATCAGTTTTTTATAGATAGCTATTATCAAAAGAAGACAATTCTCTATTCTTTTTTTTTAGTTTTTATTTAAAGTCTATTTAGTTAACATACAGTTTAATATTAGTTTCTGGTATACAGTATAGTAATTCAACAATTCCATACAACACCTAGTGCTCATCACAAGTGCACTCCTTAATCTCAATCACCTATTTAACCATACACTCACCCATCTCCCTTCTGGTTACCATCACTTTGTTCTCTATAGTTCAGAGTCTGTTACTTGGTTTGTACCTCTCTCTCTATTCTCCACTTTGCTCATTTGTTTTGTTTCTTAAAATCCATATGTGAGTGAAATCATTTATTTATCTTCTGACTTATTTTGCTTGCATAATATTCCCCAGCTCCATCCATATCGTTGCAAATCACAAAATTTTTCTTGTGTGAAAACTTGTTTGTCCTGATATTCAGCACCAAAGCAACAAATCGAAAAGTGCCTAGACCATGAATGACAAAGACACATTTACTAATTTTAAGCAGCTTCCAGACAGGTAGAAACCTGCAAATATGTTATCAGGTGGCAGAAGCACTGGAGAGTGTCATTTTTGCAATATCATCTTGACTTGCTGCTGATAATGGCAATGATACCGATTTTTGATTCTCTTCCTCTAGCCTGTTAACATCAGTGGTCTTGTGCTGCCTATCCTTCACTGTAATCAGAATGTATGAGTACCCCATGCCCCACCCAACGTGCAGGATACCCAAGCAATAATAGGGCCGAGTGCCCAAGCACCCCAACCCATGCAGAGACCAAGGCACAACAAGGGTGGGTAAGCACCCTAGGCCCTGCACTACCCACACAGAAACCAAGCCAAAGCTAAGTTGAGAAAGGGCCTCACATCCTGCCATCCCTATGTAGTGGAAATGCCACAACTGGGTTAGTTAGTACCTTGAGCCTCACCCAAACCATTCAGAGACTTGAGCCACAGTTTGGGAAAATGCCCTTAGATTCACATTCCCTGTGCAACATACTAGCCACAAACTGAACAAATGAGTGCCCAAAGCCCTTGCCTACCCCACACAGAGACCAAGAAACAATGAGATGAGCAAGTGGCCAAAATTATACTCTCCTTGTGCAGGGGTTGAGTTACAAACAGTTCAAGAAAAGGCCTCATGCTTCACCATCTCTGTACAGCAGCTGTAGCCTTATCACAACCCATGGGTATGTGCAACCCACAAGAAGTACAACTATAGAGTACCTGGCTCTGGTAGCCAAGGAAGATTGCATTTCAGGACCACACGTTTCAGCTTCTACACAATACTTCTCCTTCAATAGTGGGGGGGTGGTGGCCATTTTGCCTAATACAATACAAACACAGATAGGCAAAATGAGGAAACAGGAAAATGTTCCAAATCAAAGAATAAGGCAAATTTCCATATTAAACTTAATGAAATGGAAATAAGCAATCTGATAAAGCATTCGAAGTAATGGTCATAAAGATGCTCATTGATCTTGGGAGAAGAATGGATGAACATAGTGAGAACTTCAACAATGTAATAGAAAATATAAGAAAGTGCCAAACAAATTATAACTGTACTGAAAAATACATTAGAGAGGTTCTACAACACAATGAACAAAATAGAAGTATGAATTTGTGGGCTGGAATATAGAGCAATGGCAAACACCCAGAGCACCAAAAGGGGAGAAAAAAAAAAGACATCTGGATAACATCAAGCAGAATGGGAGAAGGGAAAGAGAAAGGGACACAGAAAATATCTCAAGAAATAAGTGCTAAGATGTCTCTAATCTGGGACAGTAAAACATACATACAGGTTCACAAAGCCCCAAGAGTTCCAAATAATATGAAACCAAAGAGAAACACACTGGGACACATTTTAAAATGGTAAAAGTTAAGGACAAAAAGAATTTTAAAAGCACCAAGAGTAAAGCAACTTACTACATACAAGGGAAACCCCATAAAGCTATCGGCAGATTTTTCAGCCGAAACATTATAGGCCAGAAAGGAGTAGCATGACATATTCTGAAGTGCTGAAAGAGGAAAACTGCAAACCAAGAATCCTCTGCCTAGCAAGTTTATTATTCAAAATTAAGATTTACAAATTGTTTTCCAGATAAGCAAGAACTAAAGGAAATTTTCACCACTAAATCAGCTTTAAAAGAGATGTTAAAGACATTTCTCTGAGCTAAAATGGACAGGCATTAGTGAGTAATAAGAAAACAGAGAAAAGCAAAAACCTCACTGGAAAGGATAAATAAATAAATGTTCAACCACATATAAAGTTAAGTATGATGGGTAAAATAAAAGTAGTAAAATTAAAAATACAATAATTAATTAAGGGATATATAAAATAAAATTATATAAAGTGTGTTTTCAAAATATTTTTGGGTGATATGAGTAAATATTTGGAATGAGTACAAAATTAATATCAACTTAAAATAGAGTATAACAAATAGAACAAAGTGAGGGTTTCTCGAGGGGAGGTGGATGAGGGGATGGGCCAAATGGGTGATGGGCATTAAGGAGGGCATTTGTTGGGATGAAGACTAAGTGCTATATGTAAGTGATGAATCACTGGGTTCTACTCCTGAAACCAATACTACACTGTATGTTAACTAACTTAAATTTAAATAAATAAATTTTAAAAAGACTACAATATACCTAAGATATTTTATTTTATATGAAACTCACAGTACTACAAACAGCAACAACAATGAAAAAAGCTTATAGTGAATACAAGAAAGACAATGAGAAAAGGATCTAAACATAATACGAAAGAGGAGGAGGAGCCAAGATGGCGGAACAGCATGGAAGGTTTTTGTGTGTCTCGCATCCATGAAATACAGCCAGACCAACACTAAACCATCCAACACACCTAGAAAACTGGAGGTTTAACCCAACAATCTGCACAACCTGAAACACAGAATTCAGCAGGTATGTGGCACAGAGAGGTGAACTTGGGGACAGAGAAGCTGGTGGCAGGCAGAGAGCCGCTTTTGCAGTCAGAGAGAGGATGGAGAATTGGGGGTGGGGAGAACACAGGAAAACACAGGAAACACAAGGGAGATCTTGGCATTAAAGTTTGTTCTTGACAGCCAAATGTCTACAAGAAGAAATCAAAACTAATGGAGACTGAGGAGAAATAAGTAGACTAGTTGCATTTTTGAAGCACAGCAAAGCAACAGCATATCAACACAGTTATGCAATAAAGGAAAAAAAATCTTTTGAAACTACACTATTAAAAATCATAGGCCTTTGTTCACCTTATTTCCATTTAATTTATAGTTTAATATCAAAAAGAAAACCTGTGTAGATGCATCACAATAATCTATTGTGGCTTTTATGCCCCTTAGGCTTTAATTATGTTTACTATGTGAGTTGCCAACCCTGTGTCTCTACCATCATTCACTTTGTCTGGATTCTTCCTGGAAATTCTATGTTTCACTTCAGTTAATATCACCTTTCAATATCATACTCTTATCTTGTATCTAATGATAAAATTTTATAGCCTGGTTCTCCTATTAACTAGTTGAGTGTACTTGGATACAAATTTCTCCACTGTCTTTGCCTTTCAAAATGTTTCTTATCTTTCATGATCCAGGTCAAATATCACCTTAATAGTTATTTGACAAGATATTAGCCAACTGGCTCCAACAATATATTAAACAAATTATTCACCACGACCAAGTGGGATTTATACCTGGGTTGCAAGGTTGTTTCATATCTGCAAAACAATTAACGTGATTCATCGCATCAATAAAAGAAAGGACAAGAACAATATGACCCTCTCAATAGATGCAGAGAAAGCATTTGACAAAATACAGCATTCTTTCTTGATACAACCCCTCAACAAAGTAGGGATAGAAGGAGCATACCTCAAGATCACAAAAGCCATACATGAAAGACTCAACACTAATATCATCTCCCATGGGGAAAAACTGAGAGCTTTGCCCCTAATATCAGGAACAAGACAAGGATGTCCACTCTCGCCACTGTTATTCAACAAAGTATTGGAAGTCTTAGCCTCTGAAGTCAGACAATACAAAGAAATAAAGAAAATTCAATACTTACTATTCCCAAATTATCCCAAAAATGGAATAAAAAGTAGCAGTGCCAAACTTATTTTAAGAGGCAAGTATTATTCTGATACCAAAAGGAGAGAGAGAGAGAAAGAAAGACACAAACAAACAATTGGGCCAATATTTCTAAAGAACTTAGATTTAAAAATTCTCAAAAACCTATTAGCAAATTGAATTAAACAATATATTAAAAGAATAATACATGGTCAAATTAGATTATTTCGGGGATTCAATGATGGTTGAACATATGAAAATCAATCAACATGATATTCCACATTAAAAAATGAAGGATTAAAAAGTACATGATTAGTGACAGTACTGGAGAAGGAAGTTGGAAGCCACTGTAGTAGCCTCTGGAGGAGCAGGCAACGTTGATCTGTGGTCTAGAGGCCATTATCCCTAACTGGGAAACCCAGGAAATCTCCACAGGGACTACTCTAATGGCTGAGCAATTTGATGGGGTCGTGATTTTGGGAGCCCACTCCATAACAACCACTGGGTCCTATATTGCCAGTTGAGTGACTGATAGGCTGACCCTTATTCATGACTGTATTTTTTGCTGCCACTAAGGCTCAGCAGCTTATATGCAGGCAGTAGGTGATGCTGTCAGTTATCAGTTTGATTTCCACAGCACCGAGCTGAATGAGCCTCCTATGGTACACACAGCAACCAGCCTCTTTTAGGAGATGTGTTAATGGTATCTAGAAGACCTGATGGCAGGAATCATCATTGCAGGCTGGTAACCCCAAGAAGGAGGCCAGTTG
The DNA here is from genome assembly GCF_007474595.2 of Lynx canadensis. Taxonomy (NCBI): domain Eukaryota; kingdom Metazoa; phylum Chordata; class Mammalia; order Carnivora; family Felidae; genus Lynx; species Lynx canadensis. Next base: position 67,304,632 of record NC_044321.2, on the reverse strand, counting down.
TACTCAGTGCCCATTGTAGGTATGATGCTAAGGCAGTCCTTTGCCACTGGGGGTTCTGGGAGCTCATATACCTATGGCTATTGGAAAGCATGACCAAGGAAGAGTGTCTGGAATTCACTGCCAATGATATTAATTTGGTCATGGAATGGGTGGTTCCAGTGGAGGGGTGATTTGCCTGGAAGCCATTGCAGAATAAAGGGTAGAGCAGAAGGTACTTTTGGGAGCCTAGATTCCCAAACTCACCATTACCACATCCACAATTCCTAGAATTCTAGGATACAATAAAAGACACACAATTGTGATGGAAAATTCGCTAAAAATTTCATCAAAAAAGAAAAAAGTATGATCATTTCTATAGATGCAGAAAAAGCATTTGACAAACTTCAACGTCAATTTATGATAAAAATTCACAACAAAGTGTTTATAGAAGGAATGTACTTCAACATATAAAAGCCATATATAATAAACCCACAGCTAAGATACTCAGCAGTGAAAAGCTGAAAGCTTTTCCTCTAAATCAGAAACAAGAAAAGTAGGCCTGCTCTCAGCACTTTTATTCAACATAGTATTAAAGTCTTAGTTGCAGCGATTAGGAAAGAAAAAGAAGTAAAAGGTATCCAAATTGAAAAAGAAGAAGTAAAATTGTCACTATTTGAAGATGACATGAAAATGAATTCAGTAACATTACAGGATACAGAATTAATATACAGAGATATATATCTATACACTAAAATGAACTATCAGAAAGAAAAATTAAGAAAACAATCCCTTTTACAATAACATCAAAATAATAAAATACTCAGGAATAGATTTAACCAAGGAGGTGAAACTCTTATATTCAGAAAACTATGGCATTGTAAAAGTGATTAAAGACAACACAAATAAGTGAAAATATATTTTGTACTCATGGACAGGAAGAATTAATATCTTTAAGATATCTATACTACCCAAAGAGTTAATATCATTAAAATATCTATACTAACCAAAGCAATCTAAAGATCCAATACAATCCCTACAAAATACTAATGACATTTTTACAGAATTACAGTAAATAATCCTGATATTTGAAGTAAACTACAATGGATACTTAATAGCCAAAGAAATCTTGAAAAATAATAAATCTGGAAATATTAGATGCTACATGATTCTGAACTACACTACAAAACTATAATAATCAAAAGTATATGGTACTGGAACCAAAAGAGGCACGTAAGTTAATGGAACAGAATAGATACCCAAAAAATAAACTCGTTTTCTGTGATCAATTTATCTACAACAGAGGAGGCAAGAACATATAGTGGGGGGAAATAAACCAGAATTTTTAATAAATTGTGTGCAAAACTAAACCACATTCTTACAGTGAATACAAAAATAAACTCAAAGTGAATTAAATATTTAAATGTAAGGCCTGAAACCAAAAAAATTCCTGGATGAAAATACAAACAGTAAGTTTTTTTGCATTGATCTTACCAATATTTTAGTGGATGCATTTCCTCAGACAAGGACAATTAAAGCAAAAATGAATAAATGAAACTACAGCAAACTAAAATCTTTTGCACAGTGAAGGAAACCAACAACAAAATAAATAATCTACTAAACAGGAGAAGACACCTGGGGTTGATATCCAAAAGATATAATGATCTTGTACAGCTCAATAGTAAAAGAAAAAAAGGCTAATTAAAAATTGGCATGCAACCTGAATAGACACTCTTCCAAAGAAGTCAACAGGCAACAACCGGGAGATGGCCAACAGGAAGATCAAAACATGCTCAATATCACTAATCATCAGGGAAATGCAAATAAAAACTTTAAGGACACACCAACTCATGCCTGCCAAAATGGTAATTATCAAACAAACAAAAAGCAAGAAATAACAAGTGTTGGGGAGGGTGTGGAGGAATGGGAATCTTTGTGCACTGTTGGTCAAAATATAAATTGATGCAGCCACTATGAAAAACAGTATGGAGTTTCCTCAAAAAAAAAAAAAAAGATTCAATTACCATGTGATCCAGCAATTACACTTCTCATTATTTATCCAAGGAATGTAAAAAACACTAATTCTAAAAGATAGATGTATTCCTTTGTTTATTATAGCTTTATATACAATAATCAAGATATGGAAGCAACCTAAGTATCCATTAATAATAAATGGATACAGAATGTATCACAAACACACTGGAATATTATTCAGCCATACAAAAGAATGAAATCCTGCCAAATCCAACAACATGCAATCACGTAGAGGATATTATGCTAAGTGAAATAAGTCAGAGAGAGGCAAATGACATGATTTTTACTTATATGTGGAATCTAAAAATAAGTCAATAAAGCAAGACAGAAGTAGGTTCATAGGTGCAGACAGCAAACTGATAGTTGCCAGAAGGGAGGGGATGGAGAAATGGGTGAAATAGGAAAAGGGGACATACAAACTTCCAGTTTAAATGATTAAGTCAGGGGCACCTGGGTGGCTCATTTAAGCGTCTGACTCTAGATTTTGGCTCAGGACATGATCTCAAAGTTTGTGGGTTTGAGCCCCATGTCTGTGCTGTGCACAGAGCCTGCTTGGGATTCTCCCTCTCCCTCTTTCTTTCCCCCACTTTCTCTCTCTCAAAATAAATAAACTTTAAAAAATAAAATAAAATGATTAAGTCATGGGGATGTCCATCATAGGGAATATAGTTAATAATATTGTAATAAGTCTGTATGGTGACAAATGGAAACTAGACTTCTGGTGGTGATCATGTATTAATGTATAAAATTATCAAATCACTATGAGGTACATTTGTAACTACTATATGTTGTATTTCAATCATATTTCAATAAAAATATAAAATAAGAGAAGGGCTAGAGAAAAGGGACAGGAAAGAACTGAAGAGGAATAACAGTACAAAAATTTTTCAAATAAAATACTTAAAGTTACAAAGACAATTAATGAAGGAACTAAAAATAAAGATAGAACCATATTAGGAAAAGAGGAGAGGAGATGGTGTATATGAACAAAATCTTCACCCATTATGGAAGACCATTTTAAGAAAATGTATAAAGTTGAAAAGTAACCATAAAATATATTATTTAGAGATATGGAAGCAGCCAACAAACAAAATAAATACAGAATCACATTTATACGTACCTATGTCCTTCGGTTTGCCTATACAACTAATTTTACTGGTACTTGAAAATCTTATCTTCAAATACAATGATAATGCTTCAAATTAAAGAAATTGTGTCTTTTGAAAACAGACCAAACCAAGTAATGACAGTGTTAGAAAAATGAGTCCTTATGTCATAAGTACATATTTTAAATACAATTCTTAAATTATTATTTTTTTACACTCTGGAAATCAGTGTAGTATCTAAGAATTCCCAAACTTTTTCCTTGGAAAAATTTCATTAGATAATTTTCATTTCATGTCACTATTATTTCTTGTGATCTAGTAGTTCAGCCACCTATGTTACATCATTAGGGGTATTCCATTCCTGATCCATCCCAGTTATGTGCAGGCATATGGCTTACATCTTTCAGACTCCATTAAAACACCAAACACTTTCACTGTACTGTTCACTCCGGTTTCAATTTATAGCTCATTTAACTTAATTCTTCATTTTGGAGACAAAGGAATAGGCCCAGAATAGGAAGAGGATTTATTGGTTTTATTTTGTCATAAAACGATATGTGTTTTAGGGTAAAAAGTACAAATTTAAAGAGTGTGCACAGTTCTATAGTTCCCGTGTCTTTATTCAATTTGTGAATTCACAAAAAAATCACACAGAGTAGAGAGATTTTGGAGGAAGATGGTGGTGTAGGAGGACGCTGGGTTCACCGTGTCCTACTGATCACTTAGATTCCAACCACATCTGCCTAAATAACCCAGAAAACCCACCAGAAGACTAGCAAAACGGACTCTCCAGGGCAAAGCTTACACAAGAGGCCCACGGAAGAGGGTAGAAAAGGCTGAGAGGCAGTGAACATTACATGGACTGGCAGGAGGGAGCCGGGGAGGTGGAGGGGCAGCCAGCCTTCCCGGGAGGCAGAGCCCCTGAGTCTGGCTTGCAAAAGCGGAGGGGCTGGACGGAGTGTGTTCTCACAGCCAGCAGAACTTAACATCTGGAATGTTATAAGTCAACACCTCTGCTCAGAGAGTGGGATGGCTAGAGGAAAATGGGAGGGAGAGTTGTTGAGCCCCAAAGGACAGAGCTCAGCTTGGCAGGGAACAAAGGCGCTGGCCAGCGCCATCTCCCTTGCCCATCCCTCAGCCAAAATCCCAAAGGGAACCAGTTCCCGTCACGGAACTTGCTTGCACCGTGCAAACACCCAATTCTGTGCTTCTGTGGATCCATCCCTCCAAAGGGTTGGCCTCCCTCCCGGTGCCACAGGGCTCCTCCCGAAGCAGGCCACCTAAGGCAAAGCAAGCTGAGTCTGCCCCTCCTGCCTCTGGCACCCTGCTGATCCACCCCAGCTAATATGCCAGATCCCATCGAAGCAGCACCACAAGTCTGGCAGTGTGCAAGTAGTCCAGACAGGGGCCACACCACTCCACATTGAGTCCTGCCCCTAGGAGAGGGGAAGATAAGGTACAGACAAGTCTGACTGTGGCTCCAGCGGTGGGCTGGGGGCAGACATCAGGTCTGACCACCAACGTAAGTTACTCCAGACAGCACAGAGGAAGAGCCCTGCAGTTCCACGCCACTCCAGAGTCTATCCAAAATGACAACATGGAAGAATTCTCCTCAAAAGAAACTCCAGGAAGTAGAGACAGCTAGACAACTGACCAAAAACGATATAAGCAATGTAACAGAAAATGAATTTAAAGTAATAGTCATAAAATTAATCGCTGGGCTTGAACAAAAGCATAAAAGACAGCAGAGAATCTATCACTACAGAGATCAAGGGACTAAGAAACACCCAGGAGGAGCTAAAAAATGCTATAAATGAGCTGCAAAATAAAATGGAGATGACCACAGCTTGGATTGAAGAGGCAGAGGAGAAAATAGGTGAATTAGAAGATAAAACTATGGAAAAAGAGGAAGCTGAGAAAAAGAAAGATAAAAAAATACAGAAGTAAGAGGGGAAAATTAGAAAACTAAGTAACAATAAAACGTAATACCATATGCATAATTGGGATTCCAGGGGAGGAAGAGAGAGAGAAAGGTGTTGAAGTTGTACTTGAAGAAATACTAGCTGAGAACTTCCCTGATCTGGGGAAGAAAAAAGGCATTGAAATCCAAGAGGCACAGAGAACTCCCTTAAGACGTATCTTGAATCGATCTTCTGCATGACATATCATAGTGAAACTGGCAAATACAAGGATAAAGAGAAAATTCGGGAAGCAGCTAGGGGTTAACATGCTCTAACACATAAAGGGAGATCGATAAGAATAGTGATGGATCTCTCCACTGAAACTTGTCAGGCCAGAAAGGAATGGCAGGAAATCTTCAATGTGATAAACAAAAATTATGCAGCCAAGAATCCGTTATCCAGGAAGTCTGTCATTTAGAATAGAAGAGATACAGTCTTCACAAACAAACAAAAACTAAAGACATCCGTCACCACTAAACCAACCACACAAGAGATCCTAAGGGGGACCTGTGAGACAAGGTACCAGAGACATCACTACAAGCATGGAAACTACAGACATCACAATGACTCTAAACCCATATCTTTCTGTAATAACACTGAATGTAAATGGACTAAATGCTCCAACCAAAAGATATAGGGTATCAGAATGGATAAAAAAACAATCTATTTGCTGTCTACAAGAGACTCATTTTAGACCTGAGGACACCTTCAGATTCAATAAAGAAACAAGTGCCCTGAATGATACATTGGATCAGATGGACTTGACAGATATATTTAGAACTCTGCATCCCAAAGCAACAAGAATATACTTTCTTCTCGAGTACACACGGAACATTCTCCAAGATAGATCACATATTGCACCACAAAACAGCCCTTCATAAGTATACAAGCATTGAGATCATACCATGCATACTTTCAGACCACAATGTGATGAAATTTCAAATCAACCACAGGAAAAAGTCTGGAAAACCTCCAAAAGCATGGAGGTTAAAGAACACCCTACTAAAGAATGAATGGGTCAACCAGGCAATTAGAGAAGAAATCAAGAAACATATGGAAACAAATAAAAATAAAAAGGCAACAATCCAAACGCTTTGGGATACAGCAAAGGCAGTCCTGAGAGGAAAATACATTGCAATCCAGGCCTATCTCAAGAAACAAGAAAAATCCCAAATACAAAATCTAACAGCACACATACAGGAAATAGAAGCAGAACAGCAAAGACACCCCAAACCCAGCAGAAGAAGAGAAATAATAAAGATCAGAGCAGAAATAAACAATATAGAATCTAAAAACTACTGTACAGCAGATCAATGAAACCAAGAGTTGTTTTTTTGAAAAAATAAACAAAATTGATAAACCTCTAGCCAGGCGCCTCAAAAAGAAAAGACAGAGGGACCAAATAGATAAAATCATGAATGAAAATGGAAGTATTACAACCAATCCCTCAGAAATACAAGCAATTATCAGGGAATACTATGAAAAATTATATGCCAACAAACTGGACAACCTGGAAGAAAAGGACAAATTCTTAAACACCCACACACTCCCAAAACTCAAACAGGAAGAAATAGAAAGCTTGAGCAGACCCATAACCGTGAAGAAATTGATTCAGTTATCAAACATCTCCCAACAAATAAGAGTCCAGGACGAGATGGCTTCCCAGGGGAATTCTACCAGACATTTAAAGCAGAAATAATACCTATCCTTCTCAAGCTATTAAAAAAAAAAAAAAAAAAAAAGGAAGGAAAACTTCCAGACTCATTCTATGAAGCCAGTATTCCTTTGATTCCTAAACCAGACAGAGACCCAGTAAAAAAAGAGAACTACAGGCCAATATCCCTGATGAATATGGATGCAAAAATTCTCAATAAGATACTAGCAAATCGAATTCAACAGCATATAAAAAGAGTTATTCACCATGATCAAGTGGGACTCATTCCTGAGCTGCAGGACTGGTTCAACATTCGCAAATCAATCAATGTGGTACATCACATTAATAAAAGAAAAGATAAGAACCATATGATCCTGTCAATCGATGCAGAAAAAGCATTTGACAAAATTCAGCATCCTTTCTTAATAAAAACTCTTGAGAAAGTCGGGATCGAAGGAGCATACTTAAACATCATAAAAGCCATTTATGAAAAGCCCACAGCTAATATCATCCTCAATGGGGAAAATCTGAGAGCTTTCTCCCTGAGATCAGGAACATGACAGGGACGTCCACTCTCACCGCTGTTGTTTAAAAAGCCTAAATATCCATCAACTGACGAGTGGATAAAGAAATTGTGGTTTATTTACACAATGCAATACTACATGGCAATGAGAAAGAATGAAATATGGCCCTTTGTAGCAACGTGGATGGAACTGGAGAGTGTTATGTTAAGTGAAATAAGTCATACATAGAAAGACAGATATCATATATTTTCACTCTTATGTGGATCCTGAGAAACTTAACAGAAGTCTATGGGGGGGGGGAAGAAAAAAAAAGATGTTAGAGAGGGAGAGAGCCAAAGCATAAGAGGGTCTTAAAAACTGAGAACAAACTGAGGATTAATGGGGGGTAGGAGGGAGGGGAGAGTGGGTGATGTGTATCGAGGAGGGCACCTTTTGGGATGAGCACTGGGTGTTGTATGGAAACCAATTTGACAATAAATTTCATATTAAAAAAAGATCACATAGTGTAACTAAGTAATAGAGTAAGTACTCTAAGGTAGACTCCAGTTTACAAACAATATCTTTCCTTGAATAGAAATAATTTTTCATCCTCCTTCCTTGTTTTTTTTTCTCGTTATTTGATTTGCCTTCATTTGACTCTAATTAACCATAGGAATTGACAATATAAGCTATTTAATCAAATGCTTAGGATTGTGTATAATACCACCTAATTTCTGGGTGCTCAGTAAATGAAAATACCTGCTGGAAAATAAAATAAGCTATCAATGACTGTTTCTCTTGGTTGGAAGGTGACAATTAACATATTGATTTATTTTTTGACTTGAACATTTTGTACTGAACTGGTTTCTTTTACCTTATGTTCATATTGCCCAAATGCAAATTAAAATTTACACACATCAGTATTTGAGAAATCTTGATAGGAATATGGGTCTATGAATATGTTTAATACAACCCTAGATATATTACTAAGCAATTTACATGCTTTACTTTCCTGTAAAGAATGTGGTATTCATGTCCCATTTTACACTTAAGGAAAATGATATTCTAAATGATTAAAAAAAAGTTCTTCAAAGGAATTCTGCAAGTAACTGGTAGTGTAGCAATTAAAATCAAAGCTTTCTGACTCCAAAACTGTAGGAAGTAGCAACTAGATTATGCAACATTCATGATACTTTCTATTTTCAAATTATTTAGGTATTTTGAGGAACGTGAGAAAATCTTTGCTGACACATTTTAAGATACTAGAACCTTGACTATCACAATGTTCACAGTTTGGGACTAGATGACCGCTTATTATTTCCTTAGGACAAGCTTTTTAAAAATTTTTTAAAAAATGTTTATTTTTGAGACAGAGCAAGAGACAGAGGACAAGTGGGGTAGGGGTAGACAGGGGGTGACACAGAATCTGAAGCGGGGTCCAGGCTGCAAGCTGCCAGCACAGAGCCCAACACGGGACTCATACCCAAGAACTGCAAGATCATGATCTGAACCAAAGTCAACTGCCCAACCAACTGAGCCACTCAGGTGCCCCAGGACTAGCTTTTTATTTTTAAATTCCCTGTTGAAAACTAGGTTATGGCAAAGATTATTTTCACCAATATAGAAAGCCAAGAATAAATAAAAAGAATTATAATATATTTGGCTATATAAAGGTTTATAAATTTTTGCATAGCAAAACCAACAACAACAACAACAACAACAAAAAAAAACATAACCCAACGCTAATATCATCCTCCATGGGGAAAAATTGAGAGCTTTCCCCCTAAGGTCACGAACAAGACAGGGATGTCCACTCTTGCCACTGTTATCCTACATAGTATTGGAAGTCTTAGCCTCTGCAATCAGACAACACAAAGAAATAAGAAAGCATGCAAATCGGCCAGGAGGGGGTCAAACTTTCACTCTTCGCAGATGACATGATACTCTATATGGAAAAACCAGAAGATTCCTCCAAAAAACTGCTAGAATTGATTCATGAATTCAGCAAAGTTGCAGGATATAAAATCAACACACAGAAATCGGTTGCATTCTTATACACCAACAATGAAGCGGCAGAAAGAGAAATCAAGGAATCCATCCCATTTACAGTTGCACCAAAACCCATAAAGTACCTAGGAATACATCTAACCAAAGAGATGAAAAATCTATACACTGAAAATACAAAAAGTTTAACAAAGAATTTGAAGAAGACACACACACACACACACACACACACACACACAAAATAGAAAAATATTCCATGCTCCTGGATAGGAAGAACAAATATTGTTAAAATGTCAATACTACCCAAAGCAATCTACATATTCAATGCAATCCTAATCAAAATTGCACCAACATTCTTCTCGAAGCTAGAAGAAATAATCCTAAAATTTGTATGGAACCAGAAAAGACCCCGAATATCCAAAGCAATCTTGAAAAAGAAAACCAAATCAGGAGGCATCACAATCCCAGACTTCAAGCTATACTACAAAGCTGTAATCTTCAAGACAGTATGGTACTGGCATAAGAACAGACACTCTGATCAATGGAACAGAATAGAGAACCCATAAATGGACCCACAAACGTATGGCCGACTAATCTTTGACAAAGCAGGGAAGAATATCCAATGGAATAAAGAGAGTCTCTTCAGCAAGTGATGCTGGGAAAACTGGACGGTGACATGCAGAAAAATGAACCTGGACCACTGTGTTACACCATACACGAAAATAAACTTAAAATAAATGAGAGACCTAAATGTAAGATAGGAAGTCATCAGAATCCTCGAGGAGAAAGCAGGCAAAAACCTCTTAGAATTTTGCCGCAGCAACTTCTTACTCAACAAGTCTCTGGAGGCAAGGGAAACAAGCAAAAATGAACTACTGGGACCTCATCAAAATAAAAAGCTTCTGCACAGTGAAGGAAATAATCAGCAAAACTGAAAGGCAACTGACAACATGGGAGAAGATATTTGCAAGTAACATATCTGATAAAGGGTTAGTATCCAAAATCTATAAAGAACTGATCAAACTCCACCCCCTAAAAACAAAGAATCCAGTGAAGAAATGGGCAAAGACATAAATAGACACTTCTCCAAAGAAGACATCCAGATGTCCAACCAACGCATGAAAAAATGCTCAACATCACTCATCATCAGGGAAATACAAATCAAAACCACAATGAGAGACCACCTTACACCTGTCAGAATGGCTAACATGAACAACTCAGGCAACAACAGATGTTGGCGAGGATGTGGAGAAAGAGGATCTCTTTTGCATTGTCGGTGGGAATGCAAGCTGGTGCAGCCACTCTGGGAAACAGTATGGAGGTTCCTCAAAAAACTAAAAATAGAACTACCCTATGACCCAGCAATTGCACTACTAGGCATTTATCCATGGTATACAGGTGTGCTGTTTCGAAGGGACACATGCACCTCCATGTTTATAGCCGCACTATCAACAATAGCCAAAGTATGGAAAGAGTCCAAATGTCTATCGATGGATGAATGGATAAAGAAGATATATAATAATATATATATTAATATATATTAATTAATTAATATATAATTTGTATATATTATTACTCAGCAACTAAAAAGAAAGAAAGCTTGCCATTTGCAACTACATGGATGGAACTGGAGGGTATTATACTAAGTGAAATTAGTCAGAGAAAGACAAAAATCATATGACTTCACTGATACTAGGGCTTTGAGAGACAAAATAGATGAACATAAGGGAAGGGAAACAAAAATAATATAAAAACAAGGAGGGGGACAAAACAGAAGAGACTCATAAATATGGAGAACAAACCGAGGGTTACAGTAGGGGATGTGGGAGGGGGGATGAGCGAAACTGGTAAAGGGCACTAAGGAATTTACTCCTGAAATCATAGTTGCACTGTATGCTTACAAATTTGGATGTAAATTTTAAAAAACAAAATAAAAAAATAAAAACAATAGATATATGAGAGTAGGGAAAATTACAACAAAGAAGAACAACAGAGACTTATATCTATAATAAATAAAGTCTTTTATAAATTGACAATAATCTCTAAATATCCAATGAGAAAAATGGACAAAGGATACAAAGCCATGATTCTCAAATTATCAAACCAAAGTGACCAAAATACATTCAAAATATTTTCAAGGTCACTAATAGGGACATGCAAGTTAAGGTATCAGTGAATTAATATGCATCCATTAGAATGGTTAGAGGAAGAGCTGTAACATATATTGCTAACTTGGATGTAGAGATGTATGTTTATTTTTTTGCCTTTAAATAAAACTAACAAAACATCGCCCTCTCTTCTGCTTTCTGCACCTTTCCCATTCTCATGTGTGTGTGTGTGTGTGTGTGTGTGTGTGTGTGTTTCAAGGTTTGATATGGTGAAGTGAATCTTTAATAAAAGTAAGGAATGCTACATAGTAAGAGGTTGTTGATTGTTATCCGAAGAAAATAAGTGGAAATGGATAAGGGTAGAAATGGGCAGTGGGAAAACAAGCCAAAATAAAAACTAAAAAAAACTGATGTTAGCAAATCCAGAATGTATGGCATCTTGGAGAATTAAGTTATGTGTGTATTTTCATAAATAAGATGGAACTTAAAGCAATAGCATTAGATACATATCTCCTGGTTTATAGAGATAATTAGGATATTGTGAGGTAAAAAATTAAATTGTAAAGTACAGCATATGTATGATTTTAGTTTAGTCAAAACAAATTATTTATTTCTCTGCTTCTGCTTACATACACTTGCATGTACAAGGTGTTGGTGCAAAAGAAAAATGAACACCAGGCTGGTAATACTGGCTATCTCAAGAGGATATATGTTAAGGAACTTAGAAGTACAGGAGTGAGCATAAGGATTTAGTAACTTTTTATATATTTTGTATTTTAGTTGTTATAAAAAATTTGTATTACTTTTGTTAGTAAGAAAATATTTAAATTTGACCATAAGACAGAAAATCAATAAGGAAAATTCAGTTTTAAACAATACATTATACAAAATAAACTTAACAGATATATACAAACCATTCCAAATAAAATCGGTAAAATATATATTATTCTCAAGTGCAGGTGAAAAATGCTCCAGGATCAATAATATGTTAAGCCATGAAACCAGTCTTAAAAAATTAAGGAGAGGGGCGCCTGGGTGGCTCAGTCGGTTGAGCGACCAACTTCGGCTCAGGTCATGATCACAGTTCGTTGGTTCAGGCCCCGTGTTGGTCTCTGTGCTGACAGCTTGGAGCCTGTAGCCTGCTTCGGATTCTGTGTCTCCCTCTCACTCTACCCCTCCCCCACTCATGCTTTGTCTCTCTCTGTCTCAGAAATAAATAAATATTAAACAAAAATTTTTAATAAAATATTAAGGAGATTTAAATAATATCAAGCATCTTTTCTGAACATAATGATAAATTACATAAAGAAGCGTAGAAAATTTATATTACATGGAAAGTTAAAAACATGCTACTAAATAACCAATGTGTCAAAGAAGAAATCAAAACAGGAATTAAAATGTAACTTGCCAGGGCACCTGGGTGGCTAAATTAGTTGTGTCTAACTCTTGATTTCAGCTCAGGTCATGCTCTCATGGGTCATGAGATCAAGCCCTGAATCAGGCTCTGAACTGATGGCATAGAGCCTGCTTAGGATACTCTCTCTACCTCTCTCTCTGCCTCTCCTTCCCCTAAAAATAAATAAACTTAAAAAATATAACTTGAGAAATTAAAATGTAAATACAACTTACCTAAACTTATGGGTAGAAGAAAAAGCAATTCTAAGAAAAAATTCATAATGAGAAATACCCGATTCAAAAAATAATAATAATAATACATAAAAAAGAGAGAGACAATTCTCAAATAATAAAACTAGCTCTACAACTCAAGAAATTAAAAAAAAAATTAAACAAAACCGAAAATTAGTAGAATGAAGGAATTAACAAAGGTCAAAGCAGAAATAAATGAAAAAGAGACTAAGAAGATAATAGAAAAAAAGATCAGTGAAACTAAGAGATCGTGTTTTGGAAAGATAAACAAAATTGATAAACCTTTACCTAGCCTCACCAAGAAAAATATCAAATAAATAAAATCAGAAAAGAAAAAAAATACATTACAGATTTTGTTACAACAGAAATACAAAGGATCATAAGAGACTACAATGAAGAATTTGATAAATCCTAGCAACATACAACATTGCAAGATGGAGTCAAAAAGAAATACAATATCTGAACAGACTGATTACTAGTAAAGAGGTTGAATAAGTAATCAAAAATCTCCCAACAAAAGTTGAGAATCAAAGGGTTTCCCTGCAAAATTTTATCCAATATTTAAAGAACTAATACCAATCCTTCTCAAACTCTTCTAAAAATATAAAAGAGGAAGTAACATTGCTGAACTCATTTTATTTATCCATTTCCTAAAACCACTCAAGGATACCACAAGCAAAGTAGAGGCCAATATCCCTGATGAATATAGATAGAAAAAATCCTTAGGCAAATACTAGCAAAACTGAAATCAACAATACATTAAAAGAATCATACAACATGAACAAATAGGATAAATTCCAGGGAAGCAAGGATGGTTCAACATCTGCACATCAATGTTATACACCATGTTAACAAAACTCATTTTAATAGATGCAGAAAACATGTATGAAAAAATTCAACATTCCTTTATGATAACTCAATACACTGGGTATAGACGGAATGTACTTCAACCTAAGAAAGCTTATGAGACAAAATCCACAGCTAACATCATATTTAATGGTTAAAACTGGACATTTTCCCCCTAAGATTAGACACAAGAATTATCATTCTCATCATTTTTATTCAACATAGCATTGAAAGTCCTAGCCAGAACATTTAGATACAAACAAGAAATTAACATCATTCATACCAGAAAAAGTTAAAGAGAGTTAAGACATACAAACTTCCAATTACAAAATAAATCACAGAGATGAAAAGAGCACCATAGGGAATATAGTCAATAAGATAGTAATAATGTTTGGTGATAGATGGTCAGTACACTTATCATAATGTATAGAATTGTAAAAGCAGTATGCTGTACATTTGAAAATAATATAACATTGTATGTTAATTATACTTCAATTAACAAGTCAACCAAATCAGAAAGGAAAGAGTAAAACTGTCTCCATTCGCAGATAACATATTATACATTATAAACACTAACCACCAAAATCTGTAAGAACTAATAAAAGCATTCAACAAAGTTGCAGGATAGAAAATTAATACACAAAATCCTGTTGTTTTTCTACACAATAATAATGAACTAGCAGAAACAAAAATGAAGAAAACAATTACACTTACAATTGCATCCAAAAAATATCCAGATATAAATTTAACCAAGGAGGTGAAACACCTGGACTCTGAAAACTATAAGACATTGAAGAAAAAAATGGAAGACACAAAAAAATAGAAAAGTATTCTATGCTAATGGATCTGAAGAATTAATATTGTTAACATATCTATGGTACCAAAAACACTCTACAGATTTAATACAATCCTTAAAAAAATTCCAATGATATTTTTCACAGAAATAGATATAACAATATTAAAATCTGTATAAAAATGATAAAAGACCTTGAAAAATCAAAGTAATGTTGAGAAAAAAGAAGAAAACTGGAAGTGTCATGCTACCTGATTTCAGACTATACTGCAAAGCTATAGTAGTCATAATAATATGGTACTGGTACAAAAACAGACAAAGAGTTCAATGGAGCAAGATAGAGAGATAAGAAATAAACCCATACACATAAAGTCAATTTGGTTATGACAAAGGGGCCACGAATATTCAATGGGGGAAATGACAGTGTCTTCAATAAGTGGTTTGGGAAACCTTGACAGCCACATGAAAAAGAGTGAAACTGAACCATTGTCTTACACCATACATAAAAATTAACTCAAAAATGGATTAAAGATTAAAATGTAAACTCAGAACCATAAAACCCTTAGAAGAATATGTAAGCAATAAACTCCTTGACATTAATCATGTTGATGGCATTTTGGATTTGATTCCAAAAGTTATGGAATAATAAGTCACAGTAATAAAAAGCACAGCATAAAGAATTTAGTCATTTATATTGCTATAGTGATGTGGGGGACCTATGGTAGCTACACTAGTGGCAAACATAGCATAATGTATACAATTTTCAAATACTATATTGTATGCCTGAATGTACCTGAATGTAGTACACCTAATGTAGCATTGTGTTAACTATATTCAAATAAAAAAATAACACACACGCACACACACATACACACAATGGAATGTTATTCAGCCTTAAAAAGAAGAAAATCTTGTACTATGTATGAAACTTGAAGGAATTATGCTAAGTGTAGTAAGTCAGATAGAGACAAACACTGTATGATTTCACTTATATGTGGAAATTAAAAAAAATGGGAGAGTGGATACAGAGAACACATTTGTGGTTGTCATATGTGTGGAGGCTGGGGAATGGATGAAGTGGGTGAAAGCAGTTAAAAATTACAAGCATCAAGTTATAAAAACAAAGAAGTCATGGGTATGTAATATACATCATGGTGACTATAGTTCATTATGCTGTATAGTATATTTGATAGCACTGAAAGAGTATATTTTAAAAGTTTTCATCTCAAGAAAAAAATTTGTATTATTAATGGTGATGGATGTTAACTAAATTTCTTGTGATGATCATTTCTCAATATATATAAATACTAAATTTTTATGTTGTACATCTGAAACTAATATAATGTTACATGTCAATTACACCTAAATAAAAAGAAAAAAAAAGAATAGGAAACAAAGAACTTTAAGCATAACACTAGTTTTCTACCTTAGTAAGTGAAGTATAAACAACTTTTCCAGGGAAACCTGGGAGTATGGCAGAATAGGAGGATCCTAAGCTAACTTTATCCCACCTGATACACCTAGATAATAGCCACATCAGTGCAACTAACCCAGAAAATTACCTGAAGACTGGCAAAAGAGACTCTCCACCATTAATCAGACAGAGGAGGCCACATAGAAAATGCTAACAGAGGCAGAGACCCAGTCAAAAACAAAACTCCTAATGAGTCTGACCACAAATGGGAGGGACACTACAAATATAAAAAGGGGAGAGGAACAGATCCCACATCAGGCACCCAAGACATAGAAAACCTGAACTTGGAAGATGTATTTCCATAACATTTGGCGTTGCAAACCAGTGGGACTTAACTTCTCAAGTTTTTACAATCAGTGGGGCTTAACTCTGGGTACTTGAAAAATAAACTAGCTCAGCTCTGAGAGCCAAAGGCAATAGGAAACTGGGTTGCTGCCTGTAAAGAAACAGCATAATAAACAAATCCACTGAGATACAGCATAGAAGCAGCAGTTTGAAAAGTGCTTGGCTCTAGCCAGGTATTATACTTCAAGACTCCACAGTAGGGAAGGGCATCTACCTTGCCAATATCACACCTCCTGCCCCAGCACTCTTCTGCAGACTCACCCCATCCAACCCATTCCATTTGGCAGGAGTCCCTTTAAAGTCGTGCTTGTTGTGTCTCATTCTGCAAGAAGCCCCAACAGTGACCATCACCACTCCAAAGTGACTCTTACCTTAGGGATAGGGGAAGATAACCACACATGCAGCCCCCACAGTGGGCTGAGGCAGACATCTGATCTGATTGCTAGCTTTGGCCACCAAGAAAACATCATGGGGGCAGCTCAAGGAGAGAGTCCTGTAGTTCAAGGTCACTGAAACCCCCACAGACAAATTAGGGGCAAAATCTGGCCTGACTGTAACCCTACCCACCAACAAAAGCCTCCTAGGGGAAAATTCAGGAAGAGCATTCTGCAGTTCAGTGTGACCACAGCCCTGCCTGGCAAATGGGCTGAGAGCAAGTATAGTGTCTGAGCCAATTTTAAGCCAAAGGCAGCCCCAGCCCTGGTCCTTAATAGGACAGGGATCAAAACTGTCTGTCTAGCAGAAATTTTGCAAGGCTTGCAAGTGGCATAATAGATTCAAAGTGTTGACCGAAGACAACCTACAGGCAAGAATACTCCATTCAACAGAGCTATCATTCAAAATAGAAGAAGAGATAAAGAGTAGTTTTGCAAACAAACAAAAGTTAAATAAATTCCACTAAATGAGTCTTATAAGAAATGTTAAGGGGAATCCTTGAGTGGAAAGGAAAGGCTATATCAGGAGTAAGAACATTAGAAAAGAGAAAAAAATCACAGGTAAATACAAACATAATAAGGGTAGTAGATTAGTCACTTATAAAACCAATATGGAGGTTAAAGCACAAAGCAGTAAAATCAATTATATGTATGAAATTAGTGATAGGATTAATAAAATAAAAGAATGTAAAGTATCATATATACATAAAACATGACAGGAAGTAAAGATTTAGTGTTTAGGATAGGTTCAAATTTTCATCAACTTAATATAGACTGCTATATTCATTGGATCTTATATATCAACCTAATAGTAACCACAAATTAAAAACATACAATAGGTATACAATAAATAAAGATAAAAGAATCCAAGCATATCACTAAGGGAAACCAGAAAACCGCATGAGAAGAAAGCTAGAGCAGAAAGGAACAGAGAACTACAAAAACAGTCATGAAAGAAATAACAAAATGGCAATAAATACATACTTATCAATAATTAATCTGAATATACATAGATTAAGTGCTTGAATAAAAACACTTAGGATGACTGAATGGATGGAAAAGCAAGATCAATCCATATGCCCCCTACAAGAGATTTACTTCAATGAAAGTGAGAGGTTAAAAAAGTATTTATAGTGCCAATGAAAGAAAAGCTAGAGTAAAAGGGTAAAAAAAGCTAGGTTAACAATATTTATATTGAAAAAATAGGCTTTAAAACAAAGTCTGTAACAAGAGATAAATAAGGGCACTACACAATGATAAAACTATTAATCCAACAAAAAGTATAACAATTGTAAATATCTATGCTTCCAACCTGGAACTACCCAAATACATAAGCAACTATTAAGAGATACAAAGAAGAAAATGATGGTAATGCAATAATAGTAGGGGACTTCAACACCCCGTTTACATCAATGGATAGATCATCCAGACAGAAAATCAATAAGGAAACAGTAGCTTTGAATGACACATTGCATCTAACATATATATTCAGAGAACACCATCTAAAAACATGGGAATACACATTCTTACCAAGTACACATGGAACACTGTCCAGAATAGATCATATGTTAGGCCATAAAACAAGTCTCAGGAAATTCAAAACCATTGAAAACATATCATGCATCTTTTCAAACTACAACACTATGAGACTTGAAATCACTACAAGAAAAAAATTGGAAAGGCCACAACAAAATGGAGGTTAAAGAACATCCTACCAAGGAATGAATAGCATAACCAGGAAAGTAAAGAAGAAATTTAAAAGTACATGGGATGAAAGAAAAATAAAAACACAACAGTCCAAAACCTTTGAGATGCAGCAAAGGCAGTCCTAAGAGGGAAGTATATTGTAATACAAGCCTACATCAAGAAGCAAGAAAAGTATCAAATACACAAGCTAAACTTAATACCTAGAGGAGCAAGAAAAGGAACAGCAAATAAAGCCTAAAGCCAGCAAAAGAAGGGAAATAGTAAAGAGTGGAACAGAAACAAATGATACAGGAACAAAAAGAAAACACACACACACACACAGACACACACAGACACACACAGACACACACACACACACACACACGAAAAGATCAACAAAAATAAGAGCTGTTAGAAAAAATTAATGAAATTAATAACCCCCAGCCTTTTCAAAAACAAATATACAGAACCCAAATAGATAAAATCATTAATGAATTAGGAGAAATCACAGCCAACATCACTGAAATATAATCAAGTATAAGAGAATATTATTTTTTAAAAAATTGTTCCAACGAACTGGGCAATCTGGAAAAACGGACAAATTCTTAGAATCTCACAAAATACCAAAACTGAAGCAAGAAGAAATAGAAAATTTGAACAGACCCATAACCAGCAAGGAAATTGAATCAGCAAACAAAAATCTTCCAACATACAAAAGTCCAGGGCCAGATGGCTTCCCAGGGGGAATTCTACCAGTCATTTAAAGAAGAGTTAATACCTATTTTTCCTCAAACTTGTCCAAAAAGTAGAAATGGAAGGAAAACTTCCCAACTCATTCCATGAGCATTACCTTGTTTCCAAATCCAAAGACCCCACTAAAAAGAATTATAGGACAATAGCCCTGATGAACATGGAAGCAAAAATTTTCCACAAGATACTAGCAAATCGAATTAAAAAATACATTAAAAGATTATTCACCATGATCAAGTGGGATTTACTCCTGGGCTGCAGGGCTGGTTCAATATTTGCAAGGCAATCAATGTGATACACCACATTAAGAAAATAAAGGATAAGAACCATATGATCCTCTCAATAAATTCAGGAAAAGCTTTAGGCAAAATACAGCATCCATTCTTGATTAAAAAATATCAACAAAGTAAGTGTAGATGGAACATACTTCAACATCATAAAGGCCATAAAGACCCCTAACTAATATCATCTGCAATGGGGAACAACTGAGAGCCTTTCCCCTATGGTAAGGAACAAGACAAAGATATCCACTTATACTATTAGTATTTAACATAGTACTGGATGTCAGTCTCAGCAATCAGAAAAAAAATAAATAAATAAAAGACATTCAAATCAGCAATGAAGACCTCAAACTTTCACTATTTGCAGATGACATGATACTCTATGTAGAAAACCTGAAAGACTGCTAAAAAAGTGTTGCTAGAACTAATACATGAATTCAGTACAGTCCTAGGATATAAAATCAATGTACAGAAATCTGCTACATTTCAGTAAACCAATAATGAAGCAGCATAAAAAGAAATCAAGGAATTGATCCCATTTGCAACTGCACCAAAACCATAAGATAAATAGGAATAAACCTAACCAAGGAGGTAAAAGATCTGTACTCTGAAAACTATAGAGCACTTATGAAAGAAATTGAAGAGGACACAAAGAAACAGAAACACATTCCATGCTCAAGGATTGGAAGAACAAACATTGCTAAAATATCTATATTACCTAAATCAATCTACACATTTAATGCAATATTTACCAAAATTCCACGAGCATTTTTCAGACATAGAACAAATGATCCTAAAATTTGTATGAACCACAAAAGACCCTGAATAGCCAAAGCAATTCTGAACAAGAAGAACAAAACTGGAGGCATCACAATTTTTGGTTGCAAGCTTATTACAACTTGTAGTCATAAAGACAGTATGGTATGTCACCAAAAAAGACATACAGATCAATGGAGCAGAAGAGAAAACCCAGAAATTCACTTATAAGTATATGGTCAACTAATCTTTGATAAAGCAGGAAGGAATATCCAATGAAAAAAAGACAGTATCTTCACCAAATTGTGTTGGGAAAACTGGACAACAATGAGAAAAAGACAGTATCTTCACCAAATTGTGTTGGGAAAACTGGACAACAACATACAGAAAAAGGAAACTGAACCACTTTCTTACACTGTATACAAAAATAAATTCAAAAATGGTTAAAAGACCTAAAGGTGAGACAAGAAACTATCCAAATCCTAGAGAAGAACACAGGCAGCAAATTCTTTGACCTCGAATGTAGCAACTTCCTATTAAACAAGACACTAGAGGCATGGGAAACAAAAGCAAAAATGAACTATTGGGACTTCACCAAGACAAAACCTTCTCTGTAGAAAAGGAAACAGTCAACAAAATTAAAAGGCAACCCACAGAATGGGAGAAGATGTTTGCAAATTACATATCAGTAAAGGGTAAGTATCCAAAATATATAACGAACTTATACAACTCACCCCCCTCAAAAAAATGCCAAATAATTCAGTTAAGAAATGGGCAGAAAAGTTGAATAGACACTTTTCCAAAGAAGACATCCAGAAGGGTAACAGACACATGATAAGACGCTCAACATCACTCATCTTCAGGGAAATACAAATAAAAACCATGGTAAGATACCACCTCACCTCTGTCAGAATTGTTAAAGGAACAGCACAAGAAACAACAGGTATTAGCTAGGATGTGGAGAAAGGTGAACCCTCTTGCATTGTTGGTAGGAATGCAAACTGCTGCAGCCATTCTGGAGAACAGTATGGAGGCTCTTTGAAAAACTAAAAATAGAACTGCCCTACTATCCAGCAATTGCACTATTAGGTATTTACCCAAGGGATACAAAAATACAGATTCAAATGGATCCATGCACCCGATGTTTATAGCAGCATTATCAAAAATAGCCAAACTATGGAAATAGCCCAAATGTCCATTGACTGTTGAATGGTTAAAGAAGATGTGCATGTGTGTGTGTGCGTGCGTGTGTGTGTGTGTGTGTGTGTGTATTCAGCCATCACAAAGAATGAAATCTTGCTATCTATGATAACATGCATGGAGCTACAGTGTATCATGCAACATGAAATAAGTCAGTTCAGAATAGAACAAATACTATATGATTTCACTCATATGTGCAATTTAAGAAACAAAACAGGTGACAATAAGTGAAAGGGTGAAAAAAGAGAGAGGAAAACAACCACGAGAGACTCTTAAAGATAGCAAACTGATGTTTGACAGATGGAGATTGGTGGGGGATGGACTAAATGGGTGATGGATATTAAGGAGGGCACATTTGTGATGAGCACTGGGTGTTATATATAAGTGATGAATCACTAAATTTCACTTCTGAAACCAATACTGCACTGTATGTTAATTAACTAGAATATGAATAAAAATTTTTTAAAAAGAATCCCATTTATATTGCACCAAAAGGAATTAAATTTCTAGGAATACACTTAACCAAAGTGGTAAATGACGTGTACTCCAAAAAATGTTAAACATTAATGAAAGAAATTGAAGATGACACAAACAAATGGAAGGATAGTCCATGTTCATGAATCGGGAGAACAAGTATTGTTTATATGTCCACACTACCAAAAGCAATCTACATATTTAATGCAATCCCTATCAAAATACCAACAGCATTTTTCACAGAAGTACAACAAAGAATCCCAAAATGTGTGGAATCACAAAAGACTCTAAATAGCCAAAGCAATCGTGAGAAAGAGAACAAAGCTGGAGTTATCACTATCTCATATTTAAAGATATACTACAAAGCTGTAGTAACCAGAACAATATAATTCTGGCAGAAGAAGATACACATAAATCAATGGGAGAGAATAGATTGCCCAGAAATAAACGTAGGATTATATGGTCAATTAATCTTCAACAAAGGAAGCAAGAATATACCATGAGGAAAAAACAGTCTCCTCAAAAAATGGTGTTGAGAAAATTAAACAGCTACATGCAAATAAATAAATAAATAAATAAATAAATAAATAAATAAAATAAAACTGTACCACTTTCTTACACCATACACACACACACAAAAAAAAAAAACTTAAAAAAGATTAAAGACATACATGTGAAACCTGAAAGTATAAAATTCCTAGAATAAAATATAAGCAATAATCTCTTTGACATCAGTCATCAAAACAATTTTTCTAGATATGTCTCCTTTGGCAATGGAAACTAGAACGAATTTAAATTATTGGGACTATACCAAAATGTGTAACTTCTGCATAGTGAAGGGGAATAGCAACAAAACAAAACTATACCCAACTGAATGAGGGAGGATATTTGCAAAAGATATATTTGCATCTGATAAAGGGTTAATATCCAAAATATATAAACAATTTTTACAATTCAACATAAAATAATCCAATTAAAAATGGGCCAAAGACACGTATAGACATTTTCCAAAGAAGATATACAGAGGGTGAAAAAAAAAATATATATATAAAGATGCTCAACATCACTAACCATCAGGGAAATGCAAATCAAAACAACAGTGAGATATTACCTCACACCTGTCAGAATGGCTAAAATAAATAAATAAATAACAAATTTTGGTGAAGATGTAGAGAAAAAGAAATCTTCGTGCACACTGTGTGGGTATGCAAATTTCTATATTCACTGCAGAAAACAATAAGGATATTCCTTTAAAAATTAAAAATATAATTACCATATCTTCAGTAATTCCACTTCTTGGTATTTACCCAAAGAAAACAAGAACACTAATTTAAATAATATATGCACCACAATGTTTATTGCAGCATTATTTACAATATTCAAGATACAGTAGCATCTTAAGTGTGCTCTGATAGATGAAAGAACAAAAATGAACTGGTACATCTACACAATGGAATAATACTTAGCCATGAAAAGGAATGAAATCTTCCCATTTGTAACATGGATGGATTAGAAGGTATAACGCTAAATTAAATAAGTCAATCAGAGAAAGACAAATACCGTGTTTCATTCTGTGGAATTTAAGATACAAAACAAATACATAGAATAAAAGCAACAAACAAGACACACCCTTATATAGAGAGAATAAACTTGTAGTTTTCAGAGGGGAGGCAGTGAAATGAGTAAAGGGGATTAAAAGTACACTTATTTTGATGAGCACTGAGAAAGATATAGGATTTAAAAAGTATATTATATACCTGAAACTAATATAACATTGTATATTAAGTTGAATTATTTTTTTATTCCAGTTTATGAATCATGACATGTTTTACTAACATAATTTCAAATGTCAATTATTTTAATACAGGAAAATAAACAGCGGTGGTCTTGAAACATGGCATTAGCCCTTATTATGTCCATTATGATAATTATGAACAGTAGTATAATTCATTGAGCCCATACTAAAACAGACCTAAGGCTCATTAACAGTTTGTTTATAAATTTCCTGGATAAAAATGAGAAAAAATATATATGTATCCTTTTGTGACTTCCACTTAGAATGCACAATTCCCTTTTGTGACTCCCCAAACTCTTTTAAAAAATATGCCTTATTATTTGTTTATTTTGTGTGAGTAGAAATGCTTGTTAAAACAGATGTCAGAAAGCCCATTAGTATCATATGGTCTGCAGCTCTTTAGAGAAACCATGTTCTTAACCAACAAAATATATCTCATGTGCTGCTTTTGGAAAGGTGGATACAGTTCTTGGGGAAGATGGCGGTGTAGGAGGACGCTGGGCTCACCACGCGTCCTGCTGATCACTTAGATTCCACCTACGCCTGCCTAAATAACCCAGAAAACCACCAAAAGACTAGCAGAATGGAATCTCCAGAGCCAAGCACAGACGAGAGACCCACGGAAGAGGGTAGGAAGAGCAGAGAGGTGGTGCATGCTCCATGGACTGGCGGGAGGGAGCTGGCGCAGAGGGGCGGCCCGCCAGCCAAGCAGAGCCCCCGAGTCTGGCTGGCAAAAGCGGAGGGGCCGGATGGAGTGTGTTCCCACAGCAAGCGGGACTTGACATCTGGAAGGTTATAAGCTAACAGCTCTGCTCTGAGAGTGGGAGGGCTGGAGGACAACGGGAGGGAGAGTTGTTGAGCCCTGGACGACAGAGCTCAGCTTGGCAGGGAACAAAAGCGCTCACCAGCGCCATCTCCCTCACCCATCCCCCAGCCAAAATCCCAAAGGGAACCAGTTCCTGCCAGGGAACTTGCTTGCACCATGCAAACACCCAATGCTGTGCTTCTACGGATCCATCACTCTGGCGGGTCTGACTCCCTCCAGGTGCTGCAGGGCCCCTCCCGAAGTGGATCTCCTAAGGAAAAGCGAGCTGAGCCTGCCCTTCCCGCCCCTGTGCACCTTGCCAATCCACCCCAGCTAATACACCAGATCCCCAGCACCACAAGCCTGGCAGTGTGCAAGTAGTCCAGATGGGCCACGCCACCCCACAGTGAATCCCGCCCCTAGGAGCCGGGAAGAGAAGGCACACACCAGTCTGACTGGCCCCAGCGGTGGGCTGGGGGCAGACATCAGGTCTGACTGTGGCCCCGCCCACCAACGCAAGTTATTCAAGACAGCACAGGGGAAGTGCCCCTCAGTCCTGCACCACTCCAGGGACTATCCAAAATGACAAAACAGAAGAATTCCCTTCAGAAAACCATCCAGGAAATAACAGCTAACGAACTGATCAAAAATGATTTAAACAATATAACAGAAAGTGAATTTAGAATAATAGTCATAAAATTAATCGCTGGGCTTGAAAACAGTATAAAGGACAGCAGAGAATCTCTGGATACAGAGATCAAGGGACTAAGGAACAGCTAGGAGGAGCTAAAAAATGCTATCAATGAACTGCAAAATAAAATAGAGACAACTATGGCCTGGATCGAAGAGGCAGAGGGGAGAATAGGTGAACTAGAAGATAAAGTTATGGAAAAAGAAGAAGATGAGAAAAAGAGAGATAAAAAAATCCAGGAGTATGAGGGGAAAATTAGAGAACTAAGTGATGCACTAAAGAGAAATAATATACGCATAATTGGTATTCCAGAGGAGGAAGAGAGAGGGAAAGGTGCTGAAGGTGTACTTGAAGAAATAATAGCTGAGAACTTCCCTGAACTGGGGAAGGAAAAAAGCATTGAAATCCAAGAGGAACAGAGAACTCCCTTCAGACGGAACTTGAATCGATCTTCTGCATGACATATCACAGTGAAACTGGCAAAATACAAGGATAAAGAGAAAATTCTGAAAGCATCTAGAGATAAACGTGCTCTAACATATAAAGGGAGACCTATAAGACTCGTGACTGATCTCTCTACTGAAACTTGGCAGGCCAGAAAGGAATGGCAGGAGATCTTCCATGTGATGAACAGAAAAAAATATGCAGCTGAGAATCCTTTATCTAGCAAGTCTGTCATTTAGAATAAAAGGAGAGATAAAGGTCTTCCCAAACAAGCAAAAACTGAAGGACTTCGTCACCACTAAACCAGCCCTACAAGAGATCCTAAGGGGGATCCTGTGAGACAAAGTACCAGAGACATCGCTACAAGCATGAAACCTACAGACATCACAATGACTCTTAACCCATATCTCTCTATAATAACATTAAATAAATACATAAATACATAAATACATAAATCCCTGGCAAGAAAATAATCTTGGTGTGTATAAGAATCAAACAACACATGCTAGCTTGGCTAAATTATATAATAAAAGGGGAAACATGGTACAAAATGAGGGTGGAAAATAGGGAGGGTCTAGATAATGTAGGCATTGAAAACCAGGGTAAGTGTTTGAAGCAGTAGAGAATAGAGATACCAAGACTACTTAGAAACCTTTGTAGAATTTCAAGAAAGATGATGATGGAAACTATTAAAGTAGTAGTAATTGAGATGCAGAGAAGTGGACTGATTCAGGATATATTTTGGAGCTAAAGTACAGAAATTTTATTGATTGATCACATGTGTGAGTGAGGAAATGGATGAATCATAGATGATATACAGATTTTAAAAGAGCAAATGAGTGGATGGCGGCACCATTACTAAGATGGAGAAGGCTGGGGAGGTATAGGTTTTGGAATGGGTTGAGAGTTGTTAAGATATGTTAAATTTGAGGTGCCTAGTAGAATTCATGCTAAAAATTTCAGGTAGGTGCTTAGATATAAGAATTGGTTCCTCAATGGAAAGATCAAGCTAGACGTATTAATTTTGAAGTAATTAAAACAGATGATATTTAAAGCCATTGGATTAGATGAGTTTACCAAAGAAAGGTTGTAGATATAAAAGGTCAGGAACCAAGTATTAGGTCATTGCAACATCAAAGATGAGGAAGAGGGGGTTACAATAAGGGTGGCAAAAACTACAAGTAGAAAGAAAACATGATAGTTGAGTCCTAGAAGTAAAATGCATTTTTTTTAGGAAGAGAGAGAGGCTATTTTAAATGCTGTTGGTAAGATGAGAGAGGAGAAACCAGTGGATGTGGCCACAAGCATATATATGGCAATCTTGGAAAGAGCAGTTTCAGTAAAGTGATAGAGATGGAAGAGCCTAATTAAATGGTAGCTATGCACATGGAAGTTTATTAAAGCGACAGTCTGAATGTATACAAGCCCATAACACACCCTGAAAGATTTTCTTCTACAATTAAAATCAATCCATGTCCCCAACTGAATTTCTTGTATTTTACTTATTTTTCATAAAAAAAATCTAATGGAAAATAATCCAGCTACTTGAAGGTCTTTTTTTTTCATTTACTTTAAAATTTATACACCAATACATTCTTATTTCTTGTAAATCTTGTTGTGCTAGTGGTCACTCATCCATTGATTCAACCTCCAAGACTTATCCTTTAACAAAGAAGTCATGAATTAGTTTCAAGTCTCAAAGCTGACTTTTTGAGTCTGCTTGGAAAAAAATGGACTTAAAGTCCAGGATTTTTGACAGAAGTTTTTTTTTTTTAAGATATCTAAATAAAAATAGGAAAATATAGGAAGATAAAAATGGAGATCTATACATAAAATTTTATTAAAAACCAAGGATAGAAAAAACTTGGAATGAAATGTAAAGGGAAATCCCCACAAGATTAGAGGAGGAATATTTGAGACGAAATAAGAATAGGAAAACAGGGAGGAAGAGGAGGAAGGGAAATTTTAATTAATGCAAGAATTTAATTAACAGAAGAAGCTCAAGGTTAAGACTCAGCAATATCTACAGGTGCTCTGAATTTAGCAGGACAGAGAACATAAGCCCTATCATGAAGAGAATTGACAATAAACATTACGTGAAAGCAGAGCACACAGATTGATGCTCAGAAACCATGCAAATAAATTACACCCCAACCAAAGATTAGAGAGAACCAGCATAGTGGACAACATGGGGAATAGGAGACCCTACATTCAAACTGAGATGTCTAATTAAGCTTCTCTTTACAGCAAGATTTTGGAGGCAGGGGAATGGAAGAGGAGATCTCCTGGAGGAGAGAAAAGAAATTAAATTTACAGAGCATTTACTCCCCTAAAGAGGGAATTAACCTGAAAGAGACTGTTATAAACCAGAGGGATCTAGTTACTTCCAGCAAGTTAACTTTTTTTCTGATTAATAGTAAGAATGATGAATTATAAATAAATTTATTTCAGATATAGATTAAATAATTTAATTGCATATTTGAATCCTTGTATGTTACATTTTTACCCTGCTATCTCTGGATTTTGGTTGATATTTAGCAACTTCCTAGGAAATGTCTTCATACCTCATTAAAATTTGCCACTGTAGAAGTTTTAGTCAATTTTAATTTTTTATTCCTTCTTAAGAATAGGACACTTAACCACTCTTGTAGTGTTCTCTTTACAAATACTTTTAAATGTTTCCTTAAGTTACAATCCAGTTCTCTGTTCCAGTCTAAATATTATTAACTTTTTGACACTTGTTTTTCAACTCTTTTGAATTCTTTTGAAGTACTCTCTTATGTGTTAGTTCCTAACTTGTCAATATTCCAATAAAACTGAACTATTCTTAAGGAAAATATAAATTCAAACCTTTAAAATGTTTTTCATTATAGTCATTTTTTTCTAAAAATAAAGCACAGTAAACATACCAAAGGAGCATATCTTGGTTTTAGAGGTGGAGGAGGCATCTTGCACTGACAGAGACGTTTGACCTTGGGTGATGGTAGTATAGGCTCAGAAGGAGGTAGTGGTGGTCTTTCTCTTGATGGGGGGACTCTGCCTGTACCTATTTTTTTCCCTTTTTCTTTGAATGTAGTCTTTTTGGATGAAATTTTGAATTCTGTCTTCAGTTCCAGTGCTTCCTTCTTTGAAGCTGTAGATGTGGCATCTGATTCGTCAACTCCTTTCTTTTTAGCCTCCAGTTTATATAAGGAGTCTTCAGATTCAGCATCTGAACTTTTGACTGTCTTAGTCTTCTTTGAGTATTTCTTGGAAGATTCATCAGATTCAGCATCAGTAGACTCTGTATTCTTCCTTGCATCCTGTTTCTTGGCATCTTTTTTTGAATCTTTGTTAGCCTTCTTTGAATCATACTTATCCTTCTTTGACTCCCAATCAGATTCAGTTTCAGTAGACTCTTCAGACTTCATTACAGACTTACTTCTGTCATCTTTATTTGAATTTCTTTTATAATTTTTTTCATCTTTTTTACCCTTTTTTGAATCCCATTCAGATTCAGAATCAGCATCAGTAGACACTGCATCCTTCTTGGCGGACTTTTTCTTGTCATCTTTTTTTGAGTCTTTCTTGATCTGCTTCTCACCTTTCTTCCAATTTTTTGCCTCCAGTTCAGACTCAGATTCAGCATCAGTAGACACTACATCTTTCTTTGTATCTTTTTTCTTGTCATTTTTCTTTGAATCTTTCTTAGCCTTCTTTGAATCTTTCTTTGCATCCTTTGAGTCTACAGATTCTGCATCAGTAGACTCTGCATCTTTCTTTGCATCTTTCTTCTTGTTGTCTTTCTTTGTACTTTTCTTATCTTTATTTGCATTTTTCTTTGCATCTTTTGAATCTACAGATTCAGTATCAGAGCTCTTTGCATCCTTTTTTGTGTCTTTCTTTGAAGGCTTCTTTGAATTATTGTGAGAGTAATTCTTTAACCATATATCCAATTTCATGGATTCAGCACCAGACTCCTCTATATACAATATGAAATCCATATTTGAACTATTTTTTGAGCAAGTCTGTGATTTGACATCAGAATTGTTCTTTGAGCCCTTAGAATCCTTCTTTGCACATAGGAACTCATTATCTGTGTCCTTGGACTTCTTTGAATCTCTCTTATCTTTTTTTGGATCCATTGAAACTGTCTTAAAATCTCTGGATTCTGGATTTGTTTCCAATTTAAACTTTGGCTTCTCGAATAGTTCACTTTTATGTGATAATTTTGATTGAGTTTTATCTGATTTCTTTCCTCTTTCAGGTTCCTCATCATTTACTGTTTTGGATTCTGGAGTTGTTTCATGTTGGCCTTTGGTTTTTTTGGGATTTCTTTGTAAAGTTCTTCCTTTTGTGTCATATTTGGACTTTTCAGATTCTCCATTTTCAGGATGGGTTTTAGGAGTATAAGGATTTCTGAATAGAGCTTGTCTCCTGACAGTTAAGTAAACAGATGGCCTTTGGGAATTTTTTTTAAAAGAATGCCTTATCCTTATATGATCTGGCTTCTCAACTTGCTTTAATTTTCTTTTGTCATGTCTCTGAAAAGATTAGAATAATTTTAATCATTTTTGAATAAGTTTTATTAATATGTATATATTTTTAGAGAGAGAAAGAGACCAAGTGGGGCTGGCGCAGAGGAAGAAGGAGAGAAAGAATCTCAAGCAGGCTCCATGCCAAGCACAGAGCCCAATACAGGGCTCAGTCACACAACCATGAGATCATGACCTGAGCCAAAATCAGTCAGACTTTTAACTGACTGAGTAACCCAGGTGCCCCAAATGAGTTATGTCTTTTTAATATTGAAACATGAAAGTAGGCTAGCTTTTCATTAACTATCTAGTTCAAATGGAAAAAAATATCAACATTCTGTGTGGGTTACGTCTGTGAGATAACTCCATATTAGAAATAAAATGACTTTAGAAGAAATCTTGGTATTTTCTCAATGACTTTTATAGGGATTAGAGCAGGCCCGTAATGATCCATGACATTTAAGGGCTCATCCTCACAATTGATAGTGGGTTCCTTTTCAACCCCTGTATAGAAGAGATCATTTGAAACATTTTGTGCACCTTTCATCCCCAAGTTAGCTCAGAAATAAGCTGAATGCCCATGAAGATTGTCATGACAATTTTTATGATAACTATAAGCTTCAAGCCTTAGCCTCACTTTGTACTCCTGCTTTTAAGGTCTCTGATCAAATCAAGAGACTTAGAGCCCTGGTGTGAATTATTTCCCAGAACAAGGACATAAAATGAAAAAAAAAAATTGATACCATTAATTTGTGTAAAGGTACTGTAATTTTTTTAAATTCCTAATCTCAAATCTGTCAAATCTGGTTTTCATAGTGATCTCATACACTAATTCTGCATTTAGCTCTTATATTCTTTTAACTATTCAGTAGGGACTTCACCAATGAAATGGTCATATAGAATTAAAGGAGGACCATAAAGAGAAGCATGAAACTTGGACCACTAAAGATGTGGAAATGGCACTCAAATAAATGCATTGACTTACTCTGACTTGGGTGATGCTTTTAAAACATATTTTGATATCACCATGGGTGACCTCTGTAAGCTAGTTCTTCCTTTTCCTAATTAATAAGATATTTACACTTTATATAAAAGAGGTAAAATCTTGAATGTCCCTGTATCTAGTATCCTGAATGCCAGATTAAAGAAAATGGAGAGGCCCTGAAACCTCATCAACATTGGCCCATGTTCTAAGGTTCAAATTTTAGATGTTTTTGCAGCTGGTAAACATTTCCTGAGAGATCTCACCAGTTTCATCATTAGGTTCTGTAGCTTCCATAGCCTATTACTATATAATGCCTTTGAAAATGAGAATTATGTATAAATACAAGTATATCTGAAACAGATGGAGGTAATCTGTTGTACAGGGAATTATAAATTTAAAATATCTGCTTCCAAAAGGAATTAAAATTCAAATTATATATTTTTTATTTAAATTAATATATTGTATAGTCTTAGATTTAGTTAAAAAATGACATTTTCAATACTTACAGGAACTGAAATTTGTAATTCTGAAGATCTTAATCTCTTTTCTCTACCTGGCTGGAGTGGTTTGGGAAATGTCAAAGTAAAGTAATCTTGATTCCATAATTTTCTGTTTGATTCACTGACTATAATGAGTGAGAACAATGCACAAGTTGCAGTTAATAGGCAGACTTCCATCAGCACTGAAATATTCTTAAGAAATATATTGCTTAAATTAAACTAAGTTATAACTCAAAATATAGCTTCCTTCCCTGGATTCTTTAGTATATTTGCATATCAATTAGGGAAAATAAAAGCTAATTTCCTCATTTAGCACTAAATTGTATATAAAATTACATTTGTAGCTTTATTTTTTAAATTAAACATGTTTTCACAATTTTTACTTAAATCATAATAGTTAATATAATACAATAAGTAGGAATGTAAAATGGAGAAAAATTTGCTGTTTCTTTTCAAACATCATCTTATATATTTTGATTTATTTTCTTTGTCATTTTGGTTATCTTGCAGGCAATGTGACTTCTATAGTCTTCATAATAGCACAATGCAGAGCATAAAGTAGTCCATAAAGTCTCTATTGATTAAATCTGATCATATATTTTAGCACACCGCTGACCTCAATGACATCCAAGCCACAAAAAATTAGGGCCACAAACCCAAATACTGAATTTATTTCAGGGAAACCTATTTAAAGATTGGTATATACACCCTTGAGCACATCCAGAATAAAGTGATCAAACTATCTGGGTGTTCTAACATCAAAAGAAGAAATAGTGAGTTAATTCAGTATAGTTCTCCTGGATATAAGGAGATTAATGAAGGATGTGATCCCTATATTCAAATATTTAAATAACTGTTATATGAAAGTATAATAATAATAGTAACAGTATAACCACAACTACTAACACATATAGTGTTTACTATGTGTCAGACTGTTTTAAGCACGTTTAATTCACACAACACTGAGTTAGATAATAAAATTTATAATTGCTTCAATTTTATAGATATACAAAAATGAAGCACTGAGAAAGGTTAAACTGCTTGCTGAAACTCATAATGGGGAAGAGCTAAGATTCAAACAGGTAATTTGGCTCAGA
Source organism: Lynx canadensis (assembly GCF_007474595.2). NCBI lineage: Eukaryota > Metazoa > Chordata > Mammalia > Carnivora > Felidae > Lynx > Lynx canadensis. The sequence goes on along the minus strand of NC_044321.2, from coordinate 67,271,769 downwards.
GTCCGTGGTCTTGGTCACAATGTTAGAGACTTTATTTATTTCCAGTGGGTAAAAGTTGTATCAGTGCAGGAAGATATCAGCTCAATATATAAGGAAAAATTTATTTAAGTTGTAGCTTTTCAACAAAATTGTATGTCCACTTTCGTCATTTTGACTATATTTCTTCTCTACTTTGGGTTTTGTAATTGTGATTTATCTCTACTTTGGGCTTTGTAATTGTGATTTTTAAATAAAAGGAAACTTATGTAATTAAGATTTGTTATAATGAGGAAGAACAAACTAAATATTTCATTTTTCAGTTTATTTGTTTATTTACTCACTTATGTATGTATTTTGAGAGAGAGAGAGAGACAGAGAGAGAGAGAGAGAGAGAGAGAGAGAGAGAATCCCAAGCGGGCTCTGTTATGTCAGCACAGAGAACAACATGGGGCTTGATCCCATGAACGATGAGACAATGACCTAAGCTGAAATCAAGAGTCAGATACTTAACTGACTGAGCCATCCAAGCGTCCCAATATTTTCTTTTAAAATAACTACAAACCCACATTAAGATCAGAAATACTTAAACACACATATATTTCAATGCACACATATACACATACACACGCATATAGGTTCTTTTAAATTTTAAGAGATATCAGGCACTTTATGCTTTACTACTTTGAATGGTTATTTGTTCCAAAAAAACAAAAGTTACTTGTCCCCAAAATAACTTTGAATATGATCTAAGTAATATTGAATTTCAAAGACTCAATTCTTACTTGATATGGAATTAACATACATTCTGATGTTTACTTCTTGCCTGTTAAGAAAAAAAGCTTCAATTAAATTTGTGCTATAGTTAATAATAACTAATAGTAGTCATACATCAATAAATATAATATAATATAATATAATATAATATAATATAATATAATATAATACAATACACCAGTGAGAATGCCTGGTATCAAAAAGACAAAAATAATAAGTGTCTGTGAGGATGGGGAGAAAAGTAAACACTTGCACACTGTTGGTAGGAATATAAACTGGTGCAACCACTGTGGAAAACAGTGTAGAGTTTCCTCTAAAACCTAAAAATAGAAGTACCATATCATACAGTAATTCCACTTTTGGGTATTTACTCGAGGAAAGCAAAAACATTAATTCAAAAAGATATAGGAACCACTATGTATAGCGCAGCTTTATTTTCAATAGCTAAGATATGGAAACAATCTAACTGTCCATGCATAGATGAATGGCTAAAGATGTAGTGTGTGTATATATCAACTAAAAAAATAATTACATCTTACCATTTGCAGCAACATGAATGGACCTAGAGGGTATTATGTGAAGTGAAATAAATCAGATACAGAAATAAAAAATACTATATGGTTTTGCTCATTATGTGGAATCAAAAAAAGAAAACAAACAATGAACACATAAACAAAAATAGAAACAGACACCTAAGTACAGAGAACAAGCTGGTGGTTGCCAAAGGGGAAGAGGATGATAGGATGAACAAAATAGGTGAAGAGTATTAAGAGGTACAAACTTTCCATTATAAAATAAATAACAGGGATGAAATGTATAGCACAAAGAATATAAGCAATAATATTTTAACAATGTAGTATAGTGCAAATGGTAACTGCACGTATTATGGTGAGCACTCTATAATGTACCGAATTGTTGAATCACTATGTTGTACACACGAAACTAATATAATATTGCATGTCAACTATACTTCAATAAAATGTAACATAAATTTTGGGGTGCCTGCGTGGCTCAGTCTGTTGATAGTCCAAATCTCAATTTCAGCTCAGGTCATGATATAACATTTGTGAGATCAAGCCCCACATCAGGCTCCTCACTGAGTTTGGAGCCTACTTGAGATTCTCTCTTTCCCTCTCTATCTCTGCCCCTCCCCAATTGTGTGCAGTCTCTCTCTCTCTAAAGAAATAACCATTTTTTTAAAGTAACATCAATTTTAAAAAATGTTAAAATACTATGTACATCTTATGTATTATTCAATATTGTAATAAACAAACACAGTTTGCATTAACATCAATAAACATATACTAAAATACTTCAATTAAATTTATACTATGGATAATGATTATTATAAATACTATTATTAATAATCCTTCAATAGTAACACTTTGAGGATTTTTTTCATTTGAATATAGTTGTCACAATGTTACATTAGTTTCAGTTGTACAAAATAGTGATTCAACAAGTTTATATATTGTTATGTTCACAAGCGTAGCCTTATCCATCCCAATACATTGTTGTTACAATATAGCTAATTATTTCTTATGCTATGCCTTTTATTCCCATAAATGTCAACTATCAGTTTTCTGCATTTATAGGTCTGATTCTGCTTTTATTAATTTATTTTTTGATATTCCACTTATGAGTGAAACTATATGGTATTTGACTTTCTCAGCCTGATTTATTTCACTTAGCATAACACCCTTAAAGTCCATCCATGCTGTCTAAAATCTCTTCCTTTTGGGGGCACCTGGGTGGTTCAGTCGCTGAAGAATCCAACTTCAGCTCAGGCCATGATCTCATGATTTGTGAGTTCAAGCCTCATGTTGGGCTCTGTGCTGACAGCTCAGACTCTGTAGCCTGCTTCAGATTCTATGTCTCCCTTTCTCTCTGCTCCTCTTCTGCTCATACTTTCTCTCTCTCTCTCTCTCTCTCAAAAATAAACATTAAAAATTGTTTAAAAAATAAAATAAAATCTCATTTTTCTTGTGGTTGCATAATATTCCACTGCATGTGTACACACAACCTCCTTATCCATTGATCTATTCATGGGAAAGTTAGTGGTTTCCATATCTTGGCTCTTGTAAATAAGGCTTCAATTAACATAAGGGTGCATATATCTTTGTGAATTATTATTTTTGTTTTATTTGTGTAAATACCCATCAGTGAAATTATTTGATCATGTGGTATTTTAATTTTTAATTGTTTCAAAGAACCTCCATACTGTTTTCCACAGTGGCCATACCAATTTACATTCCTACCAAGAAGGTACAAGAAAGGGTTCCTTTTTTCTCCACATTCTCTCTTGTCAAAACTAATTGTTACTTCATGTCTTTTAACCATTTTAAAAGTTATAAAGTGATATCTAATTGTGGTTTTGATTTGCATTTCAGTGATTATTATTGATGTTGAGCATCTTTTCATGTGTCTGTTGGCCATCTGAATGTCTTCTTTGGAGCATCCGGTAAGGGAAGGAGAAATAAGATAAAAACACAGAGGGAGGCAAACCATAAGAGACTCATATGCAAAGAAAACACTGAAAGTTACTGGAGGGGAAGTGGTTGGAGGGATGGGTTAAATGGGTGATGGGTATTATGGAGGGCACTTTTTGGGATGAACACCGGATGTCATATGTAAGAGATGAATCACTGGGTACTACTCCTGAAGCCATGACAATACTGTATGTTAACTAACTTGAATTTAAATAAAAAAAAATGGCTATTCTCATTCCCTGCACATTTTTCAATCAGATTGCTTGATTTTTTTTCTGTGGAGCTGTATACATTTTAAATATATTTTGAATATTAACCCTTTTTCAGGTATATCATTTGCAAATGTCTTCTCCCATTCACTAGGCTGCCCTTTTGTTTTGCTGATAGTTTCCTTTGTGGTGGAAAATCTTTTTATTTTGATGAAGCCCCAATAGTTTACTCTTGGTTTTGCTCCTCTTGCCTTAGGAAACATATCCAGAAAAAAATATTGCTATGATTGATGTATGAGTAATTATTGCCTTTATTATGAGAGTAATTATTGCCTGTATTATAAGAGTAATTTTTTGCCTATATAATCTTCTAGGATTGTGATGATTTTAGGTCTTTAATCCCTTTTGAGTTATTTTTAGGTTTGCTATTAAAAGGTGATCCAGTTTCATTCTTTTTTTTTTTATATATGAAATTTATTGACAAATTGGTTTCCATACAACACCCAGTGCTCATCCCAAAAGGTGCCCTCTTCAATACCCATCACCCACCCTCCCTTCCTCCCACCCCCCATCAACCCTCAGTTTGTTCTCAGTTTTTAACAGTCTCTTATGCTTTGGCTCTCTCCCACTCTAACCTCTTTTTTTTTTTTTCCTTCCCCTTCCCCATGGGTTCCCGTTAAGTCTCTCAGGATCCACATAAGAGTGAAACCATATGGTATCTGTCTTTCTCTGTATGGCTTATTTCACTTAGCATTACACTCTCCAGTTCCATCCACGTTGCTACAAAAGGCCATATTTCATTTTTTCTCATTGCCACGTAGTATTCCATTGTGTATATATACCACAATTTCTTTATCCATTCATCAGTTGATGGACATTTAGGCTCTTTCCATAATTTGGCTATTGTTGAGAGTGCTACTATGAACATTGGGGTACAAGTGCCCCTATGCATCAGTACTCCTGTATCCCTTGGATAAATTCCTAGCAGTGCTATTGCTGGGTCATAGGGTAGGTCTATTTTTAATTTTCTGAGGAACCTCCACACTGCTTTCCAGAGCGGCTGCACCAATTTGCATTCCCACCAACAGAGCAAGAGGGTTCCCGTTTCTCCACATCCTCTCCAGCATCTATAGTCTCCTGATTTGTTCATTTTGGCCACTCTGACTGGCGTGAGGTGATACCTGAGTGTGGTTTTGATGTGTATTTCCCTGATAAGGAGTGACGCTGAGCATCTTTTCATGTGCCTGTTGGCCATCTGGATGTCTTCTTTAGAGAAGTGTCTATTCATGTTTTCTGCCCATTTCTTCACTGGGTTATTTGTTTTTCGGGTGTGGAGTTTGGTGAGCTCTTTATACATTTTAGATACTAGCCCTTTGTCCGATATGTCATTTGCAAATATCTTTTCCCATTCCGTTGGTTGCCTTTTAGTTTTGTTGGTTGTTTCCTTTGCTGTGCAGAAGCTTTTTATCTTCATAAGGTCCCAGTAATTCACTTTTGCTTTTAATTCCCTTGCCTTTGGGGATGTGTCGAGTAAGAGATTGCTACGGCTGAGGTCAGAGAGGTCTTTTCCTGCTTTCTCCTCTAAGGTTCTGATGGTTTCCTGTCTCCCATTCAGGTCCTTTATCCATTTTGAGTTTATTTTTGTAAATGGTGTCAGAAAGTGGTCTAGTTTCAACCTTCTGCATGTTGCTGTCCAGTTCTCCCAGCACCATTTGTTAAAGAGGCTGTCTTTTTTTCCATTGGATGTTCTTTCCTGCTTTGTCAAAGATGAGTTGGCCATACGTTTGTGGGTCTAGTTCTGGGGTTTCTATTCTATTCCATTGGTCTGTGTGTCTGTTTTTGTGCCAAGACCATGCTGTCTTGATGATGACAGCTTTGTAGTAGAGGCTAAAGTCTGGGATTGTGATGCCTCCTGCTTTGGTCTTCTTCTTCAAAATTCCTTTGGCTATTCGGGGCCTTTTGTGGTTCCATATGAATTTTAGGATTGCTTGTTCTAGTTTCGAGAAGAATGCTGGTGCAATTTTGATTGGGATTGCATTGAATGTGTACATAGCTTTGGGTAGTATTGACATTTTGACAATATTGATTCTTCCAATCCATGAGCAGGGAATGTCTTTCCATTTCTTTAAATCTTCTTCAATTACCTTCATAAGCTTTCTATAGTTTTCAACATACAGATCCTTTACATCTTTGGTTACATTTATTCCTAGGTATTTTATGCTTCTTGGTGCAATTGTGAATGGGATCATTTTTTTATTTGTCTTTCTGTTGCTTCATTGTTAGTGTATAAGAATGCAACTGATTTCTGTACATTGATTTTGTATCCTGCAACTTTGCTGAATTCATGTATCAGTTCTAGCAGACTTTTGGTGGAGTCTATCGGATTTTCCATGTAAAATATCATGTCATCTGCAAAAAGTGAAAACTTGACTTCATCTTTGCCAATTTTGATGCCTTTGATTTCCTTTTGTTGTCTGATTGCTGATGCTAGAACTTCCAGCACTATGTTAAACAACAGCGGTGAGAGTGGACATCCCTGTCGTGTTCCTGATCTCAGGGAAAGAGCTCTCAGTTTTTCCCCGTTGAGGATGATGTTAGCTGTGGGCTTTTCATAAATGGCTTTTATGATCTTTAAGTATGTTCCTTCTATCCCGACTTTCTCCAGGGTTTTTATTAAGAAAGGGTGCTGGATTTTGTCAAAGGCCTTTTCTGCATCGATTGACAGGATCATATGGTTCTTCTCTTTTTTTTTGTTAATGTGATGTATCACGTTGATTGATTTGCGAATGTTGAACCAGCCCTGCATCCCAGGAATGAATCCCACTTGATCATGGTAAATCATTCTTTTTATTTGCTGTTGAACTCGATTTGCTAGTATCTTATTGAGAATTTTTGCATCCATATTCATCAGGGATATTGGCCTGTAGTTCTCTTTTTTTACTGGGTCTCTGTCTGGTTTAGGAATCAAAGGAATACTGGCTTCATAGAATGAGTCTGGAAGTTTTCCTTCCCTTTCTATTTCTTGGAATAGCTTCAGAAGGATAGGTATTATCTCTGCTTTAAACGTCTGGTAGAACTCCCCTGGGAAGCCATCTGGTCCTGGACTCTTATTTGTTGGGAGATTTTTGATAACCGATTCAATTTCTTCGCTGGTTATGGGTCTGTTCAAGCTTTCTATTTCCTCCTGATTGAGTTTTGGAAGAGTGTGGGTGTTCAGGAATTTGTCCATTTCTTCCAGGTTGTCCAATTTGTTGGCATATAATTTTTCATAGTATTCCCTGATAATTGTTTGTATCTCTGAGGGATTGGTTGTAATAATTCCATTTTCATTCATGATTTTATCTATTTGGGTCATCTCCCTTTCCTTTTTGAGAAGCCTGGCTAGCGGTTTGTCAATTTTGTTTATTTTTTCAAAAAACCAACTCTTGGTTTCGTTGATCTGCTCTACAGTTTTTTTAGATTCTATATTGTTTATTTCTGCTCTGATCTTTATTATTTCTCTTCTTCTGCTGGGTTTAGGCTGCCTTTGCTGTTCTGCTTCTAGTTCCTTTAGGTGTGCTGTTAGATTTTGTATTTGGGATTTTTCTTGTTTCTGGAGATAGGCCTGGATTGCAATGTATTTTCCTCTCAGGACTGCCTTCGCTGCGTCCCAAAGTGTTTGGATTGTTGTATTTTCATTTTCGTTTGTTTCCATATATTTTTTGATTTCTTCTCTAATTGCCTGGTTGACCCACTCATTCGTTAGTAGGGTGTTCTTTAACCTCCATGCTTTTGGAGGCTTTCCAGACTTTTTCCTGTGGTTGATTTCAAGCTTCATAGCATTGTGGTCTGAAAGTATGCATGGTATAATTTCAATTCTTGTAAACTTATGAAGGGCTGTTTTGTGACCCAGTATATGATCTATCTTGGAGAATGTTCCATGTGCACTCGAGAAGAAAGTATATTCTGTTGCTTTGGGATGCAGAGTTCTAAATATATCTGTCAAGTCCATCTGATCCAATGTCTCATTCAGGGCCCTTGTTTCTTTATTGACCGTGTGTCTAGATGATCTATCCATTTCTGTAAGTGAGGTGTTAAAGTCCCCTGAAATTACCACATTCTTATCAATAAGGTTGCTTCTGTTTATGAGTAATTGTTTTATATATTTGGGGGCTCTGGTATTCGGTGCATAGACATTTATAATTGTTAGCTCTTCCTGATGGATAGACCCTGTAACTATTATATAATGTCCTTCTTCATCTCTTGTCACAGCCTTTAATTTAAAGTCTAGTTTGTCTGATGTAAGTATGGCTACTCCAGCTTTCTTTTGGCTTCCAGTAGCATGATAAATAGTTCTCCATCCCCTCACTCTGAATCTAAAGGTGTCCTCAGGTCTAAAATGAGTCTCTTGTAGACAGCAAATAGATGGGTCTTGTTTTTTTATCCATTCTGATACCCTATGTCTTTTGGTTGGCGCATTTAATCCATTTACATTCAGTGTTATTATAGAAAGATACGGGTTTAGAGTCATTGTGATGTCTGTATGTTTTATGCTTGTAGTGATGTCTCTGGTACTTTGTCTCACAGGGTCCCCCTTAGGATCTCTTGTAGGGCTGGTTTAGTGGTGACAAATTCCTTCAGGTTTTGTTTGTTTGGGAAGACCTTTATCTCTCCTTCTATTCTAAATGACAGACTTGCTGGATAAAGGATTCTCGGCTGCATATTTTTTCTGTCTAGCACACTGAAAATCTCGTGCCAATTCTTTCTGGCCTGCCAAGTTTCAAAAGAGAGATCAGTCACGAGTCTTATAGGTCTCCCTTTATATGTGAGGGCACGTTTACCCCTTGCTGCTTTCAGAATTTTCTCTTTATCCTTGTATTTTGCCAGTTTCACTATGATATGTCGTGCAGAAGATCGATTCAAGTTACGTCTGAAGGGAGTTCTCTGTGCCTCTTGGATTTCAATGCCTTTTTCCTTCCCCAGTTCAGGGAAGTTCTCAGCTATTATTTCTTCAAGCACCCCTTCAGCACCTTTCCCTCTCTCTTCCTCCTCTGGGATACCAATTATGCGTATATTATTTCCTTTTAGTGTATCACTTAGTTCTCTAATTTTCCCCTCATACTCCTGGATTTTTTTATCTCTCTTTTTCTCAGCTTCCTCTCTTTCCATAACTTTATCTTCTAGTTCACCTATTCTCTCCTCTGCCTCTTCCATCCGAGCCGTGGTGGTTTGCATTTTGTTTTGCATTTCCTTTAAAGCGTTTTTCAGTTCCTCGTGACTGTTCCTTAGTCCCTTTATCTCTGTAGCGAGAGATTCTCTGCTGTCCTGTATACTGTTTTCCAGCCCAGCGATTAATTTTATGACTATTATTCTAAATTCACTTTCTGTTATATTATTTAATCCTTTTTGATCAGCTCATTAGCTGTTGTTATTTCCTGGAGATTCTTCTGAGGGGAATTCTTCCGCTTGGTCATTTTGGATAGTCCCTGGTGTGGTGAGGACCTGCAGGGCACTTCCCCTGTGCTGTGGTGTATAACTGGAGTTGGTGGGCGGGGCCGCAGTCAGTCATGATGTCTGCCCCCAGCCCACCGCTGGGGCCACAGTCAGACTGGTGTGTGCCTTCTCTTCCCCTCTCCTAGGGGCGGGATTCCCTGTGGGGTGGTGTGGCCTGTCTGGGCTACTTGCACACTGCCAGGCTTGTGGTGCTGGGGATCTGGCGTATTAGCTGGGGTGGGTAGGCAAGGTGCAAGGCGGCAGGGGGGGCAGGCTTAGCTCACTTCTCCTTAGGTGATCCACTTCAGGAGGGGCCCTGTGGCAGCCGGAGGGAGTCAGATCCACTGCCGGAGGTTTGGCTCCGCAGAAGCACAGAGTTGGGTGTTTGCGCGGAGCAAGCAATTTCCCTGGCTGGAACCGGTTCTCTTTGGGATTTTGGCTGGGCGATGGGCGGGGGAGATGGCGCTGGTGAGCACCTTTGTTCCCCGCCAAACTGAGTTCTGTCATCCGGGGGCTCCGCAGCTCACCCTCCCTTTGTCCTCCAGCCTTCCCGCTTTTCCGAGCAGAGCTGTTAACTTATGACCTCCCAGATGCTAAGTCGCGCTTGCTGTCGGAACACAGTCCGTCAGGCCCCTCCACTTTTGCAAGCTGGACTCGGGGGCTCTGCTTGGCCGGCGAGCCGCCCCTCCGCCCCGGCTCCCTCCCGCCAGTCCGTGGAGCGCGCACCGCCTCGCCGCCCTTCCTACCCTCTTCCGTGGGACTCTCGTCTGCACTTGGGTCTGGTGACTCCGTTCTGCTAATCCTCTGGCGGTTTTCTGGGTTATTTAGGCAGGTGTAGGTGGAATCTAAGTGATCAGCAGGACAAGCGGTGAGCCCAGCGTCCTCCTACGCCGCCATCTTCCTGTCTCTCTCCAGTTTCATTCTTTTACATGTAGCTGTCCAGTTCTCCCAGCACTACTTATTGAAGAGATGGTCTTTTGCCTATGGTATATTATATATATTGTGTTTCTTTATTGAGAATCTCAGTGAGTTCTTCCACTCATTTCTACAGCCTGGTATCTTTATAATCATTACTTTAAATTCTTTATAAGGCATGAAGGGAAAAAAAGAAAAAAAAAGAAGAAAAAAAGAGGTTAGAGAGGGAGGGAGCCAAAGCAAAAGAGGCTCTTAAAAACCAAGAACAAACTGAGGGTTGATGGGGGTGGGAGGGAAGGGAGGGTGGGTGATGGGTATTGAGAAGGGCGCCTGTTGTTATGAGCACTGGGTGTTGTATGAAAACCAATTTGACAATAAATTTCATATTAAAAAAAGAAACAAAAACAATCAAAAAATAAAAAAATAAATTCTTTATAAGTCATATTGCTTAAACCTATTTCATTTAGTTGTTTTTATGAAGTTTTTTTCTTTCTTTTTTTTCCTCTTTCTTTCATTTCTTTTCTCTTTCTTTCTTTCTTTCTTTTGGAGAACATTCTGTGTCTCCATTTTGCTTGACTTTCTGTGTTTGTTTCTATGGATTAGGAAGATCACTGACATTTTCTAAACTGAAGGAATGGTCTTGTGTATGGTTATCCTCTATGTAGACTATGTTGTTGGTGACTTTTCCTGGCTGGCTAGAGCTATGGTTGGCATGGACTGAGTGTCTTGGGGCTTTCCAAGTAGTGGGCATCCTGTCAGGACAACTAAAAGTGAAGTGTATGCAAGCAGGGTGTTCTCAGCATTCTACACACTGAGGCCACCCTAGTAAGATAAAGCTGAAATGGGTGTAAACCATGGTGTTCTGGAGCACTCTGTGCAGGAGGTGCCTGGCAGGGTGGCTGGAGCTGATGAAATGTGCAGTCAGGAGGTCCCTGAGCTCTCCATGCAGAGGGTGCCATAGCAGAACAGCTGAAACTGAAGTGGGTACAAGTGAAGGCACCTAGGTCTCTACACACAAAAACATCTTGGGAGGATAACTGAAGACCAGAATCCACCCTAGGCACCCCAGGCATGGAGGGACCCACACAGGGAAAATAAATTACCATAATATTTGGCTTTGAAAACCAGAGAAGCCTAACAATCAGGGGGACTGAATACTGGAACTTTAAAAAAACAGGGACCAATAGTAATAATAATAATAATAATAATAATAATAAAAGAAAGAGAGGCTCTCTTAACTATAGAGAATAAAAAGGGTTGCTGGAGGGGAGGTGTGCGGGGGATGGACTAAATGGGTGATGGGTATTATAGAAAGCACTCAAAGTGATGAGCAGTGGGTATTATTGTATGTAAATAATGAGTCACTAAATTCTGCTCCTGAAATTAATATTACAGTGCATATTGGCTAACTAGAATTTTAATAAAAACATGAAACAAACAAACAAACAAAAAGCCAGGGGGAGCTCAGTTCTGGGAGAGCTAGGAGGACAGAGTCTCTGCCACTAAAGATACCCCACAACAAACAGCCCTGTTGAGATGTCGTTTAGAAGCAGCAGTTTTGAAAACACTTGGAGTGTGCAGGAAGGAAATTTATTTACTAATCTCAGAGAATGCCCTGGGTGGACAGGGATCTTTGGGGAACTTCTCCAGGAAAAACAGAGCTGGCAGGTACCATTTCCTTCCCCCACACCCTAACCTAGATTCAAGGGCAACAGCAGAAATTATCACAGTGCATACTTTCCACTTCATTTGCTAATAGTGTTCCCCAACCCTGTGTGCTCCTGCAGAAACATCCCTGACATCCAAGCTTCAGCAGGAGTTTTTCCAGGTAGCTGCAGCACCCTTTAGCAGCAGAAGTGTGCAGAACTTTCTGGCACTGTGCTTCCAGACCCCATGTTCTCCTGTGGACCTTACGCCTCCAATATACCCTTGTCTACAGCCCATTGAAAGAAATGCCAAAAAACAGCTTCAATAGGAGCCAGCACCACTCCAAAGTGATTCCTAGCCTGTGGAGAGGGGAAGATAACTACACATGCAAATCCAGCAGTGACTCAAGAAGTAGGCTGGGAGAAGACATCAGAGAAGAAACTGATGGTTACCAAAGGGGAGGTGGCTTGGGGAATGGATGAAATAGGTTAAGGGGGATTAATAATATACCTATCATGATGAGCACTGTTAATGTATAGAATTATTGAATCACTATATTGTACGCTTGATACTAATATCACATTGTATATTAACTATACTGGAATTAAAATAAAAAAATATTTAAAATAAATAAAATTACATGATTATAAATCTTAAAATGATAAATTAAAATAAGAGACAAAACTTTTTCAATGGATTATAGAAGATATACCAAAATAAAAGAACTCTTAAAGATTAATGTTTTAGTGGAGATAGTGTACTGTGTACACACTAAAGGACAGTAAGCTCATAAAGCTATACTAATGTCAAACAAAGTTAATTTTAACATAAATAAAGATAAATGCAACATTTTATAATGCCAAATGGGTCAATCCCATAGGAAAATACAAGTCTAAATTTGCATGTACTCACTTGCATAACTAAAATACACAAGCAAAAAGTTATACAACTAAAAGCAATATGCAAACTTACAGCTGGAACATTTAGTATGTGTATTTTAGTAACTAAAGGATCAATTATATAAAATATATGAGTAGAGATATAGAAAATTTGAATAACATTATTAACAAAATGACATATGAAGACACTACACCAAACAACTGCAAAGTACACATTCTTTTCAAGTTCACATGGAATATTTAACCAAAGTGACTATAGACTGTACCATAAATTGTTTCAACAAATATCAAAGTACTGAAATTGTATGGTATATGTTTGCTGACCACAGTTGCATAAGGCTAGAAATCAATAACAAAAAGAAAATTTTGAAAAATCTAAATATTTGGAAATTAACAGTATAATGTATATGTGTTAAAGAGTAAATAACAATTAAAATTAGAAAATATTTTGAAATATATTTTGTATATCATGAAGAAAAATGTGATAGTTGAATATGAATGGATGCAAAGAATTACTAAGAATTTTATAGCTTTATTCATATATCAGAAAATAAAAGAAGCTGAAAACAAATGTTTTACATATCCATCTCAAGAAACTAGGAACAGAACATCTCATTGAAGCCAATATATGTAGGAAGAAAAAAAAATAAAGATAACATGGGCACCTGGGTGGCTTAGTCAATTAAACATTTGACTCTTGGTTTCAGCTCAGGTCATGATCTTATGGTTCAAGAGATTGAGCTCTGTGTTGAGCATTTTTCTAACAGTGTGGAGTCTGCTTGTGATTCTCTGTCTCCTCTTTCTCCACCCCTTTCCCTCTCTCTCTCTTACAAAATACATGAATAAACATTAAAAAATAAAGATAACAGAGGTGAAAAGAAAACAAAAAAAATTACGCATGCAAATTTGAAAATTTAGGTGAAATAGGAAAATTCCTTTAAAAAGAACACATATTAAAGCTGAAATAGAAAAATATAAATTATTGTATGTATACTAAAGATGTTAGCTTGATAATTAAAAACTTACCGACATAAAGAATTTGAGGTATGGATGTCTTCATTGATAAATTCTCCCAAAAATCTGAGGAATAAATAACAATTATTCACAAACTCTTCTGAAAAAGGGAACATTTATCAACTTGTTCTATGAGAAGAGAATAGCCTTAATAACAACATCTGAAAAAGTCATTAATAGAAAATAAAATTAGTCTTATATCTTTTATAAATATAGATTCTAAAATGCTTAAACATTTTATCAAATTCAACACATAGAAAGCATATTATATCACAACCAAATGAGTCTTATTTTAGGTCAGTTCAACATTTGAAATTCACCACGTTAACATATTAGAATAAAGGAGGGAAAGTCATGTGATCATTTCAGTATACAGAAAAAGTCTTTAAGAATACCTAACATTTGGGGAGCCTGGGTGGCTTAGTCGGTTAAGCGTCTGACTCTTGATTTAGGCTTAGGTCATGATCTCATGGTTCATAAGTTTGAACCCCACATTGGGCTCTGCAATGGTGGTGTGGAGCCTGCTTGCAATTTTCTTTCTACATCTCTGCCCCTCCCCTGCTCACACTGTCACTCTCTTTCAAAATAAATAATAAATAAATAAACTTACAAAAAAGAATATCTAAAATTCATTTATGGAAAATTTTTGGCAAACAAGAAATAGAAATTTCTTTAGCCTGGTAAAAAGAATCTATAGGAAACCAGAATAAATGTAATATTCAATGGTGAAGTAGAAGCTTTCCTCTTAAACTGATGAATAAAAAGGGTGTCCACTAGTAAACTTCGATCTGACATTGCAATAGAGGTCCTAGCCTATGCAATAAAGCAAGAAAAAATAAGTTAAAAGCCTAAAAATAATAAAAGGAGAAATAAAATTGTTATTTGCAGCCAGCACAACTGTCTACATGGAAAATGTAAGATGTTCAGACACACAATCAGAATTAATAAATGAATTTAGTGACATTGCTATATACTAAGATTAACTGTGAAAATAAGTTATATTTCTATAGACAACAATATAATTAGAAAATATACCATTTATATGATAACATCATGAGTACCAAACACTTAGGAATAAATCTAAAAATATATCTTCCAAATGTCTATAATGAAGGGTGTAAACCAATATTAAAATAAATTAAATAAAACATAAATAAATTGACATATATACCATCTTCAGGAATTGAAAGATTCCATATTGTATGTATAACACACCTTCCCACATTGATATATTGATTGAATATAATCTCAATAAAATTTTTTGACATTTTTTATAACTGATAGTTGATTCCAAATTTTACATGGAAATGAAAGAGCCAAGAATATTCAAGACAATTTGAAAAAAAATGGAAAATTATACATTGCCAAATATCAATATATCAATTTATGATAAAATGGCAACAGTTAAGACAATGTAGTATTGGCACAAAAACAAATAACCATTGAAACAGAATAGGAAATATAAAAAGATGTCTATAAAGATATGGTCACATGAATTATCCTAAAATTGTTATGCACTGGGGAAAGAGTATTTTCAACAAATGGTACCAGTCAATTTGATATCTTCAAAGGGACAAGATGTGAGTATTGGTCCTTCTCTCACTTTACACACCAAAATTAGTACTAGATGTATTATAGACATAAAGCTGAAAAGTAAAACAAAATGTTTTCAGAGGTAACATAGGAGAATATTTTAATAGCAGTGGAGTGTTTCTTAAACAGGACACAAAAATCTATAATCCTAATGGAATAGAATGACATCCAATGAGGATTAACTGTACCACTCTTCCTTTTTCCAAAAAAAAGGAAATGTAAAGAAAAAAGTAGATAAAAGACATATTTCTTCTTTGAACATCATAATAAAATATTTTTAAAGAAATGGTAGTCAGAAAAATATTAATAACAATAATAACTAGTATGTTTATTGTGCTTTTATAGTGTTTTAGAGTGCTTAAAATGCACTTTCAAGTATAGTATACCTTTTAATATAATAAGCTTTTTTAATATGTTTTCTTTGTTCTGGAATGAAATCCTGCTCTCAAAATTATTTTTCCTTCTCCATTTATATGTCCTTTTCTTCAAATCTTCTTTTTATAAACATAACTGCTAACTGTTTTTCTCTACTTTTATTTATTCATCATTTTTCTTGAAATTCTATTCCTTGATAATTGAATAAGTCAATTCTTCAAATTTGAATAAGAAATTATGATGTTATTTTCATTCATGTATTCATTCAACTAATAAATATTGAGTACTGTGGAAGGCTGGTAAATAACTTCACAAAATGTCCATATCTGAAGCACTGGAACCTGTGAATGTCATCTTATATGACTAAAGGGATTGTACATATGTGGTTAAGAACCTTGAAATCAGGAAATTATTCTGTATTATCCAGCAAGACACTTAATGTATTCAACAGAGTTCTTATAAGAGGAAAACAAGAAAACCAGAGGGCGATAAGGCAATCTGATGATGAAAACAGAGATTGGAACGATTCCCTTTGAAGAAGGGGAAAGGAGACACAAGCCAAAGAACTCAGGTGGTCACTAGAAGCTAAAACTATGCAAGAAAATTGGTTTCCTCTTCAAAGACTTTAGAAGAAATCAACCTTGCTGACACCTTGATTTTAGCCTAAGTAAAACTGATTTCAGGCCTATAACCTCCAGAAATGTAAGCAAATGTGTTTGTATTATTTATCCCACTGAATTTGTGGCATTTTCTCACAGCAATAATAATTAATACAAATCGTGGTACCAGTAGTGGGTGTGGGTGCTGCTGTAACAAATACCTAAAAATGTGGAAGAAAATTTAGATTTGGGATATGGGCAAA
This sequence comes from Lynx canadensis, assembly GCF_007474595.2. Classification (NCBI taxonomy): domain Eukaryota; kingdom Metazoa; phylum Chordata; class Mammalia; order Carnivora; family Felidae; genus Lynx; species Lynx canadensis. The sequence goes on along the minus strand of NC_044321.2, from coordinate 67,255,541 downwards.
GGCTAAAGGGATTTATATTGCCTTGGAAAAACTGTTAGTAGACATATGAGTGTTAAAGACTCCTCTGATGGACTCTGGAGGAAGTGAGGAGCATGATAGAAAAAGCCTATATCATCTTAAAGAATACGTAATAAACAAACTATTGGTAAAATATGGACATTAAAAGTGTTGATGAGGGTTCAGAAGGAAGTGGAGAGCACAATAGAGAAAAAGTAACATCATCTTAGAGAATACCTATATAGTCACAAATAGAATTTTGGTTGAACTATGAACATTAGGGTGCCTGGATGGCTCACTCAATTTAGCATCTGACTCTTGATCTCAGCTCAGGTCATTATCTCATGGTTCATGAGATGGAGCCTTATCTGAGCTGACAGCACAGACCCTGCTTGGTATTCTCTCTCTGCCTCTTTTTCTATCTCCTGCTCATGCTCTCTCAAAAGAAACAAACTTAAAAAAAAAAACAAAACAGGAAGGAAGTTAAAGCTCCAAAGCAGTAAAACGGTTACATATATATATAACCCAGTCACAAAATTCACAAAATAGAAGGATGCAAAGTATGATATCATATGTGTGCATGGGGGAAATAAAAATTTAGTGCTTTCAGAATGGGTTCCATTTAGGTAACCATCAATTTAATATAGACAGTTATATGCATGAGAAGTTATATATAAGCTAATTGTAACCACAAATGAAAAATCTGTATAGAGATGAAAAAAAAGAAAAAAAATAATCCAAACATATTACTAAAGAAAACCACCAAACAAGAGAAAATAAAAGAGAAGAAAGGAACGGAGTAAAAATAAAAAAAAATATGAAACAACAAAATTGAAATAATTACACATTTATTGGTAATCCCTTTGATTCTAAATGGCCTAAATGCTCCAAACAAGAGACACATGCTGAATGAAAGGATAAAAATGCAAGAACCACTTTTGGTTCTCTATATGATACCCAGAAGAGACCTACTTCAGACTTAAAGACACATACATATTGAAAGTGAAAGAATGGAAAAACCCTTACTATGCAAATGGAAATAAAAAAGAAAACTGGGTAGCAATACTTGTATAGAAAAAAGTAGACTTTAAAACAAACACTGTAACAAGGCACAAAGAAGGACACAACATAGCGTTACAGCCAAAAATCCAACCAACAGATATAACAATTTGAAATATTTATGCAGCAAAAATAGGTGCACCTATATACATAAAGCAATTATTAGCAGACATAAAGGAAGAAGTTGACAATAATACGATAATAGTATGGGACTCTAACACACCTTTACAGGAGTAAATATATCATCCAGGCAGAAAATCAACAAGGAAACAGGAGCTTTGAATGGCACATTGGACTAGATAGACCTAACAGATTCAGAACATTCTATCCAATGTGTGGAATGCACATTCTTTTCAAGGGCACATGAAACATTATTCCAAATAAATCAGATGTTATACCACAAAACAACTCTCAATAAGTTAAAAAAGACTGAAATCATATGCATCTTTTCTGACCACATTGTTATGAAACTAGAAATCAATCACAAAGAAAAAATTTGGAAAGAACACAAATACATGAAGGCTAAATAACATGGTACTAAACAATGAATGGGTCAACCAAGAGATCAAAGAGGAAATAAAAAAAATACATGGAGACAAATGAAGATGAAAACAAAATAGTAAAAACAAAAATTGAGGGATGAAGCAACAGCCGTTCTAAGAGGGAGGTTATGGCAATACAGGCCTACCTCAAGTAGCAAGAAAAGTCTAAAATAAACAACCTAACCTTAAACCTAGAAGAACTAGAAGAGCAAAGTCCAAAACCATTAGAATAAAGGAAAAAATAATAATTAGAGCAGAAATAAATGCAATAGAGACTAAAAAAATAGAACAGATAAATTAAACAAGAACTATTTCTTTGAAACAAAGTGTATCAACAAAATTGACAAACCTTTAGCTAGACTCAACAAGAAAAAATGAGGGAGGACTCAAATGAATATAAGAAATGAAGTAGGAGAAATAAGAACTAACACCAGAAAAATATGAAGGATTATAAAAGAAAATTATGGAACATTATATGGTATCAAATTGGACAACCTAAAGGAAATGGATAAATTCCTAGAAACATAAAACTTTCCAAAAGTGAATCAGGAAGAAATAGAAAATTTAAATAGACTGATTACTAGCAATTAAATTGAATCATTAAAAAAAAAAGAAAACTCCTGTAAAACAAGTGCAGAACTGATGTATTCACAGTAAATTCTACCAAACACTCAAAAAAGAATTAATACCAATACTCCTCAAACTATTTGAAAAAATAGAAGGGGAAAGAAAAAAAATATTCTATAAGACCAGCATTACCCTGATACAAAAAACAAACAAAGCAGATAAAGACACCACAAAAAAAGAAAACTACAGGCCAATATCTCTGATGACCATAGATGCAAAAACCCTCAATGAAATATTAGCAAACTAAATCCAACAATACAGTATCAAGTGTGCTTTATTCCCGGGTTTCAAGGGTATTTTAATATTCATAAATCAATCAAAGTGATGTGTCACCTTAACAAAAGAGTAAAAACCATATGATCACTTCAGTAGATTCAGAAAAAAATTGACAAAGTGCAATATTTATTCATAATAAGTCTCAAAAAATCTGTTTTAGGAGGAATATGCCTCAACATAAGAAAGACCATATATAAAAATCCCACAGCTAACATCATACTCAGTGGTGAAAAACTAGAGTGTTTTTCCTCTAAGGTCAGGAACAAAACATGGATGTCTACTTACACTACATTTATTGAATATAGTACTAAAAGTCCTAGACAAAGCAAACAGAAAAGAAAAACAAATAAAGACATCCAAATTGGTAAGGAAGAAGTAAAACTTTCCCTATTTGAAGATGATATTATATACAGAAAACCTTAAAGGCTCCACCCAAAACTACCAGAACTGATAAATAAATTTTGTAAAGTCACAGGATACATAATATGCAGAAACCTGTTGCCTTTATGTACACTAATAATGAAGTAACAACAAGGAAAATTAAGAAAGCAATCCCATTTACAATTGCACAAAAATGATAAAATAATAAATGTAACTAATGTGGTGAAAACCTACTCTGTAAACTACAAAATATTGGTGAATGATACTGAAGATGACACAAACAAATTGAAAGATATTTTATGCTCATGGATTAGAAGAACCAGTATTGTTAAAATGCCCATAATAACCAAAGCAATCTACAGATTTAATGAAATCCCTATCAAAATATCAACATTTTTCACAGTACTAGAACAGATAATACTAAAATTTGTGTGGAACTACAAAACACCCAAATAGCCAAAGTAACCTTGAGGAAAAAAGCAAAACAAACAAACAAAGCTGCAGGTATTGTGATTCCAGATTTCAAGGTATACTACAAAGGTACACTTATCAAAACAGTAAGGTCCTAGCACAAATATAGAAACATAGATCTTTTTAATAAGTGGTGTTGGAAAAACTGGACAGCTACATGCAAAAGACTGAAACAGGACTACTTTTTTACTCCACACACACAAATAAAAAAGTGAATTAAGGAGCAAAATGCGAGACCTGAAACAATAAAACACTTAGAATAAAACAGAATTTCTCTGACATCAGTTGTAAAGAAATTTTTCTAGATATGTCTCTTCTAGCAAAGGAAAGAAAACCAAAATTAATCTATTGGGACTATACCAAAATAAATGCTTTTGCACAGCAAAGGAAGAAATTAACAATACTAAAAGATAATCTACTAAATGGGAGAAAATATTTGCAGATAATATATCTGATAAAGGGTTAGTATCCAAAACATATAAAGAACTTATACAACTCAATACCAAAAAATAGTACAATTAAAAATGGGCAGAGGGCATGAATAGACATTTTTTTTCAGAAAAAGACATATAGATGACCAACAGCAGTATGAAAAGTAGCTCAACATCATTAATCATGAGGGATATGAAAATTAAAACCACAATGAGATTTTACTTCACACCTGTCAGGATAGGTAAAATCAAAAATACAAGAAATAAAACAGTTAATGAGGGTTCTTTTCTCTCCACATCTTCCCCAACACTTGTTATTTATTTATTTATTTTTGTACTTCATCAAGATATGGAAACAACCCAAATGTCCCTAAGGTCCTTAGGACAATTATAAATAGTGCTGCAGTAAACATAGGGGTGCATATGCTTTTTAAAACTAGTCTTTTCATATTCTTTGGGAAAATATCCAGGAATGGAATTACTGAATCATATGGTAATTCAATTTTTAATTTTTGATGAACCTCGATAATGTTTTCCACCATGGCCACACCAATTTTTATTTGGTACCATATACTAAGGGATCCAGGAAGAGCCTTGCCCACCTTTCTATGTGGCGATAGTCCTTGGTACCACCTGTGAACACTGCAATAGCCCATGAGCCACCATTAGCCCCTCTCAACCATGGTCCAAAATACCCTGGACAACACTGTCTTAAACAGTCACTCACATATAAGCCTTTGCAGAAGCCCTGGTTTCAAGTGAAGTTATAGCACACCATTAAAATAAATAAATAAGAAAAAAAGAAAGAAAGAAAGAAAGAAAGAAAGAAGGCTGCTTAGAGAAAGAGAGACAATTGGAGGAGTTGACTTTATAAGCATCACCCATCCCCAAAAGCAGCACAGCTCACTGCCAAAAGTGAGTAAAAGTGTAGCCTCTGATTTCTCCCATGGAGGAGAGTGAAAGTGTGTGAATGTCCAGTTTCCTTAGCTGTGTGGGAAAATGACAAAAAAAAAGTCAATTTCTATCTCATCACATCCAGAGTATTGAGTCATGAGCAGCATGACTAGGGACATGAAGAGGCAGGGAGAGCAGTAGATATAATTCTCAGAGGACATTAAATGGATATGGATCCTACTGTGTTAATGACTCCATCAAGAAGCCTACCCATGAGCTTCTGGGAATGCTTTGCACATGGATCCCTAAATTGACCCATGGGCACCCATGACACTGCCTCACCCACACAGACTCACACATTGTGTTTGGCTGCCTGTGAATGCTCCTGATGGTGAAGAGTGTGAGCTTTGGCAAATGGCTAGTGAGAATGTACATAAACCTAGCATGAATCTTTGGGCCAGGAAATACAGTGTTGAGCTTTAGTGTTGCCTCTAGGGAAGTAAATTGGAAGCTGTCAGCAGTTGGCCTATTGCTTGGCAAGATCCAGAGAAGAATTCAAACTTAAGAATTCTACCACAAAAAGGCCTAAGAAGCATGGAGAATGTATTTCCATAGAATGTCTGAGAGAACCTCAGGATCCCCAGCAGAGAAGATGGAAGGTGGTTCTCTTTTGAAGCCAGTCAGTAAGGAATGGACAAGGTGACTCCTACTTCAAATATGAAAACAAAAATGCAAGATTTCAAGGAACATAAAGCATCAAGGAAACATGACACCAAAAATGATTACAGTAATTTTTCAGTAACAAACCACAACACAATGGAGATTTGTGATTTACCCAATAAATAATTCAAAATAGCTATTTTAAGGAAGCTTAATGAACTTCAAAAACACAAAAAGAATATTCAACAACAACAAAAAAACAATACACAAGCAAATTGAATAGTTTAACAAAGAGGATAGAAAACATAAAAAAGGAAAAACAAATTCTCGATCTGAAAAACACAGCGAATGATATGCAAAATGCAATAGAGAAACATCAAATAGAATGGATCAAATAGGAGAAAAGAATATATGCATTAGAAGACAGACCTTTTAAATTATTGAGTCAGAAAAAAAAACCAAAAAAATAATGAAAAAAGTGAAGAAGGCTGAAACAATTTATGGAATACAACAAAAAGAAAGAATCTAAGAGTTATCAAAGTTCAGAAATCTTGCAAGCAAGGAGAGAGTATGACAATAAATTCAAAAATCTGAAAGAGAAAAAAACAAAAAACAACAAACAAAACCTTGCCAACAAAAAACACTCTATCTGGAAAGTTATCCTTCAGAAATAAGGGAGAAAAACAATTTTCCAGATAAAAACTGAGGGAGTAAATAAATAATCACTATTTTTTAAAGAAATGCTGAAAAAGGTTATTCAAGCTGAAAGTAAAGGACATTAATTAATACAAAATATACTAATATATTTAACACATCAGTAAAAGTCATATATAGTCAAATTCAGAATATTTTAATACTATGATACAGTAGTAAATTGACCACTACTTAATTGAAGTTAAGTACTTATCAGCTTACAATGAACTATTATATTTATTAAGATGTTTTCTTTAAGACCAATAGTAACACAAAGCAAAATCAGACAGTAGATACACAAATGATATATAAGGACAGTTAAATAAAATCAAATTGGTAAATATAATATAACAAATAAATAGAATAAAAGAAAAATCATATAATCATATCAATAGATGCAGAAATAAGCATTTGACAAAATACAAAATCCTTTCATGTAAAAACTCTCAACACATTGACTATTAAGGAAATGTAGCTCAATGTAATAAAACCATATATGACAAACCCACATCTAAAGTTCTACTGGACAAAATGTTGAAAGGTCTTCCTCTACAATTAGGAACAAAATAAGTGTGCCCACTCTGGCCACTCCTATCCAACATAGTACTGGCAGTCCTAGTGAGAACAATTAGGCAAACAAACAAACAGACAAATAAATAAATGACATTCAAATCCAGAACTAAAATTATTTGTTTGCATATATATGATCTTATTTAGAGAAAAATCCTAGAGATCCCACAAAAAAACTGTTGAGGCTAATCACTATATTCAGTAAAGTTGCAGGATACAAAATCAAGATACAGAAGTGGGTTGCATTTCTATACACTAAAAACAAAATATCTGAAAAATAATGAAAACAATCTAGGAGAAGGAGGGGGAGATGTCTCTAGAGTAGGAGGACCCAAGGCACATCTCATCCCAGGAACACAATTAGACAACTATCAAATCTTGCTAGATACCCTCGAAATCAACGTGAAGTCTGACAGAACAAACTCCACAACTAAGGGAGAGAAGAAGCCACATCTAAGAAAGTAGAAAGTGTGGATATTTGGCTTAGAGGAGAAAGGGATCATGGGTGCCATTGAGGGGAGAGAACTGTGGTAACAGAGGATGAGAGAGAGAGAGAAAGAGTAGAACACACAGGACAGTGCACAAGGAGAACAGTTCTACAAAGACTTTGGCTTGAAAAATGAGAGCGGTTCAATTTTGTGAGTTCTTGCAAACAATGGGGCTAAAAGCCTGGAGTTATAAAGATCAGAAAGCTTGGCTGGGATAGAGTCCTGAGAGTGCTGCCCTGCTTCTTGAGAGAAGCAGGCAAACAACTCAGGAGCAGAAGGTGGGGAAACAGTGATCTGAAGCCTGGGGTACACAGGGGAGAGATTATTCACTCTTTTTAGAGCACACCCTTGAGAGGTAACTTTCACAGAGACACCTCTCCTGGAACAAAGAAGCTGCCTGGTGCCATTTCCCTCCCCAACTCCCCAGCATAAACACAGAGACACCTGAGGGAAACAGCACAGAAGGGACACTGGCTACTTAATCAGCTTATACTAAACCCCACTACCATGAGCTCTGAGGAGACTGTCCCTTTCAGTCAAGTTTGCCTCAGTCCTAGTGCAACAGGCACCTACCACAGAAGACTGGCACAAGTGTAGAGAGGAGAGGAGCCAAGATGGCAAAACATCATGGAAGTTTTTTGTGTCTCATGTCCATGAAATACAGCCAGGCCAACACTAAACAATCCTGCACACCTAGAAAACTTATTGGAGGATTAACACAACAGTCTGCACAACCTGAACACAAAATTCAGCAGGTACGCAATACAGAGAGGTGAACTTGGGGAGCGAGAAGCCATGGCGGGCAGAGAGAGGATGGAGACAGGAGATGGGGAATGCAGGAAAAGCACCCCTCCCCAAAAGCAGCTGGAGAGAAAGTGGAAAATTGGAAATAGTCACAGGGACTAAACCAAAAAGGGAGAAAGGAGAAAGGAGAGGGTTTAAGACTGTATTAAGACTGTAAACAAAGGGAGCACAGAGTCTGTAACTCCACAGCTCGATAACTGGCAGTGCTCTGTTGGGAAGGGTGAATCCCCAGGAGCAGAGTGGGGTCCAGGAGATTCTTGGGCCACATGGGGAAAAGCGGTTCCACTGCTGGAAGGACATTTGGTAGAGACTGTTGAAACCACTTGGTCCCAGCAGACCCCAGGGAACAGCCACATTCGCTGGTGCTGGAATAAGGTCAAGAGTGAAGCCTGGTGCCAGATGTGTGTTGTGATTTTCCATAATCCCTGAAAAGCTGCTGCTACACTATGTTGAGAACTTTTTCTGGGGCGGGCTGGAACCTGGCCAGCAACAGGGTCCAGCAAGCTATCCTGGGTGCAGCCAATATTTGGCCATTGCTCAGTGAGACACTCCCATAAAGGGGCAGAATGGGTCAAAGCCACAGCCTGTCAGAAGTAAGGGGCCGGGAAAACAGCCGCATCTCAAACAAAACTCCAGAGAGAGGTACTGCCTGGGGCTTGGTCACGGACAGTGAAAAAGTGGGGAGTGGGAGAAAGCTGAAGACAGAGGATGGGTGCATGATTGCTGATTGGGGAGAACACAGTTCCAATACTAGACATTAGGTAGCTGGGTGACACCATTTTCACTGCTCCTGTGCTTGGGCATAGGCACTAACAAGCGCCACAACACTCCACCCCCGTAGTCTAGCAGCGCCATCTGGTGGAGAACGGAGCCATTGCACTGAGCACTTCATAGTCTGACTTCTAGGGGAAAACGAAGTAATTTAAGTCCTATTTGAATCTGTTAGCAGGTCCATCTACTCAATTTCCTTTCTTTCTTTTTTTCCTCTTTTTCTTGAATAAAGAAAGAGAAAAAAATCATTTTTATTTTCAATTTTTTTAAAATATTTTTTCTTTAATTTTGTACTATATATTTTTTTACTTTTGTGTAAATTTTTTTTCAAATTCTATTTTACTTCCATCATTATATTTTAGTCTATTTCGGGGTATTCATTTTTTCAAATTTTCAAACGATTTCCTTTCTTTTCTTTTTCTTTTTTCTCTTTTTCGTTTTTTTTTTCTTGAATACAGAAAGAGAAAACCTTCATTTTAACTTACAATTTCTGTTAAAATATTTTTTTAATTTACTATATTTTTTTACTTTTATGTAATTTTTTTCGAATTCTATTTTAACTCCATCATTTTAGTCTATTTCTGTGTATTCATGTTTTTTTCAAATTCTCAAATGATTTCCTTTTTTCCCCCTTTTTTGCTCTACTCTATAAAACCACTTTCAACATCCAGACCAAAACACACCAAGGATCTAGCATCACTTATTTGATTTTTGTGTGGGTGTGTTTTAATTTTTTAATTTTAATATTTTATTCGTTTTAATTGTTTTTAATTTTTTTACCTCATTAATTCCTTTAATCCCTTCAAACTGACAAAACGAAGTAATTCACCCCAAAGAAAAAGCACAAAAAAACTGCATCCAGGGATTTAACCAACAAAGATACAAGCAAGATGCCTGACCCAGAATTAAGAATCACGATAATAAGAATACTAGCTGGAGTCAAAAATAGATTAGAATCCCTTTCTGTGGAGATAAAAGTAGTAGAAACCAGTCAGGATGAAATAAAAAATGCTGTAACTGAGCTGCAATCATGGATGGATGCCGTGGCAGCGTGGTAGGATGAGGCAGAACAGAGCATCGGCGATATAGAAGACAAAATTATAGAGAATAATGAAGCAGAAAAAAGGGAGATTAAGGCAAAAGAGCACAATTTAAGAATAAGAGAAATAAGTGACTCATTAAAAAGGAACAACATCGCATCATAGGGGTCCCAGAAGAGGAAGAGAGAGAAATAGGTGTATAAGGGTTATATGAACAAATCATAACAGAAAACTTTCCTAACCTGGGGAAAGACACAGAATCAAAATCCAGGAAGCACAGAGGACCCACATTAGATTTCACAAAAACTGACCATCAACAAGGCATATGATAGTCAAATTCACAAAATAGGCAAGGAGAGAATCATGAAAGCATCAAGGGAAAAAAAGTCCCAAACATACAAGGGAAGACAGATCAGGTTTGCAGCAGACCTATCCACAGAAACTTGGCAGGCCAGAAAGGAATGGCAGGATATATTCAATGTGCTGAATAAGGAAAAATATGCAGCCAAGAATTTTTTATCCAGTAAGGCTGTCATTCAAAATAGAAGGAGAGATAAAAAGTTTCCCAGAGAAACAAAAATTAAAGGAATTAATGACCACTAAAACAGCCCTGTGATAAATTTTAAGGGGAACTCTCTGAGGGGCAAGAAGATGAAATACATATATATATATATATATATATATATATATATATATATTCTCTGGTCCTTTCTAATTTTTGTTATAGATTAGAAAGGACCAGAGAACACTGCCAGAAACTCCAACTCTACAGACATCATAATGGCAATAAATTCATATATTTCAGTACTCATTCTAAACATCAATGGACTCAGTGCTCCAATCAAAAGACATAGGGTAACAGAATGGATAGGAAAACAAGATCCATCTATATGCTATTTACATGAGATCCACGTTGGACTTAAAGACGCCTTCAGATTGATAGTAAGGGGATGGAGAACCATCTATGATGTAATGGTCAACAAAAGAAAGCCAGAATAGCCATACTTATATCAGGCAATCTAGAATTTAAAGTAAAGACTATATCAAGAGATGCAGAAGTGAATTATATCATCATTAAGGGGTTTATCGACCAAGAAGACCAAACAATTGTAAACATTTATGCGAAAAATATGGCATCACCCAAATATATAAATCAATTAATCTCAAACATAAAGAAACTCATCAATAGTAATACCATAATAGTAGGAGACTTCAACACCCCACTCACAACAATGGACAGATCATCTAATCAAAAAATCAACAAGGAAACAATGGCTTTGAATGACATATTGGACCAGATGGATTTGACAGATATATTCAGAAAATTTCTTTCTAAAGCAGCAGAATATAGTTTCTTCTCCAGTGCACATGGAACGCTCTCCAGAATAGACCATATACTGGGACACATATCAACCCTAAGTAAGTACAAAAAGGTCAAGATCATACTGTGCATATTTTCAAACCACAACGCTATGAAACTCGAAATCAACCACAAGACAAAATTTGGAAAGGTAACAAATACTTGGAGACTGAAGAACATCCTACTAAAGAATGAATGGGCTAACCAAGCAGTTAAAGAGGAAATTAAAGAGTATATGGAAGTCAATGAAAATGAACACCACAACCCAAAACCTCTGGGATGCAGCAAAGGCCATCATAAGAGGAATGAGTATAGCAATCTAGGCCTTCCTAAAGAAGGAAGAAAGATCTCAGATATACAACCTAACCTTATGCCTTAAAGAGCTAGAAAAAGAACAGCAAATAAAACCAAAAACCAGAAGAAGACAGGAAATAATAAAGGTCAGAGCAGAAATTAATGCTATTGAAACTAAAAGAAAACAGTAGAACAGATTAATGAAACCAGAAGCTGGTTCTTTCAAAGGATTAACAAAATTGATAAACCACTCGCCACTTTGATCAAAAAGGAAAAAGGAAAGGACCCAAATAAACAAAATCAAGAATGAAAGAGGAGAGATCACAACCAACACAGTAGAGATACAAACAATAATAAGAGAATATTATGAGCAGTTATATGACAATGAAATGGTCATATAATCTGAAAGAAATAGACAAATTCCTAGAAACATATACACTATCAAAACTGAAACAGGAAGAAATAGAAAATCTTAACAGATGCATAACCAGTAAGGAAATTGAATTAGTAATCAAAAATCTTCCAAAATACAAGAGTCCAGGGCCAGGTTGCTTTCCAGGGGAATTCTACCAAACATTGAAGGAAGAGTTAACGCTTTTCTCTTGAAGGTGTTCCAAAAAATAGAAATGGAAGGAAAACTTCCATACTCTTTCTATGAAGCCAGCATTACCTTGGTTCGAAATCCAGACAGAGACCCTACTAAAAAGGAGAACCATAGACTGATTTCCCTGATGAACATGGATGCAAAAATCCTCAACAAGATATTAGCCAACTGGCTCCAACAATATATTAAACAAATTATTCACCACGACCAAGTGGGATTTATACCTGGGTTGCAAGGTTGTTTCATATCTGCAAAACAATTAACGTGATTCATCGCATCAATAAAAGAAAGGACAAGAACAATATGACCCTCTCAATAGATGCAGAGAAAGCATTTGACAAAATACAGCATCCTTTTTTGATACAAACCCTCAACAAAGTAGGGATAGAAGGAGCATACCTCGAGATGACAAAAGCCATACATGAAAGTCTCAACACTAATATCATCCTCCATGGGGAAAAACTAAGAGCTTTGCCCCTAATATCAGGAACAAGACAGGGATGTCCACTCTCGCCACTGTTATTCAACAAAGTATTGGAAGCCTTAGCCTCTGCAGTCAGAGGATACAAGGAAATAAAGGCATCCAAATCAGCAAGGAGGAGGTCAAGCTCTCACTCTTCGCAGATGACATGATACTCTATGTGGAAAACCCAAAAGATTCCACAAAAAACTGCTCGAATTGATTCATAAATTCAGCAAGTTGCAGGATATTAAATTAACACACAGAAATCGGTTCCATTCCTATACACCAACACTGAAGCGACAGAAAGTGAAATCAAGCAATTGATCCCATTTACAGTTGCATTAAAAAAACATAAAATACCTATGAATAAATCTAGCCAAAGAGGTGAAAAATCTATACAGAGAAAACTATAGAAAGACAATGAAACAAATTGAAGAAGACACAAAAAAAGGAAAAGATTCCATGCTCCATAATAGGAAGAACAAATATTGTTAAAATGTCAACACTACCCAAAGCAATCTACATATTTAATGCAATCCCTATCTAAATAAAACAAGAATTCTTCACAGAGCTAGAACAAATAATCCTAAAATTTGTATGGAACCAGAAAAGACCCCGAATAACCAAAGCAATCTTTAAAAAGAAAACCAAAACAGGAGGCATCACATCCCAGACTTCAAGGTATACTACAATGCTGTAATCGTCAAGACAATATGGTACTGGTGCAAAAACAGACACTCAGATCAATGGAATGGAATAGAGAACCCAGAAATGGACCCACAAACGTATGGCCAACTATTCTTTGACAAAGCAGGAAAGAATATCCAATGGAATAAAGGCAGGCTTTTCAGCAAGTGGTGCTGGGAAAACTGGACAGCGACATGCAGAAGAATGAACCTGGACCACTTTCTTACACCACACACAAAAATAAACTCAATATGGATGAAATACCTCAATGTAAGACAGGAAGCCATAAAAATCCTCTAGGAGAAAGCAGGCAAAAACCTCTTTGATCTTGCCTACAGCAAATTCTTATTCAACATGTCTCTGGATGCAAGGGAAACAAAATAAAAAATGAACTACTGGGACCTCATCAAAATAAAAGCTTCTGCACAACAAAGGAAACAATCATCAAAACTAAAAGGCAACAGACAGAATGGGAGAAGATATTTGCACATGGCATATCAGATAAATGGTTAGTATCCAAAATCTATAAAGTGCTTATCAAACTCAACTCCCAAAAACCAAATAATCCAGTGAAGAAATGGGCAAAAGACGAATAGACACTTCTCCAAAGAAGACATCCAGATGTCAACCGACGCATGAAAAAATGCTCAACATCACTCATCATCAGGGAAATACAAATCAAAACCACAATGAGAGACCACCTTACACCTGTCAGAATGGCTAACATGAACAACTCAAGCAACAACAGATGTTGGCAAGGATGTGGAGAAAGAGGATGTCTTTTGCATTGTTGGTGGGAATGCAAGCTGGTGCAGCCACTCTGGGAAACAGTATGGAGGTTCCTCAAAAAACTAAAAATAGAACTATCCTATTACCCAGCAATTGCACTAATAGGCATTTATCCAATGGTTACAGTTGTGCTGTTTTTAAGGGGCACATGCACCTCCATGTTTATAGCCGCACTATCAACAATAGCCAAAGTATGGAAAGAGCGCAAATGTCCATCGATGGATGAATGGATCAAAAAGGTGTGGTATATATAGACATGAAGTATTACTCAGCAATTAAAAAGAATGAAGTCTTGCCATTTGCAACTATGTGGATGGAGCTGGAGGTATTAAGCTAAGTGAAATTAGTCAGAGAAAGACAGAAATCATATGATTTCACTCATATGAAGACTTTAAGAGACAAAGCAGATGAACATAAGGGAAGGGAAACAAAAATCATATAAAAAGAGGGAGGGGGACAAAACAGAAGAGAGTCATAAATATGGAGAACAAACTGAGCGTTACGGGAGGGGTTTTGGGAGGAGGGATGGGCTAAATGGGTAAGGGGTATTAAGGAATCTACTCCCGAAATCATTGTTGCACTATATGCTAACTAATTTGGATGTAAATTTAAAAAAAAAAAGAAAATTAAAAAAAGAAAAGAGAAGAAAAAATAAATAAATATCATATTAAAATAAGATTAGTAGCACAAGCCACTGCTCACAACATGTCTCTAAACTTAGGAGTTTGAAAATTCAGCAATCTTTGCTGGGATCGAGCATGGAGAGCACTGTGGTGTTCCTGGAGAGAAGGCAGGCAAAAAGCCTGGAGGCAGACAACATGGAAACAAGGATTTGAAAGACACATGGCACACACAGGAGGGCCATTATTCATTCTTCTCAGAGCCCTTCTGTGATAGGCAACATTCAGGGGAAGCCTCCCCAGGAATAAAGGAGCTAGCTGGTGCCTTTCCCTCCCCTGCCCCTCAGCATGAGCACAGAGCTACCTATGGGAAAAGGCTCAGCACCAACACCTGCTAGATACTTGCTTACACCAGCCCACCCCCTGTACTCTGTTGGAAATGCCCATCTCAGTTAAGCTAGCCTCAGTTACAGTGCAATGGACCCCTCCCCCCGAAGATTAGGACAAAACTCCACACATACCATGTCTCCCAACCAGAGTTCTTCAGGGCTTCAATTCTGGTGAAAGTAGTATCAGGTCTCATTTCACAAGCAGACCAGAACACTGGTCTTGTTAAAACTTACCACATTTAGTCCAAGGACCAAACACTGCCCACAGCAGGCAAGTAAATCTTCTGCAGAAACCTGGCCTGAAGTAGAGAGCAGACAAAATACAGTAGCAAGAGCACACACAACACTCAACAGAGACACTACTTGAAGCACCAAGCCCTGGACACTATATGACCTCTTCATCATAAAGCCATTATTTCAGAAGCAGGAAACATAACTGGATTTTATAACACAGGAAAAAGGAAGTGACAGATAAAATTCAAAGACAGAGGAGTTTATCCCAAATGAAGGAACACCATAACACTATAACCCAGAGATCTAAGTGAAACAAATATAAGTCACATGTCTGAAGGAGAACCAAAAGGAACAATCATAGAGATACTGCGCTTTAGAAAAGAATAAAGTACATCAGGGAAACTTTTTACCACAGATATAAAAGAGTTAAAAAAGAATCAATCATAGATGAAGAATGAAATAAATGAGATCAGAAACATGCTTGATGCAATGAATACCAGAATGGAAGAAGCAGAGGAATGAATTAGTGACCTAGAAGGCAAAATAATGGAAAATACGGAAGCTGAAAAAAGTACACAAAGAACAACTATGCAACACAATAATAGACTTAGGGAACTCAATCAAGTGTAATAACATTTGTATTATGGGAGTTCCAGAAGAAGCACAGAGAGAAAAGAGGGCAGAAAATTTATTTGAAGAAATCATAGTTGAAAATGTCCCTAATCTTGATAAGGAAACAGTCATCCAGATCCAGGAGGCACAGAAAACTCCATTAAAATCAACAAAAGGAGTCCAACACCAAGACATATTGAAATTAAATTTGCAAAAGATAGTGGTAAAAATTATAAAACATCAAGATAAAAAAAAGTCCTTATCATACAAGGTAATACCCATTAATCTAGCTGGAGATTTCTCAACAGAGACATGGCAAGTCAGAAGGGAATGGCATGTTATATTTAAAATACTAAATGGGAGCAGTGCCTCAATGGCTCAGTCAATTGAGCGTCCGACTTCAGCTCAGGTCATGATCTTGTGTTCTGTGGATACAAGCCCCACATCAGGCTCTGTGCTGACAGCTCATTGTCTGGAGCCTTCTTCAGATTCTGTGTCTACCTCGCTCTCTGCCCATCCCCTGCTCATGCTTTCTCTCTCTCTCTCTCTCTCTCTCTCTCTCTCTCTCTCCCAAAAATGAATAAACATTAAAAAAATCGAAAGCTAAATGGGAAAAATCTAAAGCCAAGAATATTCATACAGCAAGGCTATCATTAAGAATAGAAAGAGAGATAAAGAATTTCCCAGACAAAAAAGTACTAAAGGAATTTGTGATCACTAAACCAGCCACAAATATATAGAGGTTAAACAACATGCTACTAAATAAGGAGTGGGTCAACCAGGAAATCAAAGAAAAAATTAAAAAAAAATACGTGGAAACAAATGAAAATGAGAACATGATAGTCCAAAACTTTAGGGATGCAGCAAAAATGGTCCTAAGAGGGAAATATAGTAATACCAACCTACCACAAGAAGCAATAAATTGATCAAATAGACAACCTAACCTTAAACCTAAAGGTGTTATAAAAGAAAAACAAACAAAGCCTAATGCCAACAGAATCAAGGAAATAATAAAGATTAGAGGAGAAATAAATTATATAGAAATTAAAACAACAACAAAAATAACAACAGTAGCAACAATAGAAAATACCAATGAAACAAGAAACTGGTTCTTTGAAAAAATTAATAAAATTTTTATACCTCTAGCCAGACTTAAAAAAAGAGAGATTTTGGCACCTGGGTGGTTCAGGTGGTTGAGCATCCCACTTTGGCTAAGGTCATGTTCTCACGGCTTGTGAGCTCAAGCCCCATGTCTGGCTCTGTTGTGACATCTGAGCCTGGAGCCTGTTTCAGATTCTGTGTCTCCCCTTCTCTTTTCCCCTCCTCTGCTCATATTCTCTCTCTCTCTGTCTCTCAAAATAAATAAACATTAAAAAAAGAAATACTGAAATAAATAAAATCACAAAGAAGGGAGGAGAAATGACAGCACTACAGAAATAAAACAATTGTAAGAGAATATTATGAAAAACTATATGTCAACAAATTAGACAACCTGAAAGAAGTTGATAAATTCCAAGAAACATATAAGCTAACAAAATTGAAACAGTAAGAAGTAAAAAACTTGCACACACACACACACACACAATAGAATCTTATTCAGTCATAAAAAAGAATGATGTCTTGCCACTGCAATGATGTGGGTGGAGTTAGCCAGTATTATGCTAATCAAAATAAATCAGAAAAAGAGAAATATTGTATGTTTTCACTGATATTTGGAATTGAAGAAATAAAACAAATGAGCAAAGGAAAATAGAATCAAACCAAGAAACACATTCTTTTTTTAATGTTTCACTTTTATTTTTGAAAGAAAGAACATGAGCCGGGGAAGGGCAGAGAGAGAAGGAGACACAGAATCTGAAGTAGACTCCAGGCTCTATGCTATCAGAACAGAGGCTGACATGGGGCTTGAACTCACAAGCTGCAAGATAATGACCTGTGCTAAAGCTGGAAGCTTACTCAACTGAGCCACTCAGGTGCCCTGAAACATAGTCTTAATTATAGACAAGCTGATGGTTACCAGAGCAGAGGTGGGGAAGAGGATGGGTTAAATTGGTGATAGGGATTAAGGAGGGCACTTTTTGTGATGAGCATCAGGTGTTGTATGTAACTATTGAATCGGCACATTTTTTATCTGAAACTAATATTACACTGTATGCTAAATAACAGAAACTTAAATAAAAACTTAACAAAAAGAAAAGGAAAAGTAAACCATCTAATTTGTAATAGTTTTAAAAATAAAATGATTACAAATATCTTTAGCCAAGGAATTTAAATATTTTTACACTGAAAATTTTCAGATATTGAGGAAAGGAAATGAAGACACAAATAAATGGAGAGGTATCCCAAGTTCATGGATCAGTAGAATAATATTGTTAAGATGCCAATACTACCAAATCCATATATAGATTAAGTGCAATCCTGGTCAAAATTCCAAGAGAATTTTTCCACAGAAAGAGAACAATCCTAAAATTCATGTGGAAATACGAATGACTATAAGTAGGCAAAACAGTTCTGAGAAAGGAATAATGCTGGAGATATTACACTTTATGATTGCAAACTATAGTAAAAAGGTATAGTAATTAAAACAGTGTAGTACTGGAATACAAACAGAAACATAGACCAAGGGAATTTGACCAAGAACAGAGAAGTAAACCCATGTATATATGATCAACTAACCTTCATGAGGGCACCAAGAACACACAATAGGTAAGGGATCATCTCTTCACTAAATGATTCTTGGGAAAGTGGATATCTACATGCAAAAGAATAAAAGTGGAACCCTATCACACACAAGTCACAAAAATTATCTTGCAATGGTTTAAAAACTTGAACATAAGAACTGAAAGTTTTCAACTCTTAGAGAAAAACATAGGGAGAAAGATCTTTGATATGCCCTTGACATTGATTTTCTTGGATATGCCACCAAATGTTCAGGCAACAAAAACAAAAGTAAGTATGTGGAATCTATATAAAACTTAGCTTCCGCACAACAAATGAACAATCAATATTGAAAAGCAATTATCTGATAAAGGTTAATATACAAAATATTTAGGTAACTTACACAACTAAATAATAATTTGGTAAACTGATTAAAAAATGGAAAAAGGATGTGAATAGGCATTTTTCAAAGAAGACATGTTCTTTCCACAGAAACAGATGTTGTCAAAGGGTACAAACTTCCATTTATAAGATGAATATGTTGTGAGGATCTAATGCCTAATATGGTGACTATAGTTAACACTGCTGCGTTATATACTTGAAATCTGGTAAGAGAGTAGACCTCAAATGTTCTCACCACAAAAAAAAAAAAAAAGGTAATTACATGACGTGATGGAGGTGTTAAATAACCGTACCATAGTCATAATTTTGCAATGCACGTGAGCATCAAATAATAACATTGTACATCTCAAACATACACAGTTATATTTCAATTGTTTCAATAAATCTACAGAAAAAATAAAAATAACGAGGCTACAGAAAATAAGTTAAATATAGGAGCCATATTCTTACGTAGTGAAGGAAATCCAATGCTCAGTGTTATGAGTTGAATTGTGTCCCACATAAAGACACATTCATGTCCAATCACTGGGTACTTGTTAACTTGACCTCATTTGGAAACAGGGTCTCTGTAGATGTAATCAAGTTTAGATGAGGTCATACTGGATTAGAACACAATGACTGGTGTTCTTATGAGAAGAAGGAGATTTGGACACAGACACACACAGGGAGAGTGTGCCATGTGAGTTATGATGGAAGCAATGACTGGGGTGATGGATCTACAATCCAAGGAATGTCAAGGATTGCTAGAAACTGCCAGAAGCTAGAAGAGAGTCATCGGACAGATTCTTCCTCAGAGCCTTCGCAAGGAGACCACATTGCTGACATTTTTGTTTTGGACTTTTAGCTCACAGAAATTTGAGAAAATAAACTTCTAATGTTTTAAGCCAGCTAATCTGTGGTGATTTGCTTCAGCAGCCCTAGGAAACTGATATACCTTAAGTTATATTTAGATATGAGCAAGAAGAGAGTATTTACTATAATAGGAGAAAAGTCAGGGGGAAAAAGGTTGTAAAATACATATAGATTATTATATTTAGTTGTGGCTATGGTGAAAATTTATCCTATTTATCTCTATTATGTGAGAGTGGAGTGGAAAAATCTATTATAAATTTAACAGAAAAAATTTAAGAAATAGTCATCTTAAAGGAGATACTTGAACAGATGAGAGAAGTTTAATACCATTGCCAGGTAACATTAATGGCCCACTTGCAGTTTGATATTATAAATTAAGTTGAAGCCAATTATCATGGTTACATGATTTTCCTCAACCACATTCAGCTTGCAAAAAGGTACCACTGAGAAGTGATGGGGGAGTTGGATATATCTATAACTAGGGTTTTGTTTAAGAGACATCAAAATGAAAGTGGATAAAGGGAATTGAATATTTATGCATGAAATTATTTGTTTTGGTTCACTATGAGCCTATAGGAACCTAAGATAGGTAAGAATCTATAATGAGTAAGAACATAAGTAAAGCCATTGGGAAAGGATTAATGAGCAGTAGTTCAAAGTTGGTAAAATCAATAGTAGGTCTTATAGGGGTAGGAGAATTGTTGGAGTGTGGGTATTAGAGGTACCTGAAGTAGTCGTTGGAGAATATTTGAAATTGAGATTTTGGAGGGATATGAATATAAATGAGCAACTGAAATAAGATGGAAGGCAAGATACTTTGAGAAAATGAAGTAAAAAAATGAAATATTAGGATATGGGATTGATTATCTACATATCAAAATCACCAGGGATTAAAGAAAGAGGGAATGGCAGTGGACCAGAGAATCATGGCAAAATAAAGGGAATAACCTGGGAGTTAGTTGATAAATACAACAAGGAAACATAGCAGGTGATATAAATCTGATGATATGAGATTCAAAGCTGGCTATTTTTAGGGAGTAGAGAAGTAGAATGAGTTGGAAATGCCATTGAGGAACCAAGTATACATCTATAGCATCTCTGGTTCCAGTGGCAGGAGGGGACATGGGGAGGAAAATATCCACTCAAGAGGGCCCCAGGAAAAACAACGTATTTGAGAAACAGCCGAGTTTCGGAGAGCAATAAAGTGGAGATATCATTCAGATAGGAGGCAGAGGAGGGTATAGAGGATTTTCCTGATGACAGTGTGTTTCAGAGATAATGCCCAATGGTGACATAATCCTGAAGCCTTTGTGATGTAATAGGAAAGATCATATGTAGGCAGGATAAAACTAGAGATACCTCTCCAAAATCACTAGGAGCTCAATTTTAATTTCTAGATCAAACCATTCTTTTCCTTTTTTTCACACTGTATTGAAATTTCTCATTTTAAAAGTAATACATACTCATTGAAAAACATCCAAACATCGTAAAAATGTGTCATTTAAAAAGGGAAAATCCCTTTAAGTTTTTTAGAGTTTGAATTTCTGAGTCAAAGATTTTCTAAATGTTCTTTTTATAAATGAGGTTGTGCATTTTTTCATATGTTTACTGGTCATTCACATTTCTTTTTCTATAAAATATCTGTTCATAGCCTTCAACTATTTTTATGCCACCTTAATTGTGTCTTTCTTATTGAGCTTTATGAGCTTTTTATATGATTGTATCTTAAGAAATTCCCATTTTTGTAGGTAAAAATGGTTGAATATTGACAATCTCATATAATTCAACATAATACACATCGCTATTAGCTGGTAGTTCCAAGTTAATATGGTCTATATTATCCTAATTTTTGTATTATTTCAGCAATATTCTTGTGGAGATGTAAACTTTTAAAATAAAGACCAACATTGAAAGATGTGGCCAACTAAAACCTGCAGAAATACTGTTAAATCCATGTTAATATTTCATCATCCACTTAATGAATCCTTTTAAAAGTCAACTCACTAAACTTTCTTTTCTTGGAAATAATACTAAGTCTTCCTTTTTAGCAGAGCAAAAGGATGATCTAACTTTCTTTTTACAGAAAATTAAGTATACCAAAGTTGTATAATAAAGTCTTACTACATTATATCATGCTTTACATTTTAAGTGCCTTCACACACATTAATTAGTTCCTTTCTCAAAATAAGATGTGATTGTAAGTACACACACACACACACACACACACACACAAAATGGTTAAGGCCATGCAACTGTTTTGTGACAAAGCCTGAAGTAGCTAAATCTCAAAGCAAAAACCCCAAGATATTGTTGAAAATTTCATACCTCTCTTTAAAGTATTAATCTATAAATAAAATTACAATGAGATAAACATTATTCACATTTAAAAATATAAATATGTTGCTAAGTTGAGCATATTAGTCATTAAAAATACTAAAAAGTATTAGACAAAGTACTTACAATCTTGTAAGAGACATTTCCCCTGCCTATATGTTGCCAGGACTTTAGGATTGTAATTTAAAACTGGTAATGTTGAGTGATGACATCATAAAGACACTGTGAATAACAGGAAGTTGAAGGGAAAAGACAGAGTTAATTATATTTTATGGTGCATAGATGCCTCTGAAATCTACTCTAAAATTGTACCTGTGTTTACACATAATGTTTCACAGCTTGAACAGGAAGAATCAGGTTTTCATTGATTAAATCTATTTGGTTGTTTGCTAAACATCTAATTGTTATTAGACTATTTTAACACCAGTTTTGAACATACATGTGTACACACAGACTTATATACACGTGTATATGTGCATATGAAGGAGCTATATGTATTAAAAGGAATATAAAAGAATATAAACATTCCTCTATAAAGAGCTACTTTAATCCTGTACATTTCCTTCACATTCAGACTTTCCCCCATAAAAGTATCTATCTATTATCTATCTATCTATCTATATTCACAGTGATATTTCTTCAAAATAACTTGAATACAGTTTCATGTTATATATGTAAGTTACACAAAGGTGAAATGTCTATTAAAATAGTACCAAGAAGTCTGAAACACTTTTTTTCTCCCCAAATCTAAAAACAATTGTTGTTATGTACAAAGTTATGTTAGAACAAGTTATCAAATGCCACTTGGCAGGAAATTTGAAAAATATGAACTTTACATCATATAAAGGAAAGTCATGTGGTAGGTAAGGATGCATACAGAAAAAAGATGTCTTTTATGTGATCTAGAAAACAAAAAGTGAGTATCTTTTTGGTCCCAGGAAGAGAAGCAGTTGATTAGTTATTCTCATTTTTGGCTACTTTTTTGTCATTGAATTTTTGTTTATTTTTGAAAGTGTATATTTCTTATGTAATACTAAGCTCATCTCATTTTTTTAGTTTGTTTATTAATTTTGAGAAAAACAGAAAGCACGAGTGAGTGGGGGAGGGGCAGAAAGAGAGAGAGAGAGAGAGGGAGAGACAGAATACCAAGCAGGCTCTGTACTGTCAGCACAGACAATTTCACAACCATGAGATCATGACCTGCACCAAAATCAAGAGTTCAATGCTTAACCGACTGAACCACCCAGGCGCTCTTGACCTTATTTCATTTTTAGAAAATAAAAGCAAAATGTGATCCAAGCACCAAGTTAGTTTTCACTTGGGCAGTGTTACACAGTCTCAGAGCCCTTCCATTGGCCAAACTGAGCTTAAAAGACTATCAAAAAGTATTACCTTCTGAAGTAAAGTAATATAAAGCCATTCAATTTTTAAGTCAAAAATAGACCACAATCAGTAAAGTAATAAAAGGAACACTATGTGTAAAGAGCCTTGAAAAATGTTCCTACTCTCAGGCAGAGCAATTCTACTCCTAGGAATGCATCCTAAGTAACTATTTCAGCACAAAGATGTTAATTATAATTTTACATAAAATATTAAAATTTAGATACACTCTAAATGTCCAAGATTAGGGAATGGTTTTAGTAAATCCCTAGATTATAATTCCACGAGGGCAGGAATCATGTCTGTTTGGTTGTCAATGCCTAACACTTGTGTGAAAAAAAAAAGATATGTAGAACTGTACACAGTTTGATAGCTACCATGTAAAGTGGAAGTATTTATTGTAAAAAGAAATAAAGTTAAACATATCATAATGGTATAAGTGGGGTTATGGATAATTTTTTTTTCTTCATATCATATGATGTTTTGTACTTAAAAATTCCTACAAAATATGTATATATTGATAAGCAAAAAATATAATACTAAAATATATATAAAGCATTGCAAATGCAGATAGAAATAATATTTGGAACATTTATATTCTTGGATTATCTGGCCTGATAATAAAATTAGTATTACTTTTGAAAGACTGTTGTGTAGATAAAGCCAATTAACAAAATAATCATTTTATTAATTTTTTTAATGTATATTTATTTTTGAGAGAGTCAGAGTGTGAGTGGGGGGGGGGCAGAGACAGGGGAGACACAGAATCTGAAACAGACTCCAGGCTCTGAGCTGTCAGCACAGAGTCCAATGTGGGGGCTCAAATTCACAAACCTGGAGATCATGACCTGAGCTGAAGTTGGAGGCTCAACCGACTGAGCCATCCAGGTACCCCACAAAATAATCTTGACTAATACTACTTTATTTTTTTAACTTACCTGTTAATTCAAATAGTCAAATTGATATAAATGCAGCTTCAATGAATACAAAATTTCTGTCAAAATTTCTAAGATTCAGTCAAGGAAAGTTAACTAAGTAATATCCATGAACATATAAAGCTGTAAATGGCTTATTTTAACTCATGTGAAGAGTATACTTAAAGTTTTTATTTTTAAAAATTTGTACATACTATTGATTTGAAGTTTTAATCATAAGGAAGAAAATTAGAGGAAAGAAGAACCAGAGAACAGCCTTGTTTTGGGAAAGATCTAGGGCTCAAGCAGAGTACATGCCCTGTACAACCCCATCACCAAGGCAATACTGAGGCAGACGGTGACTGGTTGTCTCCTCCTCTCTTTCTCTTTTGTCACACCTGTTTCATCCCCCCACCCCCCATTTCAAAACTTTCCCAGATTTTTAAAATGAGATACAAAGCAGGGAACAGTGAAAGCATATGCACATCTACAACGAGATTTGGCTTGGGCCCTGGACTTCTCCAAGCATGACCTCGAGCTTTGAAGAAGAAAAACAACATTTTATTTTCAGTCACCAATTTCAGTCTTTAACAATATTCACACACAGACTGGCAGTACATCACATCTTCAATTGAATCTGAAGCCCCCATACCACTTTCTCCCCTGCACTGGGCCTCCCTTCCACTCTATCTCATTTATTTTTTTCCATAGTACTTATTGCATTCTACATAACTTACTTGTTTATTGTTTATCACTCACCACTAGAATATACAGACCATGGCTGCAGGGATTTTTGTTTGTTTTATTTACTGGTGTATCTCCAGTTCCTGGCAAATAGGTGACACTAAAACATTTTTATTGAATGAATAAAATCTATAATTTATTATTATGGAAGGAAATATTGGCTATCTCAGGTGTTTTCTTTCACTAATAAAGCATCATTAATGTCTGTAGCCACTGAAAAACTAAGATTTAAATGATCAATATACTGCTACCTACTAGTAATAGGACTAAATTGGCCATTAATTTTGATCTAAAATTTATGAATATGTTGCAGTTTCATTTTGTACTGATCCCCTGCTGGTTCTGGTGGTAAGGGTGGAAGTGTTTTGAAGGGATATGCTTGGGAGTAAAAACATATTAAATTAGAACTCAGGAAACCACTGTTAAAATTTCAGCTTTGTCACTAATCATATGGCTTTGGATAAGCCAACTAAACTTTCCTTGGTGTCTCAATCTGTAATAGGGATGGAGTAGATAGCTAGTTAATCTAGAGTAACACAGACTGTTAAGGATCTAAGAGGGTAGTAACCAAGTGGTCTAGAGCCAAATTCCACATTTCACATAGGTTTCATTCTGTATTAATATATTTTATGTAAAACAATCTGAGTGCTTTTGCATGTAATATATTGATCCAGTAAGGTAACACCACTATTTCATACTTATCAGGCATTTTAATTGGCAACGATATATAATTAAGATAATTGTGAATATGAAAACTCTATGGAATTCAGGATTTAAGTTAAAAGCTAAAATCTGAAATTACCCCTTTTCTCTATTCCCACCATTACTCAGGAAACTCCAGTAGACTAAAAAGAGCCTGATATCTCCATCTAGTTAGAATAATGGTTCTTAACTCTTAAACTCTAATCATTTATAAGGATGCTCTCAAACTTTGATCAAGAGATAATATAAATGATTGTTGCAAGTGAGGATGCACACTTCAAGTCTTGTCAAAAGGAACATTGAAGTGAGTGAATCTTCTGATATTGAGGGGAATAAACCTTGCATCAAATTCAAAGGGGGCAAATTGGGATATCAAAACTTGAGTCAACAATCTTATTTTTCCTGGAACAAGCAATGCAAGCCCCAGATGAAAGTAAGGCTATTTCTGTTTTTGTTTTGTTTTGTTTTGTTTTTGCTGTTGTTGTAGTTAATAATTTCATCTCCATGATTAGCAGAGTGCTGCTTCAAACTAGGCACTCGACAAATATTTGTTTAATGCATAAATATGTAAGAAAGGTATGATCAGGAAAAAGTTGTACACAGGTAGAGATAAAGGACTGACATGCAACAATTTAAATCGTACAAAGGTGGATGTTTTTATAGATCATTAGTGACATTTATTATTAGTAATTGTGTTGCAATTATTGTGGCTTAGTACAGCTTTAGTTAGAATCTTTTACTTGAAATGTGCTCAGAAATTTTCATTTTCAAATGTATGCTATAAACACATGTACATGCATGATTGTGAATCACAGAATTAGAAGAACTTGCCTTACAAAATAGGAAATTGTCTAAAGCTTTTGAGAGAACTTTACCAAATAGTTTATTTATATGTAAGACCCATAATGACTAAATAGCGGCTATATTTTGAGAATATCCGTGACTGAGTTCATTATTTATTTTGATTGATCAAATGAATACATTTTTAAAAGGCAAATTAATTAGAGAGATAGACAACACCCTTGCACTGCCTTTTTTTAATATAAAGATAAATACTACACATGTAACTCCTATGCTTCAGTAGGTGAACATGTGCACCCAATCTATTTCTCCAACCTCTTTCTATCATTTCCCTCATATTCCTGATACCCATGTCCACTGAAAGATATTGTGATAGAACCTATTGATTGCTTACCCAACATTTTTACCTTCCTCTGTATTTCTTACCTGCCATCACCATAAAAGTTAGGGAGTCCATTTGCATAGTTTCCAAGACTTCCTTGTAGCTAGTACTGGTCCCCCAACCTAGATTGGGCCAATTATAAATAATAAAAATACTTCTAGGGAGTGTCTGGGATTTTCTATTATGATAAAAACCCTATTTTATTCCTGCTTCATATATTGTTATATAATGGCATGATGCTTGAAAGTGCAGCAGCCATTTTGTGAACATGAGAGGACATATTGACAACACCAAAGATAACTCAGCAGAAAGACTGTAATAACATTATTAAGCCTCTAACTTAATTTTATATAAAAAATCTTTCTGAAATTATGCTAGGGTGAGCCTGGGTGGCTCAGTTGGTTAAGCCTCCAATTATTGATTTTGGCTCAGGTCATGATCTCATGATTGAGATCCATGTCATGAGATTGAGCCACATGTCAGCCTCAGTGTGGAGCCTGCTTGGGATTCTCTCTCCACCTCTCTCTCTCACTGTGTGTGCTCTCTCAACATAAATAAACTTAAAAAATCTTGTTAAGAAAACAGTAATGTCTTTATGGTTTAAGCTGCTATTAATGGAGTTTTCTCTTACATTTTTTCAGAAAGCGATAATAACTGATCCAACTTTCTGTGCCAGTTTATGACTGTGTCTTTTTCCAGTGTCTTTCCCCTCATCTAAAATGGTATTCTCCCTATCTGTTTCCATACCAATTTTCATCAAGCACCAGATCAACTATTATTTGCTCTGTGAAGACTTTATCATTCAGAGTTAATTGCTTCCTAGGCAGAGTTGGTCATTAATTCAAAAAGTAATCATTGAGAACCGACTTTATGACAGACATTTTACTAGAAGCTAATGATGTAATTGTTTAAAAAATGACTCTGGAGCTTACAGTCCATTGCATATATAATTAATTATATACCAACATCCATTTCTCTATTTTTTCCTTATAAGCAAAACCACAATTTTAATTTATTGTTCATACTTTCCTCATATAACTTAAATGAGGCAAACTTTATCTAGAGCTATAAGTATAAATTATTGTTGCCCTAAGCCATTCATTGTTCAGTATTTTTTTTGCTAGTGATTGATTTAGGGGATATCATCCAGTTCTAGCCAATCATATCAGAGAGAAGGCTTCTAGGAAAGGTTTTTTCACTCTTATGTAGTTGTCACTAGAAAAAAAAACAGTCCATTTTCATCTCCTAGAAATACTCATATCTGGTTGCAATGCTTGAAACCAATGCAACAACCATCTTGTAAATATGAAGAGACACAAAACAGGCAAAGCCAAACAACTAAGGTATTTAGATATAGAAATTAGGTTTTGATGACATTTGTGATATGCTGAATTAACCAACACTGAAATTTTCTCTAGTTCTAAACACTATGTAACTTAAATGCTTTAGCTGCATAAGTTTATTTGAGTTAGAGTTTTCTAATACTGGCAGGCAAAAACATCTCAAATAACAGTCTTACAGACAATGCAAGAACAAGGTTGTAAATGATGAACAAATTGGAGAGAAAAAGGCCTTTGGTTTTATTAATTAAAAACTCTTGGTCTCAGAATAACTAGATTGCCCATTCAAGAGAACATAAATAGACCACAAAAATCATTCTTACTAAATATTTGTAGATCAAAGATCTTAGTACTTAGTGGTTGCCTCTATGGCATATACTTTTTGCCATAGCAATGGCAAGGTTGTTTCAATATAATCATCTATGTCCCTTTGTGATTGTCTGAAATATAGCTGTCCAATATTAGGGATACTATTTTTTATCATGACATCAAAGATGACTAATTATGTGGAAAATATTTGTGGACCTTGACTTATTTGTATTGAACTTTAACCTCTAAACTAGCTTTCTACAGATGTTGTGTTCCATTTAATATTTTGTGAATGATGTATATATGTGTAAAGACTTATATCATGCTTTTATATTTATGGATTTTCTATCCCCATTTTCTTTTTGTGCCTTTTAAACTCTTCTAGCCCTCTGGCAACTGGCATTAGCTTTATGCAAAATTTGTCATTTTCAAGCATCTTAGTAATACCAATGTGACATTTTTACATCAAAATTGGACTGCTCATCCAAGCCACCATAGAATTAATTTATAAGGTTACATTCACTAAGACATATTCATAATATACCCATTGTGTTGTGACAGGTGAGATTTTTTTATGTTCAGCATTTCCATTTCTCTTGCTAATTCAAAGGTCAAGGTCACTGTCTATACTTTGGCTTAATCTATTTAGTAATGAATACTGTCCAATATTTCTAGTTACTTTATTGTTTTTTTGGCCAATAATTTAAAAGCCACCTGAATATTTCCAAATTCATAAACCTTACACGTGTATTTGAGAACGTTGTTGGATAAAAGAGAACACTTGAAAGACAAAATATTTAACATACTAGAGCAGAGTAGGTCAAAACAATGATTAACAAGCAGGCTGTCTATAGAAAAAAAAAACATAAGGAAAAATCCCTTTGACATTGGCCTTGGCAACATTTTTTTTCAGATATGTCATCAAAAACACAAGCAACAAAATGAGAAATAAACAAGTGAGATTACATCACTCTAAAAAGATTATGTGGAATGAAGAGGCAATCTATGAAATGAGAGAAAATATTTGCAAATCATAGATCAGATAATGGCTTAACATCCAAAATATGTAGGGAATTCATATAACTCAATAGTAAAATAATTAACAATAATAATAATAAGTAAATAAATAAAATGGGCAGAGGACCTGAATAGACATTTATCCAAATGGCCAACAGATATAAGAAAAGAGTCTCAACATCACTAATCATCATGGAAATGCAAATCGAAACCAGGGTGAGGTATTATCTAACAACTGTTAGAATGCCTATTATCAGAAAGACAAGAGATAACAAGTGATGGTGACAGTGTGGAGAAAAGGGAACCCTGTACAATGTTTGTGGGAATGTAAATTTGTACAGTCACTATAGAAAGCAGTATGCAAAGTTTAAAAAAAAATTAAAGATATAACTACCATATAATCCAGCAGTCTCACTTCTGGCATTTATACAGAAAAAATGGAATCACTATCTCAAAGGGATATTTGCACAGCCAAGTTCACTGCAGCATTATTCGCAATAAACTAGATGTGAAAACAACCTTAGTGTTCATCCATGGTTAAATGTATAAATAAGAGGTGGTATATATAAAGAAGATTATATATATATATATATATATATATATATATATCTACACACATACATACACACAATGGAATATTATACTATTATACAGCCATAAAAAGATAATCCTGTCAGTTGCAGCAACACTAATGGATCTTGGGGGCATTATTCTATGTGAACTGTCAGACAGAACAAGTAAAATACTGCATGACCTCACTTCTATGTGAAATTTTAAAAGGCCAAATACATGTAAACAGAGAATAACAAAGTTGTTGTCAGGGACCTTAAACCTATACAATGTTATATGCAAATTATATCTCAAAAATATTTATATATACTTTATACATACATAAAGCTGGAAAAAATAAAAATAGAAGAAAACAAATAGGCTGTCTGGTAGAAAGTAAAATATATCTCTTAATTCTTTTATAAAAGTTAACAGAAATAAAGTAGAGCATGCAACTCTTGTTCTCATGATCATGAGTTTGAGCTCCATGTTGGGTGTAGAGATTACTTAAATAAAAAAATTAAATTAGAAATTATTTTTTAGATTTCGACCTTCAAGTCAATTAGAGATAAATATGAATCTTCCACATTTTTTTCTCTCTGAAGTTGGACAGTTACATTCAAATAATTAAAGGCTGTATGAAGAGAGACATGTATCATATTTCCTGTTATCTTTTTTGTACTCATACAAATTAGAATTTAAAATGTTTTTCAAGCAATGTGTCAATAATAAATCAGTGAATCTATTAATCATACACAAAATAATCACTGAGTCTATTCCAATGTGGGAAATATGGGAGAAATGTGTTCTTGGGGCGTGTTCTCATGGGATGTTTTGGTGAGTGTATAGGTGTTCGTTTTAAAATAAATTTATGATGTGTTTATTTTTTCAACTGATGCACCATTTATAGAAAATTTTAAAAATATAGAACACTAGTAAGAGTTTGATAGGTAGAAACTGTAGTTTCAACTTGGTATAATGAGAACATGTTGCAGCTTCCACCCTTACATTAATCTATAAAAATTTTAAAAAGAATATTTTAAAAATTAATGAAGATATTACTATATTCAAATATAGGAATGATAAATCACAAGAGAAAAGAAAACAAAAGCAGATAAGATTTAATCAGAGAGATAACCCAGAGGCTCAGAGCCTAGGATGCATGTGGGATCTAGTGGGAGAATACTGGGTTTTTAAAAAGAATCAACACCAAGGGACCTTAATGTCTAGAGGTTCTTGACACTAATAACAGAAATAAACCGAGAGACAAATAATTGGGGATTAGCAGGAACAGAGCAGGAGAGAGCAATGAGGCTGGCTTATACTTGAGCATTCTTTCTCTAATTTTCTTATTCTGAAAGCTGTGACAAAGGCGTCTGTTTCCAGGAGGAAGAAGTGCTTGGAGATGATAAAGCCTGTAGATGAGTATGTCTATACTAAGAAGAAAAAAAAATATATATATATGAAATATATACATATATATATAAAACATATATATATATATATATATATATATATATATATATTTTCCCAGAAGATCAATTGTAGTGAAACTATCCAACTTGCAGTATGCTCCACTCATTTATCCTTCTCCTAAAAACTATCTCTCCTGTGCCCCCAAAGCAGGCTGTATAGTCAGATTTAGCTGACTGTCTTGGAGTAAATCTCAGTTACCAGGATGAGCTCACAATAACAAAATATAGGTCATTTGAAACATGTAAACACCACAAAAGTGAGACAATACAGACGTGTGAAACCAGAGCTAATGGAGAAGGCAGATCAGGACTTACATATAAGTATAATTATATAAATATAAGAACAGTAAGGGAGGGTATGGCATTCATGACACAAGAAAGAATAACCACAAAAATTAAAATACATAAATAATTTTATAAATAAATATGAGTTTCAATATGTTGATATTCAATAGATGAGTTGAATGATGGAACAGACACACAAGAACAGAGAATTAAGGGGCGCCTGGGTGGCGCAGTCGATTAAGCGTCCGACTTCAGCCAGGTCACGATCTCGCGGTCCGTGAGTTCGAGCTCCGCGTCAGGCTCTGGGCTGATGGCTCAGAGCCTGGAGCCTGTTTCCGATTCTGTGTCTCCCTCTCTCTCTGCCCCTCCCCCGTTCATGCTCTGTCTGTCTCTGTCTCAAAAAAAATAAATAAACGTTGAAAAAAAAAATTAAAAAAAAAAAGAACAGAGAATTAATAAGCTGGACAATTTGGCTAAGCAATTCTCAATGCAGCACAAATGAATGAAAAGATGAAAGGTAGTTTTAAAAGGTTAAGTTAATAAACACATAGGCTGCAGAAGGGCCAGAATCCACCTAATAGTAGTTCAAAAAGAGTAATACCTAATTTAATCTAATACAGAGAAACTTGCACCCAACAAAGACTGGATATTCTTTCAAATGCACATAGAACATTATTAAAAATAGAGCACAAGGAAATAGCAAAAAAAATTAAGGAATAAAAATTGTAAAGACCATGTTGTCTCACAAAAATGCAATAAAATTAGAAATCAAAAAAATACCCTCAATTGTAGAAAATATATTTGGAAAACAAATGTATCTACTACTACAAATTAATTGATTAAAGAAAAGATAACATAATAAAAGTTATGAGATATTTACAATAAAATGACAAAATACTATACTGAATTGTGGGAATTCAGAAGGAAGGACAAATAATATACATTTTAAGAGAATGATTGACAGTATTCATAAACGTTTTAAATATTGGATATAACAGAAGAATGAGTCAAATATAAGTAGGATCTAAGAGCTAGTTGTTTTGAAAAACTAGTGGGACATTTATTTTAGTGAGGCTGGAAGGAGAAAATTTTCAAGACGGAAACTACATTTTGGCAGAAAACCTCGGAAGAGTTAATAGTTGATGGTATGTGCATTAATGACACCTCTGAGATGAAGAATGTATAAAGAAGAGCAAAAGATCAAAGACTGAAAAGAACCTTTAGTAATCCCCATATTTTGATGATGATAGGAGTAAAAGGCCATTATGTCTAAAACAAAAATATTTAGATAAGAAGGAAAACCCAATGCACCAAATGTCATTAAATTCAAAATATGAGATAATTTCAAGGAGTGGGAAATAATTAACCATGACTAATTCAGTAGAGAAGTTAGTAATAAATGGAATAGAGAAAAACCAGTTGGATTTAGCAAGATTTTCACAGCCAACTTTCTTTTTTTTATATGAAATTTATTATCAAATTGGTTTCCATACAACACCCAGTGCTCACCCCAACAGATGCCCTCCTCAATGCCCATCACCCATCCCCTCCCTCCCAACCCCCATCAACCCTCAGTTTATTCTCAGTCTTTAAGAATCTATTATGGTTTGGCTCCCTTCCTCTCTTTTTTTTCCTCCCCCACCCCCATGGTCTTCTGTTCAGTTTCTTAAGATCCAGATACGGTAAACTTTCAAGAAAGCAATACGAGAAGAATAGTCATGGAAAATGCCTGATAAATTAAATTATTTAAGAACAAAATGAATATGTCATGTTCTAGAGATGTTTATCAGTAAATTTATTTATTGTAATCACTTATTTTGATGATAGGCCCTATTGTAGAAGGTGAGGTGTTGGATAAGCAAGTTAAGTCAAGAATTATGGTTTATCCATTAATACTCCTTTCTGCTTTTTTCTATCTTGTTAATGCTTGTTAATGTTTTAAGATTTGATCACAAAAGGTATGTAACGCTCATAAAACTTTAGGAGGATTTCATCTGTACGTATATAATAGTTACTGTTTTGGTTCACAAGATAGATAATTATGTCATATCTGATTATAAGTCTGTAATTATAAGTTAGGCTTCATTGGTAGCCACATTAATTCTGCTGATTGAACATGAAATACTCCTTCAGTGGTAAAAAGCTAGTGTGGCTTCTAAAATGTTGTGTTCCTCTTGCTTCCAGAGACATGTCTAGTAAGAAATTGCTACAGGGTGCCTGGGTATCTCAATTAGTTAAGTGGCCAACTCTTGATTTCAGCTCAGGTCATAATCTCATGATCTTGAGATCAAATCCTGCATTGGGCTCTTCAATGAGCATGAAGTACATTTATGATTCTCTCTCTCCCTCTCCCTCTGCCCCTCCCCAGTTTGTGCTCTCTCTCTCTCTCTCTCTGTCTCTCTCTCTCGAAGAAGAAGAAGAAGAAGAAGAAGAAGAAGAAGAAGAAGAAGATAAAGAAGAAGGAGGAGAAGTTGCTATGGCTGAGGTCAAAGAGGTTGCTCCTTGAGTTCTCTTATAGGATTTTGATGGTTTTCTGTCTAATATTTAGATATTTCATCCATTTTGAATTAATTTTTGTGTATGGCGCAAGTGGTCCAGTTTCATTCTTCTGCATGTCACTGCCCAATTTTCCCCATGCTATTTGTTGAAAAGACTATCTTTTTCTCATTGGATATTCTTTCCTGCTTTGTCAAAGATTAGATGACCATATAGCTGTGCACCGATTTCTGGGTTGTCTATTCAGTTAGATTGTTCTATGTGTCTGTTTTTGTGTCATTACCATACTTTCTCAATGATTACAGCTTTGTAGCACAAGTTGATGTCTGGAATTGTGATGCCTTCCACTTTCCTTTTATTTTTCAACATTGATTTGGCTATTCAGGGTCGTTTCTGGTTCCATAAAAAATTTAGAATTGCTTGTTCTAGCTATGCAAAAAATACTGATGCTATCTTTATAAGAGTTGCATTGAATGTGTATATTGCCTTGGATACTATAGATATTATAACAGTATATGTTCTCCAAATCCAAGAGCATTTCCATGTTTTTTCAATGTTTTCTTTTCTTTTGTCTTTTTCAATTTCTTTCATAATTGTTTGGCAACCTACAGAATAGAAAAAAATATTTGCAAATATCTGACATATCAGATAAAGGGTTAGTATCCAGAATCTATAAAGAATCTATCAAAATCAACACCCAAAAGACAAACAACCCAATTAAGAAATTGGCAGAAGACATGAAGAAACACTTCTCCTAAGGCATACAAATGGCTAACAGACACATGAAAAAATGCTCAACATCACTCATCATCAGGGAAATACAAATCAAAACCACAATTAGATACCACCTCACATCTGTCAGAATGGACAAAATTAACAACTTAGGAAACAACATATGTTGGTGAGGATGCAGAGAAAGGGAAACTCTTTTGTGTTGCTGATGGAAAGGCAAACTGGTGCAGCCACTCTGGAAAACAGTGTTAAAGAAAGTTAAAGATAGAACTTTGACTCAGAAAGTGAAAGATAGAACTACCCTACGGCCCAGCAATTTCACTACTAGGTGTTTATCCAAAGGATACAAAATACTGATTTGAAAGGGCACATGTACCTAATGTTTGTAGCAGCACTATCAACAATAGCCAAATTATGAAAAGAGCCCAAATATCCATCGACCAAGGAATGGATAAGGAAGATGTAGTGTATATATACAATGAGATATTACTTGCCAATCAAAAAGAAGGAAATCTTGCCATTTGAAACAACGTGGATGGAACTAGAGTGTCTTATGCTAAGCAAAATGTCACTCAGAGAAAGAAAAATACTGTATGATTTCACTCATATGTGGAATTTAAGAAACAAAACAGATGAGAATAGAAGAAGGGAAGAAAAAATAAGATAAAAACAGAGAGGGGGCAAATCATAAGAGACTCTTAACTATAGAAAACAAACTGAGGGTTGCTGGAGGGGAGGTGGATGGGCTAAATGGGTGATGAACATTAAGGAGGGCATTTGTTGTGATGAACCCTGGGGTTATATGTAAGTGATAAATCACTAAATTCTACTCCTGAAACCAATACTACACTAACTTGAATTTAAATAAAATCTTGGAAAGAAAAAAATTGAAAAAATAGAATGTTGCCTGTATATAAGAATAATGTGACTCTCTTATAATTCAAAAAATACATGGTGCCTGGGTAGTTCCAAGTTAATAAACCAGATATTTTCTGAAATCCATGTGTGATCCACAAGTACATTAAATTGTGTACATGTGTAGGGGCGCCTGGGTGGCGCAGTCAGTTAAGCGTCCGACTTCAGCCAGGTCACGATCTCGCGGTCCGGGAGTTCGAGCCCCGCATCGGGCTCTGGGCTGATGGCTCAGAGCCTGGAGCCTGTTTCCGATTCTGTGTCTCCCTCTCTCTCTCTGCCCCTCCCCCGTTCATGCTCTGTCTCTCTCTGTCCCAAAAATAAATAAACGTTGAAAAAAAAATTAAAAAAAAAATTGTGTACATGTGTAATAGTAAAATAAAAAAAAATGGGAGAAGATAATGGGGACCAATGCTAGTAATTAAACAGAAAAATCTAAGAAACTTAAAAATAAGAATTTTATTAATATTTATTCATGTATAAATCCTAGCTGTTTTAAAAGGAAAAGGTGATTATTATAGTAGAATAGAGAAATCTGAAATTATTTTATCCAGATTTTAAAGCATTGTCTGGGAAATTACAAAGATTCTGGAAGTTGGTGATAATTTTGTATTGTTAATTTCAGTTTAAAACTCAATGTTTTGTTTTTCCTTCAGATGGGAGTATAATTTTAACTATTCATATTGTTTATAATTACAGTTAGGGTCCTTTTTGAATCATAATTAATAGGGGCACTTATGAAATACATATTTGTCAAGCACTGTGCTAGGTATTTTTTTTATAATAGTCTCCTTTAATCTTCACAATTATTCAATGAAGGAAGTCTTAGTTTACTAATTTTTTATATGAGGATACTAAAACTGAGAGACAGGTTAAGTAACTTGTCCAAGGGTACCCAATAGTGAAAAGCAGAGCTAAGAGTTATATAACCTAAACCATCTGACTACAAAACCTGTGTTCCATTCTCTGTACTAATCTGTCACAAACATAATGAAAATAAGGAGAGAGACAATTTTAGAATGAAGGGAAAGGATTTAAACAAATCCAGCTAATTATGTAATAGTTAGAAATTGCTTAGGGGTGCCTGGGTTGATCAGTGGGATGAGCATCCAACTCGATTTCAGCTCAGGTCACAATCAGGTGGTTTATAAGATGGAGCCCCCCATCAAGCTCTGGGCTGTCAGTGAGGAGCCTGCTTGGGATTCTTTCTCTCCCTCTCTCTCTGCCCCTCCCCCACTTGCATTCTCTCTAGCTCTCAAAATAAATAAATACACATTAAAAAGAAGAGAAATTGACTGAGATAGACTAGGCAAAAAGCCCAAGGTGTGCATGCATGCGCGCGCGTGTGTGTGTGCGCGCGCGTGTGATCGATCACTTTGAAGTGGGAAATTTTTAATCAGATACTTCCAAGGTTGGTTCAAGTGGGCTCAAGAGTATGGAAATGAGAGTGGCATAGGATATGAGAAACGAAGCAATATGTAAGTTCACAACTTGGTGAGGACCAATTCAATTTCTTTTAGTTTAAATGCAGCATCTTTCAGAAAAAGTGACTTCATACCTACCAGAGGTGACACTGATATTATGTTCCTATAGTTATTCCTGTAGCTTTTAACTCATCATAAGGCCTGACTATAAGATTTTCTAGTTGTGTAATTCTTTCTCAAGGAATTGAGTGCTCCCAGCAGCCATTTTCTTTTTAATAACATAAGATTAATGGGAGACAAGAGAGGAGGTGCAAATAGAATTATACCTGTTTTACACATGTAAAACTTGAAATACAATATGACAGACTTCTGAATAAGGGGGCATATTGTTCTCTGAGTCAAGAATAGACTAAATTAGTAAATGGAATTTTCTTTCTTTCTTTCTTTCTTTCTTTCTCTCTAGAAATAATAACAAAGTTTTCTCAGGGTGGGTTTCATAGAAATTCCTTTGAAATACTTTTTTTTATTTGCACGATGGGGGAAGGGGCAGAGAGAGAGAGAGATGGAGACCCAGAATCTGAAGCAGGCGCCAGGCTCTGAGCTGTCAGCACAGAGCCCCACACGGGATGGAGTAAATGATGGCTATTAACAAACATTGCTCATAATCATTCTATTTCCTTTTAATGATTATTTCTGTTATTTGACAACTCTATGTGTACATAGATGAAAACTAAATTAATCAAAGAATCTAATATAGTATATTGTGTCATATAGGTATTTATAATTTGTGCTTATGAACTACCTAACAGTGAGTCAATAATTGCCATAAGTGGCTGATAGTGATATCACTCATTGATTTATTCATTAACCTGCCAGTGGAGTGTAGGATAAATAGAACAGGCTACATTTATCCATTCATTTATCTCTTAGACATAACTAGAAAGTAAATTATTAGTGACACAAGTTATACAGAAAGGGGTAAAATGTTATCTAGTTTAAAAGTATGTATATTCAGTAGTGCTAATGCACAAAATGGTTTATCTAATAAAACTAACTAAAGATGGCTGTGACTCCTCCCTTATCTCATCATGTGGATGGTTCTAAAATTTGTGATTGTTCTTTGTTTAGAGAAAAGCTATGGATGTCTCCCATGATAAAAATCCTTTATACTTCAATATTTTACAGTTTTCGCAAAGTAATTTCATATCCATTATTTAACTTGATCCTCACAATAATGCTATAAAATAGGTAGAACATATATCACAGTGCACTGAATGCTCTGGGGCACCAGAGCAAACTCACAGGGGTACCATGGGATAATTTAAATTTTCAAGGGAAACAGTAATATTCAACACTGAGGTAATTCACAGTGTCAACATTTAATATCAATACATTATTTTTGATGATCATATCATTAGAAGTTGGGTTTATGGCAATTGTGATAAAAAAGCAAGTAATGTATGAAATTTAATGTGGAATAGGTAATGAGAATGGTGGTGTAAAATCTAATTCCAGGGCTTAATAAATTGTAATAGACTCATTTTACTAGCAAGCAATTATTGTTGTATACAAATGAAATATAAATATTGGTTTTTATTTCCATTCATGCATATTGTTTTTTAAAGGTTTATGTATTTATTTTTGAGAGAGAGAGGAGGTGGGACACAGAGAGAGAGAGAGAGAATCCTAAGCAGGTTCTGCACTGTCAACACACAGCTGGATTCAGGGTTTGAACTCATGAGCCACGAGATCATAACCTGAACCAAAATCAATAGTTGGATACTTAACAGACTGAACCACACAGGTTCTCATTTGTATGCTGTTTTTTCCCCCAAAAGAGCTAAGTTATTAGGGTATATAGTATGTTGCTTAGACCTAATTACTTCGTAAACAGGAATGTTAGATGTTTCTGTTGGTCTAAGAGTACCATGACAAAATTACTAACACACTGAGGTGTCATGAACTGAGAAAGTTTGGGAAACTCCATTATTAATGAAGGACTTTTCTCAGAATCACAGATGAAACTAGGCCATCGTTATGACTTTATGAAAGTGAAGCACAGGGTGCTGGGTGGTAAGCCCAGGTTCAACAACAGACACAAGACATTGAAACAGAGAAATCTGTTCCTCATAAGTCCTGGAGAAAGTACATGGCACAACTCAAGGGACAGAGAGATTGGTGCAGGGTACATACAAAAAAAAAGGGCAAGACCTGGGGAACATGCTTTTATTAGAGTCTGTGGGTGGACTGTTTTGGGTTTCCTGGGCTAGAGCAGATTGGTCAGTTCATACTAAAAAGTGGAGCTTTATTAAGCCCAATGAAGGTCTTATCTAGGGGTCACATAAGGCATAAAAGCACTGGAGGTTGAAGGTACTTGATGACAAGTGTTGTTGGCAAAGTCATTTCAGGAACTCACATTTGCTTGTGACTGTGGGCTGCTCTCTAGGTCATGCACTTATATGATGTGGCTAGTGTCGATTTAAAGTCCTTGAATCCTTCAGGCTGCTTGATCTAACAAAATGGAGGCTGAGGTAGCAATACCATGGAATAGCTTAACTAAACTATTGACAGTTCTTATATTTTGATTACACGCTAATATTCCTGCCTCTATATTATGCTGGCTCTCCTTTGTCCACACATGATGACATCTTGTTTTTATTCTATTTTCCATCACTCACTAAGATGTCAGGTGTCTGCTTTTGCAGTTTTCATTAATGTATTAGAGACTGATAAAGATAGAGATAGTCCATAAATGATGCAAAGATGAAAAATAGGTGCATTTATGTCCATGTGTATTGTTTTGCTTAGTGTGTTAAAGCTACTTAGAATATAAAAATAGAATAGGTCTCCACCTAAAAGCAGCTTCTCAGCTTCTTCTAGAACCCCTGTCAGGTTAAGCTTACTCATTTCCACTCCAGTCTTCATCATGTCCATCATGGTGACCCAGAGGTCTTACAGTGTCCAATTTCAGCCCCCAGGCTTTCAGAAGCCACTCATACATGAGCATGCCTGGTTCCTGCATCAACTCCATGACCTTATCACAGTTGGGCAGTAGAAGCAACTTCAGGGGTAGCCTGGATGCCAGCATGAATTATTTTCAGGGGCTATGGTAGGGCTGGAAGTATGGAAAACATCACAGCTATCTCAGGGAACCAAAGGCTGCTGAGCCCCATTAAGCTGGAAGTGGGCCCCAACCTCCAGGTTGTGCACACCTAGGAGAAGGAGAAGATCAAGACCCTGGACAAGTTTTCCTACTTTGTTGACAAGATGTGGCAGCTGGAGTAGCAGAAAAACATTCTGGAAACCAACTGTAGCCTCCTTCAGCAGCAAGAAACAGCTCAGAACAACATGAACAATATGTTTGAAAGCTACTTCAACAACCTTTGGTGGCAGCTGGATACACTGAGCCAGGAGAAGCTGAAGCTGGAGGTGGAGCTTGACAACATGCAAGGGCTGGTGGAGAACTTCAAGAATAAGTAGGAGAGGGAGATCAAAGAGTATGAAGACATGGAGAATGACTTTGTCCTCACCAAGAAGGATGTAGACAAAGCTTACATGAATAAGGTAGAGCTGGAATCCTGCCTGGGAGGGCCGACCAAGGAGATAAGCTTCTTAAGACAGCTTTATGAAAAGGAGATCTGTGAGCTGCAGTCCCAGATCTTGGACATGTTCATATTACTGTACATGGACAGCAGCTGCTCCTTGGACCTGGACAGCATCATCACTGGGATCAAGCACCAGTAAAAGGAGATTGCCAACCACAGCTAGGTTGAGGCTGAGACCATGTACCAGATCTAATGTAAGGAGCTGCAGCCATTGACTGGGGAGAACGGGTATGACCTCTGTCACAGGAAGATGGAGATTTCTGAGATGAACTGGAACATCC
Organism: Lynx canadensis; assembly: GCF_007474595.2. Taxonomy (NCBI): domain Eukaryota; kingdom Metazoa; phylum Chordata; class Mammalia; order Carnivora; family Felidae; genus Lynx; species Lynx canadensis. The sequence goes on along the minus strand of NC_044321.2, from coordinate 67,214,191 downwards.
ATCTGCTGACTCCAGGCTGAGATTGAGGGCCTCCAAGGCCAGAAGTCTTCCATGGAGGTCACCGTCACTGATGCTGATCATCGCGGGGAGCTAGCCGTTAAGGACACCAATGTCAAGCTAGAGAAGCTGGAGGCCTCCCTGCAGTGAGTCAAGCAATACATAGCATCACAGCTGTGCTAGCACCAGGGGTTCATGAGCATAAAGCTGGCCCTGTACATCAAGATTGACATATACCACAAATTTGTTGAGCGTAGGGAAAGCCAGCTGGCATCTAAAATGCAGAAAATGAGTGTTGATACTAAGACCACCACTACTCAGGCCGAGCTTGGCCTTTGGGAGCCTCACAAGCCCTGGACTCAACTATGGCCTGAGCTCCTTCCAGTTCAGCTTCAGCTCTGGTGGGGGCTCCAGTTCCTTCAGCCATTTCAGTTCCTCCAGGGCTGTGGTTGTGAAGAAGATCAAAACCCATGATGTGAAGCTGGTGTCCAAATCGTTTGATATCCTGACAAAGTGAACAACTACAGTGGTCTCCCAGCCTCTCTATTTCTGTGGCTGACATAGAGCCTTTGGGGGAAGCATTTGTGCAAGGGAATGTCAGGAACAGGAGACTTGCCTGAGGCTCAACCCCAGTCCTCAGCCTACCCTTGTGGGGAGTCTATTGCCCTGGGTTCTCCTTCTTGCCCATGCCTCCAAATAAAAACCAATTCAAGTGTCTTTTTCCAAATAAAGTCACAGATGGCTCTTCCAATCCCTTCCCCCATCAAAGTAATAGAATAAGCACAAAGTACAAAAGTTCAATAACTTTCTTATATTTTGGTAACAAAACAAGGACAGTTTCAGGAGTGGTGGTAAGAACACAAAGGATTATATAAGCAGTTGCACACAGACTTCAAGAACTTGATGATTTAGTACCATCAGTGTTAAAAAAAAACATTAAATTAAATGAAATAACATGACATTTTATGCTTCCTTGCAGGAATGTCTTTGTCTTAAGTGAAGATACACTAAAATTTATTCTACAGAAAACACACAACAAAATTTAGTTGATTTCTTTCAAAACCAATATTAATGAAACAATGAATCAATGAATTCTTTATCATTGCTTAGATCAAATTAATGTGTTCACTGAAGTTTTGTTTTTTCAACTGATTTTTGGTATCTCTAAGAACAGACTCTGTAGTTTGACATCATTATATTCCAATGAAATATTTTCCTCCAGATAGAAGTATTTCAATAAATTGCCATCTAAAATAAAATTCAAGGAAGCTGACCAATAATTTCATGAGCAAATGTGACATAAAAGAAAAAAATATGTTTTAAGAGAGAAACGAATATTATCTATTTTAACTTGGGCTTTCACAGGTCTGTTTATTGCATTTTTAGTTTCTAAAAATCCAATAATTAAACGATCAGTTTATTTGACATATGCACTCATCCCCCAGGTGGGATTTTTTCTGCTGTTAACTCTGAGATAGATAGAACCAAACACAACTAACTCCAAATAATCTGAAAAAGCATTGCAAAATAAACTTGAAAGATCCCTTCCAGGTTCATTTAGCTAACACCAGTCTATAATTTACAGTTGTCTAGTACGATATTCTACTGATACTGTGATTGTTAACTACAGGAATGAACGTTAAAAATGGTGGTCATTAACACACCTGAAATGTTTAATTTTAACCTTCACAAAGCCATGACCCTCATTTCCTTCCATCGAGAGTGAAGAATTCAATATTTTACTATTGTTTTTTTTTCTCCCTATAGCCCAAGCTACCACGACTGATGACTGACAAGCCTACGAGTATTTACTTTTATATAACTTTTATAGCTGCACCAATACACTGTAATTTAGGACTTTCTAAATGTTTAAGTACAAAATTTTATAGCTTAAGTACCACCAGGCCGTGGAAACTCCACAGTAATCTGGCAAAACAGTTGTTAGAAGTAAAGGAAATTTAAAAAAAAAAAGAAATAAAGGAAATTCTCAATGAAATGAGCACTACAGTATAGTCTTAATATGCTGTTTTCAAATGTGTACAAATCTTTGTGGATTGTTCATTTGATGAAATCCTTCACATGTTGATTTTTCATTTGACTAAATTTTTTAGATGCTGAGTGGGAGAATTTAGTCTGTGCTAAAATAGAGTTTTGAAAGATTTAAAAAAAGCAGCATGATTCAACATAAACAATTTTCATAGAGCTTACTGGGAATGACTAATGGGATAAAGTGAGGCTAAACCACATAGGCTTTTGTCATTTGGTGCTGCCATAAACAGTACTAGTCACAATAAAAACTAAATGTTATTTCATTGTATAAAATAGAATTTAGATGCTAAATGCTTAACTTTTGCATTATTCACAAAACACTTGGATTTAGCTCTTCTTTGGAGGATAAACAGGCTTACAATGGAGATACTGATTTTAATGGTTGACTTTGGAGGTAATTCACTTTAAATGGAATCTAGATTTAGGAAAAAGACAATAGACATTATTACTATTTTAAAATTTATGGATGTAGTCACCAAAACTCAAGCTTTTTTGTTTTTTCTAAAATCTATATCATACATAAAGTTAATAATTGTAAAAGAAAACAATGCAAGTCATGTGTGGTGAATCATTATGTTTGAGATTACGTTTTAGTTATTTATTTTTAATGGTTATTTTAATTTTGAGAGAGAGTGAGAGAAGGAGACAGAGCGCAAGTGGGGGAGGGGAAGAGAGAGGGGAGACACAGCCTGAAGCAGGCTCCCGACACAGGGCTCAAACTCACAAATACGAGATCATGACCAGAGCTGAAGTCAGATGCTTAACTAACTGAGCCACCCAGGCGCCCCTGAGATTCCATTTTAAAATATGGCTAGGTCAGTGCATTTACCTGTTTCTTTTAATGGTTCTAATCATAACATTGGAATTTTAGCATTTAGAAGCATACTGCTTCCAAATAATAAATAAATAAATAAATAAATAAATAAATAGCTGCCTTCACAGTGTACCTGATATGTCTAATCACCAACTGATATTAGTTTATTTTTACACAGATGGAAAATATAACAAGCTCCCACATTGTCCAAATTGTGGTTCACGTAAAGGAACTTCTCTTCAGACTTAAAAATAAATATTGTGAGATCCTAAGCATGGTTGTGTTGGGTTATGACACTATCCTTTCCACTTACTGTTTTGTCCCTGTCAGAGGCACCAAAAATTTTTGTAAGAAAGTACAGTAGATATTTTCCATTATGTCATAGTTAAGTTATTAGAAATATCTCTTGGTGTGCCTGGGTGGCTCAGTCAGTTGAGTGTCTGACTATTGATTTTGGCTCAGGTCAAGATCTCATGGTCATGAGATCAAGCCCCATGTCAGGGTCCACTATGGGTGTGGAGCTTGCTTAAGAGTCTATCTCTTCTTCTCCCTTTTCCCCTCCCCTGCTTTCTCTCTCTCTTTCTCTCAAAAAAAAAAGAACTCTCAAAAATCTTCAAAGTCTTTTAGAAATTCCTATGGTCCACCATCTATTATTGTATCTAAGCTCTTCCCGAGGCTTTTTAAACTTTATATGAATTTAATAGAATCCTAGTGATTTAAGAGAATTTAACACTTCATTTTGGGATGCCTGGGTGGCTCAGTCAGTTAAGCATCTATCTTCATCTCAGTTCATGATCTCACGGTTTGTGGGTTCAAGCCCCACGTTGGGCTCTGGGCTGACAGCTTGGAACCTGAAGCCTGCTTTGGATTCTGTGTCTCACTCTCTATCTTCCCTTCCCATGTTCATGCTCTGTCTCTCTCTCAAAAATAAATGAACATTAAAAAAATAAGAAAACACTTTATTTAACAGAAAACAACTTAAGTTCCAGAGAAGGTAAATAATTTATTCAGCAAACTAATGAAAATGCTAAGAATCTCAGGCCAGGTTTTCTGACACACAGCCCTTTATATATGTCGTTGTTATCAAATGCTTCATATTTTCTGCTTGTATAACTTTTCATTATTAATCCCATTTGAATGAGGGGCCTAAAACATGCGTTTGTAAAAACACATACATTTGTTTTCATCGTGATTTTTTCATATTTTTTTTAAAAGAGCCTTTTGATGGTTTCCTGTCTCACATTCAGGTTCTTTATCCATTTTGAGTTTATTTTTGTGAATGGTGTAAGAAAGTGGTCTAGTTTCATTCTTCTGCATGTTGCTGTCCAGTTCTCCCAGCACCATTTGTTAAAGAGACTCTCTTTTTTCCATTGGATACTCTTTGATGCTTTGTCAAAGATTAGGTGGCCATACTTTTGTGGGTCCAATTCTGGAGTCTCTATTCTATTCCATTAGTTCATGTGTCTGTTTTTGTGCCAATACCATGCTGTCTTGATGATTACAGCTTTGTAGTAGAGAGTAAAGTCTGGGATTGTAATGCCCCCACTTTGGTCTTCTTCTTCAATATTACTTTGGCTATTCAGGGTCTTTTGTGGTTCCATATGAATTTTAGGATTGCTTGTTCTAACTTCGAGAAGAATGCTGGTGCAATTTTGATTGGGATTGCATTGAATGTGTAGATACCTTTGGGTAGTATTGACATTTTAACAATATTTAATCTTCCAATCCATGAATCCGTAGAGGAGAAAGCAGGAAAAAAAAAACTCTCTGACCTCAGCCCCAGCAATTTCTTACTTGACACAACCCCAAAGGCAAGGGAATTAAAAGCAACAATGAATTATTGGGATCTCATCAAGATATAAAGCTTCTGCACTGCTAAGGAAACAATCAACAAAACTAAAAGGCAACCAATAGAATGGGAAAAGATATTTGCAAATGACTTATTGGAAAAAGGGCTAGTATCCAAAATCTATAAAGAACTCACCAGACTCCACACCTGAAAAACAAATAATCCAGTGAAGAAATGGGCAGAAAACGTGAATAGACACTTCTCTAAAGAAGACATCCAGATGGCTAACAGGCACCTGAAAAGATGCTGAACGTCGCTCCTCATCATGGAAATACAAATCACAACCTAGATACCACCTCACGTCAGTCAGAGTGGCTAAAATGAACAAATAGGGAGACTATAGATGCTGGAGAGGATGTGGAGAAACGGGAACCCTCTTGCACTATTGGTGGGAATACAAACTAGTGCAGCTGCTCTGGAAAACAGTGTGGAAGTTCCTCAAAAAATTAAAAATAGATCTCCCCTATGACCCAGCAATAGGACTGCTAGGAATTTACCCAAGAGATACAAGAGTACTGATGCAAAAGAGCACTTGTACTCCAATGTTTATAGCAGCACTTTCAACAATAGGCAAATTATGGAAAGAGCCTAAATATCCATCACCTGATGAATGGATAAAGAAACTGTGGTCTATATGCACAACAGAATACTACTTGGCAATGAGAAAGAATGAAATATGGCCTTTTGTAGCAACGTGGATGGAACTGGAGTGTTATGCTAAGTGAAATAAGTCATACAGAGAATGATACCATGTTTTCACTGTTATGTGGATCCTGAGAAACTTAACAGAAGACCATGGGGGAGGGGAAGAAAAAAAAAGTTGACAGAGCCAAAACATAAAAGACTCTTAAAAACTGAGAACAAACTAAGGGTTTGGGGGTGGGAGGGACAGGAGGGTGGGTAATGGGTATTGAAGGCATCTGTTGGGATGAGCACTGGGTGTTGTATGGAAACCAATTTGACAATAAATTTCATATTTTAAAAAAAGAGCATTTTTTTCTCAATAACTTTAGAGACTCAAATTCAGAAATTTAGACAGTTAAATGAATTGTGAGTCTTTTTATTTTTCCTATAAAGTTTTTCATTGTGTTTTCACAACTATGATATAAAGACTTAATTGAATTTTTTTATAAAGGGAAGTAAAACAAATGTCAAAATGCTGTTGATAATTGTGCAGTAAGGGAAAGAGCTCTACTCAGAGAAAAGCTTCATTGATGTATTTCAGATAGAATGAAATCATGCCATTTTCAGCAACGTGGATGGAACTGGAAGGTATTATGCTGAGTGAAATAAGTCAGTCAGGGAAGGACAGATATCATATGTTTTCACTCATATGTGGATCTTGAGAAACTTAACAGAAGACTATGGGGAAAGGTAAGGGGGAAAATAGTTACACACAGAGAGGGAGGGAGGCAAACCACAAGAGACTTTTAAATACAGGGAAAAAACTGAGGGTGGATATGTGGGTGGGGGAGAGGGGAAAATAGATGATGGCATTGAGGAGGGCATTTGTTGGGATAAGCACTGGGTGTTGTATGTAAGGGATGAACCATGGGAATCTACCCCAAAAACAAAGAACACACTTTACACACTGTATGTTAGCCAATTAGACAACAGATTATATTTTAAAAAGTTATCTTATTTAGAGTGAATAAATTACACAAATCTTTTTAAAAATCACCTACCCTTTTAGTTAAACACCTATACTATAGCTCTTTTTAACCAATATGTAGATGGGGTCATTGTGGGAAAATTATATATTTTTATGTGTTTGAACCACTTGACTCTTTTTCATAGATCCAAGCAAATGAGAAATAATAAAAGAGTGAAACATTTTTTTAAAATCCTTGACACTTCACAAAACCATAGCACTTTAGAGCTGGTAGGGAACTTATATCAAGTTCATCTAGCTCAAACTGAGAATTTTGTTCTTATTATTTTTGGAATTCTATTGGAAAATTGGCATCAAATCCAGAAAATAACTAGAAAATATTGACTTTTTATTCTCGTTTCATAGTTCAATAGTTAAAATTTTAAATTTTAAAAATAGACATGGAGAGAGAAAGATAGCAGAGTAGGAGGACACTGAGCTCATCTCTTCCCATGGACAAACCAAGACAAAAATTACATGCAATGCAACTCACTCTGAAAATAACCTGAGACTGGCAAAGCATATCTTGTACAGCTAAAGTCATAAAGACAAGGTCACATAGGGAATAGTGGGAGGGGAAGAGACACAGTAAAGAACCAAACTCATCATGCTGGTGACCCACAAGTGGGAAGGATATCATAGGCATGGAGCAGTTCTCTGATAATTGAGGGAATCAAGCCCCAAATCAGGCACCCAAACCCTGGGGATCTGCATCAGGAAGATGAGCCCCTATATCTGATTCTGAAAATTGTCAGGGCTTAGCTCTGGGAGCTGTGAAAATCAGTGAGGTTTAACTCTGAGAGAGCTAGAAGGCTATGAAAAAATTTGAGTTTCTGGGGTGCCTGGGTGGCTCAGTTGGTTAAGCCTCCGGCTTTCAGCTCAGGTCATAATCTCGTGGTTAGTAAATTCGAGCCCCTCTGCTGTTAGCACAGAGCCCACTTCAGATATGCTTCCCTCTCTCTGTCCCTCCCTTGTTCTTTTGCTCCTTTCTCTCTGTCTTTCTCTGTCTCTGTCTCTCTCTGCCTCTCTCTCTCTCTGCCTCATGAATATACATTTAAAAATTTAAAAGAAAAACTGAGTCTCTGTTCTTCAAGGGCCAATGCACTATGTCACTTGGCCTGAGATCCACCACAGAAGCAGCTGTTTGAAAAGTGCAAAGGGTATATATGAAGGATATTTATTTGACTAATTTTAGCAAGTGTGTTAGAGGGGCAGGGATCTGCAGGAGTTTGCTTTGAGAATCGTATTGCTGGTAGATGTCATTTTTATTGCTCTCTTTCAGTCTTCCTGACTGGACACATGGGGAAGCAGTTCTGAAACTCGCCATCTACTTTGCTAGCACAGCTTATCCTGACCAGGTGTTCCCTTGTGGGCCTGCCCCACCCAACCCACCCACCCCAGCGGTCACACCTCCAAAACAGCTCCCACTCCACCATATCTGGCAGGCAGCCTCAGTTGGAGCTGGTACTTCTCCAGAGTGATTACCACTCTGCCAGACTGAGCAGACAGCCCAGGCCAGAACTGGCACCCTTCCAGAGTGACTTCTGCCCTGGGAAGGAATGGAGGAGCTAGCCACATAGATCAGCATGCACACAGTAGCTACAGCCAGGTCTCTCAATCAGCTGCACTGAGTGCTGGCCCCAACCACAAGTGTGCTTGCAGTGGCTCGAGCTGGACCTTTCAGTTACCCATGCTAAGGGCAAAGTCATTCTCAGCAGTGCAACCATAGCAATAGAGGTGTGTTATTATAGACAGCTGGACTGAAGGCTGGCCTTCTCCACCAGAACACCCATAGTAGATGAAGGAAGGCTTCTCAGGTATGCCAGGGGTAGGCCCTGCCCACCAATGCACCCATAGCAGTAATGGCTGATCTTTGCAGGTAGCTGGGCTGAAGACTAGCATCACCCACCAGAATGCCCACAGCAGTCATTGCCTAGACACAATGGGACAGTGCATGCAACGCACACAGAAGACAATTCTAAAGTGCTTGGTGCTGGTGACCAAGGTAGATTGCACTAGTTGGTATCCAGGACAACTTTCTATATATGGTCAGTACTTTTAGGACAAGGAGATGTAGCTGACCTACCTAATACACACTAACAAATCCCAAGGGTCAGACAAAATAAGGAGAACAAGGAAAAATATCCAAATGAAAGAAGAGAAACACACTCCTCCTCTCCCCAAACAAACTAAACAAAATAAAGATCTGCAATATACCTGAAAAAGAGTTTGAAGTAATGGTCATAAAAATACTCACTTGACTTGAGAGAAGAGTGAATTATGTCAGTGAGAACTTAAGAAAGAAAAATAAACGATAAAAAAAAGAACCAGTCAAAGCAGAAGTATATAATAATTGGAAATTTAAAATATACTAGAGGAAAATCAAAGGCAGATTAGAGGATACAAAGGAATAAATCAGTGATCTGGAAGATAAAGTAGAGGAAAGTAACAAAAATTAACAGTAAAAATGTAGAAATTAAAAATTAATTCTACAACAATTGACATTCTACAATGATGTCAAGTGTAATAACATTCATATTATAGGGGTCACAGCAAAAGCAGATAGATAAAAGGAGACAGAAGAATTGTTTGAAAAAAATAATAGCTAAAAACTTCCATAACATGGGGAAAGAAATAGACATCCAATTCAGGAAGCAGAGAGAGACCCAAACAAGATAAAGCCAAGAAGGTCCACATGAAAACACATAATAATTAAAATGGAAAAATTAAAGATAAAGACAGAATGTTAAAAGTAGCAAGATAAAAGCAGTTACATACAAAGAAAATGCCATAAGGCTATAAGCTGATTTTTAACAGAAACTTTGCAGGTGAGAAACCAGTGGCATGATATATTCAAAGTGCTGAAGTGAAAAAAAATATACAACCAACAGTACTTTACCTGGCATGGTTAATTTCAAAACTAAAGCAAATATAGAGTTTCCCAGAGAAACAAAAGTTTAAAGAGCTCATCACAACTAAACTGGTCTTACAAAAAATGTTAAAGAGACTTCTTTAAGTGAAAAGAAAAGGCCATAACTAGAATAAGGAAATTATGAAAGAAAAAAAAATTACTGGTAAAAGCCAACATGAAGGTAGTAGATTAATCACTTAGAAAGCTTGTATGAAGATTAAAAGACAAAAATAGTAAATTAAATTATATTATTTAAGGGATAAACAAAATTAAAAATATGTAAAATATGACATCATATAAAAATGTGGAAGGGAAAGTAAAAAATGTATTGCTTTAGAATTTGTTTGAACCTAAGCAACCATTAAGTTAATATAGACTTCTATATACAGAAAATGTTAAAAATAAACATCATGGTGGGGCACCTGGGTGGCTCAGTCGGTTGATCATCCAACTTTGGCTCACATCATGATCTCATGGTTCATGGGTTCAAACCCCACATTGAGCTCCCTGCTGCTAGCTCAGAGGCCCCTTCAGATCCTCTGTCCCCTTTCTCTCTGATCCTCCCTGCTCACATGCTCTCTCTGTCTCTCTCTCTCTCAAATTAAATTAATACATTTTAAAAAATTAAAAATAAGCCACACATATTAATGTATAGATCATGCAGGCAAAATAATTAAGAAAACAGCAAATTTTAACAATACATTAGGCCAGATGGAACTATTAGATATATATGAAACATTCCATCCCCAAACATGAGAATGCACATCTTTTTTAATTTTTTTAATTTTAATTACAGTATAGTTAATATACACTATTATATTAGTTTTGTGTGTACAATAGAGTGAGTCAATAGTTCTACATATTACTCAGAGCTCATCATCATAAGTGTAAACTTTAATCCCCTTCACCTAATTCACTTACTTAAGGTGATGGGGATTAAAGTGTACACTCCACACATCTCCCCTCTGGTAACCATCACTTTGTGTACTCTATAGTTAAGAGTCTGCTTTTATGTTTCTCTTTCTCTTTCTCTCTCTCTCTGTATTATTTCCTTTGCTCATTTGTTTGTTTCTTAAATTCAACATATGAGTGAAATCATATGGTATTTTTCTTTCACTGACTGATTTATTTCATTTAGCATTATACTCTCTAGCTCCATCCATGTTGCTGCAAATGGCAAGATTTCATACTTTTTTATAGATGTGTCATATTCCATTGTGTTTATATACAGACATCTTTCTCCATTCATCTATTGAAGGATACCTGGGCTGCTTCCATAATTTGACTATTGTAAATAATGCTGCAATAAACATAAGCGTGCATGTATCCCTTTGAATTACTATTTTTGTATTTTTTGGGTAAATACCCAGTCCTGTGGTCACTGGACTGTAGGGTAGTCTATTTTGAAGTTTTTGAGGGCTCTCCATACTCTTTTCCATACTGGCTGCAAGAGTTTACATTCCCACCAACAGTACAAGAGGGTCCTCCTTTCTTCTCAACCTTGCCACCACTTATTGTTTCTTGTATTGTTGATTTTAGCCATTCTGACACGTGTGAGAAGATATCTCAATGTAGTTTTGATTTGTATTTCTCTAATGATGAGTGATGTTGAGCATCATTTCATGTGTCTGCTGGCCATCTGGATGTCTTCTTAGGAGAAATGTTTGTTCCAATTTTCTGCACTTTCTAACTGGATTATTTCTTTTTTCTGTTTTCAGTTATATTAGTTATTTTTATGTTGACACTGGTAATGGTTAATATTTATTCATTCTTTAATTCATTCTAAAACAAGATAGGAGATGCTTACTATAATCCATACCAATGTGTTAAAATATAAAATGATCCAGCAAATAAGGATAAATTAATAAAATGTGGCTGGGGGAGTGGCGCCTGGGTGGCTCGGTCAGTTGGGCATCCAACTTCGGCTCAGGTCTTGATATCACACTCCGTGAGTTCGAGGCCCATGTTGGGTTCTGTGCTGACAGCTCAGAGCCTGGAGCCTGCTTCGGATTCAGTGTCTCCCTCTCTTTCTTCTCCTCCCCTACTCATGCTCTGTCTCTCTGTCTCAAAGATAAATAAAAACATTTTTTAAAAATGTGGCTGGGGAACCCAAGGCCCAGGTTAGGCCAATTCAAAATATGCTTACTTTTAAATACATTAAATTTATAAGAGGAATTGTTACAAATTTTAACTGAGTTTTCTAGAGATGAAACAGATTGAAACACATGATCTTCCAACTCCTTGTGATATGATCTCCTCAAGTAACAGGCCTTTCCAATAAACCCCAAACAATCATATACACCATATATAAATAACACTCATTGATGGGATAATCCATGGATTGTTTGTCCTGCTGGAATTTTCAGAAACCTTCCTGGTTTCTAATAATTTATCCTTTTAAGGTTAGGAGTAAAAATTGACATTTGGATAGTGCCTGTTTAATCTAAGTCAGTCAAACAAAGCAAACAATTCAGGCCAAAAAGAAAATCTATTTTTAGCAATAAAGTGGAGTTTTAAATGATAATGTACCACCTGTTAGGAGAAATACAGAGATCATCAAAGGGAAAAACTAGAAAACACTAAGGAAAAGTCTCTAGTTCATGATCACTGTAATCACAATCAGAATAATAAATTAGAAGTGTCATTTTGAAGTTTGATATGATTTATTAGTCACCATTTCACACCCTGCTTTTGTGCTTACTTTTTTTTTTTAATCTTTAACGTTTATTTTTGAGACAGAGAGAGACAGAGCATGAACAGGGGAGGGGCAGAGAGAGAGGGAGACACAGAATCTGAAACAGGCTCCAGGCTCTGAGCTGTCAGCATAGAGCCCGACGCGGGGCTCGAACTCACAGACCGTGAGATCATGACCTGAGCCGAAGTCGGACGCTTAACCGACCAAGCCACCCAGGCGCCCCTGTGCTTACTTTTAAAAAAGTTTTATAATTTTTATTTAAATTCAATTAATTAACTTACAGTGTAATATTAGTTTCTAGATACAATAAAGTGATTCACCACTTCTGTACAGAACTCACTGCTTATTTCCAATGACATGGATGGGGCTACAGAGTATTCTGCTAAGTGAAATAAGTCAGAGAAAGACTAAGACCATAAGATTTTACTCATCTGTGGAATATGAGAAACAAATGAGCAAAGAAGGGGAAAAAAGAGAGAGAGAAACCAAGAAACAGACTCTTGGGGCACCTGGGTGGCTCAGTCTGTTAAGCATCCAACTCTTGATTTCGACTCAGGTCATGATATCACAGTTTATGGGATTGAGCCCTGCATTGGGCTCTGGATTGTCATCACAGAATCTTTTGGGATTCTCTCTCCCTCTCTCTCTGTCCTTCCCCTGTTCTCTCTCTCTCTCAAAATAAGTAATTAAACATTTTTTTAAAGAAAAATACTCTTAACCATAGAGAACAAACTGATGGTTACCAGAGGTGAAGTGGGTGGGGGATGGGTTAAATAGGTGTTGTAATTAAGCAGTTGTATTAGTTCCTTATATATTTTAGATACTAATTATCAGATATGTCTTCTGCAAATATCTTCTCCCATTCCATAGGTTGACTTTCAGTTTGGTTTATTGTTTTCTTCACTATGCAAAAGGTTTCAATTTTGATGGAAGTCCAAATTGTTCATTTATGGTTTTGTTTCCCTTGCCTCAGGAGACATATCTAGAAAAAAAAGTTGCTATGGATGATGTCAAAGGAGTTACTGCCTGTGTTAGCCTCTAGAATTTTTATGGTTTCATTTTTATAATTTTTATTTATTTTTGAGAGTTAGAACATGATCAGGGCAGGGATAGAGAAATAGGGAGACACAGAATGTGAAGCAGGCTCCACGCTCCAAGCTGTCAGCACAGAGCCCAATGTGGGGCTCAAACCCATGAACTGTGAGATTATGACCTGAGTGGAAGTCGGATGTTGAACTGACTGACCCACCCAGTCACCCCTAGAATGCTTGTGGTTTCAGTTCTCAAATTTAGGTATTTAATCCATTTTGAATTTATTAATCTGTATGTGTAAATGTGGTCCAGTTTCATTCTTTTGCATGCCACTGTCCAGTTTTCCCAACACCATTTGTTGAAGAACCTGTCTTTTTCTCAGTGAATATTTATTCCTACTTTGTCAAAGATTAATTGCCCATATAGTTGTGGGTTCATTTCTGGGTTTTTATTCTGTTCCGTTGATCTATTTTTGTGCCATTGGCATCGTGTTTTGATCAATAGAGCTTTGTAATATAACTTGAAGTTACATTGTGATGCCTTCACATTTGCTTTTCTTTTTTCAATATCCCTTTGGCTATTTAGGGTTTTTTGTGGTTCCGTACAAATTTTAGGGTTGTTTGTGCTACCTCTGTGAAAAATGCTGGTGGTATTTTGATAGGGATTTCAACAAATGTTTAGATTGCCTTGGGTAGTATAAAAATTTCAGGAATATCTGTTCTTACAATCCAGGAGCATTGAATGTCTTCTCATTTCTTTGTGTCATGTTCAGTTTCTTTCATCGGTGTTTTACAGTTTTCAGAATACAGGTACCCCCCCTTGCCTTAGGTTTGTTCCTAGTATTTTATGGGTTTTCATAAAATTGTAAATGGCATTGGTTCCCACATTTCTGTTTCTGCTGCTTCATTATAGATATATAGAAAAGAAACAGGTTTCAAAAAATTGATTTTGTACACTGCGACGTTACTGAATTTGTGTATCATTCCTAGAAGTGTTTGGGTGGAGTCTTTCCAGTTTTTTTTTTTTAATAAAAAGTATCATGTCAGGGTCTCTGGGTGGCTTAGTCAGTTAAAACTCCAACTCTCTGTATTGGTTCAGGTCATGATCTCATGGTTTTTAGTTTGAGCCCCACATTGGGCTCTGTGTTGACAGGGCAGAGCCTGATTGGGATTCTCTCCCTGCTCTCTGCCTCGCCCCTGCTCAGTCTCTCTCTCTCTCTCTCTCTCTCTCTCTAAAATAAGTAAATAAACATTAAAAAAGTATCATGTCATCTGCAAATAGTTAAAGTTTTATTTCTTCCTTGCCAATTTAGATATATTTATTTCTTTTGTTGTCTGATTGTTGTGGTTAGGACTTCAGCACTATGTTAAATAGCAGTAGTGAGAGTGCACATCCTTGTCTTATTCCTGACTGTATAGGAAAATATCTGTTTTCCCCATTGAAGATGATATTAGTTGTGAGTTTTTTTCATTTATGGCCTTCATTACGCTGAGGCATGTTTATTCTAATCCTATATTGTTGAGGATTTTTACCAAAATGTATGTTATAATATGTCAAGTGTTTTTTCTGCATCTTTTGAAATGATCATATGGTTCTTATCCTTTGTTTTATTAATGTGCTGTATAACATTGACTGATCTGTGAAGATCGAACCACTCTTGCAACCCAGGAATAAATCCCACCTGATCATGGTGAATTATATTTTACTGTATTGTTGGATTTGGTTTGAAAATATTTTTTATCATATTTTGCATTTTTTAAGTTGTTATTACATTAAAGTTAGCACACTGTAAAACTGGTTTCAGGTGTACAATTTAGTGATTCAGCATTAAATACAACACCTGGTACTCATTACAAGTGCTCTACTTAATCTCCATCACTTATTTACCCATCCCTACACCCAGATCCCCTCTCGTAACCATCAGTTTGTTCTCTATAGTTAAGAGTCTGTTTCTTGGTTTGTCTCACTCTGTCTGTTTTCTTGTCTGTTTTGTTTCTAGAAATCCACATATAAGTGAAATAATATGGTATTTTTCTTTTTCTGACTGACTTATTTAGCTTAGCCTAATATTCTCTAGCTCCATCCACATCTTTTAAAATGACAAGGTTTCCGGGGCACCTGGGTGGCTCAGTCGGTTGGGCATCCGACTTCAGCTCAGGTCACAATCTCTCGATCTCGTGGTCCGTGAGTTCGAGCCCCGTGTCAGGCTCTGGGCTGATGGCTCACAGCCTGGAGCCTGCTTCCGATTCTGTGTCTCCCTCTCTCTCTGCTCCTCCCCCGTTCATGCTCTGTCTCTCTCTCTGTCTCAAAAATAAATAAACGTTAAAAAAAACATTTAAAATGACAAGGTTTCCTTTTCTTTATGCCTGAGTTATATTCCAGTGAGTGTGTGTGTGTGTGTGTGTGTGTGTACTACCATTTTTATCCAATCATCAGTCAATGAAAACATGGACTGTTTCCCTAATTTAACTATTGTAGATAAGGCTGCTATAAATATTGGGATACATATATCTCTTTGGATTAAGATATTTTCATAATGTCATTAAATACATAGTAGAGCAATTGCTGGATTGTAGGGAACTTCTATTTTTAACTTTTTAAGGAACCTCCGTACTGTTTTCCAAAGTAGCTACACCTATTTACATTCCCATCAACACTGCAGGAGGATTCCCCTTTTCCAACATTCTCACCAACACCTATTGTTTCTTGTGTTGTTGACTTTAGCCATTCTGACAAGTGTGAGGTGACATCTCATTGTAGTTTTCATTTGTATTTCCCTCATGATTAAAGATGTTGAGCAACTTTTCTTGTGCCTATGGGCCATATGTTTATCTTCTTTGGAAAATGTCTACTCATGTGTTCTGCCTATTTTTAATTGTATTCTTTGTTATTTGGATGTTGAGTGTTATAAGTTCCTTATAGATTTTTGGATACTAACCTTTTATCAAATATGTAATTTGCAAATATATTCTCCCATTCCATAGGTTGCCTTTTAGTTTTAATGACTGTTTCCCTTGCTGTGCAGAAGCTTCTGCTTTTGATGAAGCCCCAAACTTATTTTTTATTTTCTTGCTTTTCCCTCAGGGGACATATCTAGTAAGAAGTTGCTATAGCTAATATCAAAGAGGTTACTGCGTGTGATCTCCTCTAGGATTTTTTAAAATTAATTAATTAATTATTTATTTTAATTTACATCCAAGTTAGCATATAGTGCAACAATAATTTCAGGAGTAGACTCATTAATTACCCTTACCCATTTAGCACATCCACTTCCCCACAATCTCTCCAGCAACCCTCTGTTTGTTCTCCATATTTAGGAGTCTCTTATGTTTCATCTCCATCCCTGTTTTCATATTATTTTTTCTTCCTCTCTTATGTTCATCTGGTTTGTATCTTAAACTCCACATATGAGTTAAGGAATGTGAAATTAGTCTTTTTCTCACTAATTTCACTTAGCATAATACCATCTAGTTCCATCCACGTAGTTGCAAATGGCAAGATTTCATTATTTTTAATGGCCAATTAATACTCCAGTGTGTGTGTGTGTGTGTGTGTGTACACCACATCTTCTTTATCCATTCATTCATTCATCCATCGATGGACATTTGAGCTCTTTCCACACTTTGTCTATTGTCAATAGTGCTGCAATAAACATCGGGGTGCATGTGCCCCATCGAAACACACCTGTATTCTTGGATAAATACCTAGTAGAGCAATTTATGGGTTGTAGCATAGTTCTATTTTCAATTTTTTGAGGAACCTCCATACTGTTTTCCAGAGTGGCTAAATCAGTTTGCATTCCTACCAGCAGTGCAAAAGAGATACTCTTTCTCCACATTCTCGCCAACATCTGTTGTTGCCTGAGTTGTTAATGTTAGCCATTCTGAGAGGTGTGAGGTGGTAGCTCATTGTGGTTTTAATTTGTATTTCCCTGAAGGTGAGTGATTTTGAGCCTCTTTTTGTGTGTCTGTTAGCCTTCTAGATGTCTTCTTTGGAGAAATGTCTATTCATGTCTTTTGCCCAATTCTTCACTGGATTATTGGGTTTTTAGTGTTGAGTTTATAGATTTTGGATACTAACCCTTTATCCGATATGTCACTTGCAAATATCTTTTTCCATTCCGTTGGTTGCCTTTCTTTTTGCTGATTGTTTCCTTCACTTCGCAGAAGCTTTTTATTTTAATGATGTTCCAATAGTTCATTCTTGTATTTGTTTCCCTTGCCTCTGGAGACGTGTTGAGTAAGAAGTTGCCACAGCTGAGGTCAAAGAGGTTTTTGCCTGCTTTCTCTTCAAGGATTTTGATGGCTTCCTGTCTTACATTTAGGTCTTTCATCCATTTTGAGTTTATTTTTGTGTGTGGTGTAAGAAAGTGGTCCAGGTACATACTTCTGAATGTCGCTGTCCAGGTTTCACACCATTTGCTGAGGAGACTGTCTTTTTTTCTTTGGATATTCCTTCCTGCTTTGTTGAATATTAGTTGGCCATACATTTGTTGGTCCATTTATGGGTTCGCTATTCTGTTCCATTGATTTGAGTGTCTGTTTTTGTGCCAGTTCCATACTGTCTTGATGATTACAGCTTTGTAATACATCTTGAAGACCAGGATTGTGATGCCTCCAGCTTTGGTTTTCCTTTTCAGGATTGCTTTGTCTATTCAGGGTCTTTTCTGGTTCCATTAAAATTTTATGACTATGTGTTCTAGCTCTGTGAAGAATGCTGGTGTTATTTTGAAAGGGGTTGCATTGAATATGTAGATTGCTTTGGATAGTATCAACATTTTCACAATATTTGTTCTTCCAATCCAGGGGCATGGAATATTTTTCAATTTCTTTTGTGTCTTCTTCAGTTTCATTCATAAGCTTTCTATAGTTTTCAGTATATATATTTTAACCTATTTGTTTAGGTTTATTCCTAGGTATTTTATGGTTTTTGTGAAATTCTAAATGAGATCAATTCCTGGATTTCCTTTTCTGTTGCTTCATTATTGGTGTATAAAAACTCAGCTGATTTCTGTGCATTGATTTTATATCCTTTGACATTGCTGAATACATGGATCAGTTCCAGCAGGTTTTTTGTTTGTTTTTTTTTTCTTGCAAATCTTTTGGGTTTTCCATATAGAGTACCACATCATCTGTGAAGACTGAAAGTTTGACTTCCTCCTGGCTGATTTGGATGCCTTTTATTCTTTGGTGTTCTCTGATTGCTGAGGCTAAGACTTCCAATAATATTTTGAGTAACAGTGGGGAGAGTGGACATCCCTGTCTTGTTCCTAATATTAGGAGGAAAGCTGTCAGTTTTTTCCCATTGAGGATGATATTAGCGTCAGGTCTTTCATATTTGGTTTTTATGATCCCGAAGTATGATCTTTCTATGCCTACTTTCTTGAGGGTTTTTATCAAGAAGGAATGCTGTATTTTGTCAAATGCTTTCTCTGTATCTAATGAGAGGATCATGTGGTTTTTGTCCTTTCTTTTTTTGATGTGATGTATCACATTGATTGTTTTGTGGGTGTTGAACCAGTCTTTCATCCCAGGTATAAATGCCACTCGGTGGGGTGAATAATTATATTAATGTATTGTTGGATTCTATTGGCTAGTATCTTGTTGAGGATTTTTGCATCCATGCTCATCAGGGAAATTGGTCTGTAGTTCTCCTTTTTAGTGGGGTCTTTGTCTGGTTTTGGAATCAAGGTAATGCTGGCTTCATAGAATGTGTTTGGAAGGTTTCCTTTTGGTAATATTTCTTGGAACAACTTCAAAAGAATGGGTGGGTGTTAACTGTCCTTTAAAGGATTTGTAAAATTCCCCTGGAAAGCCATCTGTCCCTGGACTCTTGTTTTCTGGAAGATTTTTGATTACTAATTCAATTTCTTTACTGGTTATGGGCCTGTTCAAATTTTCTATTTCTTCCTGTTTCAGTTTTGGTAGTGTATATGTTTCTAGGAATTGTCCATTTTTTCCAGATGGCCCATTTTATTGGCATATAATTGCTCATAATATTCTCTATTTTTGTTTGTATTTCTGCTGTGTTTGTTGTGATTTCTCCTTTCATTCTTGATTTTATTTATTTTGGTCCTTCCCTTTTTATTTTTGATCAAACTGGCTAGTGGTTTATCAATTTTGTTAGTTCTTTCAAAGAACCAGCTTTTGGTTTTATTAATCTGTTCTACTGTTTTTTGTTTTACTTTTTGTTGTTGTTTCTTTGGTTTTGATATCATTGATTTCTGCTTTAATCTTTATTATTTCCTGTCTTATGCTGTTTTTTTTATGTTCTTTATTCAGCTCCTTAAGGTGTAAGGTTAGGTTGTGTATTTGAGACAATTCTTCCTTCTTTATGAAGGCCTGTATTTCTATATACTTCCCTCTTCTGACTGCCTTTGCTGCTTCCCAGAGGTTTTGGGCTGTGGTGTTATCATTTTCATTGTCTTCCATGTACTTTTTAATTTCCTCTTTAACTTCTTGGCTACATCATTTATTCTGTAATAGGATGACCTTATTCCCAACTATTTGTTATCTCCAATTTTTTTCATGTGGTTGACTTCGAGTTTCACAGTGTTGTCTTCTGAACATTTGTATGGTATGCTCTTGATCTTTTTGTACTTATTGAGGGCTGATTTGTATCCTAGTATGTTATCTATTCTGTAGAATGTTCCATGTGCACTGGGGAAGAACGTGTATTCTGCTTTAAGATGAAATGTTCTGCATATATCTCTCAAACCCATCTGGTCCAGTGTGTCATTCAAAGCCATTGTTTCCTTGTTGATTTTCTGTTTAGATGATTGGTGCATGGCTGTGAGTGGGGTGTTGAAGCCCCCTACTATTATGGTATTATTATCAATGAGTGTCTTTATATTTGTGATTTATTAATTTATATATTTGGATGCTTCATTTTTGGAGCATAAATATTTACAATTATTAGGTCTTCTTGATGGATAGTTCCCTTAATTATGATATAATGCCCTTCTTCATCTCTTGTTACAGTCTTTATTTTAAAATCTAGATTGTATGATATAAGTATGGCTACTCTGGCTTTCTTTTGGTGACCATTAGCATGATAGATGGTTCTCCATCCCCTTACTTTTAATCTGAAAGTGTCTTTAGGTATAAAGTGGGTCTCTTGTAAACAGCATATAGATGGATCTTGTTTTCTGATCCATTCTGTTACCCTATGTCTTTTGATTGGAGCTTTAGTCCATTCACATCAAGAGTGAGTCCTGAAAGGTATTGCCATTGGCAATAATTTTCGTCTGGGAATCTTTTTATCTTTCTTATTTTGAATATCAGCCTTGGCTGATAGAATTCTTGGCTTCATATTTTTCCAATTCAGCACATTGAATGGGCCTTCCCTTTTAGGTTAAGGACTTTTTTTCCCTTGCTGCTTTCATGATTCTTTCCTTGCCTGAATGTTTTGTGAATTTGACTTTGATATGTTTTGTTGATGGTCAGTTTTTTTTAATCTAATGGGAGTCCTCTGTGCTTCCTGGATTTTGATGTCTGTGTCTTTCCCCAGGTTAGGAAAGTTTTCTGCTATGGTTTGATCACATAAACCTTCTACCCCATTTTCTCTCTCTTCATCTTCTGGGACCTCTATGATTCTGATGTTATTCATTTTTAATGAGTCACTGAGTTCTCTAATTCTTCTATCGCACTCTTTGGCTTTAGTCTCCCCCTTTTTTTCTGCTTCATTGTTCTCCATAAGTCTGTCCTCTATATCTCTGATTCATTGCTCTGCTTCATACATCCTTGCCGCTGTGGCACCAATTTGACATTGCAGTTCAGTTACAGCAATTTTTATTTCTTGCTAACTGGCTTTTACTTCCTTTATGTCTGCAGAAAAGGATTCTAATCTATTTTCAACCCCAGCTAGTGTTCTTATTATCATTATTCTAAATTCTGGTTGAGACATCTTCTTTGTGTCTGTTGTGATTAAATCCCTGGCTGTCATTTCCTCCTGTTCTTTTTTTGGGGGTGAATTCCATCATTTCATCATTTTGAAGGAAGAAAAATAATTGATATATTAAAAAAATAAAAATGAAAAAAATGAAAAACATCACAAAAAGTCAAAAAAATGATGTTAGATCCTAAGTGTGTTTTGGTCTAGTTGTTAAGAATTTGATTGATAGATAGATAGTTGCTGAGAATTTTGATAGAAAAAAAAAAGGGAGGGGAGGAAAACATTTGGAATTTTGAAAAAATGAATACAATAAAATAGAACAAAATGAAATGATGGAAGTAAAATGCAACTTAAAAATTTACAAAAAAAGTTAAAAATGTAGAAAAAATTAAAGAAAAAATCTTTTTAATAAAAATAGAAAATAAAAATAAAATTTTTCAACTTTTGTATTCAAGTATAAGAAAAACAGAAAAATAAATTTAATAGATGCACCAGCAAACAGAATGAAATACCATTGAAATTACATCCGGTTTCCCCTAGAAGTGCTATGAAGCACTTTATAGTAAATAAACTAAGCAGATGGAGAGACTTCTGGTGTTCCTCAAGAGTGTGGTTGGGCTAGTTGGGCAGGGCTTAATGTAACAGCTCCTTCCTCCACTAGATGGCGCTGCACTTACTGTGGTGGATTGTTGTGACCCATGTAGGTGTGTATGTGCATGCACCTGAAGGGTGAAAATAACATCACCCAGCTACCCAGTCTCTAGTATCAGAACTCTGTGCTCTTCCTGACCGTCATTCAAGCATCCCTCCTTTGTCTCCAGCTTCCATCCACTATCCGCTTCTACTTGTCCATGACCAAGCTGTCAAGGTGCCAGGTGGCACCTCCCTCCTGAGTTTTATCTCAGATGTGGCTGTTTCCCAACCCCTCACTTCTGAAGGACTGCAGCTTTGACTCGTTTTGACCTTCTGGGGGAGTGTCTTGCCTAGCAATGGCCAGGTGCCATCCCGCCCACAGGAACATTTGTGAAACTGTGCTGCTGCCAATGTCCAGAGACTGCTGCTAGGTGCCAGCCCACCCCAGAAAAAGTTTGCATGATCTTGTAGCAGCAGTGTTTCAGGGCTTATGGTAAATCACAACACACATCTGGCACCAGGCTTCACCCTTAATGTCCTTGTTCCAATACCAGTGAATGTGATTGTTCTCTGGGGTCCACTGGGACCTTTGCCTGTGGGAAGGCCACACAACCTCTACCTAATATCCTCCCAGCAGGGGAAATGCCTCTCCCCATGTGGCCCAAGGATCCCTCACACCTCACTCTCTTCTCCTGGGGTTTCTTTTTTCCCACAAGAACACTGGCAAGTATTGAACTGCAGATTCAGACACTTCACTCCCCCCAGTTTATAGAGTCTTAATGGAATTTAAACCCTTTCCTTTCTCCTTTCTTCCTTTTTTGTTCAATCCATTGCAGCTGTTTCTACTCTTCCTTTTCTTTCCAGCTGCTTTCAGTGGGAGGGGTCATTTTCCTGTATTCTCCCCCATCTCCATCACCTCTCCAGAAGCAAAAACAGCTTCCTGCCTTCAATGGCTTCTCTCTCCCCCAGTTCACCTCTCTGAGCCACGTACCTGCCAAGTTCTGTGGTTCAGGTTGGGCAGATTGTTGTGTTAATCCCCAAATCAGTTTTCTAGATGTGCAAGATTGTTTAGTGTTGATCTGCACTTCAGGGACAAGAGACTCAAAAACAACTTCCATGCTGTTCCACCTTCTTAGCCCTTCCTATATCACATATTTTCTCTTCTTCTCCTCCCCTTCCACTTCCTTCTCCTCCTCCTCCTCCCCCTCTTCTTCTACTTCCCCTTCTCATTCCTCCTCCACTGATGCTGATTCTTCTTCTTCTTCTTCTCCTCCTCCTCCTCTTCCCCCTCCTCCTCCTCCTCCCCCTTGTCCTCCTCTAAGATTTTAATGGTTTTCTGTCTCACATTTAGGTCTTTCATTCATTTTGAATGTATCATTGTGTATAGTGTAAGAAAATGGTACAATTACATTTTATTGCATATTGCTCTCCAGTTTTCTCAACACCATTTGTTTAAGAGACTTTTTTCCCACTCAATATTTCTTTCCTGTTTTTGTCAAAGATTTGTTTACCATACAGTTGTGGATTTATTTATTGGTTTTCTAGCCAGTTTCATTGATCTCTGTGTCCCTTTTTGTGTCAGTGCCATACTGTTTTGATCACTACAGCTTTTAAAATAACTTGAAGTTTGGAATTGTTGATGTCTCCAGACTTGTTTCTCTTTTTCAAAGTTGCTTTGGCTTTTCAGGGACTTTTTATTCCATCCAAATTTTAGGATTGTTTTTTGTAGCTCTGCAAAAAGAAAATCTGGTGGCATTTTGATAAGGATTTCATCAAAATATGTAGATTACTTTGGGTGGTATAGACATTTTAAGAATATTTGTTCTTCCAATCCATGAACATGGAATATCTTTCCAGTTCTTTGTGTCATGTTCAATTTTTCTCACCCATGCTTTATAGTTGTCAGAGTACAGGTCTTTTACCTCTTTGATTAGGTATATTTCTAGGAATCTTCTAGGTTTTGGTTCAATTGTAAATGGGACTTATTCCTTAATTTTCCTTTATTTTGTATTATTATTTGTGTATGGAAATGCAATAGATTTGATTTCCATACATTGACTTTGTGCCCTGCAACTTTCCTGAATTCATTTATCAGTTCAGCAGTTTTGGGGTGGTGTCTTTCAGGTTTCCTATATGGAATATCATGTCACCTGCAAATAGTGAAAAGTTTATTTTTTCCTTGCTGATTTGGATGCCTTTATTTCTTTCTGTTTTCTGATTGCTTTGGTTAAAACTTCCAGTGTACTGTTAAATAACAGTAGTGTGAGTGTACATCCCTGTCATTTTCCTGACCATAGAGGAAAACCTCTCAGTTTTTCTCAATTCAGGATATTAGCTCTTGGTTTTTTCTCATATGGCCTTTATTATAATCAGGTATATTCCCTCTAAACCTACTTTGTTGAAGGTTTTTATCATGAATGAATGTTGTACTTTGTGAAATGCTTTTTCTACTTATATTGAAATAATCGTATGATTTTTATCCTTTCTTTTCCTAATATGATGTATCACATTGATTGGTGAACATTCAACAACTCTTATAACCCAGGAATAAAATCCACTTTATTGTGCTGAATGGGTTTTTAATTGTGTTGTTTAAATTCTGTTTGCTAATATTTTATTGAGAATTTTTGCATCCATGTTCTTCAGGATATTGGTCTGTAGTTCTCTCTTTTATTGGAGTCTTTATGTCATTTTGGTATCAGGGATATGCTGAACTCCTAGTATAAATTTGGAAGTTTCCTTTCATTTTTATTTTTTTGTAAGATTTTGACAAGTATATGTATTAATTCTTCTTTAAATGTCAGGTAGAATTCCTCTCTGAAGCCACTTTAATCTGGACTTATGTTTTTTAGCTTTTTGATTACTGATTCATTTTCATTAGTGGTTTTCAGTTTCTTCACTTTTTCTATTTCTTTCTGTTTCATGTTTGGTAGACAATATGTTTCTAACAATTTATATATTTCTTCTAGGTTGTCCAATTTTGTTAGCATATTGTTTTTGATAATATTCCCTTATAACTGTATTTCTGTGGTGTTGGTAGTTATTTATCCTCTCTCATTTGTGACTTTATTTTTGGGTCCTTTCTTTTTTCATGAAAATTTGGATTCATGATTACCAATTAAAAATTTTTTTTCAAAGAACCAACTCCTGGTTTGATCGACCTGTTTTATAGATTTTAAAATTTCTATATCATTTATTTCTGCTCTAATCTTTATTATTCCTTACTTTCTGCTGGCATAAGTCACTGCTTGTTTTTCTTTTTCTAGCTCCTTTAGGTGCAAGGATAGGTTGTTTACTTGAGATTTTTCTTTCTTCTTGTGGTTTTGGCACATACTGCCCTCTGTATGGCACATACCACAGCACATACTACTGCATCCCAAAAGTTTTGCACTGCCATGATTTAATTTTCATTTGTTTATATGTATCTTTTATATATTTCTTCTCAGATGTCCTGGTTTATCTGTTGATTATTTAGAAGCATGTTGTGTAATGTTCATATATTAGTGGTCTTTCCAAATATTTTCTTGTGGTTGACTTCTAGTTTCATAAGGTTGTGGTTGCAAAAGGTGCATGGTATGACTTCAATCTTTTTGTGCTTGTTGAAGCATGATTTGTGACCTAATATGTGACCTTTTCTGGAAAATGGCCCATGTGCACTTAAAAAGAATGTATATTCTGCTGTTTTAGGACAGGATGCTCTGAATATACCAGTTAAGTCCATCTGGCCCAGTGTGCCATTAAAAGTCTTGTTTTCTTGTTGATTATCTGTTTAGATGATATGTCCATTGATGTAAATGGGATGTTAAAGTCCTCTACTGTTATTGTATTACTAGTAATCAGTTTCTTTATGTTAGTCATTAATTGTTTTATATATTTGGGTGCACACATGTTGGTTGCATAAACATTTATAATTGTTAAATCTTCTTGTTCAGTTGTCTTTTTTTATGACATTGTACCCTTCTTTATCTCTTGTTACAGTTTTTGCCTTAAAGTCTAATTCATCCTAATATAAGTAGTGCCACTCTGATTTTCTTTTGACATCCCCTTACATTATAGATGTTTCCCCACCCCCTCACTTTCAGTCTGTAGGTGACTTTACATCTAGAGTAATCTTGTAGGCAGCACATAGATGCGTCTTTCTTTAAATCCAATCTGTTACCTTATGTCTTTTGATTAAAGCACTTAGTCAATTTGCATTCAAAGTAATTATTCATAGATACATATTTACTGCAATTTTATTACTTGTTTTGTATTTGTTTATGGATTTACTATGATCTTTTCTTGTCTTCATCATTTTTATCTTTCTTTTCCAAAGAGTTTGATTTAATATTTCTAATAGGGCTGGTTTATCGGCCACAAACTCCTTTACTATTTTTGTTGTTTTTCTGGGAAACACTTTACTGTGTTTCTATTCTGAATGACAACCTTGGTGCATAGAGTATTCTTGGCTGCATATTTTTGCCAATCATCACTTTGAATATATCTTGCCACTCCTGGTCTTCAAAGTTTCTGCAGAGAAATATCCAGGTAACCTTTTGGTTCTTCCTTTGTAAGTTAACAACTTTTTTTTTCTGTCTTGGTGCTATTTTAAGATTTTTTTCTTTTTCACTATATTTTGCAAATTTAATTGCAAAATCTCTCAGTGTTTTGGCTTGCTTTTGTTGATTTTTATGGGAGTTCTGTATGCTTCCTGGATCTGGGTGTCAGTTTCCTTCCCTAGTTTAGGGAAGTTTTCAACCATATCCCTTCAAATAAATTTTCTGCTCCCCCCTTTTCTTTCTGTGCTTCTTCTGGAATTCCTGTAATACAAATGTTATTATGCTTGATCAAACCACTGAGTTTCCTAAGTCTATTATCATATTTCATAATTCTTTCTTCTCACTTTTGTTCAGCTTCATGATTTTCCATTATTTTGTCCTCTATGCCACTAACTTGTTTCTGTGCTTCTTCCAGCCTGCTTTTCATTACATTAAGCCTTTTTCCAACTTGTTTCTTTAAACTCCATCTCGGATTTATTCTTTTTCACCTATTTTATCTCTGTGGTAAAGGTCTCACTCATGTCTTCTATTCTTTTCTCAAACCCAGTGAGTATCATGATTATCATTGGTTTAAATTCTCCTTTAAATTCTCTGTCATTTTCTTATATCTGTTTCACTTAGCTCTCGGGCTATGGCCTAATCTTGTTCTTTCGTTTGAGATGAATTCTTGGCTGGAGGATGAAAAATGGATTCTTCTGTTAGAAAAGGATGCTATGTCTCCTGCTCCTGAAAGTAACGACCTTAGAAATAGGTGTGCTCTGGTCCACTTGTGAAATGAGACATGATACTATTTATGTAGAACTGAAGCCTGCAGAACTCGCTGGTTGGGAGATATGTTGTGTGCAGGGACATGTTCTGGTCTTCTGAAGGATGGGCCTGCTGTGCTGGGACTGAGGCAAGCTTGACTGAGAAAGGCAATCCCACCAGAGTGCATGGGTATGGGGCTTGGTGTAAGCAAGTTAGATAGCCTGTATCCAAGCTGTGTTTCTTCTCATTAGTGGCTCTGTTTTTATGCTGAAGGGTAGAAGAGGGAAATGGCACTAGTTTCACAGACACTTGTGTAGAACAAGGGCTCAGGGCAAATCTCTTTAATGTTGTCTGTGTGCCCAACTCAGGCCCAGGTGCACAGCTGTGATTGCATGCTCTGCCCATAATCAGCACAGAACCCAGCCACTTGCCCCCACTTACTTTCTCACACCATGTCCAAATGTCAGGTACACAGCAGCCACCAAGTGCTATGCCTCAGGTCACCCTGGCAAACATTCCTCAGGTGCCATAAAGTGTCAGGGAATCAGGCATAAGACTAGTTGTCCAATGCAAATTTTGCTACCTGCTACTACTATCACCCCACTTCTATGTTCCAGGGCAGGCATGGATTCTTATAGCAGGTCTACATGGGTCCCACTAATATCACAGAGATCAAGCACATCCAACAACAGGCAGAGAGTTGATGCAGATGACTGCACTGAAAAGTCAAGTGACTCAGACACAACAGAGGATAAGCAACTCATATAGGATACTCTCCTGAAGTGCCAGGTTCTGGTGAGCAGAGTACACTACACTGCAGAATATTCCATGACCTCCTTTTCATAAAGACACTACTTTCAAGAGCACAAGACATGAATGACTTCCTTATACAAAGAAAGAGACACAAAGAAGCAGACATAAGGAAGAGACCGAGAAATTTATCCCAAATTAAAGGAAAGGCCAGACCATGGCCAGAGATCTAAGTGAAACACATATATGTAACATACTTGATAGAGAATTTAAAACAATGATCAAAAAGGCACTCACTGGACTTGAGGAAAGAATGGAAGACATGAGTGACACCCTTAATACAGATACAAGAAATAATATAATTGAGACAAAAACCTCAATATAAAAAATGAGAAACATTTTGGTTCTATGAATACCAGGATGGAAGAAGCAGAGGAACAAATTAGTGATCTAGAATACAAAGTAAATGAAAGTAATCAAGCTGAAAAAAAAGAGAGAAAAATAATTTATGGAAATATAGAATAGACCAAGGGAATTCAGTGACTCCATCAAACATAACATTTGTATTGTAGGAGTACAAAAAGAAGAAGAAGCGGGAGAAGCGAGTAGAAAATTTATTCAAAGAAATAATAGCTGAAAACTACCCTAATCTGGGGGAGGAAACAGATATCTAGATCCAGGAGGCAAAGAGATAGAGCCCATCAAAATCAACAAAAGCAGACCAACTCTGCTTTTTAACTTTGCAAAATATAGTGATAAAGATAAAAATCTTAAAATAAACAATACAGAAATTAAGTAAGTTTCAAGGGAAAAATCATAAGGTTAGCAGGAGATTTTTTTAACGGAAACTTTGCAAGCCAGAAAGCAGTGACATGATATACTCAAAGTGCTGAATGGGAAAAAAGCTGCACCCCAAAACACTGCAAATATCAAGATTATCATTCAGAATAGAAAGAGAGATAAAGAGATTCCTAGACAAATGAAAATTAAGAGTTCATGAACACTAAATCAGCCCTGGAAGAAATATTGTAAGGGACTATAGATAGTTACTATCTAAAGATAGTAAACACAAAAATAGTAAAAACAAGTATTTATGTAAAAAATAAGTCAAGGAATTCACAAAAAAAGGATGTAAAATAAAATAGCATACACCTAAAACACGGGGAGAAGAGGAGAAAAAAATGGATTCAAACTTAAATGACAATCAACTTAGCATAGACTGCTATAGGCAGAAGAGTTTATGTACACACCTAATGGTAACAATATGTCAGAAAAACAATAATAAACGGGCAAAGAATAAAGAGAAAAATATCCAAATATATCACTAAAGAAAACAAAACATGAAAAAAGAGAAATATAAGTAAGGATCAGACAAAATCTCCAGTAAAAAACACTAACCAAGTAATAAAATGTGAATAGATACACAATCTATCAATAGTTATTTTAAATGCAAATAGACTACACACTTGGCCAATGGACATAGAGTGACATAATGCTTAAGAAAACAGCACCTATTGGGGGCCTGGGTGGATTATTTGGTTAAGCACTTGACTCTTGATTTTGGCTCAAGTCATGATGTCATAGTTTGTGGGATTGAGCCCTGCACTGGGCTCTACACTGGCAGCACAGAGCTTCCTTGGGATTCTCTCTCTCCCTCTTTCTGGCCCTCTTTCACTCATACACACTCTCTCTTTAAAGAGATAAATAAACTTAGAGCAAAACGGAAGAAAACAACACGTATCTGTATCCTGCCTACAAGAGGATCATTTTAGGTCTAAAGACACCTGTAGATTTAAAGGGAGGGGATGGGAAAATATCTTTATCATAAATTTCTGTCAAATGAAAGCTGGAGTAGCAATATTTATATCAGAGAAACTAGATTTTATACCAAAGACTGTGATGAGACAAAGCACACTATATAATAATAAAGGGGACAATCCAACAAGAAAATCTAACAATTTTAAATATTCAGGCACACATCATTAAAGCACCAAAAACAATTAACAACTAACATAAAGACACTAATTGATAGTAATACAATATAGTAGGCGAATTTAACAACCCACTTACATCAAAAAACAGATCATCTAAACAGAAAATCAACCAGTGAACAATGGCTTTAATGACACACTAGACCAGATGGACTTAACAGATATATTCAGAATCCTAAAACATCAGAATATACATTCTTTTAAAGTGCCCATGAGACATTCTGCAGAATATCACTAATTTGCCTCAACGGGTATAAAATGATAGAGATCATACCATGCATCTTTTCTGACCACAATGTTATGAATCTTGAAGTCAATCACAAGAAAAAATTTGAAAAGGCAATAAAGACATGGAGGTTAAACAACATGCTGCTAAATGATGAATGGGTCAACAGGAAATCAAAGAACAAATTTAAAAAATACATGGAAATAAGTGAAAACAAAAACGCAATGCTCAAAAACTTTGGGATGCAGCAAAAACAATTCTAAGAGGGAAGTTTATACCAATACAGACCTACACAAGAGGCAAGAAAAATCTCAAATAAACAACATTACACCTAAATAAATAACATTACACCTAAGATAGCTAGGAAAAACACAACAAACATAACTTAAAGCCATCAGTAGGAAGGAAATAATAAAGGTTAGAGCAGTAATAAATGATATAGAAACTAAGAAAACATTAGAACAGATCAATAAATCTAGGAGCTGGTTCTTTGAAAAAAATCATTAAATTCATAAATATCTAGCCAGATTTATCAAAAGAAAAAAATAGAAACAACCCATATAAATAAAATCACAAATGAGAGCTAAGAAATAACTACCAAATCCACAGAAATACAAACAATCAAAAGAGGATATGATGAAAAAATATATGCCAACGAATTGGGACAACCAAGTATTGGATAAATTCCTACAAACAAAGAAACTACCAAAACTGAAATGGCAAAAAATAGAAAATTTGAACAGACATATAACCAGTGAAGAAATTGAATTAGTAATTTAAAATTTCTCAAAAAACAAAAGTTCAGGACCAAATGGCTTCACAGGCAAATTCTACCAAACATTTAAAGAAAAGCTAATACCTATTCTTTTCAAACTATTCCAAATATAAAAAATTAAAAAAAGGAAAGACATCTTCCAAATTCACTTTATGTGGTCAGCTTTATCTTAACATCAAAAACAGGTAAAGACACCACTAAAGTAGAGTACTAAGGCCAAATTCTTTGATGTACATACATGCAAAAATAATAAAATATTAGCAAACAGTATTGAACAATAAATTACAAAAATTATTCACCACAATTGAGTGTGATTTATTCCTGGGTTGCAAGGGTGGTTCAATATTCCCAAATCAATTATTGTGCTATATCATACCAATAAGAGAATGGGCAAGAAACGTGATCATTTCAGTAGATATAGAGAATACATCTGACAAAGTACAACATCAATTCCTAAAACAGACAGACAAACAAACAAACAAACAAAACCTCAACAAAGTAGAATTAGCAGGAACATAACTCCACATGAGAAAATAAGAAAGACCATATATGAAAAAAAAACCACAGTTAATATCTTCTTCCATGGGAATATTTGAGAGATTTTCCACTAAAGTGAGGAATAGACAGAGATGTCCACTCTTACTGCTGTTACTCAACATAGTACTAGAAATTCTAGCCACAGCAATCAGACAACAAAGAGAAATAAAGGCTTCCATATCAGTAAGGAAAAAGAAAAAGTTTCACCATTTACTAATGGTATCATAATATATAGAAAACACTAAAGATTCTACCAAAACACTCCTAGAACTGATAAATGAATTCAGTAAAGTCACAGGAACAAAATAAATGTAGAGAAATGTGCTGCATTGCTATACAAGAGTAATGAAGCAGGATAAAGAAAAATTAAGAAAACAATCCCATTTACAAATGAACCCAAGATTATAAGATAGATAGAAAAAAATCTAACCAAAGTGGTGAAAGACCTGTACTCTGTAATTGCAAGATACTGATGAATAATACTGAAGAAAACACAAAGAATTGGAAAGACATTCCATGCTCATGGATTGAAAGAACAGATATTATTAAAATATCTATACTCCCCAAAGCAATCTACACATTTAATGGAATCCTATAAAAATATCAACAGAATTTTTCACGCAACTAGAACAAACAATTCCAAAATTTGTATGGAACCAGAAAAGACACTGAAAAGCCAAAGCAACTTTGAAAATGAAAAGCAAAGCTAGGGGCATCACAGTTCCATACATCAAATAATACTACAAAGTTGTAGTCATCATACACTATGGTATTTTCACAGAAATAGAAAAATTAATGTGACAGAATAGAACAGTCAGAAACAGACCCATAATTATGTGGTCAATTAATATTTGGTAAAGAGGAAAGAATATCCAGTGAGAAAAGGACAGTCTCTTCAGCAAATAGTGTTGAGAAAACTGAACAGCCACATTCAAAGGAATGAAACTGGATCACTTTCTTACACCATGCACAAAAATAAATTCAACATAGATCATAGACATAAATATAAATATTTTTTTATATATATGAAATTTATTGTCAAATTGGTTTCCATACAACACCCAATGCTCATCCCAAAAGGTGCCCTCCTCAATACCCATCACCCACCCTCCCCTCCCTCCCACCCCCCATCAACCCTCAGTTTGTTCTCAGTTTTTAACAGTCTCTTAGGCTTTGGCTCTCTCCCACTCTAACCTTTTTTTTTCCTTCCCCTCCCCCATGGGTTCCTGTTAAGTTTCTCAGGATCCACATAAGAGTGAAACCATATGATATCTGTCTTTCTCTGTATGCCTTATTTCACTTAGCATTACACTCTCCAGTTCCATCCACGTTGCTACAAAAGGCCATATTTCATTTTTTCTCATTGCCACGTAGTATTCCATTGTGTATATAAACCACAATTTCTTTATCCATTCATCAGTTGATGGACATTTAGGCTCTTTCCATAATTTGGCTATTGTTGAGAGTGCTGCTATGAACATTGGGGTACAAGTGCCCCTATGCATCAGTACTCCTGTATCCCTTGGGTAAATTCCTAGCAGTGCTATTGCTGGGTCATAGGGTAGGTCTATTTTTAATTTTCTGAGGAACCTCCACACTGTTTTCCAGAGCGGCTACACCAATTTGCATTCCCACCAACAGTGCTAGAGGGTTCCCGTTTCTCCACATCCTCTCCAGCATCTATAGTCTCCTGATTTGTTCATTTTGGCCACTCTGACTGGCGTGAGGTGATACCTGAGTGTGGTTTTGATTTGTATTTCCCTGATAAGGAGCGACGTTGAACATCTTTTCATGTGCCTGTTGGCCATCTGGATGTCTTCTTTAGAGAAGTGTCTATTCATGTTTTCTGCCCATTTCTTCACTGGGTTATTTGTTTTTTGGGTGTGGAGTTTGGTGAGCTCTTTATAGATTTTGGATACTAGCCCTTTGTCCGATATGTCATTTGCAAATATCTTTTCCCATTCCGTTGGTTGCCTTTTAGTTTTGTTGGTTGTTTCCTTTGCTGTGCAGAAGCTTTTTATCTTCATAAGGTCCCAGTAATTCACTTTTGCTTTTAATTCCCTTGCCTTTGGGGATGTGTCGAGTAAGAGATTGCTACGACTGAGGACAGAGAGGTCTTTTCTGCTTTCTCCTCTAAGGTTTTGATGGTTTCCTGTCTCACATTCAGGTCCTGTATCCATTTTGAGTTTATTTTTGTGAATGGTGTGAGAAAGTGGTCTAGTTTCAACCTTCTGCATGTTGCTGTCCAGTTCTCCCAGCACCATTTGTTAAAGAGACTGTCTTTTTTCCATTGGATGTTCTTTCCTGCTTTGTCTAACATGAGTTGGCCATACGTTTGTGGGTCTAGTGCTGGGGTTTCTATTCTATTCCATTGGTCTATGTGTCTGTTTTTGTGCCAAGACCATGCTATCTTGATGATTACAGCTTTGTAGTAGAGGCTAAAGTCTGGGATTGTGATGCCTCCTGCTTTTGTCATCTTCTTCAAAATTCCTTTGGCTATTCGGGGCCTTTTGTGGTTCCATGTGAATTTTAGGATTGCTTGTTCTAGTTTCGAGAAGAATGCTGGTGCAATTTTGATTGAGATTGCATTGAATGTGTAGATAGCTTTCGGTAGTATTGACATTTTGACAATATTTATTTTTCCAATCCATGAGCAGGGAATGTCTTTCCATGTCTTTAAATCTTCTTTAATTACCTTCATAAGCTTTCTATAGTTTTCAGCATACAGATCCTTTACATCTTTGGTTAGATTTATTCCTAGGTATTTTATGCTTCTTGGTGCAATTGTGAATGGGATCAGTTTCTTTATTTGTCTTTCTGTTGCTTCATTGTTAGTGTATAAGAATGCAACTGATTTGTGTACATTGATTTTGTATCCTGCAACTTTGCTGAATTCATGTATCAGTTCTAGCAGACTTTTGGTGGAGTCTATCGGATTTTCCATGTATAATATCATGTCATCTGCAAAAAGCGAAAGCTTGACTTCATCTTTGCCAATTTTGATGCCTTTGATTTCCTTTTGTTGTCTGATTGCTGATGCTAGCACTTCCAGCACTATGTTAAACAACAGCGGTGAGAGTGGGCATCCCTGTCGTGTTCCTGATCTCACGGAAAAAGCTCTCAGTTTTTCCCCGTTGAGGATGATGTTAGCTGTGGGATTTTCATAAATGGCTTTTATGATCTTTAAGTATATAATAGTTACAGGGTCTATCCATCAGGAAGAGCTAACAATTATAAATGTCTATGCGCTGAATACCGGAGCCCCCAAATATATAAAACAATTAGTCATAAACATAAGCAACCTTATCGATAAGAATGTGGTAATTGCAGGGGACTTTAACACCCCACTTACAGAAATGGATAGATCATCAAGACACACGGTCAATAAAGAAACATGGGCCCTGAATTAGACATTGGATTAGATGGACTTGACAGATATATTTAGAACTCTGCATCCTAAAGCAACAGAATATACTTTCTTCTCGAGTGCACATGGAACATTCTCCAAGATAGATCATATACTGGGTCACAAAACAGCCCTTCATAAGTTTACAAGAATTGAAATTATACCATGCATACTTTCAGACCACAATGCTATGAAGCTTGAAATCAACCACAGAAAAAATCTGGAAAACCTCCAAAAGCATGGAGGTTAAAGAACACCCTACTAACGAATGAGTGGGTCAACCAGGCAATTAGAGAAGAAATTAAAAAATATATGGAAACAAACGAAAATGAAAATACAACAATCCAAACGCTTTGGGACGCAGCGAAGGCAGTCCTGAGAGGAAAATACATTGCAATCCAGGCCTATCTCAAGAAACAAGAAAAATCCCAAATACAAAATTTAACAGCACACCTGAAGGAAATAGAAGCAGAACAGCAAAGGCAGCCTAAACCCAGCAGAAGAAGAGAAATAATAAAGATCAGAGCAGAAATAAACAATATAGAATCTAAAAAAAATGTAGAGCCGATCAACGAAACCAAGGGTTGGTTTTTTGAAAAAATAAACAAAATTGACAAACCTCTAGCCAGGCTTCTCAAAAAGAAAAGGGAGATGACCCAAATAGATAAAATCATGAATGAAAATGGAATTATTACAACCAATCCCTCAGAGATACAAACAATTATCAGGGAATACTATGAAAAATTATATGCCAACAAATTGGACAACCTGGAAGAAATGGACAAATTCCTGAACACCCACACTTTTCCAAAACTCAATCAGGAGGAAATAGAAAGCTTGAACAGACCCATAACCAGCGAAGAAATTGAATCGGTTATCAAAAATCTCCCAACAAATAAGAGTCCAGGACCAGATGGCTTTCCAGGGGAGTTCTACCAGACGTTTAAAGCAGAGATAATACCTATCCTCCTCAAGCTATTCCAAGAAATAGAAGGGGAAGGAAAACTTTCAGACTCATTCTATGAAGCCAGTATTACTTTTATTCCTAAGCCAGACAGAGACCCCGTAAAAAACGAGAACTACAGGCCAATATCCCTGATGAATATGGATGCAAAAATTCTCAATAAGATACTAGCAAATCGAATTCAATGGCACATAAAAAGAATTATTCACCATGACCAAGTGGGATTCATTCCTGGGATGCAGGGCTGGTTCAACATTCGCAAATCAATCAATGGGATACATCACATTAACAAAAAAAAAAAGAGAAGAACCATATGATCCTGTCAATCGATGCAGAAAAGGCCTTTGACAAAATCCAGCACCCTTTCTTAATAAAAACCCTTGAGAAAGTCGGGACATAAATATAAATCTTAAAGCCATAAAAATTTTAGCAGAGAACACAGTCAAAAACCTCTTTGACATCAGCCAATGACATTTTTTTCTAGATATGTCTCCTCAGGCAAGGTAAACAAAAGCAAAAATAAACTACTGGGATTACATCAAAGTAAAACATCCCTGCACAGTGAAGGAAACTATCAACAAAACTAAATGTTCACTAATGGAATAAGAGAAGGTATTTGCACATGATATAACCAGCCAAGGGTTAATATCCAAAATATATAGAGAACTTACACAACTCAACACGCACACACAGAAAAATTTCAATTAAAAAATCGAGTGAGATATTACCTCACACCTGTCAGAATGGCTAAAATCAACAACAGAATAAACCACAAGTGTTGGCGAGGATGTGGAGAAATGGGAACAATCTTGCATTGTTAGTGGGAATGCAAACTGCCACAGCCACTCTGGAAAACAGTATGGAGTTTTCTCAAAAAGTTAAGAATTAACTACTGATCCAGCAGTTGCACTACTAGGTATTTACCCCCCAAATATGAAAATACTAAAAAGGTGGAGTATTAGGGAGACCCTGGGATTCCTCACCCCTCTAAAACAACTAGATGAACATTGAATCATTTTGAACACCTAGAAAATTGATTTGAGCATTAAGAGAACAATTAGCATAATTTAAGGGAGAGAACTGACACATAAAAGTGCAGAGACGTGAATTGGGGGAGAGATAAGCTGAGGTTTCAGAAAGGGGATGGAGCCCTTTTCACAGAGAGAAGGAGAGAGGGGGAGAGAGTTCAGTGTGTTGGGTTTGGGCAAGAAAATTATTCCCCCCAAATCACTGACTGGGGAATTGGGAAAAACTGACTATGGCAAATTTTTGCAAACAGAAGAGGTCAAACTCAGAAGGTCTGGGAGTCCCTGTCATTTTCTGGAGTTGATCTGGGTGGTCAGTGATGCTCCTGGGGGCAAGAAGGAGAGAGGGTTGGGATCAGACAGCTTTGAGGGGATCCCCTGGGTGGCACTAGGAGAGAACATTCCCCTGCCAGGGGTGCATTTGGAAGAGGGTACATTTCCTCTTTCAGGACAATGACCCAGCTGATACCTTTGAGCAGCTATTCAACAGCAGTGGATAGAGGTGTGCAAATAGGACATATAACTGGTCACAGCTTTTTGCTCTGCTTCACCATAAACTCCAGACACCTGCATGGCCATGATTCTGCTTTTCTGGGACAGGACAATGTCAGGTGCAGTGCTGTGAAGCTCTCCTCCAGAGGAAGGGAATGGGTCAATGCCTGGCCTAGTCCTTTAGGATTTAGAGTTTTGAATCTCAGTCATGTACCAGAGATAAAACACAGGAGATTTTTGGCACTGTATGTGTGGATGTCCTGGGCATGAATGGGTTGAGAGCAGGGATCTGACAGAAGCCTGGGACACAGGAGGAGAGATTGTCCACTTGGCTGTGAGGGTTTCCTGAACAATGGGAGGCATGAGCTTCACTCACTGGGGACAACAGAGCTGAGTGGCATCTTCTTACCCCTGCTCACCAGCACAGTTGGACTTCAGTGAGCAACACAGTGCCCTCAGTGGAGCCTGGAGCCACTTACACCAAACCCCACCCCCCATGCCCTGCAGGGGCATCTTTACTAGGGCAGGTATGACTATGAGCCAGCATAGTAGGCCTCTCCTGCAGAAGATCAAAACAGCCCCTCAACTCCCACCACATGTACCAAGCCTACTAAACAAAGAGTACTCCAAAGTCTCACTGCAGTTCTGGTGGAAATAGGACAGGTTTGTCTTTGTTTTTTGTTTTGTTTTGTTTTTTGTTTTGAATCAGAATTATAGTATTTTCTTTGTTTCTTTTTTTAATTTTTTCTCATTTTTTTAGATCAGACTTCTTTTTTAATACATTTTTTAATGTATTTATTTTTGAGAGAGAGAAAGAGCATGAGAAGGGGAAGGACAGACAGAGAGGGAGACACAGAATCCAAAGTAGGTTCCAGGCTCTGAGATGCCAACACAGAGCCCGATGTGGGGCTTGAACTCATGAACCATGAGATGTGACCTGAGCTGAAGTCAGACACTTAACCAACTGAGCAATCCAGGAACCCCAGATCAGGCTTCTGCTGCTTCTTTTCTTTTCTCCTTCTCTTTCTCCTCCTCCTCCTCCTCCTCCTCCTCCTCCTCCTTCTTCCCTTCTTTCTTGTTTCTTTTTCTTTGGAACAAGCTTATAGTTTTTTGTTCATTTGTTTTTCTATTCCTTTTCCTTTTCTCTCTTTTTTTTTTGGATCACACTTATTTTTTGTTTTTGTTTTTGTTTTTGTTTTGTTTTGTTTTTCATCAGGGTAATTTTAACCAACAAATCAAAGCACACCTAACCTTCAGTTAAAAAGGACCAAACAGGGGCGCCTGAGTGGCGCAATCGGTTAAGCGTCCAACTTCAGCCAGGTCACGATCTCGCGGTCCGTGAGTTCGAGCCCCGCGTCAGGCTCTGGGCTGATGGCTCGGAGCCTGGAGCCTGTTTCCGATTCTGTGTCTCCCTCTCTCTCTGCCCCTCCCCCGTTCATGCTCTGTCTCTCTCTGTCCCAAATATAAATAAAAAACGTTGAAAAAAAAAAAAGGACCAAACACTCCCCACTGCAAGCAAGTAGGAACTATGCAGAGGACTGACCTGGGGGAAAGGTCAGTCAATCACAACAGCAGAGTGCACACAGTATACACCAGAAACACTTCCTGAAGTGCCAGGCCCTGTACAGTGTTGGACCATACCTTAATAGAGCATTACTCTCAGGAGCAAGAAATACAAAACACTTTCATAACACTCAAAAGATAGAATCTGGAAAAATGACAAGAAGGAGAAATTCTCCACAAAAGAAAGGTCAAGAAGAAATCACACCAAGGACTTGCTCTAAACAGACATACACAATATATCTAAACAAGAATTTAGAACAACAGTCAATAGAACACTACTCAGGCTTCTGTAGCAACTTCTTGCTAGACATGTCTCCAGAGGCAAGGGGAAAAAAATTAACTAAGGGAGCTTCATCAAGATGAAAAACTTCTGCACAGTGAAGGAAATAATCAAACAACATTAAAAGACAACTGACAGAATGGGAGAAAATATTTGCAAATTACATATGAGAAAAAGGGTTAGTATCCAAAATCTATAAGAAATTACCAAACTCAACACCCCCCAAAACAAATAATCTACTGAAAAAATGGACAAAGGACATGAACAGACAGCTTTCCAAAGAAGATATCCAGATGGTCAACAGACACATGAAAAGATGCTCAACATCACTCATCATCAGGGAAATAGAAATCAAAACCATGATGAAATACTACCTATATCTGCCAGAATGGCTAAAATTAACAACACAGGAAACAACAGATATTGGAAAGGATGCAGAAACACTTTTGCACTGTTGATGGGAATGCAAACTGGTACAGCCACTCTGGAAAACAGTATAGGGGTTCCTCAAAAAATTAAAAGTAGAAGTACCCTATGACTCAGCAATTGCACTATTAGGTATTTACCCAAATGATACAAAACTGCTGAAGTGAAAGGGCACATGTATCCCAATGTTTATACCAGTGCTATCAACAATAGCCTAATTATGTAAAGAGCCCAAATGTCCATCAACTGATAAATGGATAAAGAAGATGTAGTATACAAATACAATGGAATATTACTCAGCAATTAGAAAGAACATCTTGCATCTACAACAACGTGGATGGAACTAGATTCTATGATGCTAAGCCAAATCAGTCAGAGAAAGACAAATATGTGATTTCACTCACATGTGGAATTAAAATAACAAAACAGATGAACATAGAGGAAGGGAAAAATAAGATGAAAACAAAAAGGAATACAAACCATAAAATACTCTTAAATACAGAGAACACACTGTGGGATGCTGGAGTGATTTTGGGTGGGGGAAGGGTGATGGACATTAAGGAGGGCACTTGTTGAAATGAGCACTGGATGTTATACGTAAGTGATGGATCACTAAATTCTACTCCCGAAACTATTATTACATTATATGTTAACTAACTTGGATTTAAATAAATAACAAAATAAAGGATACTAGCTAGGCTTGAAAAAAGCATAGAGAACATGAGAGAAATGCTTGCTTCAGAGATGAAAGACATAAAAACTAGACAGGCTGAGATTAAAAAAAAAAGTTATAACTGAAATGCAAAACAGACAGGATATAATCACAAGGATGTAGAAGTTGAAGAACTAATAGGTATTGTAAGAGAAAAAATATGGAAAATAATGAAGCTGAAAAAAAGAGCAAAAGAAAAATATTAGATCACAAATATAATTGCTTAGAGAACTCAGCAATTCCATATAGTACTATAATATTCATATAATAGGCATCCCCAAAAAACAAGCACAGGAAAAAGAGGAAGAAGGATGATTTGAACAAATTATAGCTGAGAACTTACCAAATCCTGAGAAAGAAACAGACATTCAAGTCCAAGAGCCACAGAGAACTCCCCACCCCCCCCAAAATAAAACAGGTCAACACTAAGACATATAACAGTGAAAATTGCAAAATATAGATATAAGGAGGAAAATCATAAAAGCAGCAAGAGAAAGAAGCCCCTGGCTGACAAGGAAAGAAAAATAAGTTTAGCTGCAGACCTGTCCACAGAAACATTGCAGGTCGGAAGAGAGTGGCATGAAATGTTCAATGTACTAAAATTGAAATATAGGTTGCCAAGAATACTTTCTTCAGCAAGGCTGTAATTCAGAATAGAAGGAGAGGTAAAGAGTTTCCCAGACAAACAGAAACCAAAGGAGGTTGTGAACACTAAGCCTACTGTAAAAGAATTATTAAAGGAGATGCTTTGAGCGGGAAAGAGAGACCAAAAGAAACAAAGACTAGAAAGTAAGAGAGACAATCTATAGGAACAATGATATTACAGGTAAGACGATAGCACTTAACTCATATCTATCAATAACTACTGTGAATGTAAATGGACTAAATGCTCCAATCAAAAGACATTGGGTATCATAATGGATTAAAAAAAACCCAAGATCCATTGATTTACTGCTTACAAGAGACTCATTTTAGACCCAAAGTCAAATCTCAATTGGATGTGAGGGGATGGAGAGTGATTAATCATGCTAATGGATATCAAAAAACAAAACAAAACAAAACAAAACTGGAGTAGCCATACTTATATCAGAGAAACTATATTTTAAGTCAAATACTGTAATAAGAGATGAAGAAGGGCACTGTATCATATTAAGGGGGTCTATGGGGCGCCTGGGTGGCTCAGTCGGTTAAGCGTCCGACTTCTGCTCAGGTCATGATCTCACGGTCCGTGAGTTCGAGCCTGCTTCAGATTCTGTGTCTCCCTCTGTCTCTGACCCTCTCCCATTCATGCTCTTTCTCTCTCTGTCTCAAAAATAAATAAACATTAAAAAATTACAAAAATATAAGAGGGTCTAGTAAACAAGAACTTCTAATAATTTTAAATATTTATGGCCCCAATTTGAAAGTACCCACATATATAAATCAATTAATAACAAACTTAAAGAAACTAATTGATAATTTTACAATAATAGCAGGGGACTTTAAAACCCCATTTACAACAATGTATAGATCATCTAAGCAGATCTACAAGAAAACAATACTTCTGAATGACACTCTTGATCAGCTGGGCTTGACGAATATATTCAGAACATTTCACCCTAAAGCAACAGAATACATATGCTTTTGTAATAGAATTTCTACAGAATAAATCACATACTGGGTCACATATAAGCCCTCAACCAGTACAAAAATATTGAGATCATACCATTCATATTTTCTGACCACAATACTATGAAACTTGAGATCAGACACAAGAAAAAATTAGGAAAGACCACACATACATGGAGAGTAAAAAACATCCTAATAATGACTGGTTAACCAAGAAATTAAAGAAGAAATAGAAAAAAATACATGGAAAGAAATGAAAATGAAAACATGACAGTCCAAAATTCAGCAAAGACAGAAGAGGGAAGAATATAGAAATAGAAGCCTACCTTAAGAACCAAGAAAATTCTCAAATACATAATCTAATTTTACACGTAAAGAATTTGGAAAAAGAACAGCAAATAAAGCCCCAAACCAGCAGAAGAATGGAAATAATAAAGATTAGAAGAGAAATAAATGATATAGAAACAAACAAGCAAAAACTAGTAGAACAAAATAATGAAACCAGGAGCTGGTTCATTGAAAGAATTCACAAAATGGATAAACCATTAGCAAGTTTTGTCAAAAAGAAAAAGGACCCAGGGCGCCTGGGTGGCTCAGTCGGTTGAGCATCCGACTTCGGCTCAGGTCATGATCTCACAGTCTGTGAGTTCGAGCCCCGCGTCGGGCTCTGTGCTGACAGCTCAGAGCCTGGAGCCTGTTTCAGATTCTGTGCCTCCCTCTCTCTGCCCCTCCCCCACTCATGCTCTGTCTCTCTCTGTCAAAAATAAATAAACATTAAAAAAAATTAAAAAAGAAAAAAAAGAAAAAGGACCCAAATAAATAAAATCACGAATGACAAAGAAGAGATTACAATCA
Source organism: Lynx canadensis (assembly GCF_007474595.2). NCBI lineage: Eukaryota > Metazoa > Chordata > Mammalia > Carnivora > Felidae > Lynx > Lynx canadensis. The sequence goes on along the minus strand of NC_044321.2, from coordinate 67,171,772 downwards.
ATACTGAAGAAACACAAACAATAACAGCAGAATATTATGAGATATTTTATGCCGACAAGTTGGGCAGTGTGGAAGAAGTGGACAAATTCCTAGAAACATGTAATCTACCAGAACTGAAACAAGATAAGAGAAAATTTGAATAGACTCATAACCAGTAAAGAAATTGAATCAGTAATCAAAACTCTCCCAACAAACAAGACTCCAGGGCTGGATGGCTTTACAGAAGAATTCTACCAAACATTTAAAGAAGAGTTAATATCTTGGGCAACAGAAAAAATTAGATAAATTCCGAGAAATATAAAACTGACCATGATTGAATTATGATGAAATACAAAAGCCAAACAGACCAATAATGAGTAAGATTGAATCACTAATCAAACACCTCCCTCCCAAAATAAAAGTCCCACAACAAATGGCTTCAATGGTGAATTCTATTAAACATTTAAATAAATACTTAATATGAAAACTTCAAAAGAAATTTAAATAAATTAAATAGGAAGGAAGAGTTTTTATCTCTTTTTATGAGATCAGGGCATAAACCTGATGCCAAAGTCAGTCAATGACACTACAAAAAAAAAAAAAAAATGAAAGCCAACATTCCTGATAAGGCTAGATTTAAAAAATCCTCAACAAAATACTAGCAAACCAAATTCAATAGCACATCAAAAGGATCATATAACATGATTAAGTGAAATTTATCCATAGAATATAAGGATAACTCAACAGGAACTAATCAATAAATATGATACACTACATTAGCAGAATGGAAGACAAAATCATTTGATAATCTCAACAAAACCCAGAAATGTATTTGAAACAATTCAACTCCCTTTAATAATAAAAAAGAAAAAAAAACTTTGAACAAATATATATAGATATAATGTACTTCAACCTAATAAAACTCATATATGGCAAACCCATGACTAGCATTGTGAGCAATGATGAAAAGCTGAAAACTTTTCCTCAAAGATCATAAACCAGACAAGGGCTGTGTTACCACTATTATTCAACATAGTACTGAAGGTCTTAGACAAATTAGGTTAAAAAATAAATAAAAGGCATCCAAATAAGAAAGGAAGTAAGATTCTCTCTGCTTTCAGATGACACTTTTTATATCTAGAAAACACTAAGGACTCCACCAAAACCCTGAGAACTAATGAAGAAATTCAGTTAAATTGCAGGATTCAAAATCAACCTACAAAAATATGTTTCATTTGTACACACTAACTATCTGAAAATAAATGTTCAAAAATCCCATTTATAATAACAACAAATTACTTCAGGATAAATTTAATGAAGAGACTGAAAGATTTGTACATTGAAAACTATAAGACATTGATCAAAGAAATTGTAGATAACACAAATACCTAAACATTATCCCATGTTCAAAAAATGAAAGAATTAATGGTAAAAGGTCAATACTACTCAAAATATATCTAAGGACCAAAGAAGAAACCCTAATGCTAACCCTAACCCTAACCCTAAAGGAAATTAAGATATTTAAATGTTGCTGTAACAATGTCAGAATCATGGTACATAACATGTTGTTATTTTTTTATCTATCATTTTTAACAACAAATTAGACATTTATCCATGAACAAAAGTGCCTTTGTGGGTATTGTGATATCTAGCACCATATTCCAAGGGACCCAAAGGTGGTGTCACTTACCTGTGTATTTGCTACTAGGTAAACAGGCCTTGGTACCATCTATGGAGCCAGCAGAATCAAAGAACCTGCACAGACTTCTCTAGGGAAAGGATCTGGAGAGTGCTTCCCTGGGCAGATACTGACACATGAAACGCAATTTCCAGAAGTCCATCTTCTCTAGGTGAGATTCCAGCATTCAATTTTAGCCCCCTATCTCCTGAAAAAGAAATATGAGCTTGTAGCAGTGGAGATGGTAGTTAGATAAGTTTTCCCTGCACCACCATATCCTTCAAGGAAACATTGCACAGGGATGTTTCATACAGCTGCAATGACCTCTCCTATGTGGAAAAAGGAGATCAATGAGCGAGTGTCTAGCTGTATCAGCCATGCAGGAAGTGGTTGAAATAACCTGTCTCTCTCCTGCCACACCTGAAACATTGAAGTGGAACCTCCATGATTGGGTCAAAGGAGGAGATTAGGAAAAAGCACATAGAAATTTAAAAGGGAATTAAGAGATTGTTTTTATTAGGAAGTCTATACACATGCCTTGGGAAATATTGTAAAACAAATATCTTCTTACCAGGTCTGAATGCAAACTCTAATACACCAAGTGTTAAACCCATACTTCTCTCCACTCTGTGGCTGCTCCCTTGCATATGTTTCTGTTGGGCAATGTCAAAAGAGAGCTATACAGAGATTGTATTTAGAAAACAGATTATAGTCTGGGCAAGGAAGAAAATAGAAACTTGAGCTCTAATGCCACCTTCTAGGAAATAGGAAAAGTTTCCAGCAGGCAACCTGGTGAGTTGTAACAACCAGAGAAGGCATGAAAGCTAAAGAATCTGCCACAAAATGAAGTAAGAGGAGTAGAATGGATGTACCCACAGGAAGACAGAAAATCCCACATAATAACACCACTATCAAACAGAATATTCTATCTGAAGTCAACTAACAAAGATTTAAGGAAGTATCTGCTACTTCAAATGTAAAAGCAGCGATGCAAACCTACAAGGACCATGAAGAATCAAGAAAACATGCCATCACAAAAAGAAAACAATAATTATCCAATAACTGAGCTCAAACGCACAGAATGTTTTGGTTTAGCTAATAAGAAATTTAAAATGTTTGGAAAAACTCAATGATCTACAAGAAAACTCAGAAAGACAAGTCAAACATAAATCTCAAACATATATATGAACAAAATGAGATTTCTACCAATGAGATAGAAATAAAATAGAAAAAAATATAAATTCTTAAAAACTCAAACATAAAATCTGAAATTGAAGAATTCAATGAAAGAAAAAAATGTAATACAGAGCATCTGCAATAGAGTAGAACACACAGAAGATAGAATAAGTGAGTCAGAGGATAAAATTTTGAAATAACTCAAAGGAGAATGACAACAACAAAGCATATAAAAAAGAATAAAAAACCTCTGTGACCATAATATGACATTTCATCAAAAGAGAAAATATTAGAATAATCAGGGCATCAGAAGGAGAAAAGGCTTGAGGAGGGAACAAAAGTTTTATTTAAAGAAATAATGTTAGAGAACTTCCCAAAGTTGGTGAAAAAATGAGATATTCAAGTTCACAAAGCTAATACATTACCCTATTATGTGAATGCAAAAAGACCTTCTTCAAGACATGTTATAATGACACTGACACACACTGTTGCTGTGCACTGAAGAAAAAATTCTCAGACACTTAGTTTGAATGGACGTGCTGGGTTGCCTCTGTCAGTGAAAACAGGAGCGGCTGCAGACTGCACATAGCCTTCATTCAGATAGAAGTATCAAAGTATATCAAAGCAAGGAAAGAAAGCACAGAGGATCTTTAGACATTAGCCAGACATACATCTCACACCTGTGTGAAGGCAAGAAGAGAGTGCATGTGGTTTCAAGGAATGTCAAGGAGTTATAGCAGGTGTTGTATCTTTAGGAGATCATGGGGCTCTGTCCTCAGAATGCTATCACATTTGACAGCCTTGAGACCAGAACATTGCTGATGGTTCAGTGTCTATTCACCCTTCAGGACTTACAATATACTCTCTAAAATTAACTCCACAACACACAAAAAATAAATAAAGAGAAAATTCTAAATGAAACCAGGTTAAAAAGAGTATAACCTACAAAGCAACAACAATTAAAGGTTATCAGCAGGTTTGTCAGCAGAAACTGTACAGACCAGAAGAGACTGGAATGGCACAAACTGTTGAAAAAGAATATTTTCCAGCCAAAAATGCTCTATTCAACAATGTTCTTCAAATATGCAGGTGAACTTAAGACATTCTTAGACAAACAAAAGCTGAGGAAGTATATTACCATTATACCTGCCTTGCAAAAAAGAAAAAAAAAGATTTCTTAAAGCTGAAATAAAAAAAAATTAAATGGGACTACCAAAAATCCAGCAATTCCACTTCTGGAAATATATCTAAAGAAAATGTTGAAATACTAACCCCCAATGTGATGATATTAGGTGTGTAATTTTGGAGGTGATTGGGTCCTCATGAATGAGATTAGTACTCTTGTAAAAGGGATTTCAGGGCGTGCTCTCACATCCTTCTTTTTGTGAGGACACAGTAAGTTGGTAGTCCTTAATCAAGAAGGATCTCACCAGACACCAGCACTTTGATCTTAGAGTTTCAGACTTCACAATTATGGTGAATACATTTATTTTATTTTATTTTATTTATTTTATTTTTTTAAATATGAAATTTATTGTCAAATTGGATTCCATACACCCAATGCTCATCCCAACATGTGTCCTTTTCAATGCCCATCACCCACTCTCCCCTCCCTCACACCCCCCAATCAACCCTCAGTTTATTCTCAGTTTTTAAGATTCTCTTATGTTTTGGCTCTCTCCCTCTCTAACCTTTTTCCTTCCCCTCCCCCATGGTCTTCTGTTCAGTTTCTCAGGATCTATATAACAGTGAAAACATATGGTATCTGTCCTTCTCTTCATGACTTATTTCACTTAGCATAACACTCTCCAATTCCATCCATGTTGCTACAAGAGGCCATATGTCATTCTTTATCATTGCCGCGTAGTGTTCCACTGTGTATATAAACCACAACTTCTTTATCCATTCATCAGTTGATGGACATTTAGGCTCTTTCTGTAATTTGGCTATTGTTGAAAGTGCTGCTATAAACATTGGGGTACAAGTGGCCCTATGCATCAGCACTCCTGTATCCCTTGGGTAAATTCTTAGCAATGCTATTGCTGGGTCATAGGGTAGATCTCTTTTTAATTTTTTTGAGGAACCTCCACACTTTTTTCCAGAGTGGCTGCACCAGTTTGCATTCCCACTAACAGTGCAAGAGGGTTCCTATTTCTCCACATCCTCTCCAGCATCTATAGTCTCCTGATTTGTTCATTTTAGCCACTCTGACTGGTGTGAGGTGGTATCTGAGTGTGGTTTTGATTTGTATTTCCCTGATGAGTAGTGACGTTGGCCATCTGGATGTCTTCTTTAGAGAAGTGTGCAATTTAAAAAATATTGGGCTCCATTCACCAGAAGAGGGTATGATTACCCTAGCCTTCAAATAATATGTATTCAAGTGTCCTTTTCATGAGGATTCTCATTCAGAAGTTTAATCTTGTCATTTTCATTAGCAAAACAACATTTGAATATCTTGGGAAAAGAGAGAAATGAAAGTGTTTTTTCTTTTCCATGCTATTTTAAGTGAAATAATTTAAATGATTATCTTCCATTTATAATTTGAAAATTTGAAAAATCTCTAGTTAATAGATTTTGGGAGAGTGCGGTATGGGATTAACATTTATAAAGAAGCTTATTTGAAACATGAATGTGTAGCTAGTATTTGAGAGTTTATTTTTATTCAGAGTAAAAAACAATAAGGAGAAACATAGGTCCTCTTTTACTGCCTAAGTTATCCACTTATATTTTTCTTCTCATCATGCCCATGGGATTGTCTTACATACTGAAGAATATACATTGTTAAGAACTATTTCCAATTCATCAGTAATAATATCTCACTGGTCAAGCATGAATATAAGTAGTTATAAATAGTGATCTGTTCTCAAATTGACTGTGTTACTTGTTTTTTCCCCTTAGGGAGGGAGAATTGAATTAAGAAATGTGAGTTTTAGCCAGATTCTCATGATCTCAAAATTCTGCATGTCTCTGCTTCTGAAGGTTTTTGTGGATATAATCTCATTTACATAAGTGAACGACTGAAGGAAAGAAAAATAATCCTTAAAAATAGAAAGCAGAACATGTGGTAAAAAAAAAAAAGATCAATGAGTGGAAAATAATAAATACTAAGGTAAATTCTAATTTTAAAATGTTAGATATAACAGTGTCACTGTTCTGTTGTGAGTGGTTATAACTATACTGATAATACATATCTTAAGCGAGGCTTCACTCACATTCTCTGACATAAGATGAGTTAATTTATTTATTTCAAAACTAAATTTGGTTTTCTTTGGGTAAATATCCAGTAGTGCAATTATTGGATCGTATGGTAATTCTATTTTTAATTTTTTGAAGAACCTGCATAGTATTTTCCACAGTGGCTGCACCAATTTGCATTCCCACCAAGAGTGCACAAAGATTCCTTTTTTCCACACTCTCACCAACATTTGTTATTTATTGTGTTTTTTATTTTAGCCATTCTCACAGGTGAAAGGTGATATCTCATAGTGGTTTTAATTTACAGTTACCTGAGTATCAGTGATGTTGAGAATTTTCTTATGTGTCTGTTGACTATCTGTATCTCTTCTTTGGAAAAATGTCTATTCATGATGCTGCCCATTGTTTAACTGGATTATTTGGAAATTTTTGGTGTTGAGTTGTATAAGTTCTTCATATATTTTGGATATTAATTCCTTATCAGATATATCATTTGCAAATACCTTCTCCCTTACACTAGACTGCATTTTTCATTTTGTTTATGGTTTCTTTCTGTGTGCAAAAGCTTTTTATTTTTGTGTAGTCTCAATCATTTAAATTACTTTTGTTCCCATTGCCAAAGGAGATATATCTAGAAAAATGTTTCTATGACGAATGTCAAATAGATTACTGTCTATGTTTTCTTCTAGGAATTTCATGGTTTCAGTTCTCGTATCTAGGTCTTTAATCCTTTTTATTTTTGCCTATGGTATAAGAAATTAATTCAGTTTCATTCTTTTGCATGTAGCAGTAGTGGGAGGAGAAGGAAAACAGATAAAAGGAATGAAGAGTGCACTTATGTGGATAAGTACTGAGAAATGTAAAGAGTTGTTGAATCATTATATTGTAATCATGAAACTAATAAAATGATGTATGTTCATTATATTTCAATTAAACAAACAAACAAAATGAATGTAGCAGTAGGTCAGTTTCCAAGAATCGACAGCAAAAATAAAACATTAAATTACATCATTTTAATTCAACATTTAAAAGACAAATATATGAGGCATAGTGAAAATGGTTTCTAATAGATTTTCAAAATGTGAGAAAATATTTTCCAAATATGATGAATCTTATAAGATTATTCAATAACAAATGGGAACACTTCTGCAAGGTGGATGCAATAAAATAATTTCAAAATATACTTCATGTAAAAAAAACACAGAAAACAAAATGTACTTCCTGTAGTTAAAAGTTTTGAGTTATTTAAGATTGATCACAAAAATGTTGGTGAACACCTACCAAGTTAGAACACCTACCAAATGATTACCTAAAATCATTTAAGATAGGTTGGCCTTTCTGGTATTAACTGATCAACAGTTCCAGATATTCCTGACTGTGGTCTATATAAAGTGATCAAGGTAAATTTAAAAAAAAAACTATACTACGATGCAATCTTGATTGACACTGATGAATATTGGAACTATCTTTCTACTTAGTTCTATGATAGTCATGGTTTTGTGAAAATTATTCCAAAGGATGATCTATTCATTAGGATCTGTTCTGAGTTTGTACAATTTGACCCATAAATTTCTTTTTTTCGCTGAAAATAAAGATCATAACAAATTTATCAGTGGCATACACAACATAATATTTAAAAATATTAGTGATTATTTATGCACTTGATCTCACATGATCTCACATGATCTTTTTTTTTCTGTGTGGGCACATCCCTGTGTTTCTTTGTATGTTCAAACTTCCTCTTTCTATAAGGATACCAATCAGATTGAATTAAGATATTCTAATGGCTCCATTTTATCTTAATAACCTCTTCAATGGTTCTATCTCTAAATACACTAACATTGTGAAGTATCCTGGGTTAGGGATTCAACAGATTAATTTTTGTGGAAACACAATTCATTCCATAAAAAGGACCCACAGAAAAAAGTAATTATTAGGCTACTTTTTGGTCTGTTTTTCTTAACAGACTTATTGAGATTTAGTTTTTATTAACAGATTTGTTGAGATTTAGTTAACTTTAAATACAAAATGCATATTAATATTGTTCAACTTGATGAGATTTTATTTATTTGATGTATTTGAGGTAAATTAAGCCATTGCCTCTATCAAGACACTGAACATATTGATCACTCTGAACAGTTTGCTCTTGTCATTTTTTAATCTGTCTCTTCTCTTCTCCCTCATTTCCCAGACAACCAGTGACTTGCTTTCTATCATTATAAATTAGTTTCTATTTCTAGAATTTTATTTAAAGGTTGTCACACATCATGAACATTTTTGTATGGTTTCAGCATATTTTTTTAGGTTCATCCATGTTATAACACATGTCAATACTTCATTTCTTTTTAAAACGGGCAGAACTGTGCTCACTTTGGCAGCACATATACTAAAATTGGAACGATACAGAGAAGATTAGCATGGCCCCTGCGCAAGGATGACACGCAAATTCGTGAACCGTTCCATATTAAAATAAAATAAAATGGGCAGAACTAAATAGAAATTTCCAAAGAGGAGCTCAAAATGTTCAACACATGAGAAGTTGCTTAACATCATTAATCATCAGCAAAATGTAAATCAAAACCAGTGAGTTATTACCTACTTAATGCCTGTTTGAATAAATATAATCAAGAAGATTAGAAACAAGTGCTTGTGAGGATGTGGTGCAAAGTGAACACTTATACACTGTTGGTGACAGTGTAAATTTCTTCAAACTCGATTGAAAACAATATGAAAATTTCTCAAAAAAATAAAGAGATCCAACATAAAATCCAGCAATTTCACTTCCGGGTATATATAAAAAGGAAGTGAAAACAGAATTTGGACAAGATACCTGCACTCCTATGGTTATTACAGTGTTATTCATAATATCAAGATATGTAAACAATCCATATGCCCACCACTGAATAAAGGAATAAAAAAGATGTGATGCATATACACAACAGAATACTATTCTGCCATGGAAAAGAAGGGTGTATTTAATTTGCAAACATGTAAATGGATATTGAGCACATACTAAGCAAGATATGCCAGACAGGGAAAGACATGTACTACATGGTATCACTAATATGTGAAATCTTTTTTTAAAATTTTTAAAATTTAAATCCAACTTAGTTAATATAGAGTATAATAATGATTTCAGGAATAAAATTTAGTGATTCATTAACTTACATATAACACCCAGAGTTCATCCCAACAAGTGCCCTCCTTTTTTTTTTTTTTTTTTAATTTTTTTTCAACGTTTATTTATTTTGGGGACAGAGAGAGACAGAGCATGAACGGGGGAGGGGCAGAGAGAGAGGGAGACACAGAATCGGAAACAGGCTCCAGGCTCTGAGCCATCAGCCCAGAGCCCGACGCGGGGCTCGAACTCACGGACCGCGAGATCGTGACCTGGCTGAAGTCGGACGCTTAACCGACTGCGCCACCCAGGCGCCCCAACAAGTGCCCTCTTTAATGTCCATCACCCATTTAACCCATTCCCCCACCCAAACCCCACCAGCAGCCCTCAGTTGGTATTCTGTATTTAAGTCTCTTATAGCTTGCTTCACTCTTTGTTTTTATCTTATTTTTGCTTCCCTTCTCTATATTCATCTGTTTTGTTTCTTAAATCCCACATATGAGTGAAATCATATGATATTTGTATTTTAATTTGTCTTTTCTGACTTATTTCACTTAGCATAAGATACTCTAGTTCCATCCATGTTGTTGTAAATGGCAATATTTCATTCTTTTAATCACCAAGTAAGATTCCAGCGTATATCTCTATCATTTTCTCTTTCACCATTCATCAGTTGATGGACATTTGGGCTCTTTCCATACTTTGGCTATTGTTGATAGTGCTACTATAACCATCGCGGTACATGTGCCCCTTTGAATCAGCATTTTTGTATCCTTTGAATAAATAGCTAGTAATGCAATTGCTGGCTCATAAAGTAGTTCTTTAAAAAAATTTTTTTAAATATTTATGTATCTTTGAGAGAGAGAGCATGTGCAAGGGAGGGACCGAGATAGAGGGAGATACAGAATCTGAAGCATGCTTCAGGCTCAGCTGCCAGCACAGAGCCTGATGTGGGGCTCAAACCCCTGAACCACAAGATCGTGAACTGATCCAAAGTCAAACGCTTAGCCGACTGAGCCCCCCAGGTGCCCCATATTTTTAATTTTTTAAGGAACCACCATCCTGTTTTCCAAAGTGGCTGCACCGGTTTGCATTCGCACTAGCAGTGTAAAAGGCTTCCTCTTTCCCACATCTTTGCCAATATCTGTGGTTGCCTGAGGTGTTAATTTTAGCCATTTTGACATGAGGTGGTATCTCACTGTAGTTTTGATTTGTATTTCCTTGATGATAAGTGATGTTGAGCCTGTTTTCATGTGTCTGTTAGCCATCTGTATGTCTTCTTTGGAGAAGTGTCTATTCATGTCTTTTGCCCATTTCTTCACTGGATCATTTGTTTTTTGAGTGTTGAGTTTGATAAGTTCTTTATGGATTTTGGATACTAACCCTTTATCTGATATATCATTTGTGAGTATCTTCTTCCGTTTGGTCGCTTGCTTTTAGTTTTGATGACTGTTTTCTTCGGTGTGCAGAAGCCTTTTAACTTGATGAGGTCCAAATAGTTCATTTTTGCTTTTGTTTCCCTCTCCTCTGGAGATATGTCAAGTAAGAAGTTGATGCACCGAGGTCAAAAAGGTTGTTACCTGTTTTCTCCTCTAGAATTTTGGTGGCTTCCTGTCTTACATTTATGTCTTTCATACATTTTGAGTTTATTTTTGTGTATGGTGTAATAAAGTGGTCTAAGTTCATTCTTCTGCATGTCACTGTTTAGTTTTCCCAACACCATTTGCTGAAAAGACTGTCTTTTTTCCATTGGATATTCTTCCCTGTTTTGTCAAAAATTAGCTGGCCATATGTTTGTGGGTCCATTTCTGGGTTCTCTATTCTGTTCCACTGATCTGTGTGTCTGTTCTTGTGCCAGTACCATACTGTCTTGATGATTACACCTTTGTAATACATCTAGAAGTCCGGAATGATGCCTTCAGCTTTGATTTTCTTTTTCAACATTGCTGTGGCTATTCAGGGTCTTTTCTGCTTCCATACAAATTTTAGAATTATTTGTTCCAGCTCTGTGAAGAATGCTGGTGTTATTTTGATAGACATTGCATTGAATATGTAGATTGCTTTGGGTAGTATTGACATTTTAACAATATTTGTTCTTCTGATCTATCAGCATGGAATGCTTTTCCATTTTTGTGTGTGTCTGTGTCTTCTTCAATATATTTCATAAGGTTTCCATAGTTTTCAGTGTCTAGTTTTTTCAGCTCTTTGATCAGGTTTATTCCTAGGTATTTTATGGGTTTTGGTAGAATTGTAAATTGGGTCATTTCCTTGATTACTTTCTGTGGCTACCTTATTGGTATATAGAAATGCAGCCAATTTCTGTACTTTGATCTTATATCCTGCAACTTTGATGAATTCATGTATCAGTTCTAGCAGTTTTTTGGTGGAGTCTTTTGGGTTTTCTTCACAGAGTATCATTTCATCTGTGAAGAGTGAATGTTTTACTTCCCCCTTGCTGATTTGGATGCCTTTATTTCATTTGTTGTCTGATTGCTGAGGCTAGGACTTTGAACACCATGTTGAATAACAGTGATGAGAGTGGACATCCTTGTCATGTTCCTGACCTTAGGGGTAAAGCTCTCAGTTTTTCCCCCATTGTAGATGATATTAGTTGTATATATGGCCTATATAATGTTGAGGTATGTTCCTTCTATCCCTACCTTCTCGATGGTTTTATGAAGAAAAGATGCTGTACTTTGTCAAATGCTTTCATTTGCATCTATTGAAAGGATCATGTTGTTCTTATCCTTTCTTTTACTCATTTGATGTATCACATTGATTGATGTGTGGGTATTGAACCAGAGTTGCATCCCAGGAAAAAATTCCACTTTACCATGGTGAATAATTCTTTTAATGTATTGTTAGATCTGGTTTGCTAGTATCTTGTTGAGAATTTTTACATTCATGTTCATCAGAGAAATTGGTCTGTAGTTCTCCTTTTTTAATGGGGTCTTTTACTGATTTTGGAATCAAGGTAATGCTGGCCTTGTAGAATGAGTTTGGAAGTATTCCTTCCATTTCTATATTTTGGAACAGGTTCAAAAGAATAGGTGTTAACTCTTTTTTAAATGTTTGGTAGAATTGCCCTGGAATGATAACTGGCCCTGATCTCTTGTTTGTTGGGAGATTTTTTATTACAGATTAATTTCTTTCCTGGTTATGGATGTGTTCCAATTTTATATTTCTTCCTGTTTCAGTTTTGTTAATGTTTCTATTATTTTTTTTCTATTTCTTACAGATTGCTCAATTTGTTGGCATACAATTGCTCATAATATTCTCTTATTATTGTTTGTATTTCTGCAGTGTGGGTTGTGATATTTCCCTTATATATGTGATTTTATTTATTTAGTTCCTTTCCTTTTTCTTTTTTATCAAACTATCTAAGGGTTTATCAATTTTGTTAATTCTTGCAATAAGCCAGCTACTGGTTTCATTCACCTGTTCAACTGTTTTTTCTTATCATTGATTTCTGCTCTAATCTTTATTATTTCATGTCTTCTGCTGGTTTGGGGCTTTATTTGCTCTTCTTTTTCCACCTCTTTTAGGTGCTAGGTTAAGTTTTATATTTGAGACCTTTCTTACTTCTTTAGAAAGGCCTGGATTGAATCTATTTCCCTATTATTACTGCCCTTATTGCATCCAAGAGTGTTTGGACTGTCGTGTTTTCATTTTCCTTGGCTTCCTTTGTAGTTTTTAATTTATTCTTTAATTTCTTGTTGAACCAATTCATTCTTTAGTAGGATGTTATTTAATCTCCAAGTATCATGGTCTTTCCAATTTTTTTTTAATCTTGTGGTTTGAGTTTCATAGCGTTGTTTTCTGAAAATATGCAGGGTATGATCTCAATCGTTTTGTAAATGTTGAGTGCTGATTTTTGACCCATTATGTGATCTATTCTGGAGAATTCTCCATATGAATTCAAGAAGAATGTGTATTATGTTGCTTTAGGATGAAATATTCTGAATATATCTGTTAAGTCCATCTGGTCCAGTGTGTCATTCAAAGCCATTGTTTCCTTGTTGATCTTTTTACATGATCTGTCCATTGTTGTAAGTGGGGTGTTGAAGTCCCCTACTATTATGGTATTATTATCAATGAGTTCCTTTATGTTTGTGATTAATTGATTTACATATTTAAGTTCTCCCATTTTGGGGGTATAAATGTCTACAATTGTTAGATATTCTTGGTGGATAGACCCCTTAATTATGATATAATGCCCTTCTTCATCTCTTGTTACAGCCTTTACTTTAAAATCTAGTTTGTATGATATAAGTATGGCTACTCCAGCTTTCTTTTGATCTTCATTAGGATGATAGATGGTTCTCAATCCCCTTGCTTTCAATCTGCAGGTGCCTTTAGGTCTAAAATGGGTCTCTTGGAAGCAGTAGATAGGGTCTTGTTTTCTTATCCATTCTGATACCCTGTGTCTTATGATTGGAGCATTTAGTCTTTTACATTTAGAATGAGTACTGAAATATATGAATTTAGTGCCCTTGTATTGCCTGTAGAGTTTGTACTTCTGGTGATGTTCTTTGGTTCTTCCTAGTCTTTGTTGCTTTTGTTCCTTTTTGTTTTGTTTGTCTTTTCTCCACTCAAATATTCTTTCTTAAAATTTCTTGCAGGGCTGGTTTAGTGGTCATGAAGTGTCATAGACTCTAAGTCTAAAGTTCTCTCCTGTCTAGCCAGAGAGCAGGATGCAGGATTAAAATGTGAGAGATGGCTAATGTCTGGGAAAAGACAAGAGCCCTGAATAAGGGTCACTGCCCAGTTTTTATTAGGATCAGAAGGTTTACAAACATGGTGATGGATGTGCACAAGGAGACAATGAAATTGTGAACATTAACTTGGGGACGTGAGGGAAAGGGGATCTTGAAGATATTCAGGGTTAAGGGTTTGAGTTAATACAAAACAAATTCCTGGCACCAGGCAGTGGGGCAGAAGTTTGTTTACAGCAGACATGAGGCACCACCTCTGTTTATCTTAGCTAGCCTAGGGGATGAGACAGGTAGGACACATGACCTCAGGGTAAACAAGGCACCTTTTCCTTTGTTAATCATCTCTGCTCTGGGCAGCTTCACCTGCTGCATAGCAGTCTATAGCCCTATATACCTGTTTACCTAACTTGGTCCTTCCCTTCTGTGAAAGCAGCTTTCTGCTATAGTACTAAATTGGGGGGGGGGGGGCTCTTCTTCCCTGAGCACTTAATCTTGTTTACCTTATATACTTTTGTATTGGGGGCCTTAGACCCCCCTCTCTATTCTGAGGCTCTGGCCCCTCCTTATTTTACTCTAGGGGTCTTATCTTGTTTACCCAAACTTGGGTAAGAGCACCCTATGTCTTTGTAATTCTTTATGCCTTGTTAACCCATTTGTGTGAGCCCAGGGAATTTCTAAGCTTATTCCCCACAATGAACTCCTTTTGTTTTTATTTGGGAAACTATCTCTCCTATTTTGAACGAGTGTCTTGCTGGATAAAAAATTTTTGGCTGCATATTTTTCTGATTCACCACAATGAATATATCCTGCCTCTCCTTCCTGGCTGACCAAGTTTCTGTGGATAGGTCTGCTGCAAAACTGATGTGTCTTCCCTTATAGGTTAAGGACTTTGTTTTTTTCATTTCTGCTTTAGTAGTTATTTCCTTGTCTGTGTATTTTGGTGAATTTGATTATGATATACTTTGGAGATTATCGGGGTTTTTTTGATCCAATAGGAGTTCTTTGTGATTATTGGATTTTGATGTCTGTGCATTTCCTCAGATTAAGAAAGTTTTCCACTATAATTTGCTCACACAACCCTTCTGCCCTTTTTTCTCTCTCTTCATCTTCTGAGACTCACATGATTCAGATGTTATTCCTTTTTAAAAGCCACTGAGTTCTCTAAGCCTCATGATCTTTTGCCTTTTATTCCCTTTTTTATACTTTATTATTCTCCATAATTTTATCTTCTATATCAATGATTTGCTCTCATGCTTCATCCATCCTTGCTGTCATGGCATCCATTTGAGATTGCATCTCTGTTATAGCATTTTTAATATCAACCTGACAAGATTTTATTTCTTTTATCTCCACAGAAAGAGATTCTCTTGTGTTTTCTATGCTTATTTCAACCCTAGCTAGCATTACGATTGTGGTTCTAAATTCTATTTGACATCTTACTTATATCTGTGTTTATTAAGTTCCTGGGGTCATTTCTTCCTGTTCTTTCTTTAGGGGTGAATCCTTCATTTTGTCATCTTAGTGGAAGAAAATATTTAATAAAATAAACATTAAAATTAAAAAATGAATAACAAAAGAAAAAATCAAGTAAAGGAAGCTAGATCCTAGGTGTGTTTTGGTCTGCGTTTTGAAAGAAGCTTGATAGAATAGAGAAAAAAGGGTAAGAAAAGAAAAAAATGGTAAGAAAACAATTTAATATATATATATATATATATGTAGTTAGAAAAAAAGTAAATAAAGAAAATGAAATAGAATAAAAAATAAATTATAAGAGTAAAAAATGATTTCTTCTCTTTCTGTATCCAAGAAAGAGAAAGAAAAGAAAGAAAAAAATAAAATGATTTAAGCAAAAAATAGAAGCAATGAAAATGAACAAATAAATGAACCAGCAAAGAGAATGAAACCTGAATGAAGTTACATCCAGTTTCCCCTAGAACTGAAACTATGAAGCACTCTATAGTTCGTATACTAAAAGTTAAAATTAAAAAAATCAAATACAGGGGCGCCTGGGTGACTCAGTCAGTTAAGCATCTGACTTCAGTCATGATCTCATGATTTGTAAATTTGAGCCCAGCCTCAGGCTCTGTGATGACAGCATAGAGTCTGGAGCTGCTTTGGATTCTGTGCCTCCCTCTCTCTCTGCTCCTCCCTCGCTGATGCTCTATCTCTCTCTGTCTCTCAAAAATAAATGAGCATTAAATTAAAAGAAAATCAAATACAATTCATCAAATTAATAGATGAAAAAAGAAAAAAAAAGGTATATGATCAGAAAAAATCATTTGACAAAATTAAACCCCCATTCATGACAAAAGTTCTCAGCAACTAGAATTAGAAAGGCATTTTTTCAACCTGATAAGGTCATCCATGAAAAAATCTACAACTAAAATTATATTACATTATGAAAGAATACATATTTTCACCCTAAAATCAAGAACAAGACACAAAAGTCATATCTCTCTACTTTTATTTCATATTGTCCTGGAGGTCATAGTCAGTGTAATAGAAAAGAAACACAAATAAAGGACATAAATATTAGAAAAGATTAAAACTATTTTAAATATAATGCATGGCTGTCTATGTAAAGAACTCATCAGGACTCCAGAAAAGCTACTAGAATTATGTGAGCTTTGCAAGAGTTCAGGATATATGGTCAATATGCAAAAATCAATTCAGGTATGTTTCATATACTAGCAACATACAATTAAAAATTAAAAAAATATTGCTTTCAGTAGTTTTAAAAATATGAAATGCTCAAGGTTAAAATTTGTTGAAAGATATACATGACTGATATAATGATAACAAGAAAACATTGCTGAGAGAAATTTAGAAAACCTTAAATAAATAGAAATAGAAATCTGTGGTCATGGATCAGACAACTTAATGTTGTGAGGAAATTTATTCTCCACAAATTGATCTATAGAGTCAATGTGATCACAATTACAATATCAGAAGGCTATTTTTGTAGAAATCACCCAGCTGGATTTAAATTGTATATGAAAATGCAAAGACATGTAACACCTAAGAAATTCTGAAAATAAAGAGAACAAAGTCAGAGAGCTTTGACTGCCTAACTAATATCAAGGCTTATTATAAAACTACAGTAATCAAGAATAGTACTTTAATGGTATAAGGTTAGACATATAGATCAATTCAACAGAGAAGAGAATCTCTTAACAGACACAAATATATATGGTGAATTGATTTTCAATGAAGGTGCTAAAGCAATTCAAAGGCAAAGGGTAATCTGTCAAGAAATAGTGATTGAGGGGAACATGGGTAGCTCAGTTGGTTAAGCATTCAGCTTTGAATGTGGCTCAGGTTATGATCTCATGGTTTGTGAGTTCAATTCCCACATCAGGCTCTGCGTTGACAGTGTGGAGCCTGCTTGAGATTCTCTCTCTCTCTTTGTTTCTGTCTCTCTGTCCCTCCCCTGCTTGTGCTCTATTTCTCTCTGTCTCTCTGTCTGTCTCTCTCTGGATGGTGCTGTTTTCATAACTAAAGTTGGTCTTTGCTGATGGGTGAGGGAGAAATGGCATGGCCTCTTTCTCTTGTCCCTAGAGTGGGACATTCACACGTCACCCCTCTTCAGGAAGCCTTCACAGAAGAGTATACTATCACGTCTTTTGTGTCCTTGGTTTCTACCCAATTCATAACTTTACCCTGTTTTATCTCAAATGCATGGCTAGGTTTCAAAACTCCAAATTTTAGAGATCCATGGGGTGCAAACCCACACTGATCATCTGTGGGCAGGTCTCATTGCACTGTGGGCAGTGCCAGTTTCTCCCAGAAATTTTTTTTGTGTGGCTGCACAGTTGTTTGGAGTTTATGGGTAAAGTGCAGAAAAAAGGTGGCAGCAATCCTTGGTGCACCTTTTTTTCTGCACTTTACTACTGCCTTCATCTGGTGTCTTTGTTCTTATGCTAGGGATCAGGAAAGCATGTTGTCCCTGCTGGTTCTTTTGTCTCTGGAGAGGCTGTGCCACCACTCCCAAATACACTCCAAGCAGGGGAACTCTTTTTCCCCTTACAACCCAGGGGATCCTCAGACCACGCTGCCCACTCCTGAGTTTCTGCCCTCCTTCCCATTAGTTCACCATTAAGCCCACCAGACATGGCCCTGGTGATGGCCATGGTGATGGCACAGACCTCCAAATTTCATAATTTGCACTCCAGTGCTTATAGCAACTTGAGGTATTCAGCCCTACTCCTTTCCCTTGTCAATTATTTTGGGGAAGAGTTTTTCTTGTGCAATCCCCTGTACACACTTTCATTCTCTCTCTTGCACCTCTCTCTATGATCATATCTCCCTCACCTTTGTAGCTCCTGCAGATCTTTTCTCCCCCTAATAAATTCTCTGCAGCTCCTACCTGCCACAATGGCCATTTTTCTACCTCTAGTTGCATAGTTGTGCTCTCCCAGTCCTCAGATAGATTTCTTTTGGTTTTACTCTCTCAGTCATCAGATCGATTTCTTGAGTGTTCCTATGCTAAGTGATTTGACACTTATCTAGCTGTGTTCAAGGGACAATACATGGTTAGGCTACCCGTACTCCTTTGCCATCTTAACTCTTGTATTATTGATTTTAGTCATCTGACAGATGTGAGTTGATGTCTCATTGTAGTTTTTACTTGCATTTCCCTGATGATCGGTGACACTGAACATCTTTTCATGTCTCTGCTGGCCATCTGTATGTTTTCGTTGAAAAAAAAAAAGTATGTTCATGTTTTCATGTTTTCTTCCCAGTTTTTATTGGATTATTCATTTGTGTGGTGTGGAGTTTCATAAATTCTTCATATATAGTGGATACTATCCCTTTATCATAAATATCTTCTCTAATTCAATTGACTTTTCCTTCACTGTGCAGAACCTTTTTATTTTGATGAAGTCCCAATAGTTTATTTTTGCTTTTTCTTTCCCCCTTGCCTCAGGGCACATATATAGTAAGAAGAAGTTGTTATGGCCAATGTCAAAGAGGATGCTCTCTGTGTTCTTCTCTAGGATTTTTATGGTTTCAAGTCTCACATTTAGGACTTTAATCAATTTCGAATTTATTTTTGTGTATGGCATAAGAAAGTGGTCCAGTTTCATTCTTTTGCATGTTGCTGTCAAATTTTCCCAGCACCATTTGTTGAAGAGATTGTCTTTTCCCATTGAATATTCTTTCCTGATTTGTCAAAGATTGATTGACCATCTAGTTGTTGGTTCATTTATGTGTTTTCTATTTTGTTCCATTGATCTATGTGTTTAGTTTTTTGCCAGGACCATACTGTCTTGATTACTAAAGCTTTGTAATGTAACCTGAGTCTGGAATTTTGATGCCTCCAGCTTTCATTTTCTTTTTCAAAGTTGCTTTGGCTATCAGGGTCTTTTATGATTCCATGCAAATTTTAGGATTGCTTGTATGAGCTCTGTGAAAATGCTTTTGGTATTATGATAGATATTGCATAAAATGTGGAGATTGTGTCGCATAATATAGATATCTTAATATTTGTTCTTCCAATCCATGAGCATGGAATGTCTTTTCATTTCTTTGTGACTTCTTCCATTCCTTTCATTATTGCTTTCATGTTTTCAGAGAAAACTTCTTTCACCTCTTTGGACAGGTTTATTCCTAGGTATTTAATGGGTTTTTGTGCAATTATAAATGGTATTCATTCTGTACTTTCTCTTTCTGGTGCAACATTATTGATGTATAGAAATGCAACAGATTTCTCAATGCTGATTTTGTATACTGCAATTACACTGAATTTATTTATCTTTCTAGTAGATTTTTGGTGAAGTCTTTTGGGTTTGTGAATATATATATATATATATATATATATGATGTATATGTATATGATGTATATGTGGTTGTATATATTATATATACAACACCTAGACCTAGGTGTGTGTGTGTGTGTGTGTGTGTGTGTGTGTATAATATATTATATATTATATATACCTACACCTAGAGAGAGAGAGAGACACACACACAGTCATGTCATGTGCAATGAAAATAGGAAAATTTTACTTCTCTCTTGCTGATTTGGATGCCTTGTATTTCTTTTTGTTGTCTTATTGCTGTGGCCATTACTATGTTAAATAGAAGTGATGAAAATGGACAACCCTGCTTTGTTGACTATAAAGGAAAAGCCCTCAGTTTCTCCCCCACTGATTATGGTATTCGCTGTGGATTTTTCATATATAATCTGTATTACATTGAGGTATGTTCCTTCTAACCCTACTTTGTTGAGGGTTTTTAACATGAATTGATGTTGTACTTTGTCAAATTATTTTTGTACATCTACTGAAAGGATCATAAGGATCTTATCCTTTCATTTCATAATGTGGTGTATCACATTCATTGATTTTCAAATATTGAAACACCCTTGCCACCCATGAACAAGTCCTACTTGATCATGGTGAATGACTGTTTTAATTTATAGGTGGATTTGATTTGGTAGTATTATGTTAAGAATATTTGCATCCATGTTCATCACGGATATTCATCTGTAGTTCTCTTTTTTAGAGAGTGGCCTAGAGTGGCCTCATAGAATTAATTTGGAGTTTCTTCTTCCCTTTTTAGTTTTTGGAATACTTTGACAAGTGTAGGTATGAACACTTCTTTAAAGGTTTGGGTGGAATTTGCTTGTGAATACATCTGGTCTTGGATTTTTTATTTTGTTTTTGGGAATTTTTTATTACTGATGCAAGTTCATTAATGGCTATTGGTATATTACACTTTTCTTTAACTTTATGTTTCAAATTTAATAATTTATTTCTTTCTAGGAAGTTATCCATTTCTTCTAGGTTGTCCCGGTTGGAACATACAGTTTTTCATATTATTCTTTTGTTATTGTTTGTATTTCTGTGGTGTAGTATGTTATTTTTTCCTCACATTTCTGATTTCATTTATTTGATTCTTTCCACTTTTCTTTTTGATACATTTGACCAAAAGTTCATCAATTTTGTTATTATTTTCAAAGAACCAGTTACTGGTTTCATTTATCTGTTCTATTGCATTTTAGTCTCTATAACATTAGTTCTGCTTTTATTTGTATCATATCCTTCCTTCTGCTGGCTTTGGGCTTCGTTTGTTGTTTTTTTTGCTAGCTCCTTTAGGTGTAAGATTAAATTGTTTATTTGAGACTGTCTTGCTTCTTGTAGTAGGTTTATATTACTCTTAGGATCGCTTTTCTTGCATCACATAAGTTTTGGAGTATTGTGTTTTCATTTTCATTTGTTTGCATGCATTTTATTTATTCTTTGATTTCCTGGTTGACTCATTCATTGTTTAGTAGGATGTGGTTTAACCTCTATGTATTTGTGGTCTTTACAGATTTTGTCTTGTGGTTGAATTCTAGTTTCATAACACAGTGGTCAGAAAAATTGCATGGATGATTTCAATCTTTTTGTATTTGTTGATTCTTGTTTTGTGGACTAATATGTGATATATTTTGGAGAATGTTAAATGTGCACTTGAATGGAATGTATATTTTGCCATTTTAAGATGGAATGTTCTTAATGTATCTGTTACATCCATCTGGTCAAGTGTGGCATTCAAAGCCATTGTTTCCTTGTTGATTTTCTGTTTAGATGATCTGTCCATTGGTGTAAACATCCTTTACTATGTTTGTATTATTATTTATTAAATTACTTCATGTTTGTTATTGTTATATATATTTTGGTGCTCCCATGTTAATTGCATAGATATTTACAATTGTTAGGTATTTTGTTGGACTGTGCCCTTTGTTATTATATTGTGTCCTTTTTGTCTCTTGTTACAGCCCTTGTTTTAAAGTTTAAGTATTTCTACTTAGACTTTCATTTGATACTCATTTGTGTGATAAAAGTTTCTCCATCCTCTCACTTTCAATCTTCAGATGACTTTAGGTCTAAAATGAATCACCTGTGGGCAGAATATAGATAAGTCATGCTTTTTCCTTTTAACCATTCTGACACCCTATGTCTTTTGATTGGAATATTTACTCCATTCACATTCAAACTAATTATTGATAAATATGTGTTTATTGATATTTTATTACTTACTTGTTTTGTCATTGTTTCTGGGCATTTTCTCTTTTATTTTCGTGTGTTTGTTAATTTTGGTCTCTGCGTTACACTCAAGAAGTCCTCTTTATTATTTCTTCAGGGCTGTATTAGTGGTCTCAAATTCCTTTAATTTGTGTAGTTGGGGGAGGGTACTCTATTTCTCCTTCTATTCTGAATGATAGTCTTGCTAGATACAGTATTGTTGGCTGCAGATTTTTCCCATTCAACACATTGAATATATCATGCCACTCCCTTTAGGCTTGCCCTGTTTATGTTGAGAAACCTCTAGCTAGCTTCATGGGTCTTAACTTGTAATTAAGGACATATTTTGTTTTCTTGCTTTCAACATTGTTTCTTTATCACTATATTTTGTTAATTTAATTACAATATGTTTTGATGCTTTTTATGATTTTGATGGGATTTCTCTGTGCTTCCTGCATCTGGATGTATCTGTCCTCAGATTAGGGAGGTTTCCAGCTATTATTTATTCAAATAAATTTTCTGCTTGGTTTTCTCTTTCTTCTTTTTCTGGGACTTTAATAATATGAATTTTGTTATGCTTTATAGGGTCACTTTTTTCCCTCAGTCTATTCTCATATTGCATAATTCTTTCTTTTGTTCTGCTTCATGACTTTCCATTACTTTGTCTTCTAGGTCATTAATTAGTTCCTTTGCTTCTTCTAGCCTGCTGTTCATTGCATCAAGCATTTTCTGATTTCATTTACTTCCCTCTTCACCTTTGATTGATTTTTTCAAAGTCTTTATCTTTGTTGTACATGTCTCACTGATGTCTTCTATTCTTTTCTCAAGCCCAGCATGTACCTTTATGATTGTGGCTTTATATTCTCCATCGTACATGTTCCTTATGTCAGTTTTGCTTAAAACTCTGGCCATGGCCTTATTTATTCTTTCCTTTGGGATAAACTCCTCCATCTTTGCATTTTGTCTAAATCTCTGCCTTCCTCTCTGTGTGAGAAAAGCCAGTTATATCCCCTGCTCTTGGAAATAATTGCCTTAAGAAGGGTCATGAAGTGCCCAGACCCTGTCACTTCATCGTGTGTCCTCTGGTGTGTGCTGGGTTATATCTGATGTTTTACTTTGTCTGCTCTATCCTTCAGGACAGTTATCTGTAGTCTCTTCTTGCCTGCTGTGGGCATTGTCGTTTCTTGGCCTAAATGTGATGAGTTTTATTATGTTTTTTTAAAATATTTTTTGTTTATGTATTTTTGAGAGAGAGAGAGAGAGCAGGGGAAAGGCAAACAGAGAGAGAAAAGGAAAGAGAATCTCAAGCAGGCTCCACACTGCCATCATGGAGTCCAACATGGGGCTTAAACCCATACACAGCAAGGTCGTTACCTGAGCCAAAATGAAGAGTCAGACGCTTAACCAACTGAGCCTCTGAAGCACCCCTGAATGTGATTAGTTTTAACTAGTTGTGCTCTGGTCTGCTTGCGAAATTACAGATGACACCACCTCCACCATAACTGAACTCCTTTAGAACTCTCTGATCTGAAGTTGTGGTGTGTACAGGGGTTTGTGCTGGTCTTCTTGAGGCAGGGGTGGGGGGTTGGTTCTACCACTCTGTGACTGATACAAGGGTGAATATAAAGGGCTATCCCAAAAGAGTGCACTGGGGTGGGGCTTGGTTATGCCAGTTAGGTAGCCACTGTTGACACTGCATTGCTTTCTCAAGTTAGTTTTGTGTTTATGCTGAGGGGAAGGGGAGGTAAATGGCATGAAGAAGTTATTTTTTTTTTCTCCTGGATGGGTGTCTTCGTGAAGGCTGCCTCTCAAGGACATGCTCTGAAAAGTGCAAATAATCTCCTTACTGTGTGCTGCAGGTGTTCTGCAGATGAGTGTTCTGAGTCCCCAAGTTATTTGTCTGCCTTCTCTCCAGGGGCAGTACAGAGCCCTCTGGGCTCTATCCCAGCCAAGCCTGCTGACCTTTGAAATTCTAGACTTTAAGCCCTGCTGGCTGCAAGAACTCAACAAATGTAGCCACTCTCATTTTCATGCCAATGGCTTTGAGGAAACTTTCTCCTTGTGCATTTATCTGTGTGCTCCTCCCTCTCCCACCCTTCTCTGTACCACAGCTCCCTCCCCTCCACAGCATCTGTCATCTTTTTCACCCTAAACCACATCTCTGCCTTTCCTGCCTTCTTTGATGTGGCCTCTTCTTTTTTTTTTTATTTTCAACTTTTCAACTATAATTTGATGACTTTTTTCCTATTTTCCTTTTTTTTTCAATATATGAAATTTATTGTCAAATTGGTTTCCATACAACACCCAGTGCTCATCCCAAAAGGTGCCCTCCTCAATACCCATCACCCACCCTACCCTCACTCCCATCCCCCATCAACCCTCAGTTTGTTCTCAGTTTTTAAGAGTCTCTTATGCTTTGGCTCTCTCCTACTCTAACTTCTTTTTTTTCCCTTCCCCCTTCCCATGGGTTTCTGTTAAGTTTCTCAGGATACACATAAGAGTGAAACCATATGGTGTCTGTCTTTCTCTGCATGACTTATTTCACTTAGCATCACACTCTCCAGTTCCATCCACGTTGCTACAAAGGGCCATATTTCATTCTTTCTCATTGCCATGTAGTACTCCATTGTGTATATAAACCACAATTTCTTTATCCATCAGTTGATGGACATTTAGGCTCTTTCCATAATTTGGCTATTGTTGACAGTGCTGCTATAAACATTGGGGTACAAGTGCCCCTATGCATCAGTACTCCTGTATCCCTTGGATAAATTCCTAGCAGTGCTATTGCTGGGTCATAGGGTAGGTCTATTTTTAATTTTTTGAGGAACCTCCACATGATGTGGCCTCTTCTATCCTTTTCATTTTGGAGTTTGTTCTGTCGGTCTTTAGGTCAATTTCTGTGTATTTTGATTGATTTGATAATTATCTAGTTGTGTTTGTGGGACAAGGTGAGCCTAGGGTTCTCCTATTCCAACAACATTTTCCAAAGCCCTGCTTCTTATTTGTGATCTTATAGCTGAAGTGAGTCTCTTATAGGCAGTGTAATTGGGTCTTATTTTTTTTTATTGTGGTATAACTGACATACAATGTTATCTGAATTTTAGGTATACACATGGTGATTCAAAATTTGTGTACATTGAAAAATGATAAACACATTAAGTCTGGTAGTGATTTGTCAAGATACAAATGTAATACAATGTTATTTACTATAATTCCCCATGACGTATATTACATCACCATGACTTATTTATTTTATAACTGAAAGTTTACACTTCTTGATCCACGTCACTCATATCACCCCTCCCAACCCATCTCCCCACTGGCAACCATCAGTTTGTTCTGTGTCTATGCACTTGAGTTTGTTTTATTTATTTTTTTAGATTCCAATATAAGTGAAATTGTGTGATATTTGCCTTCAACATCTTATTAATTTAATTTAACATAGTACCCTTTAGTTCCATCCATGTTGTAACAAATGGCAGGATTTCAATCTCTTTTATAACTAAGTAATAGTCTACTGTATATGTATACCACATCTTATTTTTTTATTCTTTAATACACTATGAACACTTGGGATAGTTCCATATCTCAGCTATTGTAAATATTGCTGCATTCAATATAGGGGTTTTTATATCTCATTGAGTTAGTGTTTTAATTTTCTTTGGCTAAATTCTCAATAGTGAAATTGCTGCATCATATGGTAGTACTATTTTAAGATTTTTGAGAAACTTCCATAATATTTTTCATAGTGGCTGCAAAAATTTACATCCCACCCACAGTTCGAAATGTACTCTTGTCTCCACATTTTCACCAACACTTGTTATTTCTTGTTTTTTCTATAATAACCATCATAACAAGTATAATCTGATATCTCATAGTGGTTTTAATTTGCATTTTCCTTATGATTTGTGATATTATGTATCTTTTTATGTGACTATTGGTCACCTTTATGTTTTCTTTTAAAAAAAATGCCTGCTCAGATACTCTGTTAATTTTTAAATCACATTGTTTTGATGTTGTTATTGTTGTTGACTTGTATGAATTTTTTATTGTATTTTGATTGTTAACCCCTTATTGAATATATGATTTGCAAATATTTTATCCCATTTACTCAGTTACATTTTTGTTTTCTTGATGGTTACCTTTGCTGTGCCAAAGCTTTATAATTTAATGTAACCCCATTTATATATTTTTGCTTTTGTTTCTCTTGACTTTGGAGTCAGATTAAAATAATAATAATAATAATAATAATACTAAAGAGCTTACTGCCTGCTTTCTTTTTTCAGTTTTAAGTTTGCTGGTCTTATATTCAAGTCTTTAATTAATTTTGTGTTAATTTTTACATATATTGTAAGGTAGTTGTCCATTCTGATTCATTTACGTGTATCTGCCCAGTTTTCCCAATACCATCTATTGGAGAAACCATTTTTCCCATTGTATATTTCTGCTACTTTCTCATAAAATAATTGCCCATGTATATGTGGCTTTTTAAATGAACGGTTTATTTAGTTTCACTTATATGTGTGTGGGTTTTATGTTTATATTCTTTTGGTAATTATCACTATTAGTATAATCTAGAATCAAGGATCCTGGTATATACATCTTTGTTATTCTTCAACACTATTTAGACTATTCTGAATATTCTATAATTCCACATATTTTAGAATCACTTGTTCTACTTCTATAAAACATACCATTGGAATTTTGATAGAGATTTCATTGAAACTGTAGATTGTTATAGGTAATATGGACATTTTTACAATATTATTTCCCTCAATCCATGAGTGTCACAGAGTTTGAGTCTGGAGTTCTTTCTTGTCCAGCGAGACAGTGGATGCAGAATTAAATATGAGAGAGGCTAATGTCTGGAAGGAGACAAGAGCCCCAAGTAAGGGTCCTTGCTCCATATTTATTAGGATCAGAAGCTTACAAACGTGATGGATGTACAGAAAGAAACAATGAAACAGTGATCATTATCATGTGTGAGAGAGAAAGGAGGTTTTGGAGATATGTGGTGTTAGGGCTTTGGGTCAATAAAAAAAATCTTGGCACTGAGCAGATGGCTGTTTACAGCAGGAACCAGGCACTGTGTCTGTTTGTCTTAACTTACCTAGGGGATAAGACAGGTAGGACATGCTACCTCAGGGTCAACAAGGCACCTTTCTTTTGCTAATCAGCTTCAGGCAATTTCACCCAGCTGCGGGGGGGGGGGTCTATCACCCTGTTTACCTATTCTGGAGGCTTTCATCCTGTGGAAGTAGCTTCTGATCCTAATGATCCTATGCTTGTGTTCTATGCTGGGGGGTCTTTTGCCCTGTGTACCTATTCTGGATGCTTTTGTCTTAAGCCTTGTTAACCCACTGGTGTAAGCTCAGAAAATTCCTAAACTTATTCCTCACATATGAGCATGTAATATCTTTGTCTTTATTCATGTATTCAATTTGCATTTATTCATGTCTTCAACTTCTTTCATCAATGTCATAATTTTCAGTGTATAAGTCTTTGACTTCCTTTGTTAAATCTGTTTCTACATACTTTATTCTTTATGATGCAAATTTGAATGGTTTGCTTTCTTGACTTATCTTTCTTTTTTAATGTTTAGTTACATTAGAGAGAGAGAGTGTGTGTCAGGGAGGGAGAGCGGGTGAGGGGCAGAGAGACGGAGACAGAATCTGAAGTAGGCTCCAGGCTCTGAGCTATCAGCACAGAGCCTGATGTGAAGCTCAAACTCAACAGCTGTGAGATCATGACCTGAGCCAAAGTTGGATGCTTAAGCGACTAAGCCACCCAGGCACCCTTTGATTTATCTTTCAGATAGTTGCTTATTAGTATACAAAAATGCACCCAACATTTGTGTATTAAAATTTTACCCTGCAAATCTACCAAATGTATTTATTGGATCTAACAGTTTTTAAGTGAAGTCTTTAGGGTTTTTTATACATATTATCATATCATATACAAATAGTGACAAGTTTATTTCTTCCTTTTTGATTTGTATGGCTTTTATTTCTTTTTCTTGCCTAATTGCTATGACTTGGTTTTCCAATACTATGTTGAATGAAAGTGGGAGACTGAGCATCTTTGTCTTGTTCCTGATCTTAGAGAAAATCTTTCAGTTTTTCTTGGATGAGTACCATATTATGTTCATGTTTGTCATATATGGCTTTCATTATGTTGAGGTACCTTCCCTTTATACCCACCTGGCCTCTATTTTTATCACAAATGGATGTTGAATTTTGTTGAATGTTATTTATAAATTTATTGAGATGGTAATATAATTAAAAATTTTTAATGTTTTATTCATTATTGAGAGAGAGAGAGAGAGAGAGCATGAGTGGGAGAGTGGTAGAGAGAGAAGGAGATACAGACTCTGAAGCAGGCTCCAGGCTCTGAGCTATCAGCACAGAGCCCAATGCAGGGCTCCATCTCATGGACTGTGAGATCATGACCTGAGACTAAGTTGGACGCTTAACCAACTGAGCCATCCAGGTGCCCAATTGAGATGATAATATAATTTTTATTTTCATTTCACTGATGTGATATATCTTTGAATGATTTGCAGATGCTGTATCATTCTTGCATCATGGGAATAAATCCCAGTTGATCATGGTGTATGATTCTTTTAATGTTTTGTTAAATTTAGTTTTCTAACATTTTGTTGAGAATTTTTGCATCTATATTCATTGGGGATATTGACTTATACTTTTATATTTTTGTGTTGTCCTTGTCTGGTTTAGTATCAGTGTAATACAGGTATCATAAAGTAGTTTGGAAGCATCCCCTTCTCTTCAAATTTTTGGAAGGGTTTGAAAGGATAGGAATTAAATCTTTAAATGTTTGGTAAAATTCACTAATGATGCCATCTCATCCTGGACTTTTCCTCATTGGGAGGCTTTTGACAACGGATTCAATCTCCTTACTAGTAACTGTTATCAAAGAAAGAGAAACTGTTATCAGAGAAAGAGAAAGGGAGCGAGAGTACAGAATGTCAGGATCATGCAAGCAAAGCACTCTTGCTGAGTTTAGGTGGAGAGAAAGAGAGAGAGAAAGACTGAAAATCCTTGCATGGGCTGGACAAGAAATGTGTTCCCCAAAGCCACTGACAGGGGAAAAAGAGAGGGTTTCAATAACACCAGCTTTTTATAAACAGCAGAATGCATAGTCTAAAGATTCAGAGCTCAGTGTCTGGTGGTACCCCAGTGAGGAAACAGAGTGAATACCTGGTAACAAGCAGCACAGCCTTAGAGGCCCCTGTGACACACAGGGAGAAGCAGTTCTCCTGCTTGGGGTACATTTGGTAGAGACAATACGGCCATTCCCAGGGCAAAAAGTCTCAGCGGGGTCCCAGAGAGCTGCCACATTTGCTGGTATAGGAAGAAAGACACTGGTTGAGGGCAGCAAAGAGTGGCTCTCACTTTGAACTGCGATTTAACATAAACTGAGCAGCTGCTACTGCACTCGTGAGAAACTTTTCTGGACAAATCAGTACCTGGCCATTGCTCAGTGAGACCCTCTCCCAGAGGATCAACATGGGTCTGAGCCATGGGGGTCACTGAAGTGGGGGTTTTGAAACAGCCCCAGCTGAGATAATACTCTGGAGGGAGTTGACATCTGGGAGGCAGACAGCTTGTACACAAGGTAAAGGCAGGGAGTGGATGGGAGCCTGAGACAAAAGAAGGGTGATTGCATGCCTGTGAGCCTGCAAAATTCCTTCTCCAGAGACTAGAGAGCAGGGTAAAGCAATGTTCACCTCTAACCCTCCAGCACCAATGAACCTCAGTGAGCTAAGCAGCACCACCAAGTGGAGAATAGAATCCTTATACCAAGCCCTGCCCATCTGCACCCTTCAGGCACATCTCCAGTAGGGCAAGTCAACCTGAGAATCAGAGCTGCAGGCTCCTCCCCCAGAAGACCAGAACAAATCACTTCCATAACCTTAGTGTAGGGATCATAGTGTGCTGAAAGTTTCAGTTCTAGGAGAAACTGGATCTAGCTTCATTTGAATTTCTTTTTGTTTGTTCATTTGTTCATTTCTTTGCTTCTGTTTTTGTTTATGTTGTTGTTTTTCTTTCTTTCTTTTCTTTTTCTTTCCTGGATACAGAGGGAGCAAATTTCTTATTCTATTTATTTTATTTCTCTTTTATTATTTAATTTTTTTAATTTTTATTCTTTTTCTTTTTTCTCTTTTTTTCCCTCTTTTCTATCAATCTTCTCTTAATAAGCAGGCCAAACGACACCTGGGATCTAATTTCCTTTATTTGATATTTTTGTTTTGTTTTTAAATTTTTAACTTTTAATTTTAATTTAATTTATTTTTTTTCTTCCTCCAAAATAACAAAGTGAAGGAATTAGCCCCAAAAGAGAGAACAGGAAGAAATAATGGCCAAGAAAACAGGTATAGGTAAGATGTCTGACTTAGAATTTAAAATCATAAATATAGGAATATCAGCTGGGGTTGAAAAAAAGTGTGGAAGATAACAGATAATCCTCTTTTGCAGAGATAAAAGAACTAAAATCTAGTCAGGCCAAAATTAAAAATGCTATCACGAGGATGGGCTAGGCAGAACAGCAAATCAGTGATGGAGAATATAAAATTATGGGGGCATCCGGGTGAATCATTTGGTTCAAAACTGAATGTTGATTTCAGCTGTGATGATCTTGCAGTTCATGTGTAGAATCCCGTTTTGGGCTCTGTGCTAATAGTGCAGAAATTGCTTGGGATTCTCTCTCTCTCCCTTGCTCTCTGCTGCTCCTCCACTCTTTCTCTTCTCTCTCAAAAGGAATAAACATTTTTTTTAAAAAAAGAGGCAAATTTATGGAAATAATGAATCTGTAAAGAAGAGGGAAACAAAGGCAAAAGATCACAATACAAGACATAAAGAACAAACCACTTATTAAAAAAGAATAACATTCATATTATAGGAATCCCAGAAGATGGTGACAGGAAAAGAGGCAGAAGATTTATGTGAGCAAATTATAGTTGAAAACCTCCTTAATCTAGGGAAGCACACAGACACCAAAATCCATAGGCACAGAGAACTCCCATTAAATTCAACAGAAACCATCACCAAGGCATATCATAGTGAAATTCATAAAATGCACACACAGGGAAAAAATCATGAAAGCAGGAAGGGGAAAAGAGTCCTTAACCTATAAGAGAAGACACATAAGGTTCATTGAAGATCTGTCCACAGAAGCTTGGCAGACCAGAAAAGAGTGGCAGGATATAGTTAACATGCTGAATGGAAAGATAGGCAGCTAAGAATTCTTTATACAGCAAGGCTGTCATTCAGAATAGACGGAGAGATAAAGAGTTTCTTAGACAAACAAAAACTAAAGGAGTGATGACCATTAAACCAGCCCCACAAGTAAACTTAAGGGGGATGCTCTGAGTGGAGAGAACAAAAGAAAACAAAATAAAAGCAACAAATACTAGAAAGAACCAGAGAACATCATCAGAAACACCAACTCTACAGGCGACATAATGACACTAAATTCATATCTTTCAAAATCACTCTGAATGAAAATGGACTAAATGCTCAAATCAAAAGATAGTAGGTATCAGAATGGACAAAAAATAAGATCTATCCATATTATGCCCAGAAGAAATTCATGTTAAACCTGAAGACACCTGCAGATTGAAAGTGAAGCATTATCATGCTAATGGACATCAAAAGAAAGCCAGGGTAGATTGCTTAACAGATATATTCAAGCTTAACAGATATATCCAGAAAATTTCATCCTAAAGCAGCATAATACACATTCTTCTCGAGTGTACATGGAACATTCCCCAGAATAGATCACATGCTGGGTCACAAATCAGCCCTCAACAAGTAAGAACAAGATCGAGATCATACCATTCATATTTTCAGACCATAACACTATGAAACTTGAAATCAACCACAAGAAAAAAATTGGAATTTTTTTGGAATAAGTGGAAGTTAAAGAACTTTCCTACTAAAGAATGATAGGTTAAGCAATAAATTAAAGAGTAAATAAAAACTCACCTGGAAACCATTGAAAATGAAAACACAACAATCCAAAAATTTTGGGATACAGCAAAGGCATTCCTAAAAGAAAGTATCTAGCAATCCAGGCTTTCCTAAAGAATGAAGAAATGTCTCAAATACACAAAATAACCTTACATCTAAAGAAGCTGGAAAAATAACATCAAATAAAACCCAAAAGTAGCAGAAAAAATGAAATAAAAAAAATATTAGAGAAGAACCAGTGATATCAAAATCAAAAAAAGAGTAGAGCAGATCAAGGAGGACTTATCAAAAAGGAAATAAAAAGGACCAAGTAAATAAAATCACAAATTAGACAAGGGAGACCACACCAGCACCACAGAAATACAAAAAAAATGATAAGAAAATGTAATGAAAAATTATATTCCAACAAACTGGCCAATGTGGAAGGAATGGACAAATTTCTAGAAATTAACAAACTAACAACTCTGAAAGAGGAATAAATAGAAAATTTGAACATATGCATAACCAGTAAAGAAATTGAAACAGTAATAAAAAATCTCCCAATGAAGAAGAGTCCAAGGCCAGATGGCTTCCCAGGGGAATTATACCAAACATTTAAAGATGAGTTAATCCCTATTTTTCTGAAACTGTTCTAAAAATAAAAAGAGAAAGAGAACTTCCAAACTCATTCTATGAAGCCAGCATTGCCTTGATTCCAAAAGCAGACAAAAACACCACTAAGAAGAATTACAGACAAATTTTCTTGATGAATCAGGATTCAAAAACTCTCAACAAGATATTAGCAAATCAAATCCAATAATACACTAAAAGAATTATTCACCATGATCAAGTGGGATTTATTCCTGGGCTGCAGGGCTGGTTCAATATCCACAAATCAATCAATGTAATACACCACGTTAATACTTAAAAAAAGAGTAATACCTGTATGATCCCCTCAATTGATGCAGAAAAAGCATTTGACAAAATACATCATCTTTTCTTAATAAGATCCCTCAAGAAAGTAGGGTTGAAGGAACATACATTAAAATCCATATACGAAAAATCTACAGCTAATATGATCCCCAATGTGAAATAATTGATAGCATTCCCTCTAAGATCAGGAACAATACAAGCATGTAGACTCTCACTCCTTGTGTTCAAAATAGTGCTGAAAGTCCTAGTTTCACTCATAATACAACAAAAAGAAATGAAAGGCATAGAAATTGGAAAGAAAGATGTCAAACTTTGACTCTTCACAGATGACATGATACTCTATGTGGAAAACCCAAAAGGCTCCACCAAAAAATTGCTAGAACTGATACATGAATTCAACCAAGTTGCAGGATTCAAAATCAACGTCCATAAATCTTTTGCATTTTTATACACAAATAATGAAGCACCAGAATGTGAAATAAAGGAATCAATCTCACTTACAGTTGCACCAAAAACTTAAGATATCTCGGAGTAAACCTAACCCAAAAGGTAAAATATATGTACTCTGAAAACTACAGAATCCTTATGAAAGAAATTGAAGAAGACACAAAGAAATGGAAAACCATTTCATGCTTATGGATTGGAAGAACAAATATTGTTAAAATTTCTATAATAACCAAAGGAATCTACACTTTCAATTTAATCCCTATCAAAACAGCCCCAGCATTCTTCGCAGAGATAGAAAAACAATTCTAAAATTTGTATACAACTAGGAGAGAACCCAAATTACCAAAGTAATGTTGAAAAATAAAACCAAACCTGAAGGCACCAGAATTCTGAAATTCAAGCTGTATTAAAAACTTGTAATCAAGACAGTATGGTCCTGGCACAAAAACAGACACATAGATCAATGGAATACAATAAAGAACGCAGAAATGGACCCACAAATACATGGCCAACTAATCTTTGACAAAGCAGGAAAGAATATCCAATGGAAAAATGAGAGTCTCTTCAGCAAATAGTGCTCGGAAAATTGGACAGTGACATGCAGAAGAATGAAACTGAACCACTTTCTTACACCATAAACAAAAGTAAATTCAAAATGGATGAATGTTCTAAATGTAACACAGGAAACCATCAAAATCCTAGAGCAAAAAATAGACAGCTACCACTTTGACCAATGCCACAGGAACTTCTTACTGGACATATCCCAGGGGCAAGGGAAACAAAAGCAAAAAGGAACTATTTGAAACTCATCAAGATAAAAAGTCTCTGCACAGTGAAGGAAACAATCAACAAAACTGAAAGAGAATTGACATAATGGGAGAAGATATTTGCAAATTATATATCGGATAAAAGATTAATATCCAAAATTTATAAAGAATTTGTCAAATTCAACAGCACCCCCAAAATAATCCAATGAAGAAACGTTCAGAAGATATGAATAGACATTTTTAAAAGGAAGACATCCAGGTGGCTAACAGACACATGAAAGGATGCTCAACATCACTCATCTTCGGTGAAATGCAAATCAAAACCACAATGAGATATCACCTCACACTTGTCAGAATGGCTAAAATTAACAACACAGGAAACAATACGTGTTGGTGAGGTTGCAGAGAATACTTTTGCATTCTTGGTGGGAAGGAAAACTGGTGCAGCCCCTCTGGAAAACAGTATGAAGTTTTCTCAAAAAGCTAAAAATATAGCTACCCTATGATTCAGCAATCACACTACTAGGAATTTATCCAAAAGATACAAAAATGTTGACTTGATGGGGCACATGCACTCTAATATTTATATCAGTACTATCAACAATAGCCAAATCAGGGAAAGAGCCCAAATGTCCATTGACTGATGAATGAATGAAGAAGATGTGGTAGTATATACAATGGAGTATTTCTTTAGTGATCAAAAGAATGAAATCTTGGGGTGCCTGGGTGGCTCAGTTGGTTAAGTGTCCGACTTTGGCTCAGGTGATAATCTCACAGTTCGTTGGTACAAGCCCCACGTCAGGCTCTGTGCTGACAGCTCAGAGCCTGGAGCCTGCTTCAGATTCTGTCTCCCTTTCTCTCTCTACCCCTCCCCCACTAGCAGTCTCTTTGTCTCTCTCTTAAAAATAAATAAACATTAAAAAAATTAGAAAAAAAAGAATGAAATCTTGCAATTTGCAACAACGTAGCTGGAACTAGGGTGTATTAGGCTGTCAAAATAAGTCAGTCAAGAAACACAAATATCCTTTGATTTCATTCACATGTGTAATTTAAGAAACAAAACAGATGAACGTAGAAGATTGGAAGGAAATATAAAATAAGATTAAAACAGAGAGGGAGGCAAAACATAAGAATATATTAAATAAAGAAAATAAACTGATGACTGCTAGAGGTGAGGTGTGGGAGGGATGGGCTAAATGGGTGTGATGAGCATTAAGGAGAGCACTTGCTGGGATGAGCATTGAGTGTTATATGTAAATGATGAATCACTGAATTCTACTCCTGAAACCAATACTACACTAAATGTTAAGCAAATTGAATTTAAATTAAAAATGCATGCCACCCCCCCAATAAACCTATAGATTTAAATGAAAAGAAAATCCTTGTCTGAATGCCAATGCCATTTATAAAAACTTTTCTTTAGCACTTATTTCTGTTATTAAATCAGCCCAGAACATAGTAGTTCAGGAACTGATTGCCTGTAATTATCACTGGGAAATAACAAGTAGTATTGAATTTTGAATTAGTGGTGTTTAGAATTGTGTGAGAGGTCTTTAAACCCCGTGATGAATTCATTCTGCCCCCAACCACCTTCTTATCACTAACTCTGTGAAGACTCTGGTAGTTTTGGGAAGTGGAAGAATAAATGGTATCTCAGGAATATTGGGGCACATAAAAGACTAAGAATGGTATTCTCAATGCATATACATGTACGTAAATGACTTTCTGAGATGAAGGATTGGATGGTGAATATGTGGACCCTTATATATATATGTATATATATATACACATATTATACATATATATACACATTATATACATTTATGTATGTATTATGATATACACATGGTATTATACATATGTATTATATACATACATATATACGTATATATGTATGTATACATATATACATATATATGTATGTATATATGTATATGTATGTATATATTATATACATATATATGTATACATACATATATACATTATATACATAAAATTGTGTATATATACATTATATACATTATATATATAATATTAAGTTTTATATATATTTGTACATATATAAATATATATATAAATTAAATCCCTCAAAGTATATAATCTGAACAATAGGAAAAATAGATTAAAAATAATAATCAGTGATTTCTAAGGCAAATTCGACAAAACTAACATTTTTGCCATTAGATCCAGAGAATAAAAGTAAAAAAAGTGTCTTGCAAATATATATTTATATCTTTAAATATATATTTATATATTATACATATATAATAACTGTTGAAAACTTTTCAAATTTGGAGCAAATAAAGTATATATTTTAATTCCTGGAAGAGTTACAAAAAAACTCTACATAAAGATACTTAAAACTTCAGTAGATAAACTAAAAGGGCAGACTAAAATAATTCATATAATACAGAAAAAAGCAAAAAAAAAATGGAGGGAGGGAAGCAAAGAAACAAAGAATAAAACAAAGGTAAAACAACTGAAAACAATACAATTAAAGAACTGTATCCAAGATTTAAACAATTACTTTATTTTCTTCTGCCTTTATTGAGATACAATTGGCATATAACATTTTTTAAGGTTAAGGTATACAATGTGTTTATTTGATACACTTATATGTTGAAAATCAATCACTACCATATAATTGGGTAACCTCACAATCCAAGTTACAGAAGTCTCATTTTTCTTTTGTGGTGAGAACACATAAAATTTACTCCCTTAGAAACTTTTAAATATATGTTAACTCTACTCACCATTCTGTACATTAAATCATCAGAAATTCTTCATCTTGTAAATGGAAGTTTGTACCCTTTGACCAACAATTCCCCACTTCTTCTCCTTCCTTGATCCTGGTAACCACACTTCAATTTTCTGTTTGTACAATGTCACTGTTTTTCAGGTTCCATATAAGTGATATGATGTAGTATATGTCTTTAATTCATTCACATAATATAGTGCCTTCAAAATTCATCCATATTGTTACAAATGGCAGGGTTACCTTCTTTTTCAAGGCAGAATAATTATTTATGTATATCACATCTTCTTTACCAATTCATCCCTTGCTACACACTTCACTTGTTTCTGTATCTTAGCAGTTATGGATAATGCTGCAATGAACTTGAGAGTTCAGATATCTTTTCAAGATCTTGTTTTCATTTCATGGGATGTGTACACAGAAATGCGATTGATAAATCACATGGTATTTCTATTTTCAATTTTTTGAGGAAATTCCAAAATGTTTTCTATAGTTTCTATACCTATTTACATTCCCTTCAATAGTGCATAAGTATTCCCTTTTCTTCATATCCTAGCCAATACTTGTTATCTTTTGTCTTTTTGTTGATAGTAATTTTAACAGTTTGAGGTTACATTTTATTGTGGTTTTCATTTCCGTTTCTCTGATGATTTGTGATGCTAGGGAGCTTTTCATGTACCTGTTGGAAATTTGTATGTGTTTCTGGAAAAGTGTCTTTTCACTTCCTCTGTCCTTTTTTAATTTGTACTGTTCATTATGTTATTGAATTATATACATTGTTACCTATTTTGGAATTTAACTTCTTTTCAGATATATCATTTGCAAATATTTTCTCCCATTTCATAGGTTGACTTTTCATTTTGTTGATTGCTTCTGTGCAGAAGCTTTTAATTTGATGTAGTCCCATTTACTAATTTTTACTTTAGTTGCTCATGTGTTATGTATTATACCCAAAGAATCATTGCCAAACCAATGTAAAGAAGCATTTTCCTATTTTTTTTCTAGGAGATTTATGTTTTCTTGTATTTAAATTTTTAATCAATTTTTAATTATTGTAAGTTGTGTATGATAGGGATCTAATTTCATTCTTTTACATGTTTTATTCAGTTTTTTCTAGTATAACTTATTGAAGAGACTACAATTTCCTTATTGAGCATTCCTGGATCCTTTGTCAAATATTAGTTGATCTTATATGTAAGGGTTTATTTCTGGGTTCTCATCCTGTGCATTGGTCTATGCATCTATGTTTAAGCCATTGCTATATTATTTGATTATTATAGCTTTTTAGCATAATTTTAAATATGCACCTACAGCTTTGTTCTTATCTTTCAGGATTGTATTGGTTATTCAGGGTCTTATGTGGTTCAGTAGAAATATTTTTTTGTAACTGTGAAAAATGGCATCAAAATTTTGACAGGAATTGCATTAAATCTATAGAAACCTTTGGTTAGTATGGATATTTTAATTATACTAATTACCTTATTTCAAAGTAGTATCATTTTATTTTTATTTTATTATGTATTTAATATGAAATTTATTGTCAAATTGGTTTCCATACAATTCCCAGTGCTCATCCCAACAGGTGCCCTCCTCAATGCCCATCACCCACTTTCCCCTCCCTCCCAGCCCCCATCAACCCTCAGTTTATTCTCAGTTTTTAAGAGTCTCTAAAGGTTTGGCTCTCTCCCTCTCTAACTTTTTTTCCTTCCCCTCCCCCATGGTCTTCTGTTAAGGTTCTCAGGATCCATATAACAGTGAAAACACATGGTATCTGTCTTTCTCTGTATGACTTATTTCACTTAGCATAACACTCTCCAGTTCCATCCACATTGCTACAAAAATCCACATTTCATTCTTTCTCATTGTCCAGTAGTATTCAATTGTGTATATAAACCAAAATTTCTTTATCCATTCATCAGTTGATGGACAAGTAGGCTCTTTCCATAATTTGGCTATTGTTGAAAGTGCTGGTATAAACATTGGGGTACAAGTGCTCCAATGCATCAGCACTCCTGTATCCCTTGGGTAAATTCCTAGCAGTACTATTGCTGGGTCATATGGTAGATCTCTTTTTAATTTTTTGAGGAACCTCCACATTGTTTTCCTGAGTTGTTGCACCAGTTTGCATTCCCACCAACATATACTAATTACTTTTATTCATGAACACAAGGTATCTTTCCATTCATTTCTTTGTCAATTTTTGTCATCAGTCTTATAGTTTTCAATGAAAACAAGCACAGATCCTGTGCTTTATTTGTTAAATTTATTCTTTTTCCCCCTCTTTTTCTTTTTTTTTCTAGTTGGCTTTGTTTTAATATGAAATTTATTTTCAAATTGGTTTCCATACAACACCCAGTGATAATCCCAACAGATGCCCTCAATACCCATCACCCACCCTCCCCTCCCTCCCACCCCCCATAAACCCTCAGTTTGTTCTCAGTTTTGAAGAGTCTCTTATGTTTTGGCTCCCTCCCTCTCTAAACTCTTTTTTTTCTTCCCCTCCCCCATGATCTTCTGTTAAGTTTCTCAGGATCCACATAAGAGTGTAAACATGTGGTATCTGTCTTTCTCTGCCTTACTTATTTCACTTAGCAGAATATCCTCCAGTTCCATCCACGTTGCTGCAAATGGCCAGATTTCATTCCATCTCATTGCCAAGTAGTATTCCATGGTATATATAAACCACATCTTCTTTATCCATTCATCAGTTGATGGACATTTAGGCTCTTCCCATAATTTGAAGATTGTTGGGGTACATGTGCCCCTATGCATCAGCACTCCTGTGTCCCTTGGATAGATGCCTACCAGTGCTATCGCTGGGTCATAGGGTAGTTCTATTTTTAATTTCTTGAGGAACCTCTACACTGTTTTCCAGAGCAGCAGAACCAGTTTGCATTTCCACCAGCAGTGCAAGAGTATTCCCATTTCTCCACATCTTCACCATTATCTATAGCCTCCTGATTTGTTCATTTTAGCCATTCTGACTGGCATGAGGTGTACCTCAGTGTGGTTTTGATTTGTATTTCTCTGATGATGAATGATGTTGAGCATCTTTTCATGTGTCTATTGGCTATCTGAATGCCTTCTTTGGAAAAGTGTCCAATCATGTCTTCTGCCCATTTCTTCACTGGATTATTTGTTTTTTGGGTGTGGGGTTTGGTGAGTTCTTTACAGATTTTGGATACTAGCCCTTTATCCAATAAGTCATTTGCAAATACCTTTCCCCATTCTAACGGTTGCCTTTTAGTTTTGTTGATTGTTTCCTTTGCAGTGCAGAAGGCTTTTATCTTCATGAGGTCCCAATAGTTCATTTTTGCTTTTAATTCCCTTGCCTTTGGAGATGTTTTGAGTAAGAAATTGCTGCACCTTGGGTGAAAGAGGCTTATTCCTGCTTCTTCTCTAGGTTTTTGATGGTTTTCTGTCTCACATTCAGGTCTTTTATCTATTTTGAGTTTATTTTTGTGTATGGTATAAGAAAGTGGTCTGGTTTCATTCTTCTTCATGTTGCTTTCCAGTTCTCCCATAACCATTTGTTAAAGAGACTGTCTTTTTTTTCCATTGGATACTCTTTCCTGCTTTGTCAAAGATTAGTTGGTCATACTTTTGTGGGTCCAATTCTGGGTTCTCTATTCTATTCCATTGGTCTACGTGTCTGTTTTTGTGCCAATACCATACTCTCTTGATGATTACAGCTTTGTAGTAGAGGCTAAAGGCTGGGATTGTGATGCCTCCCTCTGTGTTTTTCTTCTTCAATATTGTTTTGGTTATTCATGGTCTTTTGTGGTTCCATACAAATTTTAGGATTGTTTGCTCTAGCTTTGAGAAGAATGTAGGTACAATTTTGATTGGAATTGCATTCAATGTGTAGATTGCTTTGGGTAGTATTGATATTTTAACAATATTTATTCTTCTTTAGTGGTTCCATACAAACTTTAGGACTGTGGTTTCATACAAATTTTAGGATTTTTTATTCTAACTTTGAGAAGAATGCTGATGAAATATTGATTGGGACTGTAATGAATGTGTAGATTTTTTTGGGTAGTAGTGACATTTTAACAATATTTATCCTTCCAATCCATGACTACGGAATGTTTTTCCATTTCTTTGTATATTCTTCAATTTCCTTCATAGGCTTTCTATAATTTTCAGCACACAGATCTTTTACATCTTTGGTTAGGTTTATTCCTGGGTATTTTATGATTCATGGTGCAATTGTGAAAGGGATCAGTTTCTTTATTTCTCTTTCTATTGCTACATTATTGGTGCATAAAAATGCAACTGGATTCTGTACATTGATTTTGTACCCTGCACCTTTCTGAATTCATGTATCAGTTCTAGCAGAGTTTTTATGGATTCTGTCGGGTTTTCCATGTAGAGTATCATGTCATCTGCGAAAAGCTAACGTTTGACTTCATCTTTGCCAATTTTGATGCCTTTGATTTCATTTTGTTTTCTGATTGCTGATGCTAGCACTTCAAACACTATGTTAAACAACAGTGGTG
Organism: Lynx canadensis; assembly: GCF_007474595.2. Taxonomy (NCBI): domain Eukaryota; kingdom Metazoa; phylum Chordata; class Mammalia; order Carnivora; family Felidae; genus Lynx; species Lynx canadensis. The sequence goes on along the minus strand of NC_044321.2, from coordinate 67,130,521 downwards.
AGACTTGACATCCCTGTCATGTTCCTGATCTCAGGGGCAGAGTTCTCAGGTTTTCCCCATTGAGGATGATATTAGCTGTGGGCTTTACATAAATGGTTTTTATGATGTTTAAGTATGTTGCTTCTACCCTGAGTTTCTTGAGGGTTTTCATCAAGAAAGAATGCTATATTTTGTCAAATGCTTTTTTTGCATCTATTGACAGGATCATATGGTTCTTAATCTTTCTCTTATTAATGTGGTGTATCACATTGATTGATTTGCAAATATTGAACCAGCCCTGCAGCCCAGGAATAAATCCCACTTGATCCTGGTGAGTAATTCTTTTTATATGCTGTCGAATTTGATTTGCTAGTATCTTGTTGAGAATTTTTGCACCCATATTCATTAGGGATATTCACCTGTAGTTGTCTTTTATTGCTGGGTGTCTGTCTTCTTTGGGAATCAAAGTAATGCTGGCTTTATAGAATGAATCTGGAAGTTTTCCTTTCATTTCTACTTCGTGGAACATCTTGAGAAGGATAGGTATTAACTCTACTTTAAATATCCGGTAGAATTCCCCAGGGAAATCATCTGTTCCAAGACTCTTATTTGCTGGGAGATTTTTGATGATACAATTTCTTTATTAGTTATGGGTCTGTTGAAATTTTATATTTCTTACCACTTGAGTTTTGGTAATGTGTCGTGTTTAGGAATTTGTCCATTTCTTCCAAGCTGTCCAGTTTGTTGGAATATAACTTTTCATAGTATTCCCTCATAATTTCTTGTATTTCTGAGGGATTGGTTGTGATAAATCCATTTTAATTCATGATTTTATCTATTTGGGTCCTCTCTCTTTTTGTTTTGAGAAGCATGGCTAGAGGTTTGTCAATTTTGTTTACTTTTTCAAAAAAAATAAAAACTCTTGGTTTCATTGATCTGTTCTAGTGTTTTTTCTTGGATTCTATATTGTTTGTTTATGCTTTGGTCTTTATTATTTCTCTTCTTCTTCTGGGTTTGGGGTGACTTTGCTGTTCTGCTTCTAGTTCCTTTGGGTGTGCTGTTAGGTTTTTGTATTTGGGATTTTTCTTGTTTCTTGAGATAGGCCTGGATTCCAATATATTTTCCTCCTACGGCTGCCTTTGCTGCATCCCAAAGGGCTTGGATTATTGTGTTTTCATTTTAATTCGTTTCCATATATCTTTTAATTTATTCTCTAATTGCCTGGTTGACCCATTTCTTCTTTAGTAGGATGTTCTTTAACCTCCATGCTTTTGGAGGTTTTCCAGACTTTTTCTTATGGTTGACTTCAAGGTTCATAGCTTTGTGATTTGAAGGTGTGCATAGTATGATCTCAATACTTTTATATTTTGGGTGGGTTGTTTTGTGACCAAGTATGTGATCTATCATGGAGAACATTCCATGTGCACTGAAGAAGAAAATATGTTCTGCTGCTTTGTGATGTAGAGTTCTAAATATATCTCTCAAGTCCATCTTGTCCAATGTATCATTCAGGCATTATTTCTTTACTGATTCTGTGTCTAGGTGATCTTCCTATTGTTGTAAGTGGAGTGTTAAAGTCCCCTGCATTTACCACAGTCTTACCCATAAGATTGCGTATGTTTGAAATGAATTGTGTTGCGTATTTGGTTGCTTCTGAATTTGTGCATAGACATTTATAATTGTTAGTTCTTCCTGGTGGATAGACCTGTCATTGTTATATAATGCCTTTCTTCATCTCTTGTTCCAGCCTTTAATTGAAAGTCTAGTTTGTCTGATATAAGTATGGCTACTCCAGCTTTCTTTTGGATTCCAATAGCATGATAGATAGTTCTCCATCCCCTCACTTTCAATCTGAAAGTGTCCTCAGGTCTGAAATGAGTCTCTTGTAGACAGTCTCTTTATCCATTCTGATACCCTATGAATTTTGACTGGAGCATTTAGTCCATTTACACTCAGTGTTATTGTTGAAAGATATGGATTTAGAGTCATTGTGTTATCTGTAGGTTTCATGCTTATAGTCATGTCTCTTGTACTTTGTGGTCTTTGAAACATTTCACTCACAGAGTCCCCCTTAGGATCTTTTTTAGGGCTGGTTTAGTGGTGATGAAGTCTTTCAGGTTTTTTGGGAACACATTTACCTCTCCTTCTATTCCAAATGGCATACTTGCTGGGTAAAGGATTCTTGGCTGCATATTTTTCCTGTTCATCACATTGAAGATTTCCTGCCATTTCTTTCTGGCCTGCCAAGTTTCACTACATAGGCCTGCTACAATCCTTATGCTTCTACCTTTGTGTGTTAAGGCCCATTTATCCCTAGCTGATTTCAGAATTCTCTCTATCCTTGTGTTTTGCCAGTTTCTACTATGATATGTTGTGCAGAATATCAATTCAAGTTACATCTGAAGGGAGTCCTCTGTGCCTCTTGGATTTCAGTGCATGCTTCCTTCCCCATATCAGTGAAGTTCTCAGCTATGATTTGTTCAGGTACACCTTCAGTCCCTTTTTCTCTCTTCTTCTGGAATTTCTATGATATGAATATTGTTCCATTTGATTGAATCACTTAGTTCTCTAATTCTCCCCTTGTGATCGTGCAATTTTTTATCTCACTTTTTCTCAGCTTCCTCTTTTTCCATAATTTTGTCTTCTAATTCACCTATTCTCCCATCTGCCTCTTCAAACCACTCTGTGGCCACCTCCATTTTATTTGCACCTCTTTTATAGCATTTTTAAATTCATCATGACAATGTTTAGTCCTTTGATCTCTGTAGCAATAGATTCTCTGCTGTATTCCAACCTTTCAAGCCTAGTGATTTATTTTATGACCATTATTATAAATGTTTCAGTTATGTTCTTATATCTTTTTTGATAATTTCTTTAGCAGTCACATTTTTCTGAATTTCATTTTGTGGAGAATCCTTCCGTTTCATCTTTTTGGCTATCTTTCTGTCCCTTATGAGTTTTAAAATCTTGTTAAGTACTCTGCATTAACAGTGCAAGCACTGCTATATTAAAGGGGGTCATACAGTGTCCAGGGCCTGGCCCTTCAGGAGGTGTTTTATGGAGAATGTTACTTAATCTCTGTTGCTGTGTCTTTGGTTATTTTATTTCCCTACTTGTAGTGATGTTTTGGACTCCACCAGGTGTGCTTTGTTTTGTTCCTTGAAGCAGCCCTGGAAAAGAGAGCAAACAGACAAACAGGAAAGAAAAACATGCAAACACACAAATAAAACAAACAAAAAAACAAAAACAAAAAACAAAAACTCAAAAGAAACTTAAAGCAAAAACCCTGAAACACCAGTTACAAGTATACAACAGGGTAGAGGTGGTGCTGATGGAAGAGCACCTTAAAAGAGAGAAATGACGGTGGTGGGAAAAAAGAAAAAAAATAAACATTAACCAGGCAGATAGACTACAAGGCTTAACCCAGAGAGACAGAAAGTAAAATAAGGAAGGAAGTGGGGAAAAAGAAACAAAGATAAAGTTACCCAGACAAAGACACTGTGTGGTTTTATTAGTTCATAGAGAGAGAAAGGAATATTAAGAAGGAGGTGTAGAACATGTATCAAGAGAATGGATTAAATATGTCTGTTTAAACAAACCAGTAACCTGAGTAACCAGCCTAGAGGAGGGTAGAGATAAGAAGGGGAAATGGAAAGGAGAATATATCTATATAACAAGAATTGTCCTAGAATTAAGATGGCAATGCAGCAGCACTGGTCTGGAGGAGGGATCCATCTGGCTCCACAGCCTCTATCCCACTCCAGTAGGTACATGGTTACCAGGCATGGAGGGATGTGGTTTGGTGTCCGCTGGTCCCGCCTCCACTGTGGGCCAGGCGGACTGATCCCTGAGGCCCTGCCTTAGTGGTGGTGGGGAGAAAAATGGTGACACCCATCTCTTCTGGGACACCAGGACCCAGTGTCCCAAATCACTCCTTTGGAGCCATCCTCGCTGTGCCACAGGGAACAGATGAGGCAGTTTGCCACATTCCACCAAATCATTTGCCCCAGCGCTTGGCTGGCATTTAAACTCCCGCTCAGTGCACCCCAGTACTGGGGAAGCACCTCACGATATGTGTTCTCAGCTGGTTTTGTCCTGTGCCTCAGCTCTTCAGGGGAGGAGACTGGTTTCTCCTGCTGCACCCCTGATCTACCACTGAACCCAGAGGTGGCTCCCCTTCTCCCCAGGTGAGCGAACAGGGCACCTGGCCCCAGTCTGAAGATGGGATCAGCAGTTAGATATTATGTAACCTACAGTTAGAGACAGGATCCCTCTCTGTCCAGGTCTGAGGTTTTTCTCTCTTGTACAGATACAGTCTTACGCTTCCCAGCTGCTCTTTCTCTTCACTTTGTCTCTCTGCAGAAGGGGATCCTTCCCCTCCATGCCTAACCAGCTCATTTTATCTCCCCCAGTTTGCAATAACCTACCTATGGCTCCTCAGGTTGTGCCGGTTTCTCCCTGGTAAACTCAGTCTCTTTTCCTCCTAGACTCTTGGGGTTCAAAGTCCTTTGGCTTCAACTCTTCTTTCTTTGAGACACATGGGAAGTATGGATCCCCCTACTTCTCTGTCATGTTTGCCCCTCCATTTCCCCTCCATACTGTTTTCCAGAGTGGCTGCACCAGTTTGCATTCCCAACAACAGTGCAGTAAGGTTCCCCTTTCTCCACATCCTCGCCAATACCTGTTGTTTCCTGAATTGTTAATCTTAGCCATTATGACCGGTGTGAGATGGTATCATATTGTGGGTTTGATTTGTATTTCCCTGATGATGAGCGATGTTGAGCATCTTTTCATGTGTCTGTTTGCCATCTGAGTGTCTTCTTTGAAAAAAGTTTCTATTAATGTTTTCTGCCCGTTTCCTCACTGGATTATTTGTTTTTTGGTTGTTGAGTTTGCCAACTTCTTTATAGATTTGGGATACTAACCCTTTATCTGACATATCTTCTCCCATTCTGTCGCTTGCTTTTAGTTTTGTTTTGTTTTAGTTTTGTTAGATTAGTTTAGTTAGTTTTGTTGATTGTTTGCTGCGCAGAAACTTTTCATCTTGATGAGGTCACAATAGTTCATTTTTGCTTATATTTCCCTAGTCTCTGGAGACATGTCTTGTAAGAAGTTGCTGAAGATGAGATCAAAGAGGCTTCTGCCTGTTTTCTCATCTAGGGTTCTGATGGTTTCCTGTCTCACATTTAGGTCTTTTATCCATTTTGAATTTATTTTTGTGTATGGTGTAAGAAGGTGGTCCAGTTTCTTTATTCTGCATTTTGTTGTCCAGCTCTCCCAGCACCATTTGCTAAAGAGACTTTGTTCTTTTCAACATTACTTTGACTATTCGGGGTCTTTTGTGGTTCCATACAAATTTTAAGATAGAATTTTCTAGCTCTGTGAAGAATGCTGGTGCTATTTGGATAAGGATTACATTGAATGTGTAGTTTGCTTTGAGTAGTGTCAACATTTTAATATTTATTCTATTACGGCCATCCTAGTGGATGTGAAGTAGTATCTTTTTGTGGTATTGAATTGTGTTTCCCTAATGACATGATGTTGGGCATCTTTTATGTGCTTCTTAAACATTTGTAGATTTTGTTTAGAAAAATGTCTGTTGAGAAACTTCATGTTTAAATTATGCTGTCCTTTTATCACCGAGGAAGAGCTTGTTATATATTTTGTATACTAGACTATTATCAGATATATGATTTACAATTTTTTTCATGTGTGGGTTAGCTTCACTTTAACAAAATATACTTTTTAAGCAAAAACATATCTAAATTTATGTAGATCTATTGATCTATTTCTTCCTGTATGTCATGAACTTTTGTTGTCACATCTAAGAAATGTTTGAATAACCCAATGTCACAAATAATTATGCCAATGATTTATTCCAAGAGTTTTATAGTTTTCCTATATATTTCAGTATTTTGTTGCTTTTATAAATGGAATTGTTTTTTTAATTTTATATTGTTAATTATAACTGTATACAAATACAGTTGCTTCTTTTATTTTGATCTTATATTCTGAATCCTTATTGAAATACTTAACTCTAATAGTGTTTCTTGTGGATTCCTTAGAGTTTTCTAAACACAAGATCATGTCATCTGTAAATAAAGATAGTTGTACTATTTATTTATTTATTTATTTATTTATTTATTTAAGTTTATTTATTTTGAGAGAGAGAGAATGAGAATGAGTAGGAGAGGGTCAAAGAAAGAGGGAGAGAGAGGTTCCCAAGCAGGCTCCCTGCTTTCAGAGCAGAGTCTTATGTGGGGCTTGAACTCACAAACCATGAGATCATGACCTGAGCAGAAACTGAGTTGTATGCTTATCCAACTGAGCCAACCTGATGCCCCAAATATATTTGTACCTTTTTATGTACTTTCTGGATGCCTTTTTGTTTGTTTGTTTATCTAATATCCCTGACTAGAATCTCCAGTATAATATTAGATAAAACTAACAAGACAGTACATACATGCCTTTTCCTAATCTTACAGTAAAAATTTTCACTCTTTCACATTAAGTATTATGTTAGGTATGGCATTCATGTAGATGCCTTTTAGCAAATTGGGGAAATTTCCTTCTATTTCTAGTTTGGTGAGTATTTATCTCAAAAACTGTCAGATTTTGTCAAATGCATTTTGTGTGTCTACTGAAATTATCATGTGGCTTTTATATTTTATTCTATGAATTTTGTGTATTATATTGGTTGATTTTCATATATTTATTCAATAATGCATCCCTTTTATGAAGCCCATCTTGTTATGCTATATGTTTTGTTTCTATGTTGCTGGATTTGATACTTTAGTATTCTGCTGAGGATTTTTTTAATCTATATTTATAAGAGAGCTTGTTCTCTAGGTTTTTTTTTCCCCCTTATGATGTCTTTGGTTTTAGTGTCAGGGTAATATTGTGCTTATGTAATGAGTTGGGAAGTATTCCCTCTCTTTATAGTTTTTGGAAGAGTTTGTAAAGGATTGTTGTTGTCTTTAAATGTTTGGTAGAGTTCATTAGTGAATCATATGCTCCTGGTAATTTTTAATGGAAAGTTTATTATTATTAGTAGTAGTAGTAGTATTACTTCTATGACTTCCATTTATTTTGGATACATTCCAATTTTGATTTCTTTTTAAATCAGTTTCAGTAGTTGTGTCTTCTTGGAAATTTTTCCATTGCCTATTGTTTATTTAACTTTTGACACTCCATTGTTATTTCCCCCTTTTTTTAAAGTTTAGTAGTAGTGTCTTCCATTTCATTTGTGATTGTAGACACTTGATTCTTTGTATTTTTTTCTTGGTCAGCTAAGCAAAATTTCTGTTAATTTTATTGATTTTGTCAAAATAACGAATTTTTGGTTTCATGAATTTCATCTACTGTTTTTCTGTTATCTATTTGACTTACTCCAACTCTAATTTTATTATTTTTTTCCCTCTGCTATATTTAGGCAATAGTTTGCTATTATTTTTCTATGTTCTTGAAATGTGTGGCTAGATTTTTTTTTTATTTGAGAACCTTCTTTTTAAATGTAAAAATCTAAAGCTATAAATTTATCCCTGATTTTATTGAATCCTGAAATTTTGGTATATAATGTTTTCATTTCATCCATCTCAAAGTATTTTCTGAAGTTTTTCTGAAGTTATTTTCAGACCCATTGAATATTTAGGAATGTGTTTTTAATTCTACATATTTCTAAGTGTTATAATTTTTGTTCTGGTATTGAATTTTAATTTTATTCCGTTGTATGTGAAGAACATCTTTTGTATGATTGCAATCATTTTCATTTATTGTAACTTGTTTTATGATCTAACAAATAGTATATTAAAAAAATATTACATTATACTTGAGAAGAATGTGTATTCTGCTATTGTTAGGTAAAATATTATTTAGTTATATTTTAGGTCTATTTGGCTTATACTGTTGTTCAATCAACTATTTCTTTATTGATCTTCTATTTTGTCATTCTATCCATTATTCAAGTTGGGGTGTTAAAGTCTGTAATGATGATTGTTGAATTGTCTATTTCTCCCTTTAATTATGTCAGCATTTGTTTGTTCATTTTGGGGTTCTGTTATTAGGTATATATATGTATAGAATCGTTATATATTCTTCATAGATTCACCATTTTACATTTTATTTTATTTTATTTTATTTTTTTATGTATATGAAATTTCTTGACAAATTGGTTCCCATACAACACCCAGTGCTCATCCCAAAAGGTGCCCTCCTCAATACCCATCACCCACCCTCCCCTCCCTCCCACCCCCCATCAACCCTCAGTTTGTTCTCAGTTTTTAACAGTCTCTTAGGCTTTGGCTCTCTCCCACTCTAAACTCTTTTTTTTTTTTTCCTTCCCCTCCCCCATGGGTTCCTGTTGAGTTTCTCAGGATCCACATAAGAGTGAAACCATATGGTTTCTGTCTTTCTCTGTATGGCTTATTTCACTTAGCATCACACTCTCCAGTTCCATCCACGTTGCTACAAAAGGCCATATTTCATTCTTTCTCATTGCCACGTAGTATTCCATTGTGTATATAAACCACAATTTCTTTATCCATTCGACAGTTGATGGACATTTAGGCTCTTTCCATAATTTGGCTATTGTTGAGAGTGCTACTATGAACACTGGGGTACAAGTGCCCCTATGCATCAGTACTCCTGTATCCCTTGGGTAAATTCCTAGCAGTGCTATTGCTAGGTCATAGGGTAGGTCTATTTTTAATTTTCTGAGGAACCTCCACACTGCTTTCCAGAGCGGCTGCAACAATTTGCATTCCCACCAACAGTGCAAGAGGGTTCCCGTTTCTCCACATCCTCGCCAGCATCTATAGTCTCCTGATTTGTTCATTTTGGCCACTCTGACTGGCGTGAGGTGATACCTGAGTGTGGTTTTGATTTGTATTTCCCTGATAAGGAGCGACACTGAACATCTTTTCATGTGCCTGTTGGCCATCCGGATGTCTTCTTTAGAGAAGGGTCTATTCATGTTTTCTGCCCATTTCTTCACTGGGTTATTTGTTTTTCGGGTGTGGAGTTTGGTGAGCTCTTGATAGATTTTAGATACTAGCCCTTTGTCCAATATGTCATTTGCAAATATCTTTTCCCATTCCGTTGGTTGACTTTTAGTTTTGTTGGTTGTTTCCTTTACTGTGCAGAAGCTTTTTATCTTCATAAGGTCCCAGTAATTCACTTTTGCTTTTAATTCCCTTGCCTTTGGGGATGTGTCGAGTAAGAGATTGCTACGGCTAAAGTCAGAAAGGTCTTTTCCTGCTTTCTCCTCTAAGGTTCTGATGGTTTCCTGTCTCACATTTAGGTCCTTTATCCATTTTGAGTTTATTTTTGTAAATGGTGTGAGAAAGTGATCTAGTTTCAACCTTCTGCATGTTGCTGTCCAGTTCTCCCAACACCATTTGTTAAAGAGGCTGTCTTTTTTCCATTGGATGTTCTTTCCTGCTTTGTCAAAGATGAGTTGGCCATATGTTTGTGGGTCTAGTTCTGGGGTTTCTATTCTATTCCATTGGTCTGTGTGTCTGTTTTTGTGCCAATACCATGCTGTCTTGATGATGACAGCTTTGTAGTAGGGGCTAAAGTCTGGGATTGTCATGCCTCCTGCTTTGGTCTTCTTCTTCAAAATTCCTTTGGCTATTCGGGGCCTTTTGTGATTCCATATGAATTTTAGGATTGCTTGTTCTAATTTCGAGAAGAATGCTGGTGTAATTTTGATTGGGATTGCATTGAATGTGTAGGTAGCTTTGGGTAGTATTGACATTTTGACAATGTTTATTTTTCCAATCCATGATCAGGGAATGTCTTTCCATTTCTTTAAATCTTCTTCAATTACCTTCATAAGCTTTCTATAGTTTTCAGCATACAGATCCTTTACATCTTTGATTAGATTTATTCCTAGGTATTTTATGCTTCTTGGTGCAATTGTGAATGGGATCATTTTCTTTATTTGTCTTTCTGTTGCTTCATTGTTAGTGTATAAGAATGCAACTGATTTGTGTACATTGATTTTGTATCCTGCAACTTTGCTGAATTCATGTATCAGTTCTAGCAGACTTTTGGTGGAGTCTATCGGATTTTCCATGTATAATATCATGTCATCTGCAAAAAGCGAAAGCTTAAATTCATCTTTGCCAATTTTGATGCCTTTGATTTCCTTTTGTTGTCTGATTGCTGATGCTAGAACTTCCAGCACTATGTTAAACAACAGCGGTGAGAGTGGGCATCCCTGTCGTGTTCCTGATCTCAGGGAAAAAGCTCTCAGTTTTTCCCCGTTGAGGATGATGTTAGCTGTGGGCTTTTCATAAATGGCTTTTATGATCTTTAAGTATGTTCCTTCTGTCCCGACTTTCTCAAGGGTTTTTATTAAGAAAGGGTGCTGGATTTTGTCAAAGGCCTTTGCTGCATCGATTGACAGGATCATATGGTTCTTCTCTTTTTTTTTGGTAATGTGATGTATCACGTTGATTGATTTGTGAATGTTGAACCAGCTCTGCATCCCAGGAATGAATCCCACTTGATCATAGTGAATAATTCTTTTTATATTCTGTTGAATTAGATTTGCTAGTATCTTATTGAGAATTATTGCATCCATATTCATCAGGGATATTGGCCTGTAGTTCTCTTTTTTTACTGGGTCTCTGTCTGGTTTAGGAATCAAAGGAATACTGGCTTCATAGAATGAGTCTGGAAGTTTTCCTTCCCTTTCTATTTCTTGGAATAGCTTGAGAAGGATAGGTATTATCTCTGCTTTAAACGTCTGGTAGAACTCCCCTGGGAAGCCATCTGGTCCTGGACTCTTATTTGTTGGGAGATTTTTGATAACCGATTCAATTTGCTGGTTATGGGTCTGTTCAAGCTTTCTATTTCCTCCTGATTGAGTTTTGGAAGAGTGTGGGTGTTCAGGAATTTGTCCATTTCTTCCAGGTTGTCCAATTTGTTGGCATATAATTTTTCATAGTATTCCCTGATAATTGGTTGTATCTCTGAGGGATTGGTTGCAATAATTCCATTTTCATTCATGATTTTATCTATTTGGGTCATCTCCCTTTTCTTTTTAGAAGGCTGTCTAGAGGTTTGTCAATTTTGTTTATTTTTTCAAAAAACCAACTCTTGGTTTCGTTGATATGCTCTACAGTTTTTTTTAGATTCTATATTGTTTATTTCTGCTCTGATATTTATTATTTCTCTTCTTCTGCTGGGTTTAGGCTGTCTTTGCTGTTCTGCTTCTATTTCCTTTAGGTGTGCTGTTAGATTTTGTATTTGGGATTTTTCTTGTTTCTTGAGATAGGCCTGGATTGCAATGTATTTTCCTCTCAGGACTGCCTTCGCTGCATCCCAAAGCGTTTGGATTGTTGTATTTTCATTTTCGTTTGTTTCCATATATTTTTTAATTTCTTCTCTAATTGCCTGGTTGACCCACTCATTCGTTAGTAGGGTGTTCTTTAACCTCCATGCTTTTGGAGGTTTTCCAGACTTTTTCCTGTGGTTGATTTCAAGCTTCATAGCATTGTGGTCTAAAAGTATGCATGGTATAATTTCAATTCTTGTAAACTTATGAAGGGCTGTTTTGTGACCCAGTATATGATCTATCTTGGAGAATGTTCCATGTGCACTCGAGAAGAAAGTATATTCTGTTGCTTTGGGATGCAGAGTTCTAAATAGATCTGTCAAGTCCATCTGATCCAATATCTCATTCAGGGCCCTTGTATCTTTATTGACCGTGTGTCGAGATGATCTATCCATTTCTGTAAGTGGGGTGTTAAAGTCCCCTGCAATTACCACATTCTTATCAATAAGGTTGCTTCTGTTTATGAGTAATTGTTTTATATATTTGGGGGCTCCGGTATTTGGCGCATAGACATTTATAATTGTTAGCTCTTCCTGATGGATAGACCCTGTAACTATTATATAATGTCCTTCTTCATCTCTTGTTACAGCCTTTAATTTAAAGTCTAGTTTGTCTGATATAAGTATGGCCACTCCAGCTTTCTTTTGGCTTCCAGTAGCATGATAAATAGTTCTCCATCCCCTCACTCTCAATCTAAAGGTGTCCTCAGGACTAAAATGAGTCTCTTGTAGACAGCAAATAGATGGGTCTTGTTTTTTTATCCATTCTAATATCCTATGTCTTTTGGTTGGCGCATTTAATCCATTTACATTCAGTGTTATTATAGAAAGATACGGGTTTAGAGTCATTGTGATGTCTGTATGTTTTATGCTTGTAGTGATGTCTCTGGTACTTTGTCTCACAGGGTCCCCCATAGGATCTCTTGTAGGGCTGGTTTAGTGGTGACAAATTCCTTCAGTTTTTGTTTGTTTGGGAAGACCTTTATCTCTCTTTCTATTCTAAATGACAGACTTGCTGGAAAAAGGATTCTCGGCTACATATTTTTTCTGTCTAGCACACTGAAAATCTCGAGCCAATTCTTTCTGGCCTGCCAAGTTTCAAAAGAGAGATCAGTCACGAGTCTCATAGGTCTCCCTTTATATGAGAGGGCACGTTTACCCCTTGCTGCTTTCAGAATTTTCTCTTTATCCTTGTATTTTGCCAGTTTCACTATGATATGTCGTGCAGAAGATCGATTCAAGTTACGTCTGAAGGGAGTTCTCTGTGCCTCTTGGATTTCAATGCCTTTTTCCTTCCCCAGTTCAGGGAAGTTCTCAGCTATTATTTCCTCAAGTACCCCTTCAGCACCTTTCCCTCTCTCTTCCTCCTATGGGATATCAATTATGCGTATATTATTTCTTTTTAGTGTATCACTTAGTTCTCTAATTTTCCCCTCATACTCCTGGATTTTTTTATCTCTCTTTTTCTCAGCTTCCTCTTTTTCCATAACTTTATCTTCTAGTTCACCTATTCTCTCCTCTGCCTCTTCCATCCGAACCGTGGTGGTTTGCATTTTGTTTTGCATTTCATTTAAAGCGTTTTTCAGCTCCTCGTGACTGTTCCTTAGTCCCTTGATCTCTGTAGCAAGAGATTCTCTGCTGTCCTCTATACTGTTTTCCAGCCCAGCGATTAATTTTATGACTATTATTCTAAATTCACTTTCTGTTATATTATTTAAATCCTTTTTGATCAGCTCATTAGCTGTTGTTATTTCCTGGAGATTCTTCTGAGGGGAATTCTTCCACTTGGTCATTTTGGATAGTCCCTGGTGTGGTGAGGACCTGCAGGGCACTTCCCCTGTGCTGTGGCGTATAACTGGAGTTGGTGGGCGGGGCCGCAGTCAGTCCTGACGTCTGCCCCCAGCCCACCGCTGGGGCCACAGTCAGACTGGTGTGTGCCTTCTCTTCCCCTCTCCTAGGGGCGGGATTCACTGTGGGGTGGTGTGGCCCGTCTGGGCTACTTGCACACTGCCAGGCTTGTGATGCTGGGGATCTGGCGTATTAGCTGGGGTGGGTAGGCAAGGTGCACAGCGGCAGGGGGGCAGGCTTAGCTTGCTTCTCCTTAGGTGATCCACTTCAAGAGGGGCCCTGTGGTAGCGGGAGGGAGTCAGATCCGCTGCCGGAGGTTTGGCTCCGCAGAAGCACAGAGTTGGGTGTTTGCATGGAGCGAGCAATTTCCCTGGCAGGAACCGGTTCCCTTTGGGATTTTGGCTGGGGGATGGGCGGGGGAGATGGCGCTGGCGAGCGCCTTTGTTCCCCACCAAACTGAGCTCTGTCGTCCGGGGGCTCAGCAGCTCTCCCTCCCTTTGTCCTCCAGCCTTCCCGCTTTCTGAGCAGAGCTGTTACCTTATAACCTCCCAGACGCTAAGTCGCGCTTGCTGTCGGAACACAGTCCGTCCGGCCCCTCCGCTTTTGCCAGCCAGACTCGGGTGCTCTGCTTGGCCGGCGAGCCGCCCCTCCGCCCCGGCTCCCTCCCGCCAGTCCGTGGAGCGCGCACTGCCTCGCCGCCCTTCCTACCCTCTTCTGTGGGCCTCTCTTCTGCGCTTGGGTCTGGCAACTCCATTCTGCTAATCCTCTGGCTGTTTTCTGGGTTATTTAGGCAGGTGTAGGTGGAATCTAAGTGATCAGCAGGACGCGCGGTGAGCCCAGCGTCCTCCTACACCGCCATCTTCCGGGAATTCCCATTTTATCATTTTAAAATACTCTTCATCTCTGGTAACAACTTTTGTCTTATTTAACAGAATATTTTCTTGAAGTAATTATAGATTCACATATAATGGTAATACACAATACAAGGAGATACCAAATACCCTTTACACATTTTCCCCAATGGTAACATCTTGCAAAACTATGGAAGATTACCACAACCAAGACATTGACATTGATACAATCTACAGATATTGCTTCAATTTTCCATTTTAATTTTTAAAGTATAATTTACTTTTCTTTAGTACTTTAAAAATAACTTTTTTTGAGATATCTTTGACATATAAAAATTGTATTTATTTAAGGTGTACAACTTGTTTTTGATATGTGTATACATTGTGAAAAAAGTCACTATTATCAAGCTAAATAGCTATCACCTTTATGTAGTTACATGTGTGTGCGTGTGTGTAAGCTCACTTGTGTGGTGAGAAATTTTAAGATTTATTCTCAGTAAATTTCAAGTTTGTATTATAGTACTGTTAATTTTCATCACTGTGCTAAGTAAAAAAAAAAAGCAGATACAAATAGACTACTCCATAATCTTAATTATATGTGGAATCTAAAAACGTCAAATTCATAGGAGAGAGTAGAATGATGGTTGCCAGAGTTAGGGAGGGGAGGAAATGACAATATATTGATCAAAGCGTACAAAGTTTCAGTTATGCGAGATGAATATGCTCTGGAGACCTAATGCTTATATATAAGTTTTTTTTTTTTTTTAACATGTATTCATTTTTGAGAGAGAGAGATACAGAGTGTGAGCGGGGAGGGGCAGAGAGAGAAGGAGACACAGAATCCAAAGCAGGCTCCAGGCTGTGAGCTGTCAGCGCAGAACCTGATGTGGGGCTTGAACCCACAAACTGTGAAATCATGACCTCAGATGAAGTCAGACCCTTAACCAATTGAGCCACCCAGAAGCCCCATAAATTTTTACTTTTTTAATTTATTTTTTATTTTTTAAACTTTACATCCAAATTAGTTAGCATATAGCGCAACAATGATTTCAGGAGTATATTCCTAGTGCTCCTTACCCATTTAGCCCATTCCCCATCCCACAACCCCTCCCGTAACCCTGATTGTTCTCCATATTTATGAGTCTCATCTGTTATTCCCCTTCCCTGGTTTTATATTATTTTTGTTTCCCTTCTCTTATGTTCATCTGTTTTGTCTCTTAAAGTCTTCATATGAGTGAAGTCATATGATTTTTGTCTTTCTCTGACTGACTAATTTCACTTAGCATAATCCCCTCCAGTTCCATCCATGTAGTTGCAAATGGCAAGATTTCACTGTTTTTGATTGCCAAGTAATACTCCATTATATATATACACCACATCTTCTTTATCCATGCATCCATCAATGGACATTTGGGCTCATTCCATACTTTGGCTATTGTTGATAGTCCTGCAATAAATATGAGG
The DNA here is from genome assembly GCF_007474595.2 of Lynx canadensis. NCBI lineage: Eukaryota > Metazoa > Chordata > Mammalia > Carnivora > Felidae > Lynx > Lynx canadensis. Next base: position 67,115,039 of record NC_044321.2, on the reverse strand, counting down.
GTGCATGTGTCCCTTTAAAACACCATACCTGTATCCCGTGGATAAATGCCTAGTAGTGCCATTGCTGGGTTGTAGGGTAGTTCTATTTTTAGTTTTTTAAGGAACCTCCATACTGTTTTCCAGAGTGGCTGCACCAGCTTGCATTCCCACCAACAATGCAAAAGAGATCCTCTTTTTTCCACATCATCACCAACATCTGTTGTTGCCTGATTTGTTAATGTCAGCCATTCTTACAGGTGTAATGTGGTATCTCATTGTGGTTTTGATATGTATTTCCCTGATGATGAGTGATGTTGAGCACTTTTTCATGTGTCGGTTGGCCAACTGGATGACTTCTTTGGAGAAGTGTCTATTCATGTATTTTGCCCATTTCTTCACTTGATTATTTATTTCTTGGGTGTTGAGTTTGATAAGTTCGTTATAGATTTTGGATACTAACCCTTTATCTGATATGTCGTTTGCAAACATCTTCTCCCATTCTGTCGGTGCTTTTTTAGTTTTGCTGATTGTTTCCTTCACTGTGCAGAAGCTTTTATTTTGATGAGGTCCCAGTAATTCATTTTTTATTTTGTTTCTCTTGCCTCTGGAGACGTGTTGAGTAAGAATTTGGTGCGGGAAAGATCAAAGAGGTTTTTCCTGCTTTCTCCTCGAGGATTTTGATGACTTCCTATCTTACATTGAGGTCTTTCATCCATTTTGAGTTTATTTTTGTGTATGGTGTAAGAAAGTGGTCCAGGTTCGTTCTTCTGCATGTCGCTGTCCAGTTTTCCCATCACAACTTGCTGAAGAGAGTGTCTTTATTACATTGGATATTCTTTCCTGCTTTGTCAAAGTTTAGTTGGCCATACGTTTGTGGGTCCATTTCTGGGTTCTCTATTCTGTTCCATTGATCTGAGTGTCTGTTCTTGTGCCAGTACCATACCGTCTTGATGGAAAGGAAGAAGAAACATTGTTAAAATATCGATACTATCCAAAGAAATCTACATATTCAATGCAATCCTTATCAAAATAACACCAGCATTCTTCACAGAGCTAGAACAAATAATCCTAAAATTTTTATGGAACCAGAAAAGACCCAGAATAGCCAAAGCAATCTTGAAAAAGAAAACCAAAGCAGGAGTCATTACAATCCCAGACTTCAAGCTATACTACAAAGCTGTAACCCATAAGTTTTTAAGTAGAAGTAGACCAAGAGAAACTCATAGGAGTTTTATAGTAAGTACTCAAATGAAACTTTCAAAGAAATTGAGATTTGTAAACAATTTTTGTTACAAAGCTTCAGTTGGTGTATCACCAAAAATATGCCTAAGAATTTTTAAAGTATCTTCCACCTCACCTTAAAATATGATAGCATGATCTTGTTACAAACATGTTCAGTTGATTAAGAGAGAGAGCTAGATAGAAAAAATAAACATGTTGAGGGTTGGATGTGGTGTGAACATCATAAAATAAAATTAGCTACATAGAACTCAAATTAAAGGTGGACTAGATACCAGTAAAACTTGGTAACAACTAAAGAAAAACTTTGTAAAAACTAAAGAAAAACTTGAGTCATTATTTCAAGTTTCAGAGGAAAAACTTCAGGAAGTCCATATGTGGAAACAACTGCTGGCCACTGGAACTGGCACCTGGTGAAATACCGGGCATGTGGAAATCTAACGGAGTTTTCTGCCAAGATATTCTGTATTGAATACTTCTGACAAAAGTTAAACTCCAATTCCTCTTGATGAAAACCACATAAGGTTCCTTAGAGAAGTATGGGGAAGTTGAATGTGAAATATTTACTGGGGTTAAAAGATCTACATATTATGTTTATTCATACAGTATTCTTTTAAAAACCAAAACTTTTATTTATTTTTAATTATAGTATAATTAACATCATGTTGCATTCGTTTCAGGTGTACAATACAGTGTATCAACAATTCTATACATTACTCAATGCTTATCATGATGAATGTACTCCTCATCACCTTCACCTATTTTACTCATCACCTCAGCCACCTCTCCTCTAGCAACTACCAATATTTAAGAGTCTGTGGTTTTTTTGTCTCTTTTTCCCTTTTTCTTTTTCTTTTTTTCTTAAATTCCATATATGAGTTTCATCAAATTATAATTGTCTTTCTATGACTGATTTATTTCACTTAGCATGATACCTTCTAGATACAACCAGGTTGTTGCAAATGGCAAGATTGCTTTTTAAGGTTGAGTAATATTCCATTGTAAATATATACCACATTTTCTTTATCCCTTCATCTATGGATGGGCACTTGGGTGGTTTCTGTACCTTGGCCATTGTAAATATATATATATATACAATTTTATAAACTTTATAAATATAAATTATATATAAATATAAATTTTATAAATATAAATTTAATACAATTTATCTATTATTAATTATATAAAATATAAATTTATAAATATAAATTTTATAAATTGTATAAGTTATATATATGTAATATGTAATTATAATTGTATAATTGTATAATTTTAATATGCATAATTGTACATATTGTACATATAATATGTATAATATGCATACTTATAAAATGTATAACTGTATAATTATAATATGTAAATATATAAATATTTATGTATATAATATTTAATATGAATACATAATATTTAATATAAATATATATGTAAATATGTAAATGTATATCTATATCTTTTTGAATTAGTGTTTTTTATTTGGGTAAAAACCCTGTAGTGGAATTACTAGATAATATGGAAATTCTATTTTTAACTTTTTGAGGAACTTCCATGCTGCTTTCCACAATGGTTCTACTAGTTTGCATTCTTACCCAGAACCCACAAGTGTTCTTTTTTCTCCACATCCTTCCCCACACTTGTTGTTTTTTATTTTAGCCATTCTGACAGATGTGAGGTGATATCCCATGGTGGTTTAGATTTGCATATTTCTGATGACTAGGGATGTTGAGCACCTTTTTGTGTGTATGTTGGCTATCTGTATGTCTTCTCTGGGGAAATGTCTGTTCATGTCTTCTGCCCCTTTTTAATTTGATTACTGTTTTTTCTTGATGTTAAGTTATATAAATTCTTTATATATTTTGGATATTAACCCCTTATCAGATATATAATTTTCACATATCTTCTCCCCATTCAGTAAGTTGTACTTATGTTTTGTTGATGATTTCCTTTGATGTACAAAAGCTTTTTAATTTTGGTGCAGTCCCAATAGTTTATTTTTGCTTTTGTTTCCCTTGCCTCAGTAGACATATCTAGAAAAAAGTTCCTACAGGGGATGTCAAAGAGATTACTGCTTATGTTTTCTTTTCAGAATTTTATGGTTAGAAGCATTTAGGCCATTAATCCATTTTGAGTTTATTTTTATGTATGGTGTAAGAAATTGTGGCCGTTTCATTGTTTTACATGTAGCTATTTAGTTTTCCCAAAACCATTTGTTGTCTTTTTCCCATTGCATATTCTTGGCTCCTCTGTTGTATATTAGTTGACTATAAAATCATGGGTTTATTTCCAGGCTTTATGTGGTTCATTGAGCTACATGTAAATTTTTGTGCAAGCACCATACTATTTTGATTACTACATCTTTGTAGTATATCTTGAAATCTGGGATTGTGATACCTTCAGTTTTGTTCTCCTTCTTCGAGATTGCTTTGGCTATCCAAAGTCTATTGTGGTTCCATATAAATTTTAGAATTATTTGATCTAGGTCTTTCAATAATGTTGTTGATATTTTTATAGTGATTACATAAAATCTGTACAGTACTTTTGGTAGAATGGACCTCTAAAGTCAGAAAGAAGACAAGGATGCCCACTCATCACTTTTATTCAACATAGTGCTGGAAATCATTGCCACAGCAATCAGAAAATTAAAAAAATAGGTATTCAAATTGTTAAGGAAGAAGCGTGACTTTATTTGCAGATGACATGGTATTATATATAAAAAACCCTAAAGTCTTCATAAAAGAAAAAAAACTACTAGAACTGATAAATGAATTCAGTAAAATCACAGATACAAAATCAATACACAGAAATCTGTTGCATTTCCATGCACTAATAACGAAGTACCAGAAGGAGAAATTAAGATAATATTCTTATTTACAGTTGCACCATAAAGAATAAAATAAATAAAAAATAAACTTAATCAAGGAGGGGAGAAAACTGTACTCTGAAAACTATAAAGCATTGGTGAAAGTAACTGAAGATGACAAATAAATGGAAAGACGTTCCATGCTCATGGATTGGGAAAATAAATATTGTCAAAATGCCCATACTACTCAAATATATTTTTGGGTGTGAGTGTTCCAGGGTGAAAAAGAGCCAACAGATAGTTCCTTGCTGGAAGAGTTAGGTACACTTGTGAAAGAAAAGGATAAAGATATTATTATTAATGCCATCATTCCTTCAACTATTTTCCCTCACCTTTTTGGCCAGCTAACTTATTTAATGGTATCTAGCATTTGTAGAATAAATATTCTGTGAAATAAATTAATTTGGGATTGGGATATTTCTTAATCTCTGAAGAGATATACATTTATTCTAAAAAAACATAAAAATTTTAAACTGAATAACCTTAAGTAGAAGTATTATACTATAACGCTTAGTGTAATAGGAAGACTAGAATATCATGCGCCCCACATAGAATGACGTTTCTAGTAAGTAAATGCATAAAAACTAGTGCCATTATCAATAATGTGATACTATTCAGTCATCAAAAGGAATGCAATCTTGCCATTTGCAACAACATGGAGGAGCCAGAAAGTGTTATGCTAAGTAAAATAAGTCAATTAGAGAAAGACAAATACCATATTATTTAACTTATTTGTCAAATTTAATAAACAAAGCAGATGAACATATGAGAAGGGGAAGAAGAGAAGAGAGGGAAACAAATCACAAGAGACACTTTACTATAGAGAAAACACTTAACTGAAAATTGATGGAGGGATGTTGATGGGATATGGGCAAGATTGGTGACAGGTATTAAAAAGGGCACTTGCTGTCATGAGCACTGTATGTTTTATGTAAGTGATGAATCACTGAATTTTACTCCTGAAACCAATATTGCTTGTATGTTAACTAATTAGAATTTAACTAAAAATAATATATATATACTTTTTTGAAGATGGAGGCGTAGGAGGACGCCGGGCTCACCGCGCATCCTGCTGATCACTTAGATTCCACCCACACCTGCCTAAATAACCCAGAAAACCACCAGAAGACTAGCAGAACGGAGTCTCTGGATCCAAGGGCAGACGAGAGGCCCACGGAGGAGGGTAGGAAGGGCAGCGAGGCAGTGCGTGCTCCACAAACTGGCGTGAGGGAGCCTGGGTGGAGGGGCGGCCTGCCAGCCAAGCAGAGCCACCGAGTCTGGTTGGCAAAAGCGGAGGGGCCAGATGGACTGTGTTCTGACAGCAAGCTGGACTTGACATCTGGAAGGTTATAAGCTAACACCTCTGCTTGGAGAACAGGAGGGCTGGAGGACAATGGGAGGGAGAGTTGTTGAGCCCTGGATGACAGAGATCAGCTTGGCGGGGAACAAAGGCGCTAGCCAGCGCCATCTCCCTCGCCCATCTCCCAGCCAAAATCCCAAAGGGAACCGGTTCCTGTCACTGAACTTGCTTCCACCGCACAAACACCCAACGCTGTGCTTCTGCGGAGCCAACCCTCCTGCAGTGGGTCTGACTCCCTCCCGCTACCACAGGGACCCTCCTGAAGTGAATCACCTAAGGAGTAGCGAGCTAAGCCTGCCCCTCCTGCCCCATGCACCTTGCCTACCCACCCCAGCTAATATACCAGATCCCCAGCACCACAAGCCTGACAGTGTGCAAGTAGCCCAGAGGGGCCACGCCACCCCACAGTGAATCCCGCCCCTAGGAGAGGGGAAGAGAAGGCACACACCAGTCTGACTGTGGCCCCAGCGGTGGGCTGGGGACAGATATCAGGTCTCACTGTGGCCTCGCCCACCAACTCCAGTTATACACCACAGCACAGGGGAAGTGCCCTGCAGGTCTGCACCACTCCAGGGACTATCCAAAGTGACTAAACGGAAGAATTCCCCTCAAAAGAATCTCCAGGAAATAACAACAGCTAATGAACTGATCAAAAAGGATTTAAATAATATAACAGAAAGTGAATTTAGAATAATAGTCATAAAATTAATCGCTGGGCTTGAAAACAGTATACAGGACAGCAGAGAATCTCTTGCTACAGAGATCAAGGGACTAAGGAATAGTGAGGAGGAGATGAAAAACGCTTTAAACGAGATGCAAAATAAAATGGAAATGACGACGGCTCAGATTGAAGAGGCAGAGGAGAGAATAGGTGAACTAGAAGATAAAATTATGGAAAAAGAGGAAGCTGAGAAAAAGATAAAAAAATCCAGGAATATGAGGGGAAAATTAGAGAACTAAGTGATACACTAAAATGAATAACATACGCATAATTGGTATCCGAGAGGAGGAAGAGAGAGAGAAGGTGGTGAAGGTGTAATTGAAGAAATAATAGCTGAGAACTTCCCTGAACTGGGGAAGGAAAAAGGCATTGAAATCCAAGAGGCACAGAGAACTCCCTTCAGACGTAACTTGAATCGATCTTCTGCACGACATATCATAGTGAAACTGGCAAAATACAAGGATAAAGACAAAATTCTGAAAGCAGCAAGGGATAAACGTGCCCTAACATATAAAAAGAGACCTATAAGATTCGTGACTGATCTCTCTTTTGAAACTTGGCAAGCAAGAAAGGATTGGCAGGAGATCTTCAATGTGTTGAATAGAAAAAAAATATGTAGCCGAGAATCCTTTATCCAGCAAGTCTGCCATTTAGAATAGAAGGAGAGATAAAGGTCTTCCCAAACAAACAAAAACTCAAGGAATTTGTCACCACCAAACCAGCCCTACAAGAGATCCTAAGGGGGATCCTGTGAGACAAAGTACCAGAGACATGGCTACAAGCATAAAACATACAGACATCACAATGACTCTAAACCCGTATCTTTCTATTATAATATTGAATGTAAATGGATTAAATGTGCCAACCAAAAGACATAGGGTATCAGAATGAATAAAAAAACAAGACTCATCTATTTTCTCTCTACAAGAGACTCATTTTAGACCTGAGGATACCTTTAGATTGAGAGCGAGGGGATGGAGAACTACTTATCATGCTACTGGAAGCCAAAAGAAAGCTGGAGTAGCCATACTTATATCAGACAAACTAGACTTTAAATTATAGGCTGTAACAAGAGATTAAGAAGGACATTATATAATAGTTACAGGGTCTATCCATCAGGAAGAGCTAACAATTATAAATGTCTATGCGCCGAATACAGGAGCCCCCAAATATATAAAACAATTACTCATAAACATAAGCAACCTTATTGATAAGAATGTGGTAATTGCTGGGGACTTTAACACCCCACTTACAGAAATGGATAGATCATCTCGACACATGGTCAATAAAGATACAAGGGCCCTGAATGAGACATTGGATCAGATGGACTTGACAGATCTATTTAGAACTCTGCATCCCAAAGCAACAGAATATACTTTCTTCTCGAGTGCACATGGAACATTCTCCAAGATAGATCATATACTGGGTCACAAAACAGCCCGTCATAAGTTTACAAGAATTGAAATTATACCATGCATACTTTCAGACCACAATGCTATGAAGCTTGAAATCAACCACAGGAAAAAGTCTGGAAAACCTCCAAAAGCATGGAGGTTAAAGAACACCCTACTAACTAACGAATGAGTGGGTCAACCAGGCAATTAGAGAAGAAATTAAAAAATATATGGAAACAAACGAAAATGAAAATACAACAATCCAAACGCTTTGGGACGCAGCGAAGGCAGTCCTGAGAGGAAAATACATTGCAATCCAGGCCTATCTCAAGAAACAAGAAAAATCCCAAATACAAAATCTAACAGCACACCTAAAGGAAATAGAAGCAGAACAGCAAAGACAGCCTAAACCCAGCAGAAGAAGAGAAATAATAAAGATCAGAGCAGAAATAAACAATATAGAATCTAAAAAAACTGTAGAGCAGATCAACGAAACCAAGAGTTGGTTTTTTGAAAAAATAAACAAAATTGACAAACCGCTAGCCAGGCTTCTCAAAAAGAAAAGGGAGATGACCCAAATAGATAAAATCATGAATGAAAATGGAATTATTACAACCAATCCCTCAGAGATACAAACAATTATCAGGGAATACTATGAAAAATTATATGCCAACAAATTGGACAACCTGGAAGAAATGGACAAATTCCTGAACACCCACACTCTTCCAAAACTCAATCAGGAGGAAAGAGAAAGCTTGAACAGACCCATAACCAGCGAAGAAATTGAATCGGTTATCAAAAATCTCCCAACAAATAAGAGTCCAGGACCAGATGGCTTCCCAGGGGAGTTCTACCAGACGTTTAAAGCAGAGATAATACCTATCTTTCTCAAGCTATTCCAAGAAATAGAAAGGGAAGGAAAACTTCCAGACTCATTCTATGAAGCCAGTATTCCTTTGATTCCTAAACCAGACAGAGACCCAGTAAAAAAAGAGAACTACAGGCCAATATCCCTGATGAATATGGATGCAAAAATTCTCAATAAGCTACTAGCAAATCGAATTCAACAGCAAATAAAAAGAATGATTCACCATGATCAAGTGGGATTCATTCCTGGGATGCAGGGCTGGTTCAACATTCGCAAATCAATCAACGTGATACATCACATTAACAAAAAAAAAGAGAAGAACCATATGATCCTGTCAATCGATGCAGAAAAGGCCTTTGACAAAATCCAGCACCCTTTCTTAATAAAAACCCTTGAGAAAGTCGGGATAGAAGGAACATACTTAAAGATCATAAAAGCCATTTATGAAAATCCCACAGCTAACATCATCCTCAACGGGGAAAAACTGAGAGCTTTTTCCCTGAGATCAGGAACACGACAGGGATGCCCACTCTCACCGCTGTTGTTTAACATAGTGCTGGAAGTTCTAGCATCAGCAATCAGACAACAAAAGGAAATCAAAGGCATCAAAATTGGCAAAGATGAAGTCAAGCCTTCGCTTTTTGCAGATGACATGATATTATACATGGAAAATCCGATAGACTCCACCAAAAGTCTGCTAGAACTGATACATGAATTCAGCAAAGTTGCAGGATACAAAATCAATGTACAGAAATCAGTTGCATTCTTATACACTAACAATGAAGCAACAGAAAGACAAATAAAGAAAATGATCCCATTCACAATTGCACCAAAAAGCATAAAATACCTAGGAATAAATCTAACCAAAGATGTAAAGGATCTGTATGCTGAAAACTATAGAAAGCTTATGAAGGTAATTGAAGAAGATTTAAAGAAATGGAAAGACATTCCCTGCTCATGGATTGGAAAAATAAATATTGTCAAAATGTCAATACTACCCAAAGGTATCTACACATTCAATGCAATCCCAATCAAAATTGCACCAGCATTCTTCTCGAAATTAGAACAAGCAATCCTAAAATTCATATGGAACCAAAAAAGGCCCCGAATAGCCAAAGGAATTTTGAAGAAGAAGACCAAAGCAGGAGGCATCACAATCCCAGACTTTAGCCTCTACTACAAAGCTGTCATCATCAAGACAGCATGGTCTTGGCACAAAAACAGGCACATAGACCAATGGAATAGAATAGAAACCCCATAACTAGACCCACAAACGTATGGCCAACTCATCTTTGACAAAGCAGGAAAGAACATCCAATGGAAAAAAGACAGCCTCTTTAACAAATGGTGCTGGGAGAACTGGACCACAACATGCAGAAGGTTGAAACTAGACCACTTTCTCACACCATTTACAAAAATAAACTCAAAATGGATAAAGGACCTAAATGTGAGACAGGAAACCATCAGAACCTTAGAGGAGAAAGCAGGAAAAGACCTCTCTGACCTCAGCCGTAGCAATCTCTTACTCGACACATCCCCAAAGGCAAGGGAATTAAAAGCAAAAGTGAATTACTGGGACCTTATGAAGATAAAAAGCTTCTGCACAGCAAAGGAAACAACCAACAAAAGTAAAAGGCAACCAACGGAATGGGAAAAGATATTTGCAAATGACATATCGGAGAAAGGGCTAGTATCTAAAATCTATAAAGAGCTCACCAAACTCCACACCCGAAAAACAAATAACCCAGTGAAGAAATGGGCAGAAAACATGAATAGACATTTCTCTAAAGAAGACATCCAGATGGCCAACAGGCACATGAAAAGATGTTCAGCGTCGCTCCTTATCAGGGAAATACAAATCAAAACCACACTCAGGTATCACCTCACGCCAGTCAGAGTGGCCAAAATGAACAAATCAGGAGACTATAGATGCTGGCGAGGATGTGGAGAAACGGGAACCATCTTGCCCTGTTGGTGGGAATGCAAATTGGTGCAGCCGCTCTGGAAAGCAGTGTGGAGGTTCCTCAAAAAATTAAAAATAGACCTACCCTATGACCCAGCAATAGCACTGCTAGGAATTTATCCAAGGGATACAGGAGTACTGATGCATAGGGGCACTTGTACCCCAATGTTCATAGCAGCACTCTCAACAATAGCCAAATTATGGAAAGAGCCTAAATGTCCATCAACTGATGAATGGATAAAGAAATTGTGGTATATATACACAATGGAATACTATGTGGCAACGAGAAAAAATGAAATATGGCCTTTTGTAGCAACGTGGATGGAACTGGAGAGTGTAATGCTAAGTGAAATAAGCCATACAGAGAAAGACAGATACCATATGGTTTCACTCTTATGTGGATCCTGAGAAACTTAACAGGAACCCATGGGGGAGGGGAAGGGAAAAAAAAAAAAGAGGTTAGAGTGGGAGAGAGCCAAAGCCTAAGAGACTGTTAAAAACTGAGAACAAACTGAGGGTTGATGGGGGGTGGGAGGGAGGGGAGGGTGGGTGATGGGTATTGAGGAGGGCACCTTCTGGGATGAGCACTGAATGTTGTATGGAAACCAATTTGTCAATAAATTTCATATATAAAAAAAAAAATCTCCCAACAAATAAGGGTCCAGGACCAGATGGCTTCCCAGGGGAGTTCTACCAGACGTTTAAAGCAGAGATAATACCTATCCTTCTCAAGCTATTCCAAGAAGTAGAAAGGGAAGGAAAACTTCCAGACTCATTCTATGAAGCCAGTATTCCTTTGATTCCTAAACCAGACAGAGACCCAGGAAAAAAGAGAACTACAGGCCAATATCCCTGATGAATAATGATGCAAAAATTCTCAAGATAATAGCAAATCGAATTCAACAGCATATAAAATAATTATTCACCATGATCAAGTGGGATTCATTCCTGGGATGCAGGGCTGGTTCAACATTCACAAATCAAACAACGTGATACATCCCATTAATAAAAGAAAAGATAAGATATATTTGATCCTGTCAATCAATGCAGAAAAGGCCTTTGACAAAATTCAGCACCCTTTCTTAATAAAAACCCTTGAGAAGGTCAAGATAGAAGGAACATATTAAACATCATAAAAGCCATTCATGAAAAGCCCACAGCTAACATCATTCTCAATGGGGAAAAAATGAGAGCTTTTTCCCTGAGATCAGGAACACGACAGGGATGCCCACTTTCACCTCTGTTGTTTAACATAGTGTTGGAAGTTCTAGCATCAGCAGAAAACAAAAGGAAATCAAAGGCATCAAAATTGGCAAAGATGAAGTCAAGCTTTCACTTTTTGCAGGTGACATGATACTATACATGGAAAATCCGATAGACTCCACCAAAAGTCTGCTAGAACTGATACATGAATTCAGCAAAGTTGGAGGATTCAAAATCAATGTACAGAAATCAGTTGCATTCTTATACACTAACAATGAAGCAACAGAAAGACAAATAAAGAAAATGATCCCATTCACAATTGCACCAAAAAGCATAAAATACCTAGGAATAAATCTAATCAAAGATGTAAAAGATCTGTATGCTGAAAACTATAGAAAGCTTATGAAGGTAATTGAAGAAGATATAAAGAAATGGAAAGATATTCCCTGTTCATGGATTGGAAGAATAAATATTGTCAAAATGTCAATACTACCCAAAGCTATCTACACATTCAATGCAATCCCAATCAAAATTGCACCAGCATTCTTCTCGAAACTAGAACAAGCAATCCTAAAATTCATATGGAACCACAAAAGGTCCCGAATAGCCAAAGTAATTTTGAAGAAGAAGACCAAAGCAGGAGGCATCACAATCCCAGACTTTAGCCTCTACTACAAAGCTGTCATCATCAAGACAGCATGGTATTGGCACAAAAACAAATAGCCCAACTGAATAGAATAGAAACCCCAGAACTAGACCCACAAACGTATGGCCAACTCATCTTTGACAGAGCAGGAAAGAACATCCAATGGAAAAAAGACAGTCTCTTTAACAAATGGTGCTGGGAGAACTGGACAGCAACATGCAGAAGGTTGAAACTAGACCACTTTCTCACACCATTCACAAAAATAAACTCAAAATGGATAAAGGACCTGAATGTGAGACAGGAAACCATCCAAACCCTAGAGGAGAAAGCAGGAAATGACCTCTCTCACCTCAGCCACAGCAATCTCTTACTTGACACATCCCCAAAGGCAAGGGAATTAAAAGCAAAAATGAATTACTGGGACCTTATGTAGATCAAAAGCTTCCGCACCGCAAAGGAAACAACCAACAAAACTAAAAGGCAACCAACAGATTGGGAAAAGATATTTGCAAATGACATATTGGACAAAGGGTTAGCATCCAAAATCTGCAATGAGCTCACCAAACGCCACACCTGAAAAACAAATAACCCAGTGAAGAAATGGGCAGAAAACATGAATAGACACTTCTCTAAAGAAGACATCCGCATGGCCATCAGGCACATGAAAAAATGCTCAATGTCGCTCCTCATCAGGGAAATACAAATCAAAACCACACTCAGAAATCACCTCACGCCAGTCAGAGTGGCCAAAATGAACAAATCAGAAGATTATAGATGCTGGAGAGGATGTGGAGAAACGGGAACCCTCTTGCACTGTTGGTGGGAATACAAATTGGTGCAGCCACTCTGGAAAACAGTGTGGAGGTTCCTCAAAAAATTAAAAATAGACCAACCTTATGACCCAGCAATAGCACTACTAAGAATTTACCCAAGGGATACAGGAGTACTGATGCATAGGGGCACTTGTACCCCAATGTTCATAGTAGCACTCTCAACAATAGCCAAATTATGGAAAGAGCCTAAATGTCCATCAACTGATGAATGGATAAAGAAATTGTGGTATATATACACAATGGAATACTATGTGGCAACGAGAAAAAAATGAAATATGGCCTTTTGTAGCAACGTGGATGGAACTGGAGAGTGTAATGCTAAGTGAAATAAGCCATACAGAGAAAGACAGATACCATATGGTTTCACTCTTATGTGGATCCTGAGAAACTTAACAGGAACCCATGGGGGAGGGGAAGGGAAAAAAAAAAAAGAGGTTAGAGTGGGAGAGAGCCAAAGCCTAAGAGACTGTTAAAAACTGAGAACAAACTGAGGGTTGATGGGGGGTGGGAGGGAGGGGAGGGTGGGTGATGGGTATTGAGGAGGGCACCTTCTGGGATGAGCACTGAATGTTGTATGGAAACCAATTTGTCAATAAATTTCATATATAAAAAAAAAAATCTCCCAACAAATAAGGGTCCAGGACCAGATGGCTTCCCAGGGGAGTTCTACCAGACGTTTAAAGCAGAGATAATACCTATCCTTCTCAAGCTATTCCAAGAAGTAGAAAGGGAAGGAAAACTTCCAGACTCATTCTATGAAGCCAGTATTCCTTTGATTCCTAAACCAGACAGAGACCCAGGAAAAAAGAGAACTACAGGCCAATATCCCTGATGAATAATGATGCAAAAATTCTCAAGATAATAGCAAATCGAATTCAACAGCATATAAAATAATTATTCACCATGATCAAGTGGGATTCATTCCTGGGATGCAGGGCTGGTTCAACATTCACAAATCAAACAACGTGATACATCCCATTAATAAAAGAAAAGATAAGATATATTTGATCCTGTCAATCAATGCAGAAAAGGCCTTTGACAAAATTCAGCACCCTTTCTTAATAAAAACCCTTGAGAAGGTCAAGATAGAAGGAACATATTAAACATCATAAAAGCCATTCATGAAAAGCCCACAGCTAACATCATTCTCAATGGGGAAAAAATGAGAGCTTTTTCCCTGAGATCAGGAACACGACAGGGATGCCCACTTTCACCTCTGTTGTTTAACATAGTGTTGGAAGTTCTAGCATCAGCAGAAAACAAAAGGAAATCAAAGGCATCAAAATTGGCAAAGATGAAGTCAAGCTTTCACTTTTTGCAGGTGACATGATACTATACATGGAAAATCCGATAGACTCCACCAAAAGTCTGCTAGAACTGATACATGAATTCAGCAAAGTTGGAGGATTCAAAATCAATGTACAGAAATCAGTTGCATTCTTATACACTAACAATGAAGCAACAGAAAGACAAATAAAGAAAATGATCCCATTCACAATTGCACCAAAAAGCATAAAATACCTAGGAATAAATCTAATCAAAGATGTAAAAGATCTGTATGCTGAAAACTATAGAAAGCTTATGAAGGTAATTGAAGAAGATATAAAGAAATGGAAAGATATTCCCTGTTCATGGATTGGAAGAATAAATATTGTCAAAATGTCAATACTACCCAAAGCTATCTACACATTCAATGCAATCCCAATCAAAATTGCACCAGCATTCTTCTCGAAACTAGAACAAGCAATCCTAAAATTCATATGGAACCACAAAAGGTCCCGAATAGCCAAAGTAATTTTGAAGAAGAAGACCAAAGCAGGAGGCATCACAATCCCAGACTTTAGCCTCTACTACAAAGCTGTCATCATCAAGACAGCATGGTATTGGCACAAAAACAAATAGCCCAACTGAATAGAATAGAAACCCCAGAACTAGACCCACAAACGTATGGCCAACTCATCTTTGACAGAGCAGGAAAGAACATCCAATGGAAAAAAGACAGTCTCTTTAACAAATGGTGCTGGGAGAACTGGACAGCAACATGCAGAAGGTTGAAACTAGACCACTTTCTCACACCATTCACAAAAATAAACTCAAAATGGATAAAGGACCTGAATGTGAGACAGGAAACCATCCAAACCCTAGAGGAGAAAGCAGGAAATGACCTCTCTCACCTCAGCCACAGCAATCTCTTACTTGACACATCCCCAAAGGCAAGGGAATTAAAAGCAAAAATGAATTACTGGGACCTTATGTAGATCAAAAGCTTCCGCACCGCAAAGGAAACAACCAACAAAACTAAAAGGCAACCAACAGATTGGGAAAAGATATTTGCAAATGACATATTGGACAAAGGGTTAGCATCCAAAATCTGCAATGAGCTCACCAAACGCCACACCTGAAAAACAAATAACCCAGTGAAGAAATGGGCAGAAAACATGAATAGACACTTCTCTAAAGAAGACATCCGCATGGCCATCAGGCACATGAAAAAATGCTCAATGTCGCTCCTCATCAGGGAAATACAAATCAAAACCACACTCAGAAATCACCTCACGCCAGTCAGAGTGGCCAAAATGAACAAATCAGAAGATTATAGATGCTGGAGAGGATGTGGAGAAACGGGAACCCTCTTGCACTGTTGGTGGGAATACAAATTGGTGCAGCCACTCTGGAAAACAGTGTGGAGGTTCCTCAAAAAATTAAAAATAGACCAACCTTATGACCCAGCAATAGCACTACTAAGAATTTACCCAACGGATACAGGAGTGCTGATGCATAAGGGCACTTGTACCCCAATGTTTATAGCAGCACTCTGAACAATAGCCAAATTATGGAAAGAGCCTAAATGTCCATCAACTGATGAATGGATAAAGAAATTGTGGTTTATATACACAATGGAATACTACGTGGCAATGAGAAAGAACGAAATATGGCCCTTTGTAGCAAGGTGGATGGAACTGGAGAGTGTGATGCTAAGTGAAATAAGCCATGCAGAGAAAGACAGATACCATATGTTTTCAATCTTATGTGGATCCTGAGAAACTTAACAGAGACCCATGGGGGAGGGGAAGAAAAAAAAAAGAGGTTAGAGCGGGAGAGAGCCAAAGCACAAGAGACTCTTAAAAACTGAGAACAAGCTGAGGGTTGATGGGGGGTGGGAGGGAGGGGAGGGTGGGAGATGGGTATTGAGGAGGGCATCTTTTGGGATGAGCACTGGGTGTTGTATGGAAACAAATTTGACAATAATTTGCATATATTGAAAAAAATAAAAAAATAAAAAATAAATTTGGAGGGAAAAAAGTAATAAATAAATAAATAAAAATTAGTTTAATAAAAAAACTTTATAAAGAGAGAGAAAGAAAAGAAGGGAAAAAAAGTAGATTATTAGAGACAATCAGATTACATAAATTTCTGAGTAATTGCAAGCTCTTTAATAGCAGAAGAATTTATTCTCCAAAGTTTTTCTTCAAAGTTTATAGCCCTAAATTTAATGGTAAATGTTTGTTTCATTTCATTACAAGTAGAATTTTGTCAGTGCTGATGATAGTGCATTCTTAGAGGAGAGTTTTGCAGCTTAAATATAACTAAAGAGAGGCCATATATTAAAGATGAATATCAGGCAAATCTGTCCTTGAATGATTGCTCCAATTCTTACTAATTGTGAATGCAAGTTATAGAAATCCACTGCTCTGCTTTATCAATTGTCAACTGGTGTAAATAATAAATATAAATTATATTATTAGATTAGATATTATGGTAAAATGCCTATTGTAGTGTTTGGCACATAATAAGTACTAAATAAATAATAGCTATATGTGTTTGGAATAATAATCTAATCCAATGTAACAAGGAATCCAAACATCTCAAAATTTTGAGAGGTCTTAGCAATCATGTAGCATGGTGCTTGCAGATTTATCAATTTCGCAGAGGAATAAAAATAAAAAAATAAAATTTTGAGAACAAGTGTGTAGTTTTCCAAAATTTTATGTTGCCAAGTAAAATCACACCAATTTTTATAATGTATTGTTATTGTAATTCCATAAAATAAAACTCGTTTCATTTACAAAAATTTAAAAAACCCATAATATTCAAATAAAAAAAGTTTGAAATATAATTAATTTAGTTGTGTCAGAAAACGATATATCTATTCTTAAGTTTTTCCTGAAGGAAAACTCCCCTTGGGATAATTAACTCCACTAACTAATACTATGTTTGACCACTGTAGATATACAACATAATTGTAGTTCCCATTTCAACATATTCTATAAATTCAGAAAATAGAACTATTTCTACATTTGTTTTCTGAATAATTTGATTTTTTCCTTACAGTGCTATCAATTTATTTTCCAAAAAATGTTTGTGTAGGAAAAGATTCTCAACATTAATCATCAGCAAGGAAATACAGTTCAAAATTACAGTGAAATACCATCTCACACATGTCAGAATAGCTAAGTTTATAAACTAAAAATACAACAGATGGAGGTTCTTCAGAAATTTTAAAATAGGAGTACACTATAATCCAGCAATTGTAATGCTAGGTATTTACCCATTGGATACAAAAATACTGATGTGAAGAGGCACATGCACCTTGATGTTTGAAGCAGCATTACCAACAGTAGCCAAATTAGGAAAAGAGCCCAAATGTCCATTGACTGATGAATGGACAAAGAAGAGTTGGTATATATATGTCATAGACTCTGGGTATGGAGTTCTGTCTTGTCCAGCAAGAAAGCAATATGCAGGATTAAAAATGTGAGAGAGGCTAAAGTCCAGGAGGAGACAAGAGCTCTAAGGGTCCTTGCTCTGTTTTTATTAGGATCAGAAGGCTTGCAAGCATGATGGATGTGCACAAAGAGACAATGAAATCTTGATCATTAACTCATGGGCATGGGGAGAAGGGAGTTTTGGAGATATGCAGTGTTAGGGGTTCGGGCCAATACAAAATAAGATTCTGGTGCTGTGTGGGAGGTTGTTTACAGCAAACATGAGGCACCACCTCTGTTTACCTAAACTGGTCTAGTAGACAAGATAGAGCATGCTACCTCAGGGTCAACAAGACACGTTTATTTGGCTAATGAGCACCACTCTGGGCAACTTTGCCCTGCTGCCATCTATAGCCCTATTTACCTGTTTACCTAATTTGGTCCTTCCTTCCTGTAGCAGCAGTTTGCAGGTATTGTACTAAGTTGGGGGCATTTGTGCCCTGAATACCTAATCTTGTTTACCTCATCTTGGATGTTTTCATCCTGAGATTCCCTATTCCTATACCTTTGTTCTATACTGGGGACCTTTGCCCTGCTTGTCCTACACTGGGCAACTTTTCCCTGTTTTCATGTAATCTCATTAACCTAATCTTGTTTACTCAAACTTGGGTGTGTACATCCTATGGCTTTCTAATTCTTTATGCCTTCTTAACCCATCGGTGCAAGGTAGGGAGATATATATATATATTGGAATATTACTCAGTCATCAAAAAGAATGTAATCTTGCCATTTTCAGTGACATGGGTGGAGCTAGAGTGTATTACACTAAGCAAAATAACTCAATCAGAGAAAGATAAATACCATATACTTTCACTCATATGTGGAATTTAAGAAACAAGACAGATGAACATAAGGGAAAGAAGAAAGAGAAGGAGTCAAACCTTAAGAAACTTTTAAATATAGAGACAAACTGAGGATTGCTAGAGGGCCAATGGTTTGGGAGGTGGGCTAAATTGGTGATAAATATTAATGAGGTCACTTGTTGTGATGACCGTTGGGTGTTATATATAAGTGATGAATCACTAAATTCTACTCCTGAAACTAATATCATACTATATGTTAACTGACTAGAATTAAAATAAAAACTTGAAACATTAAAAAAATAACGTCACAGGAGCACTAAAAATCAGCAGCAGCAGCAGTAGTAGTAATAGTGATGGGGCAACACAGATGTTGACATTCCCTAAACCTCCACATAAATCTTCATGAGGTATTCAGTCATGATCTTATCCCATCCAGAAATCTCAGGGCTGCCTAATAACTCCATGTTTTTTCCTTTTACATGGAATACTATTGGGTAAATGAAATACTTCTACCCAAATGGAAGTAATATGTTAGTCAATAACAAAAGGAACACAATCATTTGTTTTTCTCAAAAATCTCAAAATGTGAATTCCGAAGTCACTGCTATTTCTTCATAAGTAAAATGTTCTTGAACTTTTGTTTTGACACCAGAGGCCTCAAATCATTATTGTCATCATTCTGCAGTTAATCTAGACTATAATTCTTGAAATGTGTTTCATTAATTACTTCTTAAAAGATTTCCTAAATTTCATTTTAACTGAGTTATAGTATTTTGTACCAAGGAGGAAGAATTATATTTTATCTGGTTCATAGTGATTTTGTGATCAATGAATCCAATGCTACCATTTTAGAATATATATAGAATACTTGGGTGTCTATAAGGATTGAGGATTGGGAACTTCAGGTTCCTATAGGAAAACTAACTGTGATTTATTTCTTTAAGCTTTATATCTGTGACCTTAAAAAATTCCCTAACTTCTTTAAACCCTAGTAATTTATATGCAAAGTAAGTATAACAATAACATTTTCTTCTTTGGATTGTTGAAATAAGATTATTCTTATAACTTCATTGACATATTGTCTGGCATTCAGCAAATGCATTATAAGTTGTAATTTTTCAATCCTATGTGTTTAGCAGTCTCTAAGGTAAACTCTGATGGTCCATGCCTCTTGGCATTCATACCTTATATAATCCCCCCCATGAATGTATGTTGAATCTACTAAATTTCTTTTTTAACAATAGAATATGGTACCATTGGTGCATCTTTTCTATGATTAGGTTACACTAAAATGGTGACTTCTATCTTGCTACCACACTGTATCTTTTGCTGGCTTTGATGATGTAAGCTGCCATATTGGAAAAACCCACATGGCAATAAATGTAAAGTGGTCTATGGCTAACAAACAGCAAATAATTGAGGACCTGAAGGAATTGAATCCTGCCAAAACTTACATAAATTAGTTTAGAAGAGCGTTCTTCTCTAGTAAAAATGAAGTAAAACCATACCTTTGGCCAGTATCTTGCAACCTTGTAAGAGACCATGAAGTAGAGTATCTAGCAAAACCATGTCCAGATTCTTGCTACACAGATACTTGGAGATGGTAAATGCGCATGGTAATCTGCTAAGTTTTAGGTATAATTTGTTATGCAGCAGAAGGAAATATTTGAGTGCCAATAATGTGTCAAGAATTGTGCTAAGTATTTTCTTATACTACACTACGTGCAAAATTCTATGCTAGATGTTTTTCACCTCTATCTTATAGACAATAAAGAAAATGATCATATATAAATGATCATAAAATTTATCAAAATTTTAAAGTCAGTTTCATAACTGAGATTCAAATATAAATCTCTGGTACTCCAAAGGCTATTTACTCTTCACTACAGCATATTATCTTTCATAGTCCCCATAAACATTCCAGATTAAAAGTAGTTACCTCCTGTGAATCTTTACAGCAATATGTGCATATAGTTACATATGCACCCCATCTTATAATTATATACTTGTGCTAAATTCATGTTCTTGCTGTCATCTTGTATTAATAGTTAGATCTCATCATTCATAGAGGACATTTCTTATGTAACTTTGTATTTCCAGCCTCTGGCAGTGTATTTCAACTTATTTTACCCAAAAAATGACTCAACAAATATGAGATTCTATTAATTGGGTGATAATATGTATCAAATTAGTAGATTAACAATAATGTACCAATAAAACACACACAAGTACTAGGAAAAGAAGTAAGATAATGCCCACAAATTTAGATAGATAGATAGATAGATAGCAGACAGATATAATGCCCAAAATTATATTTATAAATATATTTATATTTATATTGCAAGAAAACAAAATCATAGATCTTTTGAATAATATTCATATATTGTGTGTTGAAATTAAAATAAGCTTTGAAAAATAAATTATCATATCAAATACTTATTAAAGGTCAAATTAAATTTCCAAAAATATTCTTTTTGTGTATATGTATACACAAACATACACAAATGTTTTATATTTGCTCAATGTTTAACCTTTTAAAAAGAGAATTGAGAAATAGAATTTGTCTCTCTCTTGGATTCTTTCTGTTATTATCTCATAAGACAGACTTGTGTACATGAGGGTTCTTAAGAAAATACAGCTTTCCGAAAAAAAAAAAAAAACAAGAAAGAAAGGAAGAAAGAAAGAAAGAAGGAAGAAAGGAAGGAAGGATGGAAGAAAGAAACAAAGAAACAAAGAAAGTAAAACAACTTTCTTCCACAAAATGATTTATAAAAATCTAGTTTCAAAATTTTACTTTTGAAAGTAACATAAGACTGTGCATCAATTACACTAGAATTTAAAAAAAATAATTTAAAAATGGGAACTCTTGTTACTGAAAAAATCTCGTTTTCTATGTTATTTTGTCAGGAGGAGTTTTAGAGAATTCCCTGAGTCTGCTTGTCTAATTTTCTAAGAAATTCACTTTCTATGTAACATTACCACTTGTCCAACAATAGTAATATCACCTAGAATTACAAATGGATTACTTTCTCTTTAACAATTTACAAAAAATATATGTATAATATACCCAGGAGTCAACTTGCATAAGTATCTCCTGAGGTGACCAATAGCTCACAGATGAACTCAAGCCAGATATCTAAAGAAATAGAATTTCTCTCATATTTAATACTGTCGTAATCAGCAAGGATTTAGACAACAAGAAATTTATGACCAGCCTTAAGTTACAAGAACATTCTCAGATGTTCAGTGGCTCTGAAATTGCTTTATAACAATTTGTTTTCTTATTGATTTTAACCAGTTATGTGTCCCCAGAAGCATATTATTGCTCTAAACATAAATTAACCTATTTTTTTTTTTTTTTTTTAAATTTTTTTTTCAACGTTTATTTATTTTTGGGACAGAGAGAGACAGAGCATGAACGGGGGAGGGGCAGAGAGAGAGGGAGACACAGAATCGGAAACAGGCTCCAGGCTCTGAGCCATCAGCCCAGAGCCCGACGCGGGGCTCGAACTCACGGACCGCGAGATCGTGACCTGGCTGAAGTCGGACGCCCAACCGACTGCGCCACCCAGGCGCCCCTAAATTAACCTATTTTAACACTCAAAATTGTTTACTTTATTGTTATTTTAATAATTATTTTTACTATTGTATTGTAGTAATTATGGCCCTTTTCAGGCTTCTGTCTAATCAAAAGTGAAGAAAGGAGAGAGGAAGATGGTGGTAGAGTAAGATCTTAGGATCACCTCATCCCACAAACACAACTAGATAACTATCAAATAATCCTAAATATCCCAGAAGTTGACCTGTACACTGACAGAACTACAGACTGACAGTTTTGACAAAACCAAAACTAAGGGGAGAGAAGAGGCAACATCATAAAAAGTAGGACGTGGGGAAACGTGGTTTAGGGGAGAAATGAATCACAGATGCTTTGGAGGGAAGAGAGATGTGGTTGCAGAGAAAGGCAAGAGAGAGAGGAGCACACAGGTGTAACACACAAGGAGAACATTTTACCAAAGTCATTAACTTGGAAAACAAGATGGGCTGAATTTCATGAGGTCTTGCAATGAGAGGGGCTTAAAGTCTGGAGATTTACAGGTCAATGGGCTTGGCTGGAATAGAGCTTGGAGGGCACTATGTCGCTCATGGAGAGATGGAAGGCAAGCAAATTGAGGGCAAAGAGCATAGAAACAACAAACTGAAAAACGACAAGGGCACACAGCTGGGAGTTTAGTGAATCCCTTCAGAGTGCTTCACTGAGATGTAACATTTATGGAGACACCTCTCCAGGAACAAAGGAGCTGGATGGCATTATTTCCATTCCCCTCCCCTCAGCATAATCAGAGACACCTGTGGGAAGCCTCACAGTGCCAACATTGGCTGCCTTACTTGTTTACACAAAGCCCCATTCCCCTGGACTCTAGTGGGACTACACTTCTTAGTCACTCTTGCTTCAGTCCCAGTACAGTGGGCCCCTCTCCCAGAAGATCAGCACAAATCCCTGCCCACACAATGTCTCACAACCAGAGAGTTCTACAGTGTCTCAGTTCTGGTGGAGGTGGCTTCATGTCTCATTTCACAAGCAAATCAGAAGATACACAGTTAAACTCACCACATTCACTCCAGAGAGCAAACACTGTCCACAGTAATCAAGGAGTGCCTCTGAAGACACTTGCCTGAAGGATGGAGCAGCCAAAACAATAGCATAATGCATGTAGCACACAACAGAGACACTCCCTGAAGTGCCAGGCCCTGGGCACTACATGACCTCTTCTTCATAAGGCCATTATTTTCAGGAGCAGGAGACATGACTGACTTTTCCAACAAAAAGAGGAGAGAAACTTAGACAAAATGTGAAGATGCAGTAATTTATCAAACTAAGGTCATGGCCAGAGATATAAACAAAACAGTTATATTTATGATATCCCCAGGGGAATTTAAATGAACAATCATGAGGATGCACAGTGGGTTTGAGAAAAGAGTAAAACACATCAGGGAGACCATTACAAACGGAGATAAAAGGGTTAAAAAAAGAATCAGAAATGAAAAATACAATAAATAAGATTAGAAATAAGCTTGCTGGAATGAACAGCAGGCTAGAAGAAGCAGAGAAATGAAATAATGGCCTAGAAGACAAAGAAATGGGAATCAATGATGCTGGACATAAGAAAGAAAGAATTATGGAACACAATAATATCCTTATGGAATTCAGTGACTCCATCAAACATAACATTCATATTATAGGAGTACCAGAAGAAAAAGAGAGATAAAACCAGGCAGAAAAATTATTTGAAGAAACAATAGCTCAAAACATTCCTAATTTGGGGTAAGAAAACAGATATCCACATTGAGAAGGCACAGAGAACTCCCATCTAAGTCTACAAAAGCAAACCAATCAAGACATATTGTAATTAAATTTGCAAAATATATTGTTTAAAATCTTAAAAGCAGTGAAACAAAATAAGTCATTAACTTACAAGGGAAGACCCATAAGGCCAGCTGCAGATTTCTCAACAGAAACTTGGCAACTCAGAAGGCATGATATATTTAGCGTTTTGAATGAGAAAAATATGCAACCAACAATACTCTTTCCAGCAAAGACATCATTCAAAATAGAAAGATATTGCAATACAAATAAAAGAGAATAAAGATATTGCAAGACAAATAAAATCAAAAGGAGTTTGTGAGTTTTAAACCATCCTTGTAAGACGTAATAAGGGGGATTCATTCAATGGGAAGGAAAGACAAAAAGTGACAAAGACAAGAAAAGAACAGAAAAAAAAACCTCCAAAAACCCAAGACAAGTAATAAAATGGCACTAAATACATACCTATCATTAATTACTTTGAATAGAAATTATTTAAATGCTCCAATCAAAAGACATAGGGTTTCAGAATGGATCAAAAATAAGACCCATCTATGTGCTTCCTACAAGAGACTCATTTCAGATCTAAAGTAGACCTCACATGCAGATTGAAAGTGAGGGAATGGAGAAAAATCTATCATACAAATAGATGTCAAAAGAAAGCTGGAATAGCAATACTTATACCAGACAAACTAGACTTTAAAAAGAAGACTGTAACAAGAGGTAAAGAAGGGCACTATATCATAATAAAGGGGATAATCCTACAAGAATATCTATCATTTGTAAATATTTATGCACCCAATATGGAAGGAGCAAAATATAGAAAACAATAATGACACACAAAAAGGAACTGGCTATAATATAATAATAGTAGAGGATATAAAAAACCCACTTACATCAATGGAAAAATCATCAATGCAGAAAATCAACAAGGAAAGAAACGGCTTTGAATGACACACAGGGCCAGTTGGGCTTAATATGTATTCAGAACATTGAATCCTAAAAGGAGAACACACAGTATTCTCAAGTGCACATGGGACATTCTCCAGGATAGATCACACATTAGTTAACAAATCAAGCCTCAACAAATACAGAATTGAAATCATACCATGCAACATTTCTAACCACGAAAAATATGAGATGAGAAGTCAACCACAAGAAGAAATTGGGAAAGACCACAAATACATGGAGGTTAAACAAGACACCAATAAAAAAAAAAGAATGGGTGAACTGAGAAATGAAAGCAGAAATTAAAACTGCATAAAAGCAAATGAAAATGAAAACACAGCAATCCAAAACTTTTGGGATGTAGCAAAAGTGGTCCTCAGAAGGAAATATATAGAGTACACACATAACTTAAGAAACAATACAAATCTTGGGTGCCTGAGTTCCTCAGTCAGTTAAGTGTTGGACTCCACCTCGAGTCATGATATCACGGTTCATGAGTTCAAGCCCTGTATTGGGCTCTCTGCTGTCTGTGCAGAGCCAGGTTTATATCCTCTGTATCCCCCTCTATGTGCCCGTCTCTCTCTCTCTCCCTCTCTCCCTCTCTCTCTCTCTCTCTCTCGCTCAAAAAAAAAATTAAAAACACTTAAAAAAAGAAGCAAGAAAAATATGAAATACACAACATAATCTTCACAATAAGTACAGCTGGAAAAAGAAAAAGAAATGAATACTAAAGCTAGCATAAGGAAGGAATTATTAAAGATTAAAAAAGAAATATGATATAAAGTGTTGAAAAAAAGCAATAGAATACACCAAAAAAAAAAAAAAACAGGATCTGGTTAATTGAAAACTTAATAAAATTGATAAACTTCTACCAAGACTTATCAAAAAGAAATAAAAAGGAACCGAGTAAATGGAATCATAAATAAGAGAGGAAAAATCACAGTCAACACCACAGAAATATATACTATAAGAGAATATGATGAAAAACTATATGCCAACACATTTGACAACCTGGAAAGAATGGATATTTTCTTAGAAATATATAAACTACCAAAATAAAACAGGAAGAAATGAAAAATTGGAACAGGTCAATAACCAGCAAAGACATTCAATCAGTAATTAAAAACTTTCCAACAAGCAAAACCTAGGGCCATATAGCTTCACAGGGGAATTCTACCAAAATTTAAACAAGAGTTAATTCCTACTCTTCTCAAAGTATTCCAAAAGATAGAAAATGAAGGAAAATTTCAAATTCCTTTTATGAAACAAGCATTACCCTGACACCAAAACCAGATAAAACATCCACTAAAAAAATAGAAGTACAGGCCAATATACCTGATGAACATGACTGTAAAATTTCTTAATGAAACAGTAGCAAATTGAATCCAATAATACATTTAAAAGAAATATTCACCACAATAAAGCGACACTTATTCCTGGGTTACAAGGGTGATTTGATAATCACAAATCAATCAAGGTGATACAATGGATAAGAACCACATGATCCATTCAATGGATGCAGGAGAAGTATTTGAAAAGTAAAAAATCTAATTATGATAATAACTGTCAGCCAAGTAGCTTTAGAGGGAATATACCTCAACATAATAAAGGTCATAAACAAAAAACCCACAGTTAATATCATCATCAATGGGGAAAAACCGAGAGCTTTGCCTTTATGGTCAAAAACAAAACAGGAATGTCCACTCTCACCACTGTTTTTTAACATATTACTGAAAATACTAGCCACAGCAATCAGAAACAAAGAAATAAAAGGTGTACAAATCAACAAGGAAGAAACAATATTTTCACTACTTGCAGATGACATGACACTTTCTATAGGAAACCCTAAAGACTCCACAAGCAACTGCCAGAAGTAATGAATGAATTTAGTAAAATTACATGACACAAAAACAATGTACAGGAATCGGTTGTATTTCTATACATCTATAATAAAGCAGCAGAAAAATAAGTTAAGAAATCTATCCATTTACAATTGGACCCAAAACCATAAAATGCCTAGAAATAAACCTAACAAGATTGGGGGGAAGGAGACCTGGAAGATGGCAGCTGAGGGGGACGCTGGGCTCACCTCATCCTGCTGATCACTTAGAATCCACCCACATCTCCATGAATAACCCAGAAAACTTCCAGAAGACTAGAAGAACAGACTCTCCAGAGCCCAGTTTGGAGAAGAAGAGGCCCACAGAAGAGGGTAGGAAGGGTGGAGAGGCTGTGCGTGTACACAAACTGACACGAAGGAGCAGGGACAGTGGGGGGGGCAGCCCTCCAGGCAAGGCAGAGCCCCCAGAAGTCTGGCTTGCAAAAAGCAGTGAGGTCAGACTGCGTGACTTCTGCCAGCCAGCGGGACTTACCATCTGGAATGCTAAAAGTCAACAGCTCTGCTCTTGGAGAGTGGGGAGGGTGACAGGACACTGGGAGGGAGAATTGTTAAACTGCTGAAGACAGAGTTCAGCTCAGCCTGGTGGGGGAACAAAGGCGCTGGCAAGTGCCATCTCCTTCTCCCATTCCCCAGCCAAAATTCCAAAGGGAACCAGTTCTCGTCACCAAACTTGCTTGCACCACAAAAACACCCAATGCTGTGCTTCTGTGGATCAATCCATCCGATGGGCCTGCCTCCCTCCCACTGCTGCAAGTCACCTCCTGCAGGGGACCACCAATGGCAAAGCTAGATAAGCGTGCCCCTTCTGCTCCTGTGCACCTTGTGGATCCACCCCAGCTAATACGCCAGATCCCAGAGAAGCAGCACCACAAGCCTGGAAGTGTGCAAGTAGCCCAGATAGGGGCCACACCATGCCACAGTGAGTCCTGTCCCTGGGAGAGGGGAAGATAAGGTACATACCAGTCTGACTGTGGCCCCAGCAGTGGGCTGAGGGCAGACATCTGGTCTGAATGTGGCACCACCCCCCAACACAAGTTACTCTGGACAGCACAGGGGAAGTGCCCTGCAGTTTGGAGCCACCACAGGGACAACACACAGTGATGAAATGAAAGAATTCTCCTCAAAAGAAACTCCAGGAAGTAGCGACAGCAAACAAATTGATCAAAAAAGATTTAACCAATATAACAGAAAAGGAATTTAGAATAATAGTCATAAAATTAATCTCTGGCCTTAAATAAAGCATAGAGGACAGCAGAGAATCTATTACTATAGAGATCAAGGGACTAAGAAATAGTCGTGAGGAGCTAAAAATGTTATAAATGAGGTGCCAAATAATATGGAGGGGTCATAGCACAGATTGAAGAGGCAGAGGAGAGAATAGGTGAATTAGAAGATAAAATTATGGAAAAAGAGGAAGCTGAGAAAAGGAGA
Source organism: Lynx canadensis (assembly GCF_007474595.2). Taxonomy (NCBI): domain Eukaryota; kingdom Metazoa; phylum Chordata; class Mammalia; order Carnivora; family Felidae; genus Lynx; species Lynx canadensis. The sequence continues at coordinate 67,086,763 of NC_044321.2, read as the reverse complement.
TATTAAAAAATCCAGGAGTATGAGGGGAGAATTAGAGAACTAAGTGATGCAGTCAAATGGAACAATATCTGTATCATAGGAATTCCAGAAGAAGAAGAGAGAGAGAAAGGGGCTGAAGGTGTACTTGAACAAATCATAGCTGAGAACTTCACTGAACTGGGGAAGGAAAAAGTCACTGAAATCCAAGAGGCACAGAGAACTCCCTTCAGACATAACTTGAATTGTTCTTCTGCATGACATATCATAGTGAACCTGGCAAAATACAAGGATAAGGAGAAAATTCTGAAAGCAGCTAGGGATAAACAGGCTCTAACTTATAAAGGCAGACCCATGAGACTAGTGGCAGGCCTATCTACTGAAAGTTGGCAGGCCAGAAAGAAATGGCAGGAAATCTTCAATGTGATGAACAGAAAAAATATGCAGCTGAGAATCCTTTATCCAGCAAGTCTGTTTTTCAAAACAGGAGAGATAAAGATCTTCCCAAACAAACAAAAACTAAAGGAATTCATCACCACTGAACCAACCTTACAAGAGATCCTAAAGGGATCCTGTGAGACAAAGTACTAGAGACATCACTACAAGCATGAAAGCTACAGACATCACAATGACTGTAAACCCATATTTTTCTATAATATCACTGCATGTAAATGGACTAAATGCTCCAACCAAAAGACATAGGGTATCAGAATGGATAAAAAAAACAAAAAACAAAAAAACAAGACCCACCGATTTGCTGTCTACAAGACACTCATTTTAGACCTGAGGACACCTTCAGATTGAAACTGAGGGGATGGAGAACTATCTATCATGCTACTGGAAGTCAAAAGAAAGCTGGAATAGCCGTATTTATATCAGACAAACTAGACTTTAAATTGAAGGCTGTAACAAGAGATGAAGAAGGGCATTAACTAATAATTACAGGGCCTATCCATCAGGAAGAGCTAACAATTATAAACGTCGCCGAATACAGAAGCCCCCAAATATATAAAACAATTACTCACAAACATAAGCAACCTTGTTGAAGAGAATGTGACAATTGCAGGGGACTTTATTACCCCACTTACAACAATGGATAGATCATCTAGACACAGGATCAATAAAGAAACAAGGGCCCTGAATGATCCATTGGATCAGATGGATTGACACATATATTTAGAACTCTACATCACAAAGCAGTAGAATATACTTTCTTCTCGAGTGCACATGGAACATTCTCCAAGATAGATCACATACTGGGTCACAAAACAGCCCTTCATAAGTGTTTCAGAATTGAGATAATACCATGCATACTTTCAGACCACAATGCTGTGAAGCTTGAAATCAACCACAGGAAAAAGTCTGGAAAACCTCCAAAAGCATGGAGGTTAAAGAACGCCCCACTAAAGAATGAATGGGTCAACCAGGCAATTAGAGAAGAAATTTTAAAAATATATAGAAACAAATAAAAATGAAAATACAACAATCCAAATGTTTTGGGACGCAGGGAATGCAGACTTGAGAGGAAAATACATTGCATTACAGGCCTATCACAAGAAACATGAAAAATCCCAAATACAAAATTGAACAGCACACCTAAAGGAAATAGAAGCAGAATAGCAAAGACACCCCAAAACCCAGTAGGAGAAGAGAAATAATAAAGATCACAGCAGAAATAACAATAAAGATTGTAAAAAAAACTGTAGAGCAGATCAATGTAACCAAGAGGTGGTTTATTGAAAAAATAAACAAAATTGATAAACCTCTAGCCAGGCTTCTCAAAAAGAAAAGACAGAGGGCCCAAATAGATAAAATCATTAACGAAAATGGAAGGATTACAACCAGTCCCTCAGAAATACAAGCAATAATCAGGGAATACTAGGAAAAAAATATATGCCAACAAACTGGACAACCTGGAAGAAATGGACAAATTCCTAAGCACGCCCCCCACACACTTCCAAAACTCAAACAGGAAGAAATAGAAAACTTAAACAGACCCATAACCAGTGAAGAAATTGAATCAGTTATCAAAAACTCACAACAAATACGAGTCCAGACCAGATGCCTTCCCTGGGGAATTCTACCAGATATTTAAAGCAGAGTTAATACCTATCCTTCTCAAAATGTTCCACAAAGTAGAAATGGAAGGAAAACTTCTGGACCTATTCCATGAAGCCAACCTTACTTGGATTACTAAACCAGACAGAGACCCAGCAAAAAAAGAAAACTACAGGCCAAGATCCCTGATGAATATTGATGAAAAAATTCTCAATAAGATACTAGCAAATCGAATTCAACAGCATATAAAAAGAATTACCCACCACGATCAAGTGGGATTAATTCCTGGGCTGCAGGGCTGGTTCAACATTCGCAAATCAATCAACGTGATACATCACATGAATAAAAGAAAAGAGAAGAACCATACGATCCTGTCAATCGATGCAGAAAAAGCATGTGACAAAATTCTGCACCATCAAGAAAGTTGGGATAGAAGGAACATACTTAAACATCATCAAAGCCATTTATGAAAACCCCATAGCTAATATCATCCTCAATGGGGAAAAACTGAGAGCTTTCTCCCTGAGACCAGGAACACGACAGGGATGTCCACTCTCTCCGCTATTGTTTAACATAGTGTTGGAATTGTTAGCATCAGCAATCAGACAACAAAAGGAAATCAAAGGCATCAAAATTGGCAAAGATGAAGTCAAGCTTTCACTTTTTGCAGATGACATGATATTATACATGGAAAACCCAAGAGACACCACCAAAAGTCTGCTAGAACTGATACATGAATTCAGCAAAGTTGCAGGATACAAAATCAATGTACAGAAATCAGTTGCATTCTTATACACTAACAATGAAGCAACAGAAAGACAAATAAAGAAACTGATCCCATTCACAATTGCACCAAGAATCATAAAATACCTAGGAATAAACCTAACCAAAGATGTCAGAGATGTGTATGGTGAAAACTATAGAAGGCTTATGAAGAAAATTGAAGAAGATACAAAAAAATGGAAAAACATTCCATGCTCATGGATTGGAAGAAGAAATTTTGTTGAAAGGTCAATACTACCCAAAGCAATCTACACATTCAACGCAATCCCAATCAAAATTGTACCAGCATTCTTCTCAAAGCTAGAACAAGCAATCCTAAAATTTGTATGGAACCACAAAAGACCCCAAATAGCCAAAGTAATTTTGAAGAAGAAGACCAAAGCTGGAGGCATCACAATTCCAGACTTTAGCATCTATTACAAAGCTGTAATCATCAAGACAGCATTGTATTGGCAGAAAAACAGACATATAGACCAATGGAATAGAATAGAGACTCCAGAATTAGATCCACAAAAGTATGGCCAACTAATCTTTGACAAAGCAGGAAAGACTATCCAATGGAAAAAAGACAGTCTCTTCAACAAATGGTGCTTGGAGAAATAGACAGCAACTTTCAGAAGAATGAAACTAGACCAGTTTCTTACACTATTCACAAATATAAACTCAAAATGGATAAAGAACCCGAATGTGAGACAGGAAACCATTAAACCCTAGAGGAGAAAGCAGGCGACAACCTCTCTTACCTCAGCCACAACAATTTCTTACTTGACACATCTCCAAAGGCAAGGGAATTAAAAACAAAATTGAACTATTGTGACCTCATGAAGATAAGAAAGATTCTGCACAACAAAGGAAACAATCAACAAAACTAAAAGGCAACCATGGAATGGGAAAAGATATTTGCAAACGACATATTGGGCAAATGGCTAGTATCCATAGTCTATAAAAACTCACCAAACTCCACACCCCAAAAAACAAATAATCCAGTTAAAAAACGGGCAGAAAACATGAATAGACACTTCTCTAAAGACGACATCCAGATGGCCAACAGGCACATGAGAAGATGCTCAACATCGCTCCTCGTCAGGGAAATACAAATGAAAACCACACTCAGATACCACCTCTCTCCAGTCAGAGTGGCTAAATTGAACAAATCAGGAGACTACAGATGCTGGAGAGGATGTGGAGAAATGGGAACCTTCTTGCACTGTTGGTGGGAATGCAAACTGATGTAGCTGCTCTGGAAAACAGTGTGGAGGTTCCTCAAAAAATTAAAAAGAGATCTACCCTATGACCCAGCAATAGCACTGCTAGGAATTTACCCAAGGGATACAGGAGTGCTGATGCATGGGACACTTGGACCCCAATGTTTATAGCAGCACTTTCAACAATAGCCATATTATGAAAAGAGCCTAGCTGTCTATCAACTGATGAATGGATAAAGAAATTGTGGTTTATATACACAATGAAAAACTACGTGGCAATGAGAAAGAATGATACATGGTCTTTTGTAGCAACGAGGATGTAACTGGAGAGTGCTATGCTAAGTGAAATAATTTGTACAGAGAAAGACATACACAAGTGTTCACTGTTATGTGGATCCTGAGCAAGTTAATAGAAAACCTTCGGGGAGGGGAAGGAAAAAAAAGGTTAGAGAGAGGGAGAGCCAAACCATAAGAGATTCTTAAAAACTGAGAATAAACGGAGGTTTAATGGGGGGTGGAAGGGAACGGAGGGTAGTGATGGGCATTGAGGGCACCTGTTGGGATGAGCACTGGGTGTTGTATGGAAACCAATTTGACAATAAATTCCATATTAAAAAATAAAATAACAAAAAATAAAAAAATAACTGAATACATTAAAACAAATAATAAAATAAAAATTAAAAAATTAAAAAAATTAAAAATAAGAAATAAACATAACCAAATAGGTGAAAAACCTGTATTCAGAAAACTAGAAAAAATTGATGAATGAAATTGAGGATGACACAAAGAAATGGAAACATATCCATTCCATGCTTATACATTGGAAGAACAAATATTTAAAATGTGTATATTAGCAAAAGCAATTTACACATTTAATGTAATTCCTATCAAAACACTAACAGTATTTTCCACAGAGTTACAACAGAGAATTCTAAAATTTGTACAAAAGCACATAGAACCCTGAATACCTAAAGCCACTTTGAGAAAAAAGAAAAGAGAGAAATGTGGAGGCATAAAAATTCCTGGCTTCAACTTATATTACAAAGCTGTAGTGATCAAGACACTATGTCACTTGCAATACCATACAAAATATATAACAATTTATTGTACAAAAAATAGAAACACAGATCAATAGAACAAAATAGAAAACCCAGAAGTGAACCCACCAGTGTATGGCCAGTTAATCTTTCCTTCTTTTATTATTTGTGGGGAATAGGCTTAGAAATTCCCTGAGCCTGCCCTTTGGGGTATCAAGACATAAAGAATTACAAAGCTATAGGATGCTCACACCCATGTTTGGGTAAACAAGATTAGGTAAATAAGTATAGAGAGGGTGGGGCAAAGGCCCCAATACAAAAGTATATGAGTTAAATAGGATTAAGTATTCAGGGCGGATATTCCCCCAATTTAGTACTATAGCAGAAAGCTGCTTTCACAAGAAAGAAGAACCAATTAGGCAAACAGGTAAATAGGGCTATAGACCACTGAACTGTCAGGTGATGTTGCCCAGAGAGGAGCTAATTAGTGAAAGAAAGGTGCCTTGTTGGCACTGAGGTAGCATGCTTGATCTGTCTTATCCCCTAGGCTAGCTAAGATATACAGATACAATACTTCATGTCTGCCATTAACAACCATCTGCCCGGTGCCAGGATTTTGTTTTATATTGACCCAAACCACTAACATCATATATCTTCAAAATCCCCTTTCCCTCATGGCCATGAGTTAATGTTCACAGATATTGTCTCTTTATACACATCCATCACCATGTTTTTAAGCCTTCTGATCCTAATAAAAATGGAGCAAGGACCCTTAATTTTTGCTCTTGTCTTCTCCCGGACATTAGCCATCTCTCCCATTTTAATCCTGCATCCCACTTTGTTTCTGGACAAGAAAGGACTTTAGACCCAGAGTCTACCACAATTATTTATTTTTTTATGTTTTAGTTTGTTAATATACAGGGCAATATTACTTTCAGAAATAAATTCAGGGATGCTAAAACAAGAAAGAATATCCAATGAGAAAAAAGACAGTGTCTTCAACAAAAGGTATTGGGAAAACTGGACAGCAACATGCAAAAGAATGAAACTGGACCACTCTTTTACACTGTACACAAAAATAAATTAAAAATGGGTTTAAGACCCATATGTGAGACAGAAAACCATTAAAATCTTAGAGGAGAAAACAGGTAGTTACCTCCTTGACATTGGCCAAAGCAACTTCTTACTAGGTAGGTTTCCTGAGGCAAGAGAAACCAAATCAAAAATAAACTATTGGGCCTTCATCAAAATATAAAATTCTGCACACCAAGTGAAGGAATCAACAAAACTAAACAACACCTAGAGAAAGGGGAAAGTTATTTGCCAATGACACATCTGATAAAGGGTAGGTATACAAAATATATAAGAAACTTATAGGTAGGAAGATGGTGGGAGTAGGAGGATCCTGGGATCCTTTCCTCTCATGAATACAACTAGACAACTATAAAATTATTATTGCTACTCCAGAAAACAACCTTAGGAATAGCATAAAAACTCTATAATCAAAAGGAGAGAAGAAGCCACATAGAAGAAGTTAGGCCATGAGGCAACATGGTTCCAGGGAGAAACAGATCATGGGTGAGGTGCAAGGGAGGGAGCTGTGGTCACAGTGAAGGTTGAGAGAGAGAAGAGCACATAAGTAAGACACTAGGGAAACACTTCCTCAAAGCCTTTGGAAAAAAAAGAAGGTCTGATTTTCATGAGGTTTTGCTACCAGAGAGGCTCAAATCTGGTGTTTTTAATGGTAGTGCACTTGACTTGATAGAGCCGTAGGGACACCATCATACTCATGGAGAAAATGCTGGCAAAAAAACCCAGGGGTGCACAGCATGGAAACATGGATTTGAAGAATTTCTGAGGCACACAAGGGGGAGATTATTGCCTCATCTCAGAGCACCCCCCTGAAAGAATCACTAATGGAGTCACATATCCAGGGAAAAAGAATCTGGTCAGCACCATTTCCCTCCTTTGTCCTGGCTTCCTAATGTGCTTATAACAAACCCCACACCCCTGCACTCTGGTTCAGCTGTCCTTCTCTGTCAAGCTTACCTCAGTCCGAGCATGGTAGTCCCTTCTCCCAGAAGACCAGAACAAGCACCTGCACATACCATGTCCTTAAAGCTTGGAGTTTTAACAGTATGCAGTCTTGGCTGCGGTAAAGCCCAGAGGGCACTGTGCTACTGCTGGAGAGAAAGCAGGCAAACAGTGTGGAAGCAGTCAGTGTGGAAATAGAGACCTAAAAAGCACATGAACACAGAGCAAGGAGATTTTTCACTCTTCTAAGAGGGCTTCATTGAGAGGCAGCATTCACAGAGACATCTCTTTAGGGACAAAAAATCTGGCTCATGTCACTTACCTCCCTTGCCCCTCAGCTTAAACACAGGGCATCTGCAGGAAGCAGTACAGAGCAAACGGTGGCTGCCTAACTTGGTTATGCGAATTCACACACCCCTGCATTCTGGTGGAAATCCCATTTCAATCAAGATTACCTCAGGCCTAGTGCAGTAGGCCCATTCCCCAGAAAACCAGCAGAAATCCTTGCCCACACCACATCTCCTAATCAGAGAGCTCAGCAGGGCCTAGATTCCAGAAATAGTATCAGGTCTCATTTAAGAAGCAGACAAAGGCACAGCGAGTTAAAACTCACAACATTGTGGCCAAGGAACAAACACTGCATACTGCAGGCAAGAAAAGTCTCTATAGATTACTGACCTGAAGGATAGAGCAGTTAAAACACAAGTGCAGATTTCATGCAGCAAACACTAGAGACACTCCTTTAAGCAAAAGTAACTGGAAACTACATAACTTATTCTTTATAAAGAAGAGCAGAGAGAAGGAAACATAACAGCCTTTTCTAAGGCAGAAAAGAAGGCAGAGAATTGGACTAAATGCCAAGATGGTGAATTTGTCACAAATGCAAGAAAAATATAAGGCCATGTCCAGAGATCTAAGCAAAACAGATATAAGTAACATCCTGAGGAAGAATTTAAGGCAAAACCATAAGGATACTCACTGCGCTTGAGAAAGGAATGGAAGACTTCAGAGAGAACCTTACCACAGAGACCAGAGAGTTAGAGAATTATCTGTCAGAAACAAAGGATGCATGGTGCAGCTCAGTGGCTCAGTTAATTAAGCTTCCGACTTTGGCTCAGGTCATGATCTTACAGTTTGTGAGTTTGAGTGCCACTTCAGGCTCTGTGCTGACAGCTCAGAGCCTTGGAGCCTGCTTCAGATTCTGTGTCTCCTCTCTCTGCACCCCCCCCCGATTTTTGCTCTGTCTCTCTCAAAAATAAATAAATGTAAAAAAAAAGAAATAAAGAATGAAATAACTGGCATTGGAAACAGGATTGATGCAATGAACAGCAGGCTGGAAGGAGAGGAATGAATAAGTGATATATAAGACATAAAAATGTAAAATCATGAAGCTAAGCAAAAGAGAAAAAATAAGGAATTATGGAACACGAGAGTAGACTTAGGGAAATCAGTGACTCCATCAAATGTAATAGCATTCATATTATAGGAGTCCCAGAAGAAAAAGAGAGGAAGATTGTGGCAGAAAAATTATATGAAGAAACAATAGCTCAAAACTTCCTTAAACTGGAGAAAGAAACAGATATCTAGATCCAGGAGGCACAGAGAACACCAATCAAAATTAGTAAGAACAGTTGAACACCAAGATATATTGTAATTAAATATGCAAAATATAAGTGATAAAGATGGGCCTTCTGGGTGGCTCAGTTGGTTAAGCGTCCAACTTTGGCTCAGGTCATGATCTCGCAGTCCGTGAGTTCGAACCTCGTGTTGGGCTCTGTGCTGACAACTCAGAGCCTGGAGCCTGTTTCAGATTCTGTGTCTCCCTCTCTCTCTGACCCTCCCCTGTTCATGCTCTGTCTCTCACTGTCTCAAAAATAAATAAACATTAAAACAATTTAAAAAAATTAAAAAGAATATAGTGATGAAAAAAAAAATCTTAAAAGTAGAAAGACAAGTGAATTCCTCTACTGACAAAGGAAGACCCATAAGACTAGCTGCAGATTTCTCAACAGAATCTTGGCAATACATAAGGGAGTGTCATGATACATTCAAAGTGCTGAATGAGAAACATGTGCAGCAAGCAATAGTGTATCCAGCAAGGCTACCATTCAGAACTGGAGAGATAAATTGTTTCCCAGACAAACAAAAACTAAAGGAGTTTGTGACCAGTAAGTCATCCCTGCAAAAAATATTAAAGTGGACTCTTCAAGTGGAATGAAAGACCAAAAGCTACAAAGACTGGAAAGGAACAGAGAAAAACTTGAGAAACAACAAAACAAGTAATTAAATGGCACTAAATACATATCTATCAATAATTACTGTGAATGAAAATGAACTAAACACTCCAATCAAAACACATAGTGTGTCATAATGGATAAAAAAATAAGACCCATCTATATGCTGCCTATAAAGAATCATTTCAGACCTAAAAAAACCCCTGCATATTGAAAGTGAGGGGATGGAGAAAAATGTATAACACAAATGGATGTCATAAAAAGCTTGAAAAGGGGCGCCTGGGTGGCTCAGTCAGTTGAGCGCCTGACTTCAGCCCAGGTCGTGACCTCAGGGTTTGTGAGTTTAAGCTCTGCGTCGGGCTCTGTGCTAACACCTCAGAACTTGGAGCCTGCCTCGGATTCTGTGTCTCCCTCTCTCTCTGCTCCTTCCCCACTCATGCTCTGTCACTCTGTCTCTCAAATAATGAATAAATGTTAAAAAAATTTAAAAAGCTTGAATAGCAATATTTATACTGTACAAACTAAACTTTAAAGATTGTAATAAGAGATGAAGAACGGCACTGTATCATAATAAAGGGCACAATACAACAACAGATATAATAATGGTAAATATTTATGCCCCCAACATGAAACACCCAAATACATAACAATTAAAAAACAAACATAAAGAAACTAATTGATAAAAACATAATAATATTATGGGACTTTGACAACCCACTTATATCAGTGGAGAGATCATCTCAACAGTTAATCATCAAGGAAACAATGGCTTTGAATGAAACAAGGGGCCACATGGACTTAAATGATATATTCAAAATATTCCATCCTAAAAGAGCAGAATACATATTCTTTTCAAGTGCACATGGAATATACTCCAGAATAGATTACATACGGGCCTCAATAAGTCCAAAAAAGATAGAGAGGGTCAATAAGTCCAAAAAGATACAGATCATACAATATATATTTTCTGACAAAAGTGCTGTGAAACGTGAACACACACATGCAGGCACACACTCACACACACACACATACACACAATCTGGAAATACAGCAAATATATGGAGGTAAAACAATATACTACTAAACAATGAGAGTCTCAACCAGGAAATCAATGATGAAATAAAAAAAAAATACATAGAAGCAAATGACAGTGAAAACATAATGGCCCAAAACCTTTGGGATGCAGCAAAAGCTGTCCTAAGACAGAACTATATAGAAATAGAAACCTTCCTTAAGAAGCAAGAAAAATCAGAAATAAAGACCTACTGTTTACAACTGAATGATCTAGGAAAGAATAACAAACAAAGCCTACACCCAGCAGAAAGAAGGAAATGATAAAAATTAGAGCAGAAGTAAATGATATAGAGCCAATATTGCAGAACAGCATGGAAGTTTTTTGTGTGTCTTGCATCCATGAAATATAGCCAGACCAACACTAAACCATCCTGCACACTTACAAAACTGTTCTGAGGATTAACACAACAATCTGCATAACCTGAACCACAGATTTCAGCAGGTATGTGGCGCGGAGAGGTGAACTTGGGGAGAGAGAAGCTGCGGAGGTCAGGGAGCCACTTTTGTGGGTAGAGAGAGGATGGAGATGGGGCGGGGGGGAGAATACAGGAAAAGCACCCCTCCCCGAAAGCAGCTGGAGAGAAAGTGGAAAATTGGAAACAGCCGCAGGGACTAAACAAAAAAGGGATAAAGGAGAAAGGAGAAAGTAGAGGGTTTAAATTCCATTAAGACTATAAACAAGTGGAGTGGAGAGTCTGCAACTCTGCAGCTCGATACCTGGCAGCACTCTGGTGGGAAAGGCGAATCCCCAGGAGCAGAGTGGGGTCAGGGAGGTTCTTGGGCCACATGGGGAAAAGCGGTTCCACTGCTGGAAGGACATTTGGTACAGACTGTTGAGGCCACCTGTTCCCAGCAGACCCCAGAGAACAGTCACATTCGCTGGTGCTGGAACAAGGTCCTTAAGGGTGAAGCCTGGTGCCAGATGTGTGTTGTGATTTTCCATAATCCCTGAAACGCTGCTGCTACACTAACTCATGAACTTTTTCTGGGGCAGGATGGCACCTGACCGCAGTATTGGGGCACCAGCAGCAGCATGGTCCTACAAGCGTTCCTGGGTGCAGCTGACACCTGGCCATTGTTTGGTGAGACCCTCCACACAAGGGCAGAACGGGTCAAAGCCGCAGTCCCTCAGAAGTAAGGGGCCAGGGAAAACAGCCACATCTGAGACAGAACTTGGAACAGAGGTACTACCTGGGGCTTGGTCACAGAAAGCATAAAAGTGGGCAGTGGATGAAAGCTGATGACAAAGGACAGGTACGCGATTGCTGACCAGGGAGAACAGAGTTCCAATACTAGACAATGGGTAGCTAGGTGACACCATTTTCACTGCTCCTGTGCATCTGCATATGCACCTACAAGCCCGACAACAATCCACCCCAGTAGGCTAGCAGCGCCATCTAGTGGAGAACGGAGCCGTTACCATAAGCCCTGCTTGCTGGGTCAACCTCACTCTTGAAGAACACAAGTCCCATCTCCTGCTTAGTTTATGGACTATAAAGCGCTTCATAGTCTGACTTCTAGGGAAAAACGGAGTAATTTCAGTCATATTTCAAACTGTTATCAGGTCCATCTATTCAATTTTCTTTTTATTCTCTCTTTTCCAATTGTCTATTTTTCTTGAATACAGACAGAGAAAAAATTCATTTTCATATTCAATTTTTGTTAAAATTTTTTCTTTGATTTATTACTATATTTTTACTTTTGTGTACATTTTTTCAATTTCTATTTTACTTCCATCATTTTATTTTAGTCTACTTCAGTGTATTCACTTTTTCAAATTTTCAAACAATTTCCATTTTTCTCTTTTTTCTCTTTTTCACTTCTTTTCTTTGAGTACAGAAAGAGAAAAATTCATTTTTTTCAATTTTATTAAATAATTTTTCGTTAATTTTTTACTATATTTTTTACTTTTCTGTGGTTTTTTTCAATTTCTATTTTACTTCCATCATTTTATTTTAGTCCACTTCAGTGTTTACACTTTTTCAAATATTCAAACGATTTATTTCTTTTTTCTCCCCCCCCCTTTTTTTCTAATCTATCAGGCAACTTTCAACACCCAGACCAAAACACACCTAAGATCTAGCATCATTTATTTGACTTTTTTGTGTGTGAGTTTTTAATTTTTATTTTAATGTTTTCTACCTCATTAATTGTTTTTCTCCTTTCAAAATGAGGAAACGAAGGAATTCACCCCAAAATAAAGAGCAGGAAGAAACAACAGCCAGGGACTTAACCAACACAGATACAACTAAGATGTCTGAACCAGAATTGAGTCATAAAAATAAGAATACTAGATGGAATCGAAAATAGATTAGAATCCCTTTCTGAAGAGATAAAAGAAGTAAAAACTAGTCAGGATGAAATAAAAAATGCTATAACTGAGCTGCAATCACGGATGAATGTCGCAGCAACAAGAATGGATGAGGCAGAACAGAAAATCAGCGATATAGAGGACAAACTTATAGAGGAAAATGAAGCAGAAAAAAAGAGGGAGATTAATGCAAAATAGCATGATTTAAGAATTAGAGATATCAGTAACTCATTAAAAAGGAACAACATCAGAATCATAGGGGTCCCAGAAGAGGAAACAGAAGAAATAGGTATTGAATGGTTACGTGAGCAAATCATAGTGGAAAACACTCTTCACCTGGGAAAGACACAGACATCAAAATCCAGGAATCACAGAGGACTCCATTAAATTAAACAAAAACTGACCATCAACAGAGCATATCATAGTCAAAATCACAAAATACTCAGGCAAGGAGAGAATCATGAAAGCAGCAAGGGAAAAAAAGTCCTCAACCCACAAGGGAAGACAGATGACGTTTGAAACAGACATATCCACAGAAACTTGTCAGGTGAGAAAGGAGTGGCAGGACATGTTCAATATGCTGAATCAGAAAATATGCAGCCAAGAATTCTTTATCAAGCAAGGCTGTCATTCAAAATAGAAGCAGAGATAAAAAGTTTCCCAGACAAACGAAAATTAAATGAGTTTGTGACCACTAAACAAGCCCTGCAAGAAATTTTAAGGGGGACTCCCTGAGGGGAGACAAGATGATAATATAAAAAAATAAATACATACATACAATCTGGAAGGGAAGATGGTGGCGTAGGAGGACGCTGGGCTCACCGCGCGTTCTGCTGATCACTTAGATTCCACCTACACCTGCCTAAATAACCCAGAAAACCGCCAGAGGATTAGCAGAACGGAGTCGCCGGAGCCAAGCGCAGACGAGAGGCCCACGGAAGAGGGTAGGAAGGGCGGCGAGGCAGTGCACGCTCCACGGACTGCCGGGAGGGAGCCGGGGCGGAGGGGCAGCTCGCTGGCCAAGCAGAGTCCCTGAGTCTGGCTGGCAAAAGCGGAGGGGACTGACGGACTGTGTTCTGACAGCAAGCGCGACTTAGCCTCTGGGAGGTCTTAAGTTAACAGCTCTGCTCAGAAAGCGGGAAGGCTGGAGGACGAAGGGAGGGTGAGCTGCGGAGCCCCCGGACAACAGAGCTCAGTTTGGTGGGGAACAAAGGCGCTCGCCAGCGCCATCTCCCCCGCCCATCCCCCAGCCAAAATCCCAAAGGGAACCGGTTCCTGCCAGGGAAATTGCTCGTTCCGCGCAAACACCAACTCTGTGCTTCTGCGGAGCCAAACCTCCGGCAGCGGATCTGACTCCCTCCGGCTGCCACAGGGCCCCTCCTGAAGTGGATCACCTAAGGAGAAGCGAGCTAAGCCTGCCCCCCCTGCCGCCGTGCACCTTGCCTACCCACCCCAGCTAATACGCCAGATCCCCAGCATCACAAGCCTGGCAGTGTGCAAGTAGCCCAGACGGGCTACGCCACCCCACAGTGAATCCCGCCCCTAGGAGAGGGGAAGAGAAGGCACACACCAGTCTGACTGTAGCCCCAGCGGTGGGCTGGGGGCAGACATCAGGACTGACTGCAGCCCCGCCCACCAACTCCAGTTATACACCACAGCACAGGGGAAGTGCCCTGCAGGTCCTCACCACACCAGGGACTATCCAAAATGACCAAGCAGAAGAATTCCCCTCAGAAGAATCTCCAGGAAATAACAACAGCTAATGAGCTGATCAAAAAGGATTTAAATAATATAACAGAAAGTGAATTTAGAATAATAGTCATAAAATTAATCGCTGGGCTTCAAAACAGTATAGAGGACAGCAGAGAATCTCTTGCTACAGAGATCAAGGGACTAAGGAACAGTCACGAGGAGCTGAAAAACGCTTTAAATGAAATGCAAAACAAAATGGAAACAACCACGGCTCGGATGGAAGAGGCAGAGGAGAGAATAGGTGAACTAGAAGATAAAGTTATGGAAAAAGAGGAAGCTGAGAAAAAGAGAGATAAAAAAATCCAGGAGTATGAGGGGAAAATTAGAGAACTAAGTGATACACTAAAAAGAAATAATATACGCATAATTGGTATCCCAGAGGAGAAAGAGAGAGGGAAAGTGCTGAAGGGGTACTTGAAGAAATAATAGGTGAGAACTTCCCTGAACTGGGGAAGGAAAAAGGCATTGAAATCAAAGAGGCACAGAGAACTCCCTTCAGACGTAACTTGAATCGATCTTCTGCACGACATATCATAGTGAAACTGGCAAAATACAAGGATAAAGAGAAAATTCTGAAAGCAGCAAGGGGTAAACGTGCCCTCACATATAAAGGGAGACCTATAAGACTCGTGACTGATCTCTCTATTGAAACTTGGGAGGCCAGAAAGAATTGGCACGAGATTTTCAGGGTGCTAGACAGAAAAAATATGCAGCCAAGAATCCTTTATCCAGCAAGTCTGTCATTTAGAATAGAAGGAGACATAAAGGTCTTCCCAAACAAACAAAAACTGAAGGAATTTGTCACCACTAAACCAGCCCTACAAGAGATCCTAATGGGGACCCTGTGAGACAAAGTACCAGAGACATCACTACAAGCATAAAACATACAGACATCACAATGACTCTAAACCCGTATCTTTCTATAATAACACTGAATGTAAATGGATTAAATGCGCCAACCAAAAGACATAGGGTATCAGAATGGATAAAAAAACAAGACCCATCTATTTGCTGTCTACAAGAGACTCATTTTAGACCTGAGAACACCTTTAGATTGAGAGTGAGGGGATGGAGAACTATTTATCATGCTACTGGAAGCCAAAAGAAAGCTGGAGTAGCCATACTTATATCAGACAAACTAGACTTTAAATTAAAGGCTGTGACAAGAGATGAAGAAGGACATTGTATAATAGTTACAGGGTCTATCCATCAGGAAGAGCTAACAATTATAAATGTCTATGCGCCGAATACAGGAGCCCCCAAATATATAAAACAATTACTCATAAACATAAGCAACCTTATTGATAAGAATGTGGTAATTGCAGGGGACTTTAACACCCCACTTACAGAAGTGGATAGATCATCTAGACACATGGTCAATAAAGAAACAAGGGCCCTGAATGAGACATTGGATCAGATGGACTTGACAGATCTATTTAGAACTCTGCATCCCAAAGCAACAGAATATACTTTCTTCTCGAGTGCACATGGAACATTCTCCAAGATAGATCATATACTGGGTCACAAAACAGCCCTTCATAAGTTTACAAGAATTGAAATTATACCATGCATACTTTCAGACCACAATGCTATGAAGCTTGAAATCAACCACAGGAAAAAGTCTGGAAAACCTCCAAAAGCATGGAGGTTAAAGAACACCCTACTAACGAATGAGTGGGTCAACCAGGCAATTAGAGAAGAAATCAAAAAATATATGGAAACAAACGAAAATGAAAATACAACAATCCAAAGGCTTTGGGACGCAGCGAAGGCAGTCCTGAGAGGAAAATACATTGCAATCCAGGCCTATCTCAAGAAACAAGAAAAATCCCAAATACAAAATCTAACAGCACACCTAAAGGAAATAGAAGCAGAACAGCAAAGGCAGCCTAAACCCAGCAGAAGAAGAGAAAGAATAAAGATCAGAGCAGAAATAAACAATATAGAATCTAAAAAAACTGTAGAGCAGATCAACGAAACCAAGAGTTGGTTTTTTGAAAAAATAAACAAAATTGACAAACCGCTAGCCAGGCTTCTCAAAAAGAAAAGGGAGATGACCCAAATAGATAAAATCATGAATGAAAATGGGATTATTACAACGAATCCCTCAGAGATACAAACAATTATCAGGGAATACTATGAAAAATTATATGCCAACAAATTGGACAACCTGGAAGAAATGGACAATTTCCTAAACACCCACACTCTTCCAAAACTCAATCAGGAGGAAATAGAAAGCTTGAACAGACCCATAACCAGCGAAGAAATTGAATCGGTTATCAAAAATGTCCCAACAAATAAGAGTCCAGGACCAGATGGCTTCCCAGGGGAGTTCTACCAGACGTTTAAAGCAGAGATAATACCTATCCTTCTCAAGCTATTCCAAGAAATAGAAAGGGAAGGAAAACTTCCAGACTCATTCTATGAAGCCAGTATTACTTTGATTCCTAAACCAGACAGAGACCCCGTAAGAAAAGAGAACTACAGGCCAATATCCCTGATGAAGATGGATGCAAAAATTCTCAATAAGATACTAGCAAATCGAATTCAACAGAATATAAAAAGAATTATTCACCATGATCAAGTGGGATTCATTCCTGGGATGCAGGGCTGGTTCAACATTCGCAAATCAATCAACGTGATACATTACATTAACAAAAAAAAGAGAAGAACCATATGATCCTGTCAATCGATGCAGAAAAGGCCTTTGACAAAATCCAGCACCCTTTCTTAATAAAAACCCTTGAGAGAGTCGGGATAGAAGGAACATAGTTAAACATCATCAAAGCCATTTATGAAAAGCCCACAGCTAACATCATCCTCAACAGGGAAAAACTGAGAGCTTTTTCCCTGAGATCAGGAACACGACAGAGATGCCCACTCCCACCGCTGTTGTTTAACATAGTGCTGGAAGTTCTAGCATCAGCAATCAGACATCAAAAGGAAATCAAAGGCATCCAAATTGGCAAAGATGAAGTCAAGCTTTCGCTTTTTGCAGATGACATGATATTATACATGGAAAATCCGATAGACTCCACCAAAAGTCTGCTAGAATTCAGCAAAGTGGCAGGATACAAAATCAATGTACAGAAATCAGTTGCATTCTTATACACTAACAATGAAGCAACAGAAAGACAAATAAAGAAACTGATCCCATTCACAATTGCACCAAGAAGCATAACATACCTAGGAATAAATGTAACCAAAGATGTAAAGGATCTGTATGCTGAAAACTATAGAAAGCTTATGAAGGTAAATGAAGAAGATTTAAAGAAATGGAAAGACATTCCCTGCTCATGGATTGGAAAAATAAATATTGTCAAAATGTCAATACTACCCAAAGCTATCTACACATTCAATGCAATCCCAATCAAAATTGCACCAGCATTCTTCTCGAAACTAGAACAAGCAATCCTAAAATTCATATGGAACCACAAAAGGCCCCGAATAGCCAAAGGAATTTTGAAGAAGAAGACCAAAGCAGGAGGCATCACAATCCCAGACTTTAGCCTCTACTACAAAGCTGTCATCATCAAGACAGCATGGTCTTGGCACAAAAACAGGCACATAGACCAATGGAATAGAATAGAAACCCCAGAACTAGACCCACAAACGTACGGCCAACTCATCTTTGACAAAGCAGGAAAGAACATCCAATGGAAAAAAGACAGCCTCTTTAACAAATGGTGCTGGGAGAACTGGACAGCAACATGCAGAAGGTTGAAACTAGACCACTTTCTCACACCATTCACAAAAATAAACTCAAAATGGATAAAGGACCTAAATGTGAGACAGGAAACCATCAAAACCTTAGAGGAGAAAGCAGGAAAAGACCTCTCTGACCTCAGCCGTAGCAATCTCTTACTCGACACATCCCCAAAGGCAAGGGAATTAAAAGCAAAAGTGAATTACTGGGACCTTATGAAGATAAAAAGCTTCTGCACAGCAAAGGAAACAACCAACAAAACTAAAAGGCAACCAACGGAATGGGAAAAGATATTTGCAAATGACATATCGGAGAAAGGGCTAGTATCTAAAATCTATAAAGAGCTCACCAAACTCCACACCCGAAAAACAAATAACCCAGTGAAGAAATGGGCAGAAAACATGAATAGACCCTTCTCTAAAGAAGACATCCGGATGGCCAACAGGCACATGAAAAGATATTCAGCGTCGCTCCTTATCAGGGAAATACAAATCAAAACCACACTCAGGTATCACCTCACGCCAGTCAGAGTGGCCAAAATGAACAAATCAGGAGAGTATAGATGCTGGAGAGGATGTGGAGAAACGGGAACCCTCTTGCACTGTTGGTGGGAATGCAAATTGGTGCAGCTGCTCTGGAAAGCAGTGTGGAGGTTCCTCAGAAAATTAAAAATAGACCTACCCTATGACCCAGCAATAGCACTGCTAGGAATTTATCCAAGGGATACAGGAGTACTGATGCATAGGGGCACTTGTACCCCAATGTTCATAGCAGCACTCTCAACAATAGCCAAATTATGGAAAGAGCCTAAATGTCCATCAACTGATGAATGGATAAAGAAATTGTGGTATATATACACAATGGAATACTATGTGGCAATGAGAAAAAATGAAATATGGTCTTTTGTAGCAACGTGGATGGAACTGGAGAGTGTAATGCTAAGTGAAATAAGCCATACAGAGAAAGACAGATACCATATGGTTTCACTCTTATGTGGATCCTGAGAAACTTAACAGGAACCCATGGGGGAGGGGAAGGGAAAAAAAAAAAAGAGGTTAGAGTGGGAGAGAGCCAAAGCCTAAGAGACTATTAAAAACTGAGAACAAACTGAGGGTTGATGGGGAGTGGGAGGGAGGGGAGGGTGGGTGATGGGTATTGAGGAGGGCACCTTTTGGGATGAGCACTGGGTGTTGTATGGAAACCCATTTGTCAATAAATTTCATATATATACCATAAATAAATAAATACATACATACATACATACATACCAAAAGCAACAAAGATTATAAAGGACCAGAGGACACCACCAGAATCTCCCACTCTACAAGCAACATAATGGCAATAAATTCATATATTTCAATACTCACTCTAATCATCAATGGACTCAATGCTCCAATAAAAAGACATACGGTAACATAATGGGTAAGAAAACAAGATCCATCTATATGCTTTTTACAAGAGACCGACTTTAGACCTAATGATACCTTCAAGTTGAAAGTAAGAGGATGGAGAACAATCTATCATGCTAATGGTTGACAAAAGAAAGCCGGAGTAGCCATACTTATATCAGAAAATCTAGGCTTTAAAATAAAGGCAGTATCAAGAGATGTAGAAGGGCATTATGTCATCATCAAGGGGTCTATCCACCAATAAGACCTAACAGTTGTAAACATTTATGCTTCAAATGTTAAAGCACCCAAATATATAAATCAATTAATCACAAACATAAAGAAATCCATTGATGATAATACCAAATAGTAGGAAACTTCAACACCCCACTCACAACAATGGACAGATTATCTAAAAAAAAATCTACAAAGAAACAATGGCTTTGAATGACACACTGGACCAGATGGAGTTAACAGGTATATTCAGACCATTTCATTCTAATTTTTTAACGTTTATTTATTATTGAGAGACAGAGAGACACAGAGCATGAGCAGAGGAGGGATAGAGAGAGTGGAGACACAGAATCTGAAGTAGGCTTCAGGCTCTGAGCTGTCATCACAGAGCCCGACTTGGGGCTTGAACTCATGAACTGTGAGATCATGACCTGAGCCAAAATCAGTCACCTAACCAACTGAGCCCCATAACATTTCATTCTAACACAGTGGAACACACATTCTTTTCCAGTGCACATGGGACATTCTTCAGAATGCACCACATACTGGGACATAAATCAGCCCTCAGAAAGTACAAAAAGATCGAGATCATACCGTGCATATTTTCAGATCACAATGCTATGAAACTCGAAATCAACCACAAGAAAAAATTTGGAATGGTAACAAATAGTTGAAGACTAAAGAACATCCTACTAATTGTCTAGAACAAGAAATTAAAGAGGAAATTAAAAAGTACATGGAAGCCAATGAAAATTATAACACCACAGCCCAAAACCTCTGGGACACAGCAAATGTGGTCATAAGAGGAAAGTATATAGCAATCCAGTCCTTCCTAAAGAAGGAAGAAAAGTCTCAGATACACAACCTAACCTTATACCATAAAGAGTTGGAAAAAGAACAGCAAATAAAGCCCAAAACCAGCAGAAGAGAGGAAATAATAAAGATTGGAGCAGAAATCAATGCTATCAAAACAAACAAACAAACAAAACTAGTAGAACAGATTAATGAAACCAGAAGCTGTTTCCTTGAAAGAATTAAGAAAATTAATAAACCACTAGCCAGTTTGATCAAAAAGAAAAAGGAAAGGACCCAAATGAATAAAATCAATAATGAAAAAGGAGAGACCACACCAACACAGCAGAAATAAAAACAATAATAAGAGAATATTATGAGCAATTATATGCCAAGAAAATGGGCAATCTGGAAGAAATTGGCAAATTCGTAGGAACATATACACTACCAAAAATGAAACAGGAAGAAATAGAAAATTTTAACAGACCCATAACCTCTAAAGAAATTGAATTAGTAATCAAAAATATCCCATAAAACAAGAGTCCAGGGCCAGATGGCTTTCCAGGGGAATTATACCAAACATTTAAGGAATTGTTAACACCTCTTCCCTTGAAGATGTTACAAAAAATAGAAATGGAAGAAAAACTTCCAAACTCTTTCTTTGAATCCAGCATTACTTGGATTCCAAAACCAGACAGAGACCATACTAAAAGGAGAACTATAGAACAATTTCCCTGATGAACATGGTTGCAAGAATCTTCAAAAAGATATTAGCCAACTGGATACAACAATACATTAAAAAAATATTCACCATGACCAAGTGGGATTTATACCTGGGATACAGGGCTTGTTCATTATCTGCAAGACAATCAATGTAATTTATCACCTCAATAAAAGAAAGGACAATAACCACATGATCCTTTCCAAAGATGCAGAGAAAGCATTTGACAAAATCCAGAATCCTTTCTTGGTAAAAACCTTCAAGAGAGTAGGGATAGAAGGATCATACCTTGAGATCATGAAAGCCATATATGAAAGACCCAATGCTATTATCATCCTCAATGGGGAAAAGCTGAGGGCTTTTCCTCTAAGTTCAGGAACAAGACAGGGATGTCCACTCTCGCCACGGTTACTCAACATAGTATTGAAAGTCTTAGCCTCTGCAATCAGACAACACAAAGAAATAAAATGCATCCAAATTGTCCAGGAAAATGTCCAACTTTCACTCTTCACAGGTGACATGATAGTCTATATGGAAAACCTTAAAGATTCCACCAGAAAACTGCTATCACTGATTTATGAATTTGGCCAAGTTGCAGGATATAAAATCTATGCACAGAAATCGAATGCACTCCTATACACCAACAGTGAAGCAACAGGAAGAGAAATCAAGGAATCAATCCCATTTACAATTGCACCAAAAACCATAAAATAGCTAGGAATAAATCTAACCAAAGAGGTGAAAAATCTATACGCTGAAAACTATAGAAAGCTTATGAAAGAAACTTGAAGAAGACACCAAAAAAGGAAAAATATTCCATGCTCCTGGATAAGAAGAATTTTCAAATGTCAATACTACCCAAAGAAATCTACATATTAAATGCAATCCCTATCACAAAAAAGTCACCATTCTTCACAGAGCTCAAACAAAAAATGTTAAAATTTGCATGGAACCACAAAAAAGCCTGAATATCCAAAGCAATCTTGAAAAAGAAAACCGAAGCAGAAGGCATCACAATCCCGGACTTCAAGATGTATTACAAAGTTGTAATCATCAAGACAGTATGGTACTGGTGCAAAAACAGACATCCAGATCAATGGAACAGAGTAGAGAACCCAGAAATGGACCCACAAATGTATGGCCAACTAATCTTTGACAAAGCAGGAAAGAATAGCCAATGGAATAAAGAGAGTGTCTTCAGTAAGTGGTGCTGGGGAAACTGGACAGCGACATGCAGAAGAATGAACCTGGACCACTTTCTTACACCAGACATCTCAAAATGGATGAAAGACCTGAATGTGAGACAGGAGACCATCAAAATCCTCTAGGAGAAAGCAAACAAAAATCTCTTTGATCTTGGCCATAGCAACTTCTTATTCAATATGTCTCCAGAGGCAAGGGAAACAAAATCAAAATGAACTATTGGGACCTCATCAAAATAAAAAGCTTTTGCACAGTGAAGGACACAATCAGAAAAACTAAAAGGCCACTGACAGAATGGGAGAATATATTTGCAAATGACATAGCAGATAAAATGTTATTATCCAAAATCTATAAAGAACTTATCAAACTCAACCCCCCCAAAAAAATAATCAAGTGAAGAAATCAGCAAAAGACATGAATAGACACTTCTCCAAAGAAGTCATCCAGTTGGCCAACCGACATGTGAAAGAATGCTCAACATTACTCATCATCAGGGAAATACAAATCAAAACCACAATGAGATACCACGTTACACCTGTCAGAATGGCTAACGTGAACAACTCAGGCAAAAAAAGATGTTGGCAAGGATGTGGAGAAAGAGGATCTCTTTTGCATTGTTGGTGGGAATGCAAGCTGGTGCAGCCACTCTGGAAAACAGTATGAAACTTCCTCAAAAAACTAAAAGTAGAACTACCCTATGACCCAGCAAGTACACTACTAGGTATTTATCTAAGGGATACAGGTATGCTATTTCGAAGGGGCACGTGCACCCCAATGTTTATGGCAGTGCTATCAACAATAGCCAAAGTATGGAAAGAGCCCAAATGTCCATTGATGGATGAATGGATAAAGAAGATGTGGTGTGTGTGTGTGTGTGTGTGTGTGTGTGTGTGTGTGTAATGGAGTATTACTAGGCAATTAAAAAGAATGAAATCTTGCCATTTGCAACTACATGGATGGAACTTAAGGGTATTAATGCTGAGCGAAATTGGTCAGCAAAAGACAAGTATCATATGTCTTCACTCAGTTGAAGACTTTAAGGCACAGAACAGATGAACACGAGGGAAGGAAAGCAAAAATAATATAAAAACAGGGAGGGGGACAAAACATAAGAGACTCTTCAATATGGAGAACAACCAGAGGGTTACTGAAAGGGTTGTGGGAGGGGGTGTGTTAAATGGGCAAGGGGCATTATGGAATCTATTCCTGAAATCATTGTTGAACTATGTGCTAACTAACTTGGATGTAAATTAAAAAAAATAAAATAAAATGAGATGGGGAGATCACAACCCATTCCACAGAAATATAAACAATTATAAGAGAATATTATGGAAAATTATATTCCATGAAATTGGGCAGTCTGGAATAAATGGACAAATTCCTACAAACATACAAACTACAAAAATTGAAGCATGAAGAAATAGAAAATTTGAAAAGGCTCATAACAAGCAAAGAAATTGATGTAGTTATCAAAAGCCTCCCAACAAATTAAGAGTCCAGGGCCCATTGGATTCCCAGGGGAATTCTACCAGATATTTAAAGAAGATTTAATACATATTCTTCTGAAACTGTTACAAAATAATAGAAATAGGAGGAAAACTTCCAAACTCATTATACAAGGCCAGCATTACCTTGATTCCAAAAGAAAGACCCCCTAAAAAGGAAAAGACAAGCCAATGTCCCCGATGAACATGGATGCAAAATTCCACAAGATATTAGCACATCGAATTCAACAATACATTAAAAGATTTATTCACCATGATCAAGTGTGATTTATTCTTGGAGTTCAGGGATAGTTCAAAATTAACAAATCAATGTGATACTCCACATTAATAAAATAAAGGATAAGAACCATATGATAACCCTCAATAGATGCAGAAAAAAAGCATTTGGCAAAATACAGCATCCATTCTTGATAAAATCTATCAACAAAGTAGTTATATGTGAAACATACCTCAACATCATAAAGGCCATATACAAAAGACATATCCTCAAGGGGAAAAATAAATGAGAGATTTTTTCTCTATGATCAGGACCAAGATGGGGATATCCACTGTCACCATTAATATTTAACATAGTACTAGAAGTCTTAACCTCGGCAGTAAGACAAAAAAGAAAAAAGAAAAAGAAAAAAGAAAATGAATACTTGTCATCCAAATTGTCCAGGAAGAAGTAAAAATTCTATTTGCAGAAGACATGATATGCTATGTAGAAAACCTGAAAGACTCCACCAAAAACATTGCTAGAACTAATACATGAATTCAGCAAAGTCATAGTACATAAAATCATCCTACAGAAATCTGTTGCATTTCTATACACTAATAAAGCAGCAGAAAAATATATGAAGGAATCAATCCTATTTACAATTGCACTAAAAATAGTAAGATACCTAGGAATAAACCTTACCAAAGAGGTATAAGATCAGTATGCTGAATGCTATAGAACACTTATGAAGGAAACTAAAGACTACACAAAGAAATGGAAAAGTGTCCCATACTCGTGGATTGGAAGAAGAAATATTGTTAAAATGGCTAACCAGAGCAATCTATACAATGATTACAACCCTTATCAAAACCCAACAGCATTTTTCACAGAGCTATAACAAACAATCCTAAAATGTGTATGATACCACAATAGACCCTAAGGAACCAAAAGCAATCCTGAAAAAGAAAAGCAAAGCTGGAGGCATCAAAATTCCCAACTTCAAGCTACATTACAAAGCTGTAGTCATCTAGAAAGTATGATACTGACACATACACAGATACATAAATAAATGGAACCGAATAGAAAATCCAGAAATTAACCCACAACTATATGTTCAGCTAATTTTGAAAAGGCAGGAAAGAATATCAAATGGAAGAAGAGGGTCTCTTCAACAAATGACGTTGGGAAAAATAGCAACATGCAAAAGAATAAAACTGGACCACTTTCTTACACCATAAACAAAAATAAATTCAAAATGTATCAAAGACCTAAATGTGAAACAGGAAAACATCATAATCCTAAAGTAAACACAGAAAACAATGTATTTGACCTAGACTGTAGCAATTTCTTACTAGACACATCACTGGAGGTAAGGGAAATAAAAGAAAAATGAGCTACGGAGACATCATCAAGATAAAAATATTGTGCATAGTGTAGGAAATAATCAACAAAACTAAAAGGTAGTAACAAAATGGAAGACAATATTTTCGAATGTTATATCAGATAAAGGGTTATTATCTAAAACCTATACAGAACATATCAAACTCAAAACCCAAAAAGAAATAATCCAGTTAAGAAATGGGCAAAAGACATGAAGAGATATTTTTCCAAAGAAAAGATGTAAATGGCTTACAGATACATGAAAAGATGCTCAGTCATCATCAAGGATATACAAAACAAACCACAATGCAATATCACCTCATACCTGACTGAATGGCTAAAATTAACAACACAGGAAACAACAGATGTTGGCGAGGATATGGACAAAGGAGAACACTGTTACATTGCTAATGGGAATGTAAACTGGTTCAGTCACTCTGGAAAATCGCATGTAGGTTCCACAAAAAGTTACAATTAGAACAAACCTATGATCCAGTAATTGCACTACTAGATATTTACCCAAACAATTAAAAAATATGAATTTGAAGAGGTACATGCACCTTGATATTTGTAGGAGAATAATCAACAATAGCCAAACTATGGAAAGATACCATGTTTCCATCGACTGATGAATGGATTTAGAAGGTGTGGTGTTACTCAGCTATCAAAATAATTAAAATTATAAAATATATTATTTTTATATTTATATAAATTTTTTTTTTTTCACTTTCTTTCTTTTTTTTTTTTTTTTTTATATGAAGTTTATTGACAAATTGGTTTCCATACAACACCCAGTGCTCATCCCAAAAGGTGCCCTCCTCAATACCCATCACCCACCCGCCCCTCCCTCCCACCCCCCATCAACCCTCAGTTTGTTCTCAGTTTTTAACAGTCTCTTATGCTTTGGCTCTCTCCCACTCTAACGTCCTTTTTTTTTTTTTTTTTTTTTTTTTTTTCCTTCCCCTCCCCCATGGGTTCCTGTTAAGTTTCTCAGGATCCACATAAGAGTGAAACCATATGGTATCTGTCTTTCTCTGTATGGCTTATTTCACTTAGCATCACACTCTCCAGTTCCATCCACGTTGCTACAAAAGGCCATATTTCATTTTTTCTCATTGCCACGTAGTATTCCATTGTGTATATAAACCACAATTTCTTTATCCATTCATCAGTTGATGGACATTTAGGCTCTTTCCATAATTTGGCTATTGTTGAGAGTGCTGCTATGAACATTGGGGTACAATATAAATTTTTTATTATTTATAAAATATAAATATTTAAAAATATATATAATATATATATTATATATATAAATATATAAAATTATATATATAATATAAAATATATATTATATATATCATATATATTATATATATAAATAAAAATATTTATAAAAATTTATTATTTATATATTTATAAATATATATATAAATATATATTTGATTAAAATCAAAAATATATTACTCAGCTATCAAAATAATTAAAATCTTGCCATGTGCAACAACAGGGAAGGATATAGAGTGTAGTATATTAAGCAAAATGAGTTAGTCAGAGAAAGAAACATGCCATAGTTCATTCATATGTGGAATGTAAGGAAAAAAAAGATAATTATACGGGAAGGGGGAAAAAGGGAGAGAGCTAAGCAAACATATTAGACACTTAAAAATTTATTTGTTGTAATTCAAGTTGGTTTACATACGATGTAGTATTGGTTTTAGGAGCAGAACCTGGTGATTCATCACTTACGTATGACACCCAGTGCTCATACCAACAAGTGCCCTCCTTAATTTCCATTAACCTTTTAGCCCATCACCTCACGCACCTCCACTATAGCAACCCTCAGTGTCTTCTCTGTATTCCCACTCTGCTTTTATCTTATTTTACAACCCTTGACCTATGTTCATCTGTTGTTTCTTAAATTCCACATAGTAAAATCACATGATATTTCATTGTGGTTTTGATTTGTATTTCTCTGATAATGAGGGATGTTGAACATCTTTTCATGTGTCAGTCATCTGGATGTCTTCATTGAAAATGTGTCTATTCATTTCTTCTCCCCATTTCTTCACTGGATTATTCGTTTTTTGGGTGTTGAGTTTGATATGGTCTTTATACATTGGGGTACAAATTCTGTATCAGATGCTATTTGAAAATATCTTTTCTCATTCATTCCATCAGTTACCTTTTAGTTTTGCTGATTGTTTCCTTTGTTGTGCCAATTTTTTATCTTGATGAAGTCCCAGTA
Source organism: Lynx canadensis (assembly GCF_007474595.2). Classification (NCBI taxonomy): domain Eukaryota; kingdom Metazoa; phylum Chordata; class Mammalia; order Carnivora; family Felidae; genus Lynx; species Lynx canadensis. The sequence goes on along the minus strand of NC_044321.2, from coordinate 67,058,926 downwards.
GTTCATTTTTCTTTTTATTTGCCTTGCCTCCAGAGACATGTCTAGTAAGATGTTGCTGTGGCAGAGGTCAAAGAGGATGCTGCCTGTTTTCTTCACTCAGAATTTAATCATTTCCTGTCACACATTTAGGACGTTCATCCATTTTGTAGTTTATTTTTGTGTATGGTGTAAGAAAGAGGTGTAGTTTCATTCTTCTGCATGTTGCTGTCCAGGTTTCCCAGCATCATTTGCTGAAGAGACTGTCGTTTTTCCATTGGATAGTCTTTCCTGCTTTGTCAAACATTAGATGGCCATATATTTGTAGGTCCATTTCAGGATTCTCTATTCTCTTCAATTGGTCAATGTGTCTATTATTGTGCCAGTACCATATTGTCTTGGTGATTACAGCTTTGTAGTAGAGGCTAAAGTCTGGGATTGTGATGCCTCCTGCTTTGGTCTTCTTCAAAATTACTTTGGCCCTTCAGGGCCTTTTGTGGTTCCATATGAATTTTAGGATTGCTTGTTCTAGCTTCGAGAAGAATGCTGGTGCAATTTTGATTGGGATTGCATGGAATGTGTAGATAGCTTTGGGTAGTATTGTCATTTTAACAATATTTATTCTTCCAACCCATGAGCATGGAATGTTTTTCCATTTCTTTATATCTTCTTCAATTTCTTTCATAAGCTTTCTATACTTTTCAGCATACAGACCTTTGACATCTTTGGTTAGGTTTATTCCTAGGTATTTTATGCTTCTTGGTGCAATTGTGAATGGGATCAGTTTCTTTATTTGTCTTTCTGTTGCTTCATTATTAGTGTATAAGAATGCAACTGATTTCTGTACATTGATTTTCTTTCCTGCGACTTTGCTGAATTCATGTATCAGTTCTAGCTGGCTTTTGGTGGTGTCTCTCGGGTTTTCCATGTATAATATCATGTCATCTGCAAAAAGTGAAAGCTTGACTTCATCTTTGCTAATTTTGATGCCTTTGATTTCCTTTTGATGTCTGATTGCTGGTGCTAGCACTTCTAACACTATGTTAAACAACAGCGGTGAGAGTGGACATCCCTGTCATGTTCCTGATCTCAGGGAAAAAGCTCTCAGTTTTTCCCCTTTGAAGATGATTTTACCTGTGGGCTTTTCATAAATGGATTTTATCATGTTTAAGTATGTTCTTTCTATCCCGACTTTCTCGAGGATTTTTATTAAGAAAGGATGCAGAATTTTGTCAAATGCTTTTTCTGCATTGATTGATAGGATCATATGGTTCTTCTCTTTTCTTTTATTCATGTGATGTATCACTTTGATTGATTTGCGAATGTTGAACCAGCCCTGCATCCCAGGAATGAATCCCACTTGATCATGGTGATAAGTCTTTTTATATGCTGTTGAATTTGATTTGCTAGTATCTTATTGAGAATTTTTGCATCCATATTCATCAGGGATCTTGGCCTGTTGTTCTCCTTCTGTCTGGTTTAGTAATCCAAGTAAGGCTGTCTCCTTCTCTCTGGTTTAGTAACCTAAGTAAGGCTGGATTCATGGAATGTGTCCAGAAGTTTTGCTTCCATTTCTACTTTTTGGGACATCTTGCGAAGGATAGGTATTAACTCTCCTTTAAATGTTTGGTAGAATTCCCCAGGGAAGCCATCTGGTTGGATTCATATTTGTTGGGAGATTTTAATAACTGAATCAATTTCTTTGCTGGTTATGGGTCAGTTTAAGTTTTCTATTTCTTCCTGTTTGAATTTTGGAAGTGTGTGTCTGCTGCTTAGGAATTTGTCCATTTCTTCCAGGTTGTCGAATTTGTTGGCATATATTTTGTCCTAGTATTCCCTGATTATTGCTTGTATTTCTGAGGGATTGGTTGTAATACTTCCATTTTCATTAATGATTTTATCTATTTGGGCCCTCTGTCTTTTCTTTTTGAGAAGCCTGGGTAGAGGTTTATCAATTTTGTTTATTTTTTCAATAAACAAACTCTTGGTTACATTGATCGGCTCTACAGTTTTTTAGATTCTTTATTGTCATTTCTGCTGTGATCTTTATTATTTCTCTTCTTCTGCTGGATTTGGGGTGTCTTTGCTGCTCTGCTTCTATTTCCTTTAGGTGTTCTGTTAGATTTTGTATTTGCAATTTTTCTTGTTTCTTGAGATAGGCCTGGATTTAATGTATTTTCCTGTCAGGACTGCCTTCCCTGTGTCCCAAAGCGTTTGGATTGTTGTGTTTTAATTTTTATTTGTTTCTATATATTTTTAAAATTTCTTCCCGAATTACCTGGTTGACCCATTCATTCTTTAGTAGGGTGTTCTTTAACCTCCATGCTTTTGGAGGTTTTCCAGACTTTTTCCTGTGGTTGATTGCAAGTTTCATAGCATTGTGGTCTGAAAGTGTGCATGGTCTTATCTCAATTCTTGAACACTTATGAAGGGCTCTTTTGTGACCCAGTAGGTGATCTATTTTGGAGAACGTTCTAATGCACTCGAGAAGAAAGTATATTCTGTTGCTTTGGGATGCAGAGTTCTAAATATATCTGTCAAGTCCATCTGATCCAATATATCATTCAGGGCCCTTGTTTCTTTATTGACTGTGTGTCTAGATGATCTATCCATTGCTGTAAGTGGGATAATAAAGTCCCCTGAAATTACCACATTCTTTTCAATAAGGTTGCTTAGGTTTGTGATTGTTTTATATATTTGGGATCTCCCGTATTCAGTGCATATACGTTTATAATTGTTAGCTCTTCCTGATGGATAGACCGTGTAATTATTATATAATGCCCTTCTTCATCTGTTGTTACAGGCTTTAGTTTAAAGTCTAGTTTGTCTGATATAAGTATGGCTACTCCAGCTTTCTTTTGACTTCCAGTAGCATGATAGATAGTTCTCCATCCCCTCACTTTCAATCTGAAGGTGTTCTCAGGTCTAAAATGAGTCTCTTGTAGACAGCAAATCAATGGGTCTTTTTTTTTTAACCATTCTGATACCCTATGTATTTTGGTTGGAGCATTTAGCCCATTTACATTCAGTGTTATTATAGAAAGATATGGGTTTAGAGTCATTGTGATGTCTGTAGGTTTCATGCTTGTAGTGATGTATCTGATACTTTGTGGTCCTTGCAACATTTCGCTCACAGAATCCCCCTTAGGATCCTTGTAGGCCTGGTTTAGTGGTGATGAATTCCTTCAGTTTTTGTTTGGGAAGACCTTTACCTCTTATTCTATTCTGAATGACAGACTTGGTGGATAAAGGTTTCTCAGCTGCATATTTTTTCTGTTCATCACATTGAAGATTTCCTGCCATTTCTTTCTGGCCTGCCAAGTTTCAGTAGATAGGTCTACCACTACTCTTATGTGTCTCCCTTTGTAACTTAGAGCCTGTTTATCCCTAGCTGCTTTCAGAATTTTCTCTTTATCCTTGTATTTTGCCAGTTTCACTATGATATATCATGCAGATCAATTCAAGTTACGTCTGAAGGGAGTTCTCTGTGCCTCTTTGATTTCAATGCCTTTTTCCTTCCCCAGATCAGGGAAGTTCTCAGCTATGATTTTTTCAAGTACACCTTCAGCCCTTTTCTCTCTGTCTTCCTCATCTGGACTCCCTATGATACGGATATTGTTCCATTTGTTTGCATCACTTTGTTCTCTAATTCTTCCCTCATACCCCTGGAGTTTTTTATCTCTCTTTTTCTCAGCTTCCTCTTTTTCCATAATTTTATCTTCTAATTCACCTATTCTCTCCTCTGCCTCTTCAATCGTGCTATGACCCCCTCCATTTTATTTTGCACCTCATTTATAGCATTTTTAGCTCCTCATGACTATTTCTTAGCCCCTTAATCTCTGTAGCAATAGATTCTCTGCTCTCCTCTATACTTTTTTCAAGCCCAGTGATTAATTTTATGACTATTATTCTAAATTCAATGTCTATTATATTGCTTAAATCGTTTTTGATCAATTTGTTAGCTGTCGCTCCTTCCTGGAGTTTCTTTTGAGGAGAATTCTTATGTTTTGTCATTTTGGGTAATCCTTGGAGTGGCGAGGAACTACAGGGCACTTCCCCTGTGCTGTCTGGAATAACTTGTGTTGGTGGGAGGGGCCGCAGTCAGACCCGGTGTCTGCCCCCAGCCCACTGCCATGGCCACAGTCAGACTGGTGTATACCTTATTTTTCCCTCTCCCAGGGGCAGGCCTCACTGTGGCATGGTGTGGCCCCTGTCTGGGCTACTTGAATTCTGCCAGGCTTGTGGTATCACTTTGATGGAATCTGGCCTATTAGCTGGGGTGGATCCGCAAGGTGCACAGGGGCTGGAGGGGCATGCTTAGCTCCCCTGAGGGAGGAGCCCTGCAGCACTGGGAGGGAGGCAGACCCGTTGGAGAGATGGATCCACAGAAGCACAGCGTTGGGTGTTTGCGAGGTGCAAGAAAGTTCAGTTATGGGAACTGGTTCCCTTTGGGATTTTGCTTGAGGGATGGGTGAGGGAGATGGCACTGGCCAGTGCGTTTGTTCCCCACTGAGCTGACCTGTGTCTTCTGAGGCTCAGCAACTCTCCTTCCTGGTGTCCTCTTGCCCTCTCTGCTCTCCAAGGGCAGAGCTGTTGACTTTTTAACATTCCACATGTTAAGTCCTGCTGGTTGTCAGAACTCATGGAGTCCAGCCCCTCTGCTTTTGCAAGCCAGACTTCCGGGGCTCTGCCTTGCCAGGCAGGCTTCCCTTCCACCGCCCTGTGTCCCACCAGTCTGTGTAGTGTACACTGCCTCTCCACCCTTTCTACCCTCTTCCGTGGGCCTCTTGTCTACGCTTGGCTCCGGAGAGTCCCTTCTGCTACTCACTGGCAGTTGTCTGGGTTATTTAGGCAGATGTTGGTGGAATCCAAGTGACCAGGATGCAGTGACCCCAGTGTCCTCCTACACTGCCATCTTATGATATCTATCCAAACTAAGGTTTTCAAATGGTACTTTGAGTTCTTCATTTTTTTCTCCCCATCCATCTGTTACCATTTACTTTTAAGAATCTTCAAGTAGTTTTTCTATGTATTCAAACTAGTTAGTATTGGAGAAAAGTTTAAAGTATTCTTTCCTTATCTTCTCTGGAACCAACACCCTCCAATTTAATGTTTGTTTAGTTGTATGAAAACACTTTAATTTGGGAGTAATTTGAGATTCACAGAAAAGTTGCTATAATAGTACATATAGCTTCTTCATATCCCTCATGTACTTCTTTTTTAGTCATTTTATTTAGGTAATATATATATATATATATATACACACATACATATATATATATAATGTTCATATTCAATGTGTACAAGTTAATAAGATTGGTAAGTACACACTCATGACTCATGAAACTATAATCACAATCTATTCCATAAACACAGATGAAATCCAAACATTTCTTCTTCTTCTTCTTCTTCTTCTTCTTCTTCTTCTTCTTCTTCTTCGTAAGTATTAAGAACACATTACATATGCTATAACTTTTTAGTTAAATTTATGTGAATACAGTATGATTAACTGTAGGCCTTATGCTATACAGCAGATCTCTAGGACTTATTTATTTGGTATAAATAAAATGTACTTTTTGACAAATATCTTCCCATATGCTCCTCTACCCAGTGTCTGGCAAATACCATTCTACTTTCTGATTCTATGGGTTTGGCTATTTTCGACACTTTATATTGTTGGAATTATGTATTCTTTGTCCTCTGTATCTGACTTATTTCACATAACATTATTTTCTCCAGGTTCATCAATGGTGTAGAATATTATAGGATTTTCTTATTTTTAAGGCTGAATAATACCCCATTATATGTATATATCACGTTTTTAAAGTCCATCCATTCATTGAGGGCCATTTAAATTCCTTCCAGGTTTTAGCTCTTGTGAATAATGTTACAATGAACGTGGGAGTTCAGATATAACTTTGAGATAATTGTTTCAAAACCTTTGGATGTATATGAGTAAATGAGATTTCTGGATATATAGTACTTTTATTTTTAACTTTTGAGGAACTTTCTATACTGTTTTTCATAGAGGCTATACCAATTTACAGTACCACGAATAATATACATGGGTTCTCTTTTCTTTACATTCTCAACAACTCTTTTAATCTTTAATTTTTTAAATTTCCTTTTTTAAATGTTTTTATTTATTTTTGAGAGAGAGACAGACAGAACATGAGTGGGGGAAGGACAGAGAGACAGGGAGACACAGAATCTGCAGCGAGCTCCAGACTCTGAGCTGTCAGCACAGAGCTTGATGCAGGCTCGAACTCACAAACTGTGAGAATATGAGCTGAGCTGAAGTTGGACACTTAACCAACTGAGCCACCCAGGTGCTCTGTCTTTAATTTTTAAATGAAAGACATTCTAACAGTTGTGAGGTGATAACACATTGTGGTTTTGGTTTGCATTTAAATAATGATTAGTGGCTTAAACTATTTTTCATATAAATGTTGGTCATTTGTAGGTCTTTTGAGAAATGACTTTTCATGTATTTTGCCCATTTTTCAATACTTTTATTTCTATTTTGAGTTTTATTTCTATTTATGAGTTATTGAGTTGTATAAGGCTTTCATATGTTTTGGTATTGGCTCTTTATTTGATTCATGTCTTGTGAATATTTTCTCCTTTTCCATAGGTTGCCTTTTTACTCTGTTTATTGTTAATGTGCAGAAAACTTTTAGTTGGATTCAATCTCACTTGTCTATTATTTTATTTTATTTTTTTGCCATTGGTGCTTTGGCTGTCTCATGCAAAATATTGCCAGGACACTGTCAAAGAGATTTTTCCCTAAGTTTTCCTCTAGGAATGTTATAGTTTCAGGACTTATGTTTGAGTCTTTAATCTATTTTGAATTAATTTAGCATGTGGTGCATGGTAAGAGTCGAGTTTCATTTTATTCTTTTGGATATCCAATGTTACTAATACTATTTGTTAAAGTGGCCATCCTTTTTTTCCATTGTGTATTATTGGAAGTCTTATCAAAGACTACTTGATTGTAGAACAATGTCAGCATTATTGTGATGTAACACAGTCCTTCTATTTGTATTCCTTTTAAAACTACCTATTAAGCATTCATCTATAAGCAATAGTGCTTCTGTGGAAACTGTGGGTTCCATCACTGTCCACATCAAGAGTCTGAGGAAGAGTTTTGCTTGCTCGTGCATCCAGTAATAGACAAAAAGAACTCAGTACCAGCTGCAGAACCAACACAGCCAGTGAACCTGCCCAAATCTTTCTTGGTTGTGGTCAGGGAAAACTCAAAAACTGCTCAGCTGGGCAGACACCAACAAATTACAGATAATTTGTATAAGCCAAGCCTTCCAGAGGGGGGATTCTATCACAGCACCACAGGATGAAATATTATTTTGGATGCAATAGACAGTGTAAGAAGAAATTTGCAAATGTCACCATTCCCCAAAGTGACAGTATGTGACACAGAGTGAACTTGCTAGTGGTGACTTCCTGTGGGAAGAAAGGAAAACAGTGAATTACAAGTTATTCCATATGTATTGGACACTTTTGGAGAAACTTATTTTTCTCCAGCCTCAACTAGGGTACAGAGGTGGAAACTTCATGACTCAGGGGAAGGAAGAGATTGGTAAAGAGGCATAAAATAATATCAAATGGCATTAAAGGCACAAGGTTCTTACTGATGGAACACAGAACTTGAGCATGTTGTCTTGCCATAAATATCTAGGAGAACTTCACAGAAGGATCTTCCTACCAAGTCCATGACACCACTAATGCCCAGAGTGCTAAATTCACACTTCCATCAACTCTGAAGCTGTTTACATGTGTATGTTTCTGAGTACAATGGAAAGACCAAGTCCAGTAAACACAAATAAGCAAACCAAAGCCTGTGGTTAAGGGAGACTACAAATGTGAGCTATAGGAACACTTTCTTGAGAATAAAACAGAAATTCATAGCAGCCAACATAGTGGGTTGCAAGAATCAGAAAAGATATGCAAGCTTAAGAATTCTACCACAAAAGGGACAAATATTTGGAGCAAATTTATCCATACAAGGTCACAGAAAATCCTACATATAACAAGACCAAAGAACAGTAGACCCCATGTGAAAGCAAAAAGTAAATACCTGAGAAGGTGTTTGCTGCTTCAAATATATAAGCACCAATGGAAAACTACAAACATTATGATGAATCAAAAAACAAAACAAAACAAAAATAACGTCATCCAGTATATAAATAAAATGTGGACAAGGGAAGAAAAAGTTGTTTTTTTTAGAATTCATTTGATATTAAATGACCATCAACTGAATATTCACTGTTATACTTAGAATGCTATATATGAAGCTTATGATGACCACAATCCAAACCCTAAAATAAGTACATGAAAACTAAGAAAGAAAACCAAAAAAAAAAAAAAAAAAAACCACAGAAACTCATCAATTACAAAGAAAGGGAGCAAGAGAAAAAGAAAAAGGAATATACAGAAACTACAAAAAGAACCACAAATCAAATAACAGAGTCTCAAGTACATACATATCAATAATTATTATAAGTATAAATGACTTAAATGTTCTAATCAAAGACATATGGTGACTGAATGGGTAAAAAGTAATACCCGTGTATATGTTGCCTACAAAAGACTTATCTCAGACCTACACAGAAGCAGTGTGTGTCAGGGTGGGGGGGTGGTGGGGGCTGGGGCATCAGTGCTAGCAAGATAGGTTGTGAGTACTGTAGGTGGTCCTGTGTTTATGCTAGGGAGCAGGGAGAGAAATGACACTTTCCAGTTTCTCTGTTCCTAGAAGAATTCCTCAGAGATTTATGTCCCTCTGGGACAGGCTCTGAGATGAACAAATAACTCTCCCTCCAGTATGCCTCAGACACCTGTCAAACTGCTACTTCTATGGCATATCTCTGCAGGTTGTTTGTTGTGCTGTCTCCTTAAGGCCAGCGACTCAGTTTCTTCTTACCCTCCTGGCTGTCCCAGAGCAAAGCTCATTGATCTTTTAAAATCCTGTGTTTTAAGTCCCACTGCTTGTAAGATTTCACAAAATTCAGCCCCTCTGTTTTTCAAAGTCAAATGTTATGAGGATTTGTCTTCCCTGTGAAGGCTCCCCAGTGTGGCAGAGGGGCAAGGTTTCTCCCTTATTTGTGCCCATGGCTTCCACCCAGATGCATACAGTCCTGGGATGGGAGTCAGCTTACTTCCTGACTTTAACCCCCTAGCAGTGGGCTAAAGATAGACAACTGGTCTAACTGCAGGACTCATCCAGTAATGGAAACCACTCGGGGGACAGCACAAGGAAACCACCCTGCGGTTTGCTGCTACTGAATTTATGGCAAAGACCTGTTCTGACCAGGGCAACCTCAGACTTGCCCACTACCACCACAAGGACAAAATACTATCTATAACAGACAGCCATTGTGGAAGACTGGACTAAAGAAAAAGCAACTTAAGCAAGACAGCAAGCCACACACATCACACATAGGAGATATCTCTGAAGCACAAGGTTCTAGTGAACAGGAAGCAATGCACAGCAGGGCACTACAAGACCTCTTCTTTATAAGGCCATTACCTTCAAATCCAGGAGACATAGCTGACTTTCCTAACACACAGAAATAGACACAGAGAATTAGATAAAATGAGGCTACAGAAGAATATGACACAAAGGAAAGAACAAGGCAAAATCACCAAAAGACATAAGTGAAACAAAGATAAGTAATATATCAGAAAGAAAATTTGAGTTGGTGATCTGAAAGATACTCATTGAACTTGAGAAAAGAGTGGAAGACATCAGTGAGATGCTTAAAAGTGAGATTTAAAAAAAAGAACCAATATGGTGAAAAACACAATAAATAAAATTAAAAGTAAACTAGATGGAGTACACCCACTCTCATAAATGACTTAACAATATTGGAATTAAAATTTTAAAGCTTAATAAAAGAAAAGAAAAGAAAAGAAAAGAAATAAACTAGATGGAATAAACAGTAGATTAGACAAAGCAGAAGAACAAATAAGTGACCTGGAAATGGAAAGTAATCAAGCACAGAAAGTGAGACCAAAAATGTATATGAAAAATGAGAATACACTTAGGGAATCTAGCAACACCCTAAGTTACAGGGATCCCAGATTACAGGGATCCCAAAAAGAAAAGAGAAAGAAAAGGGGGAAGAAATTTTGTTTGAAGAAATAATAGCTGAAGCCTTCTCAAATCTATGGAATAAAACAGAAATCCAGATCCAAGAGGCACAGAGAAACACAAACAAAATCACCCAAGAAGGTCAACACCAAGACAGAAAGTAATTAGGATAGCAAAGAGTACTGCTAAAGACAGAATTTTTAAAGCAGCAAAAGAAAAGGAGATCATTACATACAAGGGAAAATGAATAGCATATCAGAAAATTTTTCAGCAAAAACTTTGCAGGCAAGAAGGGAGTGCAATACTATATTCAATGTGCTGAATGGAAAATATTTGCAACCAGGAATACTACATCCAGCTAGACTATTTTTTTCCAGAATAGAACAAAAAATAGAGAATTTCACAGACAAACAAAAAGTTAAAAGAATTCATGACCACTAAACCAGCACCACAAGAAATATTAAAGAGGACTCCATGAGTGGAAAGGAAAGACCATAAGCAGCAGTAAGAAAAGTAGAAAGCACAAAAGCAGTAAAAATAAGGATATCTGTAAAATCAGTAGAGGGACTCACAAAATAAAAGGATGTAAAATATGACACTATATACCTAACTCATGGGGAGGAGAAGAGTAAACAATGAGTATAAATTTAAACAACCATAAACTTCATGTAGACTGCTATATGCAGAAGATGTTATGTACAAACCAAACAATAATCACAAATCAAAACCAAGTAATAGATATGCAAAAAATATGGAGAAAGGAATCCTAGTATATCAGTCAAGAAAGCCTCCACCAAAAAAGCCAACTAAAGTGAGAGAAGAGAGCAAAAAAATAAAGAAATGGAGAAAAACTACTAAACAACTAACAAGTAACAAAATGACAATAAATTCATATCTTTCAATAATAACTCTGAATATAAATGGACTAAGCAGTCCAATCAAAATACATAGGATGACAGAATGGATAAAAAAACAAAATTGATGTATATGATGCCTACAAGAAACTCACTTCAGACCTAAAAACACAAGGAGATCGAAAGTAAAGTGATGGAGAACCGTTTTTCATGCACATTGATATTAAAAGAAAAATGGGGTAGGAATACTTAAATTAGATAAAATAAACTTTAAAACAAACACTGTAGTGGTGTCTGAGTGGCTCAGTTGGTTAAGCATTTGGCTCTTGATTCCGGTTCAGGTCATAGTCTCATAGTTAGTGAGATCAAGCCCCACGTCAGGCTCCCCACTGACAGTGCAGAGGCTGCTTTGCATTCTCTATCCCCCTCCCTCTCTCTCTGTCTCTCTCTCTCAAAATAAATAAATAAACATTTAAAAAACAAACACTGTTACAAGTGGAGAAAAAAGATTCTGTATAATCATTAATGGGGATATCCAACAAGAAGATATAACAGTTGTAAATACTCATGGAACCAACATGAAAGCACCCAAATACTTAAAGCCATTAATAACAAACATAAACAACAAATTTATAGTGATACAATAATAGTAGGTAACTTTAAAACCCCACTTTTATCAATGGAATATTATCCAACAGAAAGTCAACAAGAAAATAATGGTTTGAATGACACATTAAGCCAGATGAATGTAACAGATAGATTTAGACCATTACATTCTAAAACAACAGAATACACTTTGTTGTTAAGTGCACATGGAACATTCTCTATAACAGATAACATATTACCACACAAAACAAGTCATAAAAAATTCCCAAAATCAAAGTCATTCCATGCATGTTTTCTGATTACAATGCTATGAAACTAGAAATCAACTATAAGAAAAAGTCTGAAAAGACCACAAATACATTAAGGTTAAATAACATGCTATTAACCAATGAATGGGCCAACCAGTAAATAGGGGAGGAAATTTAAAAATGCATAGAAACACATTAAAATGAAAACACAATTTTCCAATATGTTTGGGATGCAGCAAAAGCTGTTCTAACAGGGAAGTTCATAGCAATACAAGATTACCTCAAGAAGCAAGAAAAATCTCAAATAAAAACCTTTACCCAAAATACCAGTAGAAGGAAAGAAATAATAGACTAGAGCGGAAATAAGCGAAATAAAAACTTAAGAAAAAAAAAAGATCAGATCAACGAAACTAGGATCTGGTTCTTTGAAAACATCAACAAAATTGATAAACTCATAGCCAGACTCATAAAAACTGAGAGAACTCAAAAAAATCAGAAATGAAGCAAGAGAAATAACAATTGACACCACAGAAATAAAAATGATTATAAGAGAATACAATGAAAAATTAAATTCCCACATATTGGACAACCTAGAAGAAATGTGTAAATTCGTAGAAATACATAGTATCCCAAAATTGAATCAGGAGGAAATATAAAATTTGAACAGACCAATAACTAGCAATGAAATTGAATTAGTAATTTTAAAACTTACAACAAACAAAAGTCAAGGACCAAATGGATTCACAAGTAAATTCTACTAAACATTTAAAGAAGAGATAATATTTATTTTCAAAATATTCTGAAAATTAGAAGAGGGAGAACTTCCAAATTAATTCTATGAAATTTGCATTACCAGTTAAAGCCAGATAAAAACTCCACAAAAAAAGAGAATACTAACCAATATCTCTGAGGAACATAGACGGAAATTTTTTAGTAAAATACTAGAAAACCAAATCTGATAATACATTAAAAATTATTCAAAAAAATATTCACCAGATTCAAGTGTGATTTATTCCAGGAATGCAAGTGTAGTTCAATATTCACAAAACAATATGATACATGATGGCAATAAGAGAAAGTACAAAAAACATGCAATCATTTTAATAGATGCAGAAAAAGCATTTGACAAAGCACAACGTGCATTCATGATAAAAAAAAAACCCTCAACAAAGTAGATTTAGAGAAAATATACCTCAACATAATAAAAGGCTTAAATTATAAACACACAGCTAATACACACTGGTGCAGCCCCCTCTGGAAAACAGTATGAAGAGTCCTCAAAAAGTGAAAATTTGAACTGTTCTATGATCCAGCAATTGCACTACTATTTACCCACAGGATACAAAAACACACATTCAAAGGGTACATGCACCCTGACGTTTATAGCAGCATTATCAACAATAGCCAAACTATGGAAAGACCCCAAGTGTCCATCGACTGATGAATGGATAAAGATTATATATATATATATATATATGCAATGGAGTATTGCTCAACCATCAAAAAGAATGAAATCTTGCCATTAGCAATGACATGGATGGAGCTGGAGTGTATTTACTAAACTAAAGAAATCATAGAAAGAAAAAAAATAGAAAGAAAATTACTTCATTCATCTGTAGAATTTAAGAAACAAAACAGATGAACATATGGGAAGGGGGGGAAGAGAGAGGGAAACAAACCATAAGAGACTCTTAATTAGAGAGAACAAGCTGAGGATTGATAGAAAGAGGTGGGTCGGGAATGGGCTAGATGGGTGATGGGTATTAAGGAGAGAACTTGTTATGATGAGCATTGGGTGTTGTATGTAAGTGATGAATCACTGAATTCTACCCCTGAAACCAATATTGTAATGTATGTTAACTAACTACAATTTAAATAAGAATTAAAAAAAGCACTTAACATCTTCCTCAAAGGGGGAAAACTTACAGCTTTCCCTATAAGATCAGGAACAGTATGAAGACTTCCATTCTCATCATTTTTACCTAACATAGTGTTGGAATTCCTGACCACAGAAATGAAGCATGAAAGAAGAATTTAACATATCCAAATTGGTAAGCAGATGTAAAACATTCACTATTTGCAGATGACATGATATTGTATAAAGGAAACCCTAAAGATTCCAACAAAAACTACTAAAACTGAGAAAGCCTTTCAATGAGGTGTCAAAACTCAAAATTGGTGTACAGAAATCATTTATATACATTAATAATGAAGCAAAGACAGAGAAATTAAGAAAGCAATCCTATTTACAAATGCACCAAAATTAACAAAATTTGTAGGAATAAACATAACCAAACAGGTGAAATACCTGTACTCTTTAAACTATAAACATTGATGAAGGAAATTGAAGATGACAACAAATCGAAAGATATTCTATGCACAATAATTAAAGGAAAAAATATTGCTAAAATGTTCATACTACCCAAGCAATCTACAGATTTAATGCAATAGCTGTCAAAATACCAACAGCCTCTTTTTACAGCAGTACAAAAAATAACTCTAAATTTTGTATGGTATGAAAAAAGACCCCAAAGAGCCAAAATAATCTTTAAAAAGAAAAAAAAAGAATTGGAGGTATTACAATTCCAGATTTCAAGTTATACTATAAAGGTGTAGTAAACAAATCAGTAGAGAATTGGCACAAAAATAGACACATAGATCATTGAACCAGGATGGAAAGCCCAGAAACAAACCCAAAATTCTATAGTCAATTACCTGTTTGACAAAAGAGGCATTAATATGCACAGGGAAAAAGAAAAAATAAAAGAAAGAAACTGGACCACTTTCTTACACTATCTACAAAAATAAACTCAAAATGGATTAAAGACCTAAATGGGAGACACAAAACCATAAAAATTCTAGCAGAGAGTGCAGATAATAATTTCTCTGAAATCAGTCACAGAAACATTTTTCTAGGTATGTCACCTAGACAGAAGAAATGAAAGCAATAGTAAATTATTTGGATTCTATCAAAATCAAAACTTGTACACAGGAAACAATAAACAAACTAAAAGACAGTCTACGGAATGGGAGAATGTATTTACAAATGATATATCCAATAAACGGTTAATATGTAAAATATATAAAGAATATACAACTCAACACCACAAAACCAAACAATCCAATGAAAATATAGGTAGGAGAAATGAACAGAGTTTTCTCTAAATAAGAGATACTGATGGCCAACAGAAACATGAAAAGCTGCTCAACCTCACTCTTCATCAAGGAAATGTAAGTCAAACTACAAGATATCACCTAACAAATGTCAGAATGGATAAAATCAACAACTGAGGAAACAGCAGGTGTTGGTGAGGATTTGACAAAAAGGAAACCCACTTGCATTCTTTATAGTTCTAAAAATATATTTTCAATTATGAAAGAATACAGCATACATTTTCCAATACCAGTGAAGATGTTACAATATAAGTAATTTATTTTCCCAAGCTTTGATTTAAATTCCAGTTAATTAATATACAATATAATATTAGTTTCCAATGTAGAACTTAAGGATTCATCACTTACATACAATACCTGGTGCTCATGATAAGTGCCCTCCTTAATATCCATAACCTATTTAACCCATCCTCCTGTCTACCTTCCATCTAGTAAACATCAGTTTATTCTCTGTAGTTAAGAGTCTGTTTCTTGGTTTGCCTCTCTTTCCCCCACCATGTTCATTTGTTTTGTTTCTTTATTTTAAAATATGAGTGAAATCATATGGCATTTTTCTTGCTCTCCTTCTTGATATTTTATGGGAATGCAGACTAGTACAGCCACTGTGGAACACTGTATGGAAGTTCTTCAAAACATTAAAGTCAGAAACACCTTACAATCTAGGGATCACACAACTAAGTATTTACTGAAGAAATATGAAACCACAAGTTCAAAAGGATATATGCACCCCTACATTTATTGTATCATTTTTTTAAAAAAATATTTATTTAGTTCAAATTAGTTAACATACAGTTTCAGAGGTAAACCAATGATCATCAGTTACATATAACACACATTGTTCATCCCAACAAGTGCCCTACTTAATCCCCATGACCAATTTAGCCCATTCCCCCATCTTCCTCCCCTCCAGCAACCTTTAGTTTGTTCTCTGTATTTAAGAATCTCTCATGGTTTACCTTCTTCTCTGTTTTTATCATATTTTTCCTTCTATTCACCTATGTTCATTTGTTCTGTTTCTTAAATTCCATGTATGTGTGAAATCATATATTTGACTTTCCCTAACTGACTTATTTTGCTTAACATAATACACTCAAGTTTGATCCACACAGTTGTAAATGGCAAGATTTCATTCTTTTTCATTACTGAGTAGTATTCCATTGTATGTGTGTGTATATGTATATGTATATATATATATATATATATATAATGTCTTTAAAATTTTTTTCAATGTTTATGTATTTTTGAGAAAGAGAGAGAGACAGAGCATGAGTGTGGGAGAGGCAGAGAGAGGGAGACACAGAGTCTGAGGCAGGCTCCAGGCTCTGAGCTGTCAGCACAGGGCCTAATGCAGGGCTCGAACTCATGAGCTGCGAGATCATGACCTGAGCCGAAGTCAGATGCTTAACTGACTAAGCCACCCAGGTGCCCCTACAATATCTTCTTTATCCATTCATCCATTGATGTACATTTGGGCTCTTACCATAATTTGGTTATTGTTGATAGTGCTGCTATAAACTTTGGGTTGCATTTGCACCTACAAATCAACATTTCTGTATCCTTTGGATGAATACCTAGTAGTGCAATTGTTGGGTCATAGGTTAGTTCTATTTTTAATTTTTTGAGGAACCTCCATACTGTTTTCCAGAGTGGCTGCACCAGTTTGCATTCCCAACACACGTGCAAAAGTTTTGCCGTTTCTCCACATTCTGGCCAACATACGTTTTTGTTTGTTTGTTTGTTTGTTTTCCTGAGTTGTTAATTTTAGCCATTCTGACAGGTGTGAGATGGTATCTTAATGTGGTTTTGATTTGTATTTCTGTGATGGTGAGTAATGTTGAGCATCTTTTCATGTGTCTGTTAGCTATCTGGATGTCTTATTTGGAAAAGTATCTATTCATGTCTTCTCATTTCTTCACTATATTACTCATTTCTTGGGTGTTGAGTTTGATAAGTTCTGTATAGAATTTGGATACTAACCCTTTTTCTGATATATCATATGCAAATGCCTTCTATTCCATCGATTGCCTTTTAGTTTTCTTGATTGTTTCTTTTGCTATGTAGAAGTTTTTTTCTTGATGATGTCTCAGCAGTTCATTTTTGCTTTTGTTTTCCTTACTTCTGGAGATGTATCTAGTGAGAAGTTGCTGCAGCCAAGGCAAAAGAGGTTTTTTCCTGCTTTCTCCTCTAGGATTTTGATGGCTTTCTGTCTTACGTTTAGTTCTTTCATCCATTTCAGTATTTATTTTTGTGTATGGTGTAAGAAAATGGTCTAGTTTCATTCTTCTGCATGTCACTGTCCTGTCTTCCTAGCACCATTTGTTGAAGAGATTGTCTTTTTCCATTGGATATTCTTTACTGCTTCATCAAAGGTTAGTTGGTCATACATCTGAGGGTCTATTTCTGGTTTCTCTATTCTGTTCCATTGATGTATGTGTCTGTTCTTGTGCCAGTACCATACTGTCTTGATGATTACAGCTTTGTGGTACAGCTTAAGGTCCATAATTGTGATGCCTCCAGCTTTAGTTTTCTTTTTCAACATTACTTTGGCTATTCAGGGTCTTTTTCTGGCTCCATACAATGTTTAGGATTGTTTGTTCCAGCTCTGTGAAAATGCTGGTGTTATTTTGGTAGGGGTTGTATTGAATGTGAGGATTGATTTGGGTAGTATAGACATTTTAACAATATTCGTTCTTCCAATTCATGAGCATGGCATGGTTTTCCATATATTTTTATCTTCTTCAATTTCTTTCATAAGTTTTCTATAGTTTTCAGCATAGATGTATTTTACCTCTTTGGTTAGGTATATTCCCAGGTATCTTATGAAGTTTGGTGCTATTATAAATGAGATAGGTTCCATGAAAATCTCTTTATCTGCTTCATTATTGGTGTATACAAATGCAACCAATTTCTCTATGTTGATATTTGTATCTTGCAATTTTTCTGAATCCCTTATGAGTTCTAACAGTTTTTTGATACAGTCTTTTGGGTTTTTGGTGTAGAGTATCATGTCATATGCAAAGAGTGAAAGTTTGACTTTTTCTTTGCCAATTTGTATGCCTTTTATTTCTTTTTGTTTTCTGATTGCTGAGGCCAAGACTTCCAGTACTATGTTGAACAACAGTGGTGAGAGTGTACATCCCTGTAGTGTTGCATTATTGTTTACAATAGTCTAATTATGGTAGTAGCCCACATGTCCATCAGTAGATTAAATGGCAAAGATGATGTTATATATATAATATTATTCAGCCATAAAATAATGAATTATCGCCATTTGCAATAACATGGATGTAGCTAGATAATATATGCTAACAAAGTAAGTCGATCAGATTAAGACAAATACTACATGATTTCACTCATGTGTGGAACTTAGGAAACAAAGAAAATGAACAAAGGTGCAAATGATAGAGAGAGAAACCAAGAAACAGTCTTTTAACTATGGAGAACAATCTGATGGTTACTAGAGGGAAGGTGGTGAAGGGATGAGTGAAATAGGTGACACAGATTAAAGAGTACATTTATCATGATTAGCACTGAATAATATATAGAATAATTGAATCACTATATTGTACACCTGAAAGTAACATAATAGTGTATGTTAACTATACTGGAATTAAAATAGGAAATGTAAAAGAGTAAACAACAGAAACAAAAGACAAATAAATATATTACAAGATGATAAAGAGATCAATCAAAAAATGAGATATAAGAATTGTAAATACCTATACACCCAACACTGGAGAACCTAAATACATAAAGAAAATATTAAGGGACATATAGAGAGAAATAAATAATAATTAAATAATATTAGGGGACTTTAACTATCTACTTAAAGCAATGGATAGATAATCTAAGACAATCCATAAGGAAACAGTGGCTTTGAATGACACATTAGACCAGTTGGACAAGATTGATATATACATTTCATTTCATTCAAAACAACACAAGACACATTCTTATCTAGTCATATTAAGCATTTTTTGGGATAGTTCACATGTTAGTCCAGATATTGAAATCATACCATGCATTTTTTATGACCACTGCAGTGTGATACAAAAAATCAATCACGAAATAACAAAAACTGCTAGAGGCTAAACAACATGCTACTAAACAACCAATTGGTCAGTGAAACAAGCAAAGAATAAATTTTAAAAATATACTTAGGGAAAAATGCAAATAATAACACAATGGTCCAAAGTCTTTGGGACACTGCAAAACCAGTTTTAAGAAGGAAATATATAGTGGTATAAATCTACCTTAAACAAGAAAAAGCTAAAATAAGTAATATAATCTTACACCTAAAGGAAGTAGGAAAACAAGAACAAAGTCCAAGGTCATTAGAAGGAAAGAAATAATAAAGATCAGAGCAGAAGTATATAAAATAAAAACTTAAAAAATGAAAAAATGTTTATGAATCCAAAAATTAGTTCTTTGAAAATATAAACAATATTGATAAATCCATAGCCAGACTCATGAAGAAAAAAAAAAGAGAAAGGACCCTAATAAGTAAAATCAGAAACAAAAAATAAGTAACAACTGACACCAGAGAAATACAAAGGATTATAAGAATTACTGCAGTATATATATATATATATATATATATATATATATGCCAACTAATTGAACAATGTAAATGAAATGGATAAATTCATAGCAACATACAGTCTTCCAATGTGTATCACAAAGATATAGAAAATCTAAGCAGGCTGATTATTAGTAACAAAATGGAATAGATAAGGTAACTCAATCAAAAATAAAATTCCAGGACCAGCTGGATTCACAAGTGAATTCTACCAAACATTTAAAAGGGAGTTAACCATTATTCTCCTCAAAAAATGCGCCCCAAAAAATAGGATGCAAAAGAAAGCTTTCAAATACATTCAGTGAGGTTAGCATTACTCTGAAAACAACACCAGACAAAAGCACTACCAAAAAAAAAAAAAAAACAACAAAAAACAAACAAACAAAAAAAAACAGACCAATATCCCTGATGAACATAGGTTCAAAATCCTCAAAATAATATTAGCAAACCACATTCAACAATACACTGAAAAGGATATTCACCACAATCAAGCGATGTTTATTCCAGGGATTCAAGGAAGGTTTGATAACCACAAATCAATAATGGGATGCACCATATCAACAGAATGGAAGATAAAATCATATTGTCATTTCAATAAATGCTGAAAAACCATTTTACAAAGGTTGATATCCATTAATGGTTTTAAAAATCTCTCAACAAATTGGGCTTAGTGGGAACATGCCATATAATGGCCATTTAAGAAAGAAACGTACAGTTAACATCATGCGCAATGTTGAAAAGTTGAGAGGTTTTCTCCTAAGGTCAGGAAAAAGACAAGGATGTCCACACTCACCACTTTTATTCAGTGTAGTGCTGGAAACCACAGCCACAGCAATCAGGCAAGAAGCAAAAATTATATCTGCTACCTCTGTAGCTGAAGCCTATGGCTTGTATGACAGTGTAAGAAAAATTTTGAGAATGTGTCAAAGTGGTCTGTTAGAAAGGACACATCAGCTATGCTATCATTTATCCTTAACAAGGGGTTCACAGTCCTGCCAGATGTGGTTTTTATGAAGTAGATTGAGTCCTCCATCTATTTTATGGATAAGTAATGGTTATTTCTTCCATGAACACAAGTGCATTCTATTCCCTTTAATGTGTTACTGTAACCCATCCATGAAATGCCTCCTATTCACTACTGACCCCAAACTTTTGCTTCACTGAAGGCACCTCATTCCTGTTCCTCTAACAGATCACAATTCCTGTCATGAATATTTCCTTGATATGCTACTAAGATATTGTTCACTGCCTCACTTTTAGCTTGCTCACCAATTATATACGTGGTGATCTCATTCCTTTTATTCATCCAATCCTAAGGACCTCTATTATAAAGACGGTGACTTGGCTTCATTCCAATAAAATTACTGGTGTTCTTGCCCTGCACCATGATGTTCAGGTAGATCTGTAGATAAAACTGTTTGGAACCCTAGATATATGTGGCAAATGGGGTGTTTGGCTTATACAAGTTATACGTGTCAATTTACACCTCACATTTCAATCATTCCTGCTGACAAATGACACAAAACAAAGCAAAAGTCAAAGCCCCAGCATATGCCTAGTAGGATTCAATCATCTCATGTAACACTATCTCTAGAAATGAGTCATGCCCATAGAGGAGGTTCAGGAATGCTCCTGCCTCCTAGGATCTCAGTATAGTGTTGGCTTGATGCTACATTAACCCTATATTTCAGTAGCCTCTCAGAAAAAAAATATTGGTTGTCTTCATTTTTCTGTCACTTGAATAGGATATTGCTTTCAAATACAGGTTTAGCAATAATGTTCTAGTTCCAATGGATAACTTAAATTATGTGTAGTTATTGTGGTACAGAGCAGGACCTGGGTGTTTCTTTTTTCATTTTTTTTGATAAGTCTGGATAGAAGCTTGTCAATTTTATTTATTATTTTTGAAGAAACAGCTTCTTGTTTCATTAATCTGTTCTATACAGATTTGTAGTATGTCTTCAAATGTGGTATTGTGATTCCACCAGCTTTGTTATTATTTCTCAGAATTGCTTTGGCTATTTGAGATCTTCAGTGACTCCATACAAATTTTAGTATTATTTGTTCTGGTTTTGTGAAAACTACTGTTGGTAGTTTAATAGGAATTAAATTGAATCTATAGATTGCTTTGGGCAATATGGACATTTGAATAACACTAATTCCTCCAATTCATGAGCATGTGATATCTTTCTATTTGTGTCATCTTCAATTTACTTCATCAATGTTTTACTTTTTTTTTCAGAGTACAGGTTTTCACTTATTTAAGTTTATTTCTTTTTTTAATTTTTAATTTTAATTTTATTTTTTTAATGTTTATTTATTTATTTATTTATTTTTCAATATATGAAATTTATCGTCAAATTGGTTTCCATACAACACCCAGTGCTCATCCCAAAAGGTGCCCTCCTCAATACCCATCACCCACCCTCCCCTCCCTCCCACTCCCCATCAACCCTCAGTTTGTTCTCAGTTTTTAAGAGTCTCTTATGCTTTGGCTTGCTCCCACTCTAACCTCTTTTTTTTTCCTTCCCCTCCCCCATTGTCTTCTGTTAAGTTTCTCAGGATCCACATAAGAGTGAAAACATGTGGTATCTGTCTTTCTCTGTATGGCTTATTTCACTTAGCATCACACTCTCCAGTTTCATCCACGTTGCTACAAAGGGCCATATTTCTTTCTTTCTCATTGCCCCGTAGTACTCCATTGTGTATATAAGCCACAATTTCTTTATCCATTCATCAGTTGATGGACATTTAGGCTCTTTCCATAATTTGGCTATTGTTGAGAGTGCTGCTATGAACATTGGGGTACAAGTGCCCCTATGCATCAGTACTCCTGTATCCCTTGGGTAAATTCCTAGCAGTGCTATTGCTGGGTCATAGGGTAGGTCTATTTTTAATTTTTTGAGGAACCTCCACACTGTTTTCCAGAGTGGCTGTACCAGTTTGCATTCCCACCAACAGTGCAAGAGGGTTCCAATTTCTCCACATCCTCTCCAGCATCTACAGTCTCCTGATTTGTTCATTTTGGCCACTCTGGTGTGAGGTGATATCTGAGTGTGGTTTTGATTTGTCTTTCCCTGATGAGCGATGTTGAGCATCTTTTCATGTGCCTGTTGGCCATCCAGAGATCTTCTTTAGAGAAGTGTCTATTCATGTATTCTGCCCATTTCTTCACTGGATTTTTTGTTTTTCAGGTGTGGAGTTTGGTGAGCTCTTTATAGATTTTGGAAACTAGCCCTTTGTCTGATATGTCATTTGCAAATATATTTTCCCATTCCGTTGGTTGCCTTTTAGTTTTAAGTTTATTTCTAAGTATTTTATGCTTGTAGTGCAATTGTAAGTGGAGTTATTTTCTTAATTTCTCTTTCTGCTACTTCGTTATTAGTGTATAGAAGTAATATTATTTTGGGGTATTAATTTTGTATCCTGCGTCTTTACTGCAGTTTTTTTTTTGTGAAGTGTTTAGAATTTTTTAAATATAATATCACGTCATATGAAAATAGTGAAATTTTAACTTTTTATTTAGACAACTGAATGTTTCTTATTTTGGTTTCTTGTCTGATTGCTGTGGCTAGGGCTTCCAGTACTACACTGAATAAAAGTGGTGAGTGTGCTGGGGCGCCTGGGTGGCGCAGTCGGTTAAGCGTCCGACATCAGCCAGGTCATGATCTCGCGGTCCGTGAGTTCGAGCCCCGCGTCAGGCTCTGGGCTGATGGCTCAGAGCCTGGAGCCTGTTTCCGATTCTGTGTCTCCCTCTCTTTCTGCCCCTCCCCCGTTCATGCTCTGTCTCTCTCTGTCCCAAAAATAAATAAACGTTGAAAAAAAAAAGTGGTGAGTGTGGATATCCAAGTCTTTTTCCTGATCTTAGGAGAAAACTTCTCAACTTTTCAAAATTGAGCATGATGTCAACTGTATTTTTTTTCTTGTATGGCCACTATATGAAATTTTCACACTAAGGCCAATTTGTTGAGAGATTTTTAAAATCTATAGTCATGAAAACAGTATGTTATTGGCACAAAAATAGACACATGGATCACTGAAACAGAATAGACACCTTAGAAATAAATCTACAGTTATATGGTCAATTAATCTCGCAAAGGAGGCAAGAATATAGAATGGTAAAAATAAAGTATTTTCAATGAAAATATGTTGGGAAAACAGAACAACTACATATATGTAATTGGATAGAAGTAGGATGGAATTTGATTACTTTCTAACACCATACACAAAAATAAATTCAAGATGGATTAAAGACCTAAATGTGACACCTGAAACTATAGAAATTCTAAAAATGAACACAAGCAGTAGTTTCTTTGACATTAGCCATGGCAACATTTTTTAAGATATGTTTCCTAAGACAAGAGAAACAAAAGCAAAATTAAATTATTGGAACTATATAAAAATAAAAAGCTTTTCACAGCAAAGGAAACCATCAAAAAAAAACAAAAAGACAAGTTACTGAATGGGAGAAGGTATGTGCAAATGATATATCCAATAAGGGGTCAGTATCCAAAATATATAAAGAACTTATGCAATGCAACACCACAAACTTAAACAATCTGATTAAAACCTGGGAAGAAATTCTGAATAGACCTTTTCCCAAAGAAGACATACAGATGGGTAACTGACAAATGAAATGATTGTCAACATCAGTCATCCTCATCTGGGAAGGGCAAGTCAAAACCACACAGAGGGGCACCTAGGGGTCTCAGTTGGTTAAGTGTCCAACTTTGGCTCTAGTCGTGATCTCTCAGTTTGTGAGTTTGAGCCCCGCATCAGGCTCTCTGCTGTCAGCACAGAGCTTGCTTCAGATCCTGTCTCCCTCTCTCTCTGCCCCTCCCCTGTGTGTTCTCTCTCTTTCTCTAAAAAAATAAATAAACATTTAGAAAACACAATGAGATATCACCTCATGTGAGTTAGAATGGCTAAAGTGAAAATGACAAGAAATAACAAGTGTTGGTTTGGATGTGGAGAAAAAAGAACCCTTGTGCACTGTTTGTGGGAATGCAAATTGGTAGAGTCATTGTGGAAAACAGTATGAAGATTCCTCAAAAATTAAAACTAAAAATACTGTATATTCCAATAATTCCACTATTGGGTATTTGCCAAAAAGAACTCATGAAAAGTTAATTCTAAAAGATACATGTAACCCTATGTTTATTGTAGCATTACTTATAATAGTCATGATATGGAAACAAGCTAAGTGTCCATCCATAGTTGAAAGGGTAAAAGAAAAGCAGTATAGAGCCCAACTTCATGAAGGCTCTCAGCACCCCGTTGACCCTCAGGCACCCAGCACACACCAGCTACTTTGCCATGATACCTAAAAGAAAGTTCATCTCCACTGAGGGGGTGGCAAAGCAGGAGCCCAAGACGAGATTGGGGACGTTGTCAGACAAACCCGCTCCTGAAAAGTGGAAACAAAGCCAAAACAAGTGGCAGGAAGGAATAAATCTTCAGACAAAAAAAGTGGAAACAAAGTGGAAAGGGGCACCAAAGGGAGAACAGGTTGAAGTGGCTAACCAAGAAATGAAAGAAGACTTACATGCAGAAATGGAGAAACTAAAATGAGGAGAGTCCAGCCTCTGATGAAGCAGGAGAGAAAGAAGCCAAGTTTGATTAATATCACATACCATGTCTTATCAGTGCTCCCTGTCTCCTTTCTTGTACAATCCAGAGGAATATTTTTTATCAACTATTTTGTAAGTGCAAGTTTTTTAGTAGCTCTATAAACATTTTTAAGAAGGAAGAAATCTCATTCATACTACTTTTTAAGTGTAAATGTTCTTTTTTTTTTTAAGAAGTGAAATAATTGTATGGTTGTTTACTTTTTGGTACAACAAGAAAATAGCGGTATATTGAATATGGGAGGTTTTGATTATCTTGGGTGACAGCTTAACATTCCATACATGGGATAGGTTTTTTTTAAAGGTTTATTTATTTATTTTTGACAGAGACAGAGCATGAACAACAGAGTGGCAGATCCACACTGTCAGCACAGAGCCAGATGTGGGGCTCGAACCCATGAACTGTGAGATCACAACCTGAACTACAACCAAGAGTCAGGCACTCAACTTGATAGTTGTTATATCCTGGAAAAAGCATCCCTGGATGGGGTAGTTTTTATATCCTATAATACAAAGCATACTAAATGGAAATCTGGAGTCAGTCATGCATTTAATATGTCTTGAACATTTTAAATTACTACTATTCCCATTTGTTCTTTGTAGGATTGTTTCCTGAGGAAAACCACTCCTTGATCTCGGCTCTCCCTGACAGAATTTTGTGCACTCCACAACATCTTTGTAGTGGTAGTCCAGTTTATCTAGTAACTTTGTCAATGTGCTATATAAGATTGAAAATTTGGATATGTAATGTATATTTTATTAATTGTGAAATAATGGGACTTAACAATGTTACAGTGTATCAACATTTAAGATATTGGTAATTTATATACTGTTAAGAAAGATTTGCCTCCAAATTTTAAGCAGGATTGCCACTGGAATAACTTTCACAAAACAATTGCAGCTACGTGACCTTTTTGGGTTTTCAGTATATATGTTAAGAATTGTGTACAAATTGAAATTTGTGTAGTGATCCTTAGAACAACCAATAAAATATCAATTATAAAAAAGTGGTATATATACACAATTGAATATTAATCAGCCTTAAAAAATGAAATCTTGCTTTTGCAACAACATGGATGCCTCTACAGAATATTATACTAAGTGATACAGGTTAAATCTGAGGCTGTGATGCCTCCAGCTTTGGTTTTCTTTTTCGATATTACTTTGGCTATTCAGTGTGTTTTCTGGTTCCAAACAAATTTTAAGATTGTTTGTTCTACCTTTGAGAATGCTGGTAGTATTTTGATTGGGATTGCATTGAATGTGTAGATTGCTTTGGGTGGTATCAACATTTTAACAATATTTGTTCCTCCAACCCATGAACATGGAATGTTTTTTTTTTTTTTCATTTCTTTGTGGCTTCTTCACTTTCTTTCAATAAGCTTTCTATAGTTTTCAGTATACAAATCTTTTACCTCTTTGGTTAGGTTTATTACTAAGCATTTTATGGTTCTTGGTGCAATTATAAAAGGGATTAATTCCTTGTTATCTCTTTCTATTGCTTCATTATTAGCGTATAGAAATGCAACTGATTTCTGTACATTTATTTTATATTCTGAGACTAGCTGAATTCATGTGTCAGTTCTAGCCGGTTTTTTGGTGGAGTTTTTCAGGTTTTCCATGTAGAGCATTATGTCATCTGTGATGGTACTGGCACAAAAACAGACACATGTACCAATGGAATAAAATAGAGAACCCATAATTAGACACACAAATTTATGGCCATTTAATCTTCGACAAAGCAGGAAAGAGCATCCAATGGAAAAATGACAGTCTCTTTAGCAAATAGTGCTGGGAAAACTGGACAGCAACATGCGGAAGAATGAAACTGGACCACTTTCTTACACTATACATAAAAATAAATTCCAAAATGGATGAAAGACCCAAATGTGTGACAGGAAACCACCAAAAACCTAGAAGAGAAAACAGGCAACAACCTCTTTGACCTCAGCCACAGCAACTTCTTACTTGACACGTCTCCAAAGGCAAGGGAACTAAAAGAAAAAAATAAACTATTGGGACCTAATCAAGATAAAAAGCTTCTGCACAGCAAAGGAAACAATCAACAAAACTAAAAGGCAACCAAAGAATTGGAGAAGATATTTGCAAATGACATATCAGATAAAGGGCTACTATCCAAAATCTATAAAGAAAATACCAAACTTAACATCTGGAAAACAAATAATCCAATGAAGATATGGGTAGAAGACAGGAATAGAAAAAGACATTCAAATGGCTACCAGACACATTAAAAGATGTTCAACATCACTAAAAATCAGAGAAATACAAATCAAAACCACATTGAGATACCAGCTCACACAGGTCAGAGTGGCTAAAATTAACAACTCAGGAAACAATAGATGTTGGTGAGGATGTGGAGAAAGGGGAACCCTCTTGCATTGTTGATGGAAATGACAACTGGTTGGAAAACAGTATGGGGTTCCTCAACACAGTAGATATAGAGCAACCCTACAACCCATCAACTGCACTACTAGGTATTTATTAAAGGATACAAGGAGCTGATTCATAGAGGTACTTGTACCCCAATGTTTATATCAGCACTATCAACAATAGCCAAATCATAGAAAGAGCCCAAATGTATATCAGCTGAGAAATGGATAAAGAAGATGTTACACACACACACACACACACACACACACACATATGTATGTATACACACACACACACACGGGAATACTACTCACTACTTGGCAATGAAAAGAATGAAATCTTGCCATTTGCAACTACGTGTATGGAACTGGAGGGTATTATGCTAAGTGAAATTAGTCAGAGAAAGAAAAATATCATATGACTTCACTCATATGAGGACTTTAAGAGACAAAACAGATGAACATAAGGGAAGGGAAGCAAAAATAATATAAAAACAGGGAGAGGGACAAAACACAAGAGATTCTTAACTACGGAGAACAAACAGAGGGTTACTGGAGGGGTTATGGGAAGGGAGATG
Organism: Lynx canadensis; assembly: GCF_007474595.2. Lineage (NCBI taxonomy): Eukaryota > Metazoa > Chordata > Mammalia > Carnivora > Felidae > Lynx > Lynx canadensis. The sequence continues at coordinate 67,030,786 of NC_044321.2, read as the reverse complement.
AGCTAAATGGGTAAGGGACACTAAAGAATCTACTCCTGAAATCATTGTTGCACTATATGCTAACTAACTTGGATGTATATTTTAAAAAATAAAAAAAATTTAAAAAAGAATAGAAGCAGCTCTAGGATCTACTATTTCAAATTCCCTAAGAATCCAGTTGGTTCTGGTTTCTTATGGCATATCTCCTCCAGCATAAATGGTCTCTTATTTTATTTCCATCCGAATCAACTAATCCTGCTTCTGCTTATTATCTGTCCCATACCTAACTCATCTTACATATGGCTCGTCATGGCCACTGCTGTTTATTTCTTCCTCCATTATCATTCCACCCCCCCTTCTTACTGCTAACTGGAAAATTCTTTCCAAATGTATTAATATAAATTACTGAGAAAAAGAAAATCAGATTTTGGTCCAGTTTTTCTTTTTGTGGCAGGCCAAATAACATATAGGTTCGTAGCCAGATTAGGTCCTCTATTGTATAATTAATGCCTAATCATTATCCAAACATGTAAGCTCTGGTGCGGGAGGAAGGAGGGAAATAGAACCACGTGACACAAAATAAAGTGGCTACAGGATGGACAACGTCCTCTTAAAATTGACATGTGTGAAAATAAGGCAACTAAAGGTTTTTTTTTGGGGGGTGGAGGGATGCCTGAGTAGATCAGTTGGTTAAAGTTCCTACCCTTGATTTCAGCTCAGGTCATGATCTCACAGTTTGTGGGATTGAGCCCTGCATCAGGATTCTCATTGACAGCACAGAGCCTGCTTGTGATTCTCTCTTTTCTCTCTCTCTGCCCCTCTCCATCACGCATGCACACACACTCTAAATAAATAAATAAATAAATAAATAAACATTTTTTAAAATAATTTTTTTTAATTCAGTGAAATAGAGGGGCGCCTGGGTGGCTCAGTCGGTTGAGCGGCCAGCTTCGGCTCAGGTCATGATCTCGCGGTCCGTGGGTTCGAGCCCTGCGTCGGGCTCTGTGCTGACAGCTCAGAGCCTGGAGCCTGTTTTAGATTCTGTGTCTCCCTCTCTCTGACCCTCCCCCGTTCATGCTCTATCTCTCTCTGTCTCAAAAATAAATAAACGTTAAAAAAAATTAAAAAAAATTCAGTGAAATAGAGTAGAAAATATAACTGGAAAGTTGATACCAAATTTTTATGATTCTTAAATTCTAATCTAAAAAATATAGACTTTTTCTTTGTATATCAGGGAAGTTTTCAAACATTTTTGTGCAATGGAATAATAATAATAGCTAATATTCATACAGCATATAAATAACTATACTACAGCGACCATTCTAAGTGCTTTATGAGCAGTAATTCATCAAATATAATTAAGCCTGTACTAAAAGAAGTTAGCTCTGGTTGCAACAAGACAAAGTTTGGAAGAAATGATTGAAGATAAGAATGGGAAATTTGCAGATTAGAAAACTGTTACAGTAGTTTGAATCACTAAGAAACATGGATACCCAAACCAGGGCACTAACAAAACAGTAATTGGATGAATACAAGAGACTTTCATAGTTAAACCTGATAGGATTGTTTATCAACTTTATGTGAAGAGATAATTGAAGATGTCACTAAAGTATTGATCTTAAGAGCTTCAACTGTAGAAGATCATGATATTCCTAAGGAAACGAGGAGGTAAAGGAGGAAGAATACATATTTGCAAAGGTGAGTTTTTTGAGGTGGCTAGGGGACATCAGGTGGAATGGTTTGTATAAAGAGGTCTGGTATTTGGGACAAAAGATGACAGAGAAAGATTTGAAAGTCATCCCTCATTTCCAAATGAGTGCTTACAGTGTGAGTGAGATAAGAAAGCCCGGCAGTAAATGCTGATTTAAGATTGGGGAAAATTACCACTGTAGATAATTATAGAATCATGACTCTCTAGAACTGGAAAAGACATTGAAGATCATGCACTCCATCATTGAGTTTGAAGAAATTCAATTCAGAGATAAATGACTTGTTCAAGGTCACAGAATAATGAGTTATTGACAAAGCTGAGGCTGGTGACCAGATACACTGATAAAAGAAGAGCCAGAAAAGTCCCATATCACAAAAAAATAGGAAGGACAGGATTAATTACAAGGATATTGAGAAAAGTTCAAAAGCACTTCAGCTTGATGAAGTCTCAGAAGGAGCCATTGAATTAAACAAATAAGAGTATACTATTGTATACTTTTCATTATCAAATATTCTTTCTTAAACAAAAGCCACCCTCCACCCAGTAACTTCAAACAACTAATCTCAGGTTTTCCTTCTTGAGCCAATATTATTCCTTTTTTTTCTCTCCTCACTTTGTATTTCTGTTACCTTCATCTACTCTCCCCTGTTTCCAACCTGTATCTTTCATTCTCTTTATCTTTTTCACAATATGAAACTGGACTGCAGTTTCATATTTTTCAATAACTTATGCTTTTAAAAAATTGTGATTAACATACTATTTTTCTTGTTAGTTCATCCAGTGCCCAAAGTTCTAAAATCAGTGCCCCCTTTGATTTCTGTTGATGATGTCACACATAGTTTTTCTATATCTAAAGTTTTTCCTTTTCATTTTTGCCATTTTATATAATTTGCCTTTTTAAAATTTTATTGATTATTTTTCTCTATTAGGCAGCATGAATTAAATGCCAAAAGCACAGAATACTTATACTGAATTCTCCCTTATTAACTATATCTCTGTGAGGCCTTGGCAGGTCGCTTGACTACTCTATATCTTAGGTTTCAAATCTGTAACTTGTGGATATTGTCTTCTGTCTCTGTTTTTAGGAAGCAATTGTTGAGAATGTTGTGGGAAGGGTGCACATAATATTATTATTATAAAAGTATACACACATGGTTTGGTAAATAAAATGATACTGTGCAAAAACAAATTGTTACATTTATACAGAATTGAATAGTTGGAAAAGTATTATCTTCTGAATCACATGTATCTTACTTTGAATCCTAACTTTAGCTGTATGATGTAGTGCAAATTACATAACTTTTGTAGATTTTAGTTTCCTCATTTGCATAAAGGAGATAATAATAGTATTTACCTCCTACAGTTTTTATAAGGATTAAAAATGTATATAAAGTGAAGTACCAGGTACATAGTATTGGTTTCATAAGTATATTATCGATTTTTTTTCACACCAAAGTGTTTTGCTTATACATAATAGCTTTATGCCAAACCCACTACCAATGATCCCTCTTGGAAGTAACATAATCAAAGGAAATGATATATACTGGACTCTAATAAATGGTCTATTAAATAGGTTAAATACAGCTATTTGACTTGTAAAAGTTAAGATTAAAGCTGTTTCAAATGTATTTAATCTCCAGAGGGTAGACACTGCCCTTTCTGAAGCATTTTATGACTTTATATCTGCAAATCCTCAGATTCAACACATCTTCCTCTACAGTAAAGTAAATACAGCACAGCACATACTATCAGAAAGCCTTTATTTGAATCTTTATTTTACCAGTGAAATGTTGGGCTACCATGAGGTAGCCATGAAGACTTTCTCAGGATTAGCTTCTAACTGAGAAATTAGGATAGTGCCTCTTTTTCTCTCTACCTATAGAATTTCTGTGCAGAAAGTATAGTGAAATATATGTGGATGTGCCTTTATAAACTGCAAAATGTCACAATATGAAATGATGTTATGGTGTCAGCTGAAGTTATTGTCTTCATGCTGGCTAGAACATGAAGTTCTGAGGCTCAAGCAATGTTTGATTCCAAATAGAACCATTTGAAGCAATAAGCCACATATGAACACATTAAGTATTGCTTTCACATACAAACAACTCAAAATTGAACTGTTTTTCATACTTCTGTTTGAAAAATAAGAAATTGTGGATTCTGCTAAGATCTTTGAATTCAAGATTAATCTTGATTTTCAAGTTATTTAAATTTTTAGTAAATATAATGGATATGTATTTTTCAGGTTAAGAGTTTTGTCTATAAAATCCTGATTAACATTGGCAGGGTTTTTCATTGGTTCTTTAATGGTCCTTCTTTTAATGGTGACTGTATTAAGATATCATATACAGTAATTAATTGAAGCTCATATGATATCTTCATATGAAAAATGGTAGATAATTCCTGTCCAATGATTTGAATGAAATACAGGCTCCTAATGATGAAAATTATATTTTATTAAATATTAATTTTTCACTCATTGCTCATAAATCTGTAGTGAGGAAGACCTTCTCTAAAACCACTTTCTTTCTAAAATACATTAAAACAAAATTATCCTCTTCTTCCTTGCTTGCATTACTTTAACTGAAAATAATTTAGTCTTTTTTTTTTTTTCCACAGGGGAGGGGAAGAGGGAGAGGGAGAGGAAGAACCTTAAGCAGGCTCCATGTCCTGCACAGAGCCCAGTGTGGGGCTCAGTCTCACGACTGTGAGATTATGACCTGGGCTGAAATCAAGAATCAGACACTTAACCAATGAGCCACCCAGGTGCCCTGAAAATACTTTTATATTTCACAGAACTCAGAGAGTATTTCTTTATGACATTTACAAAGATAGTTTTTTTTAATAGCCTAACTCCAAGAGGAAACATTATGTCAGGACAGTCCCATTATCTATTTGCTTAATGTGTAGGCTCATAGAGTCTTTGAGTTACAAGGCAAACTGAAATATGAGTGGAAGATATTTTTTGTCATATAGCCTAGCTTATATTTATATCTCAATCCTGTGCACGAGCCACTCTTTCTTAATATTTGAAAAGAAATTTCACATTCCCTTATGCAATATACGTACAGATATTTTTCAAAATTTTAAATTCTAGTTATGTAACATATGTAGTGTATATTGTTTCAAGAGTACAATTTAGTGATTCATCACTTACATATAACTCCCAGTGCTCAACACAAGTGCTTTCCTTAATACCCGTCACCTGGTAGCCCAACCCCCTCCCACTCATCAATCCTCAGTTTGTTATTTATAGTTAAGAGTCTCTTATGGTTTGTTTCTCTCTCTCTCTCTTCTTCTCCCCTTCCCATATGCTCATCTGTTTTGTTTCTTATATTCCATATGAGTGAAATCACATGGTATTTGTCTTTCTCTGACTGACTTATTTTGTTTAGCATAATCACTTAGCTCTACCCATGTCATTGCAAATGGAATATTTCATTCTTTCTGATGACTGAATAATATTCCAGTGTGGTGTGCGCGCGCATGTGTACATGTGTGTGTGTGAACACCACATATTCTTTATCCATTCGTGATTCAGTGGACATTTAGGCTCTTTCCATGATTTGGCTATTATTGATAATGCTGCTGTAAACATCAAGGTGCCCTTTCAAATCAGTATTTTTGTATTCTTTGGGTAAATACTTAGTACTGAAGTTGCTGTGCCATAGGGTTAGTTCTATTTTCCCTTTTAAAGAAGCTCTATACAGTTTTCCACAGCAGCTGAGGTGGTTTGCATTCCCACCAACAGTGTAAAAGGGTTCCCCTTTCTCTGCCATCCTCTCCAACATCTGATGTTTCCTGTGTTGTTAATTTTAGCCATTCTGAAAAGTGTGAGGTGGTATCTCATGGTTTTTATTTGTATTTCTCTGATAATGTGTGATGTTGAGCATCTTTTCATGTGTTTGTTGGTCATGTGTACATTTTATTTGGAAAAAAAGTCTATTCATGTATTCTGCCTATTTCTTTACTGGATTATTTGTTTTTTGGGTGTTGAGTTTGATACATTCATTATAGATTTTGGATTTTTTAATGAATTCCAGTTACCTATCTCTGGTTGCCTCAGTTTTTATAACCCTTTTTAAAATGTGGTACAACATATTAGATTTGATCTGACTTTATTTATGCAGCTTAAGATAGCATGGACTTTGTGGGAAGCCATGATATGCTGTTGGGTCATATTGAGATTTTGTCAACTAAACACCCTAATGCTTTTACGATAGGTCTTCTCAATTCTGTTTGTGTGAAATTAATCTTTTTAACATAAATGCATGAATTTCCATTTAATTCAATTAAGCTTCATATTTTAGTGTTAACCCTGTATTTATTATAAAGCATAATAATAGCTCTCTTGAAAAAAGAATCAGTAAATTTGTTCTTGACACAGAAAGTGAATATTTTCATTTTGCCACCTGTAGTATCTGTGTTGCAACTACTCAACTCTTACATCACAGTGCAAAAGTAGCCATATGCAATTCATAAACTAATGGTTGTGATTGTGTCCCAATAACATTTCATTTACAAAGACAAACAATGAGGAAGATTTGGCTCGTGAGCTGTAGTTTGTTACCGCCTTGCTTAAATACTGGTGTATATAACCCTGTCTTGAGTCTTCTTTGAAGTGAGTCTATAAATTTACTCAGATTCTTAAAAGAGTTCAGGACTCCAAGATGATAAACATGTACTCTAGGGACTCTGAATATGTTTTTGCTAGATTTATATTAGTTTACATGTAGAATGGCAGTCCTAGTCCTAGACCTACTGTCTCAGTGTTCAGTCTGGTTAGTGCCTTCTTTCTTCCTCAAAAGTCTCCTACTTTGGTTAAGAACTATATTGTTACTCTGCTAATATGCTATATGAATATGGACTCTCTTAGATTCTGAGAAGTTTATAACATTTGGAATTAATTCCAGATCTACAGTCTAACTTTTCAGGCAAGTAATCTTGCAAAGACAAATACCTTGCTATTTTTTATCTTCTCTTTGCAGTTAAAAAATGGCAGATTAAAGGAATAAGAGACAAAGGGCTATTTTGAAGAACAAAAGATGGTTTAAATTAGCTCTATGTTAAGAGGAATTTGGGGGTAAACAATGGCACCATAAAGAAAAAACAGGGACCTGTGGTTAAAAATATAATAATATGTATAATTTATATACTATTATCTATCTATTTATTTCTTCTATTCTTATATTCATTTATTTTATATTCTTTATTATACTCTCTATATTCTTTCCTATAATTTATACTATATAAGATATATCCTATACAATATATTATGTATATAATATTTATATATATATACACACACATATATATACTACTGAGGCTAGAATAAAGGGCATCTTACACACATGGTCTCTCTTTGGGAACACTACCACAGAATTCATGGCTTTTCAGTCTCCGAGTTCAGTTGAAGAAAAAAAATGCTTAACATTTTGAGACTTTCCTGAGGACCACAGAACTTAAAAACAGAAGATTGCCAAGACTTTGAGGTTCCCTTGTGGGGGAATGGGAAACTTGGGCCTTTGCACTTTTTCAACACTAAAACTTCATAACTCCTCTAGAAATCTGTTTTCAAAATAGAAGTTGAGATAATCTGCTTTTAAGGTGTATAGATTCTATATATGTTATTCCATTAGCTAGTTGTGTTGATTTTGGCAAGCCTTTTTCCCTCTCTGAGCTTTAGCACTATCTCATTTTAAGTGGGATAATACTTTGTGTTCTTCAAGTAGAGATTTTAGGAAAAACAAATACACAGTGGCTTTGGTAATGCTGACAAAAAGTGGGTATGTATGTGTGTGTATACTTTAACATCTTTACCTGAGTATTTTGAGACTAACCTTAGAGCTATGTCCTTAACTGCATATCTGATGTTATTCTTTTTTTTTTTTTTTTAATTTTTTTTCAACGTTTTTTTTTATTTATTTTTGGGACAGAGAGAGACAGAGCATGAACGGGGGAGGGGCAGAGAGAGAGGGAGACACAGAATCGGAAATAGGCTCCAGGCTCCGAGCCATCAGCCCAGAGCCTGACGCGGGGCTCGAACTCACGGACCGCGAGATCGTGACCTGGCTGAAGTCGGACGCTTAACCGACTGCGCCACCCAGGCGCCCCTGATGTTATTCTTTTTTACAGGTATCCCCACAGAGTATGTTCAGTATAATCTATTTTAGGATCCTTCCCTTTACTTCATATTGTAAGACAGTCTAACCTGCAACCTCAAAAAGTCATTTAAGATTTTGCATATTTCTTCTTTTGTTCCATACACATTTTAAGGGCTGCTCCACTGTCCTCTACGAAAGAAAATAAGTACATGTGCACATGGGATTATAAAATGTGTATGGACAATTCCTTATCCTCTACCAGGTACTTGTAACTTCAAGCTCAATATTAGTAACCATTTTCACATGATGATTAGGTGCATATGTTTGGTGCTCTTGCTATTGTTGTTTTTGTTGTTGTTTTAGCAAAGATACAGGTCCTTTCATTCAAATATAACTATTCTTTGTCTGATGTAAGTATGAACTTTAAAAACTAGATTATTTCCCTAAAGAGTTTTAATATAAAAGTTGGAATATTAGAGATGTGTTTTAATGAAGCAATAATGTTCATCACTTCAGAGTGTACTATGCTTCATCATGTACAAGGCCCTCTGAGTAAAGCAGGGCAGGTGGTAGCATTCTCTCTTTACAGGTGGAGAAAATGAGGATCTAAAATGTAAGAAAAACATGTCTATACTCGAATTAAGGGAATCTGGACCACTAAAACCCAGGTGAGTTGAAGGCATTTTTCATGACTTTTATTTCTCCTGCCTGATTCAGATAAACCTTACACTCGTGTCAACTTGGTGACCCAAATAATAATTTAAAGATAAAGCTGCCAATTAATGCTATAATTAAAAATAGATACAGGAGCCCCTGGGTGGCACAGTCGGTTAGGCATCCAACTTCAGCTTGGGTCATGATCTCACGGTTCAGTTTCATTCATCAGTTTGAGCCCTGCATCTGGCTCTGTGTTGACAGCTCAGTGCCTGGAGCTTGCTTCAGATTCTGTGTCTCCCTCTCTCTGCCCTTCCCCACTTGTGCTCTCTCTCTCTCAAAAATAAATAAACATTAAAAAATAGATACCTACATTTTATATTATATTCTGAAAAAGTGGAATTTTTACCTTAAAACATACCTGCCAAAATATCCAAATCTAAGCGTTATGATAAATATCTTAATCTACTCAATACCTCATGACTGCTCAGTGGGGAAACCACAGTTTAAGACCCCAAACTCAATAAACTACAAACCCTCACATTAGTACACCATGGTTGAAAAAAAGTATTTAGGTATTAGCATTTACTTTATGGCAATTGATTCCACAGATATAGTTCCATGGAGATCTTTAAAAGAGTATTTTACCCATAGAACAGAACATAGTTATGACAGTTTGTTTTCTGACATAAGTTTCTATCAACAATAGTTACTGAAAATCAACATAGTGCTAGTATCTGTAGGATACAGAAAAGAAGTATAAGGCACAATACCTGACATAAAGGAGCATATACTCTAGTTGGGAAAATTAGATAATGCCAAGGTGCAAAATAAAATGCTACAAAGCAGAATATTATTACTCTTTAGATTATGTACTGTAAAGAACATCATTTTTGGATGGCACAGCCATTGTCCCGGTTTTCACTGAGTAACATGAATTTCAAAAGGAAGGAATGAACAATGTGTTGCATTAAAGTCCAAAGAGAATATACACCATTAGGGTTTTAGAAGTATATAATGGTCAAAAGTGGAGGTTCTGGTAATATTACCTGGGTCCCAATCCTGTCTCAGTCACTTGCCAACACAGGTTTAAGTTCTCTGAGCCTCAGTTCCTCATTGATAAAACATGGGAATCAATAGGACCTAAATCAATTAGTGGTTGTAAGATAAAATGAGATACCCTATAAAAACCTTAACATATAGCCTGAGACTTAGTAAATGTGCAAAGTGTTATTATTACTTCTTACATGTTATGAATTGATTTGCCATGTTTCTTTCAATTCCTTCCCAAAATTTAGCTTCCTTAAAAATCTATATGTTGAAGTTCTAAGTCCCAATATTGCAGAATATGACTTAAATTTGAAATAAAGTAATTGCAGATATAATTAGGTAAGATGAGGTCATACTGGAGTAGAATGGGCCCCTAATTTATTATGACTGGTGTCCTCACAAAACGAGGGTTGGAGTTATATTTCCATAATCCAAAACACTACCAGAAGGTAGTAGAGAGGCCTGAATTAGAACTTTCCCTAGTGTCTTTAGAAAAAGCATGGCCTTGACAACATTTTGTTCTTGTAATACTAGCTTCCAGAAGTGTGACACAATACATGTATATTGTTGTCACTCATTTTATGGTACTTTGTTACAGCAGCCCTAGAAAATGAATACATTACCCTCTACTGATGGAACGCCCATTTATCAGGTTTGACACATACAATAAATATCAATACCTCAACTGTGGATGGCAGGAATGGGATGGAGGAAAGAAATAAGTACTCTTTCTATAGTGGGTACTTTATGTTGACTCACTCTTGAGACGTAAATTCTCAATAAAACTGAAAATAATTTTGAAATATATTTTCTTCTTATATTTATTATATTCATTATTTTTTATGCTTGGGATTTTACATGGTCTCTTAACTAAAATCTTAGGACGTATTTCCATGAGCATTAATAGTAAAAATCTTCAAAACTTTAAGCACATAAAAAATTGAAAGCCCACTAAATCCAGAGGAGATAAATCATTTTTGTAAGTGACATACAGAGTGTATTTGGCTTTAGTGTTACTACTTTTTAACATTAATTTTTTTCTTCAATATATGAAATTTATTGTCAAATTGGTTTCCATACAACACCTAGTCCTCATCCCAAAAGGTGCCCTCCTCAATACCCATCACCCACCCTCCCCCCCCTCCCACCCCCCCTCAACCCTCAGCTTGTTCTCAGTTTTTAACAGTCTCTTATGCTTTGGCTCTCTCCCACTCTAATCTCTTTTTTTTTTCCTTCCCCTCCCCCATGGGTTTCTGTTAAGTTTCTCAGGATCCACATAAGAGTGAAACCAAATGGTATCTGTCTTTCTCTGTATGGCTTATTTCACTTAGCATCACACTCTCCAGTTTCATCCACGTTGCTACAAAGGGCCATATTTCATTCTTTCTCATTGCCACGTAGTACTCCATTGTGTATATAAACCACAAGTTCTTTATCCATTCATCAGTTGATGGACATTTAGGCTCTTTCCATAATTTGGCTATTGTTGAGAGTGCTGCTATAAAATTGGGGTACAAGTGTCCCTATGCATCAGTACTCCTGTATCCGTTGGGTAAATTCCTAGCAGTGCTATTGCTGGGTCATAGGGTAGGTCTATTTTTAATTTTCTGAGGAACCTCCACACTGTTTTCCAGAGTGGCTGAACCAGTTTCCATTCCCACCAACAGTGCAAGAGGGTTCTCGTTTCTCCACATCCTCTCCAGCATCTATAGTCTCCTGATTTGTTCATTTTGGCCACTCTGACTGGCGTGAGGTGATATCTGAGTGTGGTTTTGATTTGTATTTCCCTGATAGGAAGCGATGTTGAGCATCTTTTCATGTGCCTGTTGGCCATCCGGATGTCTTCTTTAGAGAAGTGTCTATTCATGTTTTCTGCCCATTTCTTTACTGCTGTAATCATCAAGACAGCATGGCATTGGCACAAAAACAGACACATAGACCAATGGAATAGAACAGAAACCCCAGAACTAGACCCACAAACGTATGGCCAACTCATCTTTGACAAAGCAGGAAAGAACATCCAATGGAAAAAAGACAGCCTCTTTAACAAATGGTGCTGGGAGAACTGGACAGCAACATGCAGAAGGTTGAAACTAGACCACTTTCTCACACCATTCACAAAAATAAACTCAAAATGGATAAAGGACCTGAATGTGAGACAGGAAACCATCAAAACCCTAGAGGAGAAAGCAGGAAATGACCTCTCTGACCTCAGCCGTAGCAATCTCTTACTGGGCACATCCCCAAAGGCAAGGGAATTAAAAGCAAAAATGAACTACTGGGACCTTATGAAGATAAAAAGCTTCTGCACAGCAAAATTAACATTAATTTAACATCAACGCAGTGTCAACTTCTATATAAATTCAACCACACAGTGTCAAATTTACCAGGTAAATCACTGGGAAATGAAATGAGAAAATAGAAAATTGGTGTTAAATTCACACATCCAAAATAAATAGTTGTCAAAAATTTTACTTTATAACAATAGATGACAAATTGTGTAGCAAAAATATTGTGAGCTGCTGATTGCGTTCTGAAACTAATGCTCAGACACCATGTGGGTTTCTTATAATTTAATTCAATTCTGACACTATCTGTCAGATCCCACAAGATAAAGGACAAGATCCCCAACAAGACTATTTTTATTTCAGATGACAGCCCTAAGTGTGGTCCCTAGGTCTCTGTCACTTTTCCCAGCTGGCTAATTTGGGGTTTCCAACAACCTCCTTAATTTTGATAATTCACTAAAATGACTCAGATAACTCAGAATAGCACTATACTTATGATTACCATTTATTAAAACATTAAAAATGAGTAATGAGATGAAGAGATACATGGGACAAGGTTTAGGAGGGGTCCAAGTACAGAAGTTTCTGCTTCTCTGGAGTCAAATCATGTCACCTTTCCAGTACAGCAATATATTCACTAACCAGAAAATTCCCCTGAGCTTCATTGTCCATAATTTATATTAGTTTTCATTACATAAGCATTATTGATTAAACTGGTCATGTGAATAAACTCAATACCCAGCCCCCATCTCCTTGCTGTAAGTTGGGCAATGAAAAATTCCAACCCATTAATCATGCATTCAGCCTGTGTGATGACCAGCTCCCATTCTGTAACTTTCTAGGGGCTGCCATGGGTCATCTAATTAGGATAACAATTATAATCCTATCACTTAAGAAATTGCAAGGTTTTTGAAGTTCTATGCCAAGAATCAACAAACATGTTATATACTTTTACTACATAACACTAATCTTTTAGGACCCAAAAGAAACATAATGGAAGCTTCTTTTCAACACCAAACCTTATGTACTGCTTCCTCTTGATTATAACCCCTCAACCAACTCAGGCCTATTTGTTTTTTTCTTTTTCCTGTCCCTAAATTGTCTACCCACTCCTACATCTTGAAGTGGATATAACTGAAATCAGCTTCAATTTTGATAATCACCTTGGTGTTTATTGATTCATTTGTTTATTCAAAAAGTAATTATTGAAAATGTGACATATACACAATGGAATATTACCTAACCAAAAAGAAGAATAAAACGAAGAAGAAGAAGAAGAAGAAGAAGAAGAAGAAGAAGAATAAAGGAAGAAAGAAAGAAAGGGAAAAAGGAAAGAAAAGAAACGAGAAAAGAAACAAATCCTGCTATTGGTGACATGGATAAGCTTTTAGGACTTTACATGAAGTGAAATGGGACAGACAGAGAAACACAGATACTATGACCCATTTTCCTATGGAATCTAAAAAGCTGAACTCATAGAAACAAACAGGATAGTTTGTTGTGGCTGGGATGTGGGACAAATGGGGAGGTGTTTGTAAAAGCGTACAAATTTCCAGTTAGAAAATGAATAAATTTGGGAACCTGGTTGGCTCAGTTGGTTGATTGTCCGACTTCAGCTCAGGTTACACTCTCATGGTTCATGAATACAAGGCCCACATCAGGCTCTCTGCTGTCAATGCAGAGCCTACTTTGGATCTTTTAACCACCCCCTCACCCCTCCTCACTCATGTTCTCTATTTCAAAAATTAATAGGTATTTATTTTTTTAAAGATGAATACATTTTGATCATCTAATGTACACTATGACTACAGTTAATAATACTGTATTGTATACTTGCAAATTGCTAAGAGAGTAAATCTTAAATATTTTCACCAACGTAGAAGTAACTACATGAAGTGATGGATGTGTTAACTAACCTTATTATGGTAGTATTCATTTAACAATACGTACATATACGAAATCAGCACATTTTACACTTTACACTTACACAAAGTTATAAGTCAATTGGATCTTAATAAAGTTTAAAAAAATATTAATCAGTACCTATTATACCAGGAATTTTATTTCTGTGTGTGCCTCCCTCAAAGGACTGATTATATTCTGTCTTAGAGAATAAATGTTTATGCATACCTTAATCTAACTTTGTATATTCCTTTAAAATGGAGCTAAGTGATTATTTGTTGTGGAATGTTCCCATTCTTCCTATTTGGTTAATTAATCCATTTATTCAAAAAATATTTAATGGATATCTATGACATACTATGGAATATGGCAGTGAATAAAGTATATGATCTTGGAGATTATAATATTTAAGATACAGACAAAATTAACAAATGAATTTAAAACATGGTTAAAATAAAAGAGAATGAACAGGTGAGGGTCACAGAAATACAAAGAATTATAAAAGACTATTATGAAAAATTATATGCCAAAACTTAACAACATAAAAATGGATATTTCCTAGAAACAAACTCTTCAAAAACTACATCAAGAAAAACTAGAAATTTGAACAGAAAGATTATAAATAATGAAATTGGTTGGTAATCAAAAAAACTACCAAGAAACAAAAGTCCAGGACCAGATGAATTTGCAAGTGATTTCTACCAATATATAAATACCTATTCTCCTCAAATTATCCCAAAAAATAGAAGAGGAAGAAAAGCTTCCAAAAAAGTTCCATGAGGACAGCATTACTCTGACACCAAAACCAAAGGTGCTACAAAAACAAAACAAAAACAAAAGCAAAAGCAAAACTGCAGGGCAATATCCCTGAAAAACATAAATACAAAAATCCTCAACAATATATTAGCAAGCCAAATCCAAAAATATACTCAAAAGATCATTCACCAGAGAGAGGACAATGGTGGTGGAGTAAGAGGATCCTATGCTCTCCTCATTCCATGAATATAACTAGATAATTATCAAATCATCATAAATACCCCGGAAATCAGCCTGAAGACTGGCAGAATAAACTCTACAACTAAAAGTAGAGAAGAGGTCACATGGAAGAAAATAGGAAGTCTGGAAATTCAGTTTGGGACAGAAACAGATCCTGGATGTTGTGGTGGGGAGTAAGCCAAGGCCATGGAAAGAGACAATTATACATACAGAGAAGTACGTGAGGAAAACAAATCCCCATAGCAATTGGACTGGAAAGCAAGAGGAGCCTAATTTCCTGAGTTCTTTCAACCAGTGGGACTTGTCTGGGGTTTTAAAGATCAGTGACCTTGGCTTATACAGAGACTGGAAGGCATTGGGGCTGTTTTTGGAGAGAAGGCAAGGCAAACAGGCCACAGACATACAGCATAGAAACAATCATTTGAAGAGTGCCTGAGGCACACAATGGGAAGGTTATTTGTTCATCTTGGAGTGTGTCCCAGAGAGGCAGCATTCAATGAGAGATCCATCTAGGAACTAAGAAACTTACAGGCACCATTTATATTCCCTGTACCTCAGCATAAGCACAGGGCCATCTGTGGGAACCAGCACAGCACTGATACTCTGCACCTAACTTGCTTACACCAAGCCCTGCCCCCTGTGCTCAAGTGTAATGGCCATTCCCAATCCTGCTTGCCTCAGTCCCAGAACACAGGCCCCCTACCCAGAAGACTGGCCCAAACCCCTTCCAAATCCAAGTCTCCTGGCCTGAGAGTTTTGTAGAGACTTGGTTCTGGAAGCATTGATTACAGGTCTCATTTCACAAGAAGATTAGAGCATACCTATTTAAAAAGAATCATATTGAGTCCAGGGACACAATGAGCAAAGAAAGCCTCTGCAGATGACTGACATGAAAGACGAAGTGACCAGGAAGAAACAACAGAGTGCACACAACACATATTGGAAAAAATCCCTCAAGCATCAGGCCCCAACAAACAGGGTACATTACACATCAGGGAATTACAGGAACGCTTCTTCATAAGGCCACTGTGCTCAAGAACAGGAGATATAGCTGACTTTTCTGACACAGAGAAACAGTCACAAAGATGTAGACAAGATGAGAATACACAGAAATTGTACTAAATGAAAGAACAAGACAAGCCCACAGCTAGAAATATAAGCAAAACAGGTATGGGTAACATACTTGATGCAATATTTAAAATAATGATCATAATGATACTCTCTGGACTTGAGAAAACTGTGGAGGACATCAGGGAGACCATTAACACAGAGATAAAAAAAGAATCAATAAGAGATGAAGAGTGTAATAAATTAGATTAAAAACACACTTGATGGAATTAAAAGCAGGATGGAAGAAGCAGAAGAACAAATTAATGACCTAGAGAGATTAAAAGAAAGTAATCCAACTTAACAAAAGATAGAAAAAAAGAATCATGCTAAACAAGGATAGACTTAGGGAACTCAGTGATTCCACAAAATATAATAACATAATAAGAGTATTATAGGGGTCTCAGATGAAGAGAGAAAAGAGGTCAGAAATTTTGTTTGAAGAAATAATAGCTAAAAACTTCCCTAATCTGGAGAAGGAAACAGATATCCAGATTCAGGAGGCACAGAGAAGCCTCAACAAAATCAACAAAAGCAGATCCACACTAAGACAAAAACAATTAAAATGTCAAAAGGTAGGAATAAAGAAAAAAATAAAAACAGCAAGACAAAAGAAGTTATTCACTTACAAGGGAAACCCATAATGCTAGCAGGGGATATTTCAGCAGAAACTTTGTAAGCCAGAAGGGAATGACATGATCTATTCAAAGTGCTCAATGGAAAAATATGCTAAGAATACTAAAATCAGCAAGAATATCATTCAGAATAGAAGGAGAGATAGAGAGTTTCCCAGGCAAACAAAAACTAAAGGCGTTTATGACCACTATACCAGACCAGGGAGAAATATTAAAAGGGACACTGTGAGTGTAAAGGCGAGACTAGAAGTGACAGTATGAAGGTAGGTAACACAAAAGCGGTAAAATGTACATTTCTGAAAAAAAAATCAGTCAAGGAACTCATAAAATAAAAGGATGTAAAATTTTGACACCATATACCTAAAACGTAGGGAGGAGAGGAGTAAAGAATGGGTTCAAAGTTAAATGACCATAAACTTAATATACATTGCTATATGCAGAAGAGACCTTATACAAACCTAATTATAACACAAATTAAAAAAAAACTAATATATATGCAAAAATTAAACAAAAAGAATTTCAAATATATCACTAAAGAAAATGAGCAAACCATGAAAGAGAAAGATAAGAAAAGATCTGAGAAAGTCCTCAGAAAACACCATGAAACAAGTAATAAAATGGCAATAAATACATATCTATCAACAATGACCTTGAATGTAAATGGACCAAAGGCTGCAATCAAGACTTAGGGTATCAGAATAGATTTTTAAAAAATAACCATCTCTATGTTGCCTAAAACAGACTCATTGTAGACCTAGAGATACCTGTAGATTGAAAGTGTAGGAATAAAGGAATATCAGTCATGAAAATGGATGTAAAAGAGCTCGAGTAGTATTATGTATTGGACAAAATAGAGTTTAAAACAATGACTAACAAAATACAAAGAAGGACACTATATAATAAAAGTTACAATGGAATAAGAAATTGTAACAATTGTAAGTATTTGTGCACTCAACATGGAGTAATCAAATATATAAAAATAGTTAATAACAAACATACAGGAACTAATAGATAATAATATAATAGTAGTAGGTGTCTTTAATACCACCTTACACCAATAGATCACCTAAAGATAAATCAACAAGGAAAAAATGTCTTTGAATGACACACTGGACAAAAAGATTTAACGGATATATTCAGAAAATTCCATTCTAAAAGAGAACAATACACATTCTTCTCAAGGTCCCATGTAACATTCTCCAGAATAGATACATATGAGGCCACACAAAAAAAGCTTCAACAAATTCAATAAGATTGAAGTAATACTATGCATCTTTGCTGACCACAACACTATGAAATTAGAAGTCAAACACAAATACCACAGATACATCGAGGATACATGCCATGCTACTAAAAAATGAATGGGTCAACCATGAATATAAGATGAAATAAAAAAGTACAAAGATACAAATAAAAGTGAGAATATGATGATCCAAAACCTTTGGGATGCACCAAATGCAGTTTTAAGAGAAAAATATATAACAATACCGGCCTATCCAAAGAATCAAGGGGATTCTCAAATATATAATCTAACTTTACACTTAAAGGAGCTAGAAAAAGAACAACAAATAAAATCCAAAACCAGATGAAGGAAGGAAATAATAAATATTACAGCAGAAATAAATAATACGGAAACAACAACAACACCAAAAACAAAAACAACAAAATGATAGAATAGATCAATTTAAACCAGGAGCTGGTTCTTTGGGAAAAAAACATTAAAATTGATAAACCTCTAGGGACTTATCAAGAAAAAAATAGAAAGTACTCAAATAATAAAATCACAAATGAGAAAGGAGAAATAACAACCAGCACCACATAACTACAAAAAAAAAGTATAAGTGAAAATTATGAATACTACATGACAACAAATTAGACAACATTGAAGAAATGGATAAATTCCTATAAATATATAATGACCAAACCTGAAACAGGAATAAAGAGAAAATGTTAACAGTCCAATAACCAAAACTGAAATTGAATCAGTAATCAAAACACAGCAACAAACAAAATTCCATGACCATATGGTTTCACAGGTTAATTCTTCAAAACATATAAGAAGAGTTAAAACCTATTCTCAAAATATTTTTTTTAAAAAATAGAAAATGAAGGAAAACTTCTAAATTCATTCTGTGATGTCAGAGTTAATATGATACAAAAATCAGAAACAGATAACACAAAAAAGATAGCTATAGGTCAATATCTCTGATGAACATAGATGTAAAAATCTTCAACAAAATACGAGCAAATTGAACCTAACAATACATTGAAGAAATCATTCACCATAATCAAGTGGAATTTCTTCCTGGGTTACAATGGTGGTTCAATATTTACAAATCAGTCAACATGTTATATTACATCAATACCAGAAAGAATAAGAACCACATGATCATTTAAAAAGATATGGAAATAACCTTTGAAAAAATAAATCCACTCATGATAAAAAACCTTCAACAAAGTAGGTTTAGAGGGAACATATCTCAACATAATAAGGGCCTTTTATGAAAATATCACATATAACATCATCCTTAAATGAGAAAATGAAAGATTTTCCCTGAGGTTAGGAACAAGACAAAGATGTTCACTCACGCCACTTCTATTCAACATAGTACTGGAAGTCCCAGCCTGAGCAATAAGATAAGAAAAATAAATAAAATCATCCAAATGTTAAGGAAGAAGTAAAACTTTCACTATTTGCAGATGACATGATACTATGTATAGTAAACCTGAAAGATTTCGTCAAAAAATTGCTAGAACTGATAAACAAATTCAGTAAAGATGCAGGGTACAAAATAAATGTGTGGAAATCTGTAGCGTCTCTATACACTAATAATGAAAAAGCATAAAAATAAATTAAAAAACAATCCCATTTACAATTGCACCCAACATATAATGATATCCAGGAGTAAACCTAACGAAAGAGCTGAAAGACCTGCATTCTGAAAACTGTAAAACACTGATAAAAGAAATTGAAGATGACACAAAGAAATAGTAGACCATTCCATGCTCTTGGATTTGAAGAACAAATATTGTTAAAATATAAATACCACCCAAAACCATATACACACTTGATACAATCACTATCATAATACAAACAGAATATTTCATAGAACTAGAACAAATCTAAGATTTACATGTAACTGGAAAAGACCCTGAATAGCCCAATCAGTCTTGAAAAGAAAAGCAAAGTGGGATGCATCACAATTCCGGAACTCTAGTTATATTATTAAGCTGTAGTGATTAAAATAGTATGTTTGTGGCACAAAAATAGAAACTTACATCAATGGAACAGAGTAGAAAAACCAGAAATGTTCCCACAACTATATGGTTAGTTAATCTTTGACAAAGCAGGAAAGTATATGCAGTGGAAAAAAACAGTCTCTTCAATAAATGGTGTTGGGAGAACTGGACTGATACATGCAAAAAATGAAAGTGGACCACTTTGTTATGCCATGCACAAAAATTAATTCAAAATGTATTGAAGATCTAAATGTGAGGCTGAACCCATAAAAATACTAGAGGAGAACACAGGTAGTAACTTCTCTGACATTGGCCATAGCAACTTTTTTCTAGACAAGTCTCCTGAGGCAAGGGAAACAAAAGTAAGAATTAAGTACTGAGATGACATAAAAATAAATATATTCTGAATGGTGAAGGAAACAATCAACAAAACTAAAAGGCAACCTGTGGAGAGAGGGAAGATATTTACAAATGAAATATGAAGAGATATTATTCCAAAAGTCATCCAGATGGTCAAGAGACCCATGAAAAGGTGTTCATCAACACTTATCATCAAGTACACGGAAATGAAAATACACTGAGATATCACCTCACATCTGTCATAATGGCTAAAATCAACCACACAAGAAACAGCTGTTAACGAGGATGTGGAGTAAAAGAAACACTTCTCCACTGTTGATGGGAAAGCAAACTGGTGTAGCCAATGTAGAAAACATTATGGAGATTGTGCAAAAAAACTAAAAATAGAGCTACCCTATGATACAGCAATCATACTACTATTTATCCCAAAATTACAAAAGCACTAATTCAAAGTGATATATCCACCCCTGTGTTTATGCAGTATTTTTATCATAGGTAACCTATGAAAGCAGCCCATGTCTCTCTCTCTCTCTCTCTCTCTCTCTCTATATATATATATATATAATATATATTATATATCACACCAGTAAGAATACCTAGTATCAAAAAGACAAGAGTTAACACGTGTTGGTGAGGGTGTGTAGAAAACAGAATCCCATGAACTGTTAATGGGAATGAAAATTGGTGAAACCACTATAGGAAACAGGAAACATTATGGAGATACATCAAAAAAATACAAATAGGAATATTACATGATCCAGAAATTCAACTACTGGGTATTTGCTTGAGGAAAATTAAAACACTAATTCAAAAAGATGCATGCAACCATATGTTTATTACAGCTGTATTTACAATAGCCAAGTTTTGGAAACAATCTAAGCATTCATCTGTAGATGAAACATAAAGCAATTGTAGTATATATACACACAATTAAATATTACAGCCATAAAAAATAATTAAATCTTGCCTTTTGCAATATGTATGGATCTAGGTGAAATAAATGATAAGTTAAATAAATCAGATTGTATTTACAAATACTATGATTCACTTGTATGTGGAATATGAAAGAGAACAAGTGAACAAACACACAGTCTTTCAAATACAGAAACAAACTGGTGGTTGCCAGAGGGAAGGTGAGTGGATATATGGTTAAAATAGATAAAGGATACTGAGAAGTACAAAGTTCCAGTTGTAAAATAAATAAGTCATGGAGATGAAAAGTATTATATGGGGAATATAGTCAATAACGTTGTTATAACACTGCATGTTCACAGATGACAACTACATTATCAAGGTGAGTATTGTGGAATGTATAAAATTGTTGAATCACTATACTGAACACCAGAACCTAACATAATATTTTAAATTAATTATACTTTACTGAAAATAATGGACTTGTTAAAAACAAGTTTATTGTTTAAGCAAGTAACATTGTCAATCACATTAAATTAATATTGTTAATTTTATGTAATTTATCCAATTCCTTTGCAATTACTTTTTAAATTTGTTTTGAAATTTTTACAATATTCATATAAAAGTGATAAATTTATACTTTTCATGTATTCATTTTAGTACTAAAGGAATATGAAAAAATCACTTAGACATTGTCAGTAAAATTTGCTTTTGAAAGGGACCATTTCTGAAGTCTGAGAAGACTTGGCATGACCGTTGTGTTGTGAAGTCACAGTGTTGTGAGTTATAATCATTTTACCTCTTCCTAGTTGTGTGACCTTGGACAAGTTTACTTAACCTTTCTAACTCTCAGTTTTCCCATTTGTAAAATGGGAATAATTAATACTGATCACACAGATTGTTGAAAATAATAATATTATTTTTTATATTCAAGTTATTTAACATACAGTCTAGTCTTGGCTTCAGGAGTAGAACCCAGTGATTTATCTCTCACATATAACATTCAGTGCTCATCCCAAAAAGTGCCCTCCTTAACGTAAAGATTAAACTATAAAGTATGTAAAGCAATTTTCACAGAACTGGCACATTGTAAACATTCTAAAATGTTAATAGTTAATAGCTGTTATTCTTAAAATAACAATACTTATCACAGTAAACCTAAATTTAGCCTCACAATCCCTGTCCACTCTCCACAAACACTACAAGTCTCTTGGGAATGGTTTCTCATTTGAAACCTACTTGCCACTTCCAAATTAGTTGTCATATCTACATTAAATAAGTGATACTCAGAGCCAGTGATTAATAAATCTTATTGTGTACGATTCTGGCAGTTATATGTGATAATTTTTATGCCTGTTCTATACTGTTATACTTTGACAATTCCTTGGATTAAAATTTTGTTATAAACACTCTTCTCATTTTTGCGAGATTGTTTATATTTAAATAATAAGCCTATAGTTATTTTTCAAGCAAAATAAATAACTTGAAAATGTCCCTTCTACCACACATTTAGAAATGAGGATATAATATAAATTTCCACATAAGAACTCAAGGCAATAAATAAATGCACATAAGTCTAATTTTAAAGGAACCCCAAAACCAACACAATAAGATGTAAAGCCACAGTTGCTTTGCTGGGGGGAGTTTGTTGGTGTCAGAGATTAAGGGGTATGAATTTTAGTGGCCTTGGATTCACATCAGATGGGTAATTGGAGTGAACACTCTCACCTAAAGCAGGAATCATAGGACCTCAAGTTCAGTAAAAGCAGACTCTAAAAATCCTATTTACCAGAATAAGAAATGATAAAGAGGAAAATTTTTGCTTTATTCTCTTCCTTGAGTCACAAATAAAGTCAGCAGCTTTAGGGATTTGAATTTAGATAATTTGCAAAGTCATGTCAATTAATTAACATAACAGTGTTTGTTTTATTGTTTATTTATTTATTAAGAGAGACAGAACGTGAGTCGGGGAGGGGCATAGGGAGGGAGACACAGAATTTGAAGCAGGCTGCAGGCTCTGAGCACTCAGCACAGAGCCTGATGTGGGTCTTGAACTCATGAACGGTGAGATCATGACCTAAGCTGGAGTCAGACACTTAACTGACTGAGCCACCCAGGCGCCCCAACATAGAAGTGTTCTTCGGTTGATAATGCCCATGCATTATTTGGCCAAAGAAATGTAAATTTTAGTAAAACGCTTTCCAGCTGGACAAGAAGATTTCTAGAGATCCATTGGTTGTCCAAGTTTGTTTCAAGGATCAGCAGTATTAGCATCACTTGGAACTTGTTATAAATGCTCATTCTGGTACCCCACCAAAACTTACTAAATCAAATTCTGAGTTGGTGTCTAATAGTGTGTTTTATGAAGCCCTCTAGATGATTTTTATGCATATTCACATTTGAGAACCACTGTTCTAGAACCTCCAATTCCAAGTCATTTTTTTTTTTAGAAAACAGTATCATAAACAGTTCAACTCCATCTGACCTACACCAAGATATTTGGGACAAACTTAAAGTCACACTGCATGAGTTAAGGAATATGCTTTATTAAGGGAAATTTTACAAGCCAGGAAACTTATATATACAAGAGGAGAAAAAAAAAATGAATCCCTCTTGATCCTAGAAACGCATGGGTTCTTATGACCTAGCATGACCTATAAAGGTTTACCAGGAGCTGGGTATATTATTCCACACTGTGGGTCTATCACCCAATAAAAAACATAGTGCTTCTGTGATTCAATCTTTCTATAGGGCCAATATGAGAAAGCCGTGGTGTCAATGGAGAACTGCATGGACTGCTAGACATTAGGCAATCTGGATTTAGAAGGTCAGATGTATACAAAAACTGAGTTGTAATGCTCGTTGTGCAGAATCTGGGAAAACTTGGGATCAAAGGGGTCACTGTTTGGTGGAGGAAAGCACAAGTACAGAGAGGAGCTGGGCTTCATTGCAAACTCTCTTCCTGGGTAGAGGGAGAACCTCTAGTCCCCATGAGCTATTTGTCAAACCAACTCAGAGTGAAATTCCAGAGTCATTTTTACACAATCCTGGCTCCTCTTTTTTCAGGAAAATTGAAATTCAAATCTTTTGAATTCTGACAACTGACAAAAATATGATGCCAAGTTTTCCATCCAAACTGATGTTTATTTTGTTAAATCAATAACTGTTAAAAATTTAAAAAAAGGGGGGAGGAGGAGAAACAGGAAGAGGAGGAAGGTAAAAAAAGAAATCAAAATAAAATCATGAAACAATGAGAGTTCTAAGAAATATTTTATAATAGAAGCCTCTATTGTATTGTTAAGGAGTTTTTATATTAGAAACCCCTGCCACACAATCATGTTTCTTTTATCACAATCACTGAAAAGAAAATTAATGATCTCGACAGAAAATCAAAGAAACGTAGCCATAGCACAGCACAGAGAACTAAGAGAAAAAAAATATGAAAGAGAAGTTCAGATACATAAACATTGAATTGGAAAGTTCAACATACAGGGGCACTAAGTTACAGAGGATAGACTAGAGAAAATAGAAAAGAAGCAAAATTCAAAGACACTCATATTAAGCTATAATAGTTTATAGTTATTAAACCATAGTTATTAAACTATAAAGGCTTATAGTTTTCCAGAATTAATGAAAAACACAAATTCTCAAAAACATAAATTATATTTTAAACTGAGAAAAATAAATAGAACTAAATCAAAGCTTATACACACCACAGAGAAACTGCACATCAAATAGAAAAAGATATTAAATCAGAAAGAAACAGTACCTACAAATAAGAAATAGGAGATTTTCTATAGCAGTAATATGAAAGAAGCCAATGAAACATTATCAGTTTTGAAAGAAAATAACTGCCTACTTAGAACATTTTTATTGAAGTATAATTGGCATACAGTATCTTACCAGGCTTGGGTATATATCATAGTATTTAATATTTTATATACTATGAAATGATCTCTATGATAAGTCTAATTACCATCTGTCACCATACAAAGTTATTACAATATTAGTGACTTATATCTCTATGCTGTCCAAGAGATATCCCTGTGCTTATTCTAGAAACTTATGGTTTCACATCTCACATTATACTTTAATCCATTTTAAGTTTATTTTTGTGTATGATGTATAGAAAGTTGTCCAATTATTTTTTCCATTTTTTCTGTCCCATTTTCAAAACAATTTATTGGAAAGATGTTTTCCCATATATATTTTTGCCTCTTTTTGTCATAGATCATTGACATATAGGTGTGGGTTTATTTCTGGGCGTCTATCCTCTTCCATGACCTATGATCTATTCAACCAGTCCATTATTTTTGATGAGTTCAATTTATTAACACCTTAAGATACAATATTAAAACCTATGGAAATAATATTTTAAAACATTATTTATGGAAGTAAATGCAACTTATTATTTACTAGTAATGACGAATTGCTGGTTGGTATGTGCAAAGATTACTATGTACTTGGAATACGTTAGTTAAATATTAATAATGTTTAGGATATTTAAATTTAGCATTCCTAAATTACTGTATGCTGTGAGATTATTCATTCTTCCCAATATATTTTCTATTAATTGGACTACAGTAAAACCTACATTTACCATGCATGAAGTTGTTGATATTCACTTGTGTAAATACACCATGTATGTGTGAAGTTCTCTCTCTGTTATTAATCTCATCACCTGCTGAGAAGTACAGTTGTTACCCTATTAGTTCATTTTCATGACATTGAATCAACGTCTCATTTTATTAGCAACTAAAACTGAAGCTCATGCTTTATGAAAATGGCCCTAAGTAGTGACATATTACACCATATGGAGAGGGTTATTTAGGCAATAATTAAAACAAAACCTCAATTCTCTTGGAAATTTAAGCATGCCAGTGATCTTAGGACTTCATTAGAAGTTAACTGAAGTAGCACATAAACAAAATGGCAGAGTAGAAGAGACAACCTTCATCTCCAAGCCAAAAATAAAATAACTATCAACGAAGAAAAAATGCAGTAAGAGGACACAAGAGTCAAATTAAGAACTTATAGCAACATGGTGAAACAAAAAATGGAGAATAACTACCAAAAAAAATGAAGAAAGCATCTTTGAGGAGATCAGTTTAGCTAAGACCTCTGGAAGTGACTAGAAACAAAGAACAAGAGTGGAAGTTATCAGTATCAGACATACAGCAGGTGTCACCATGGTCTCCAGTAGCCTTTTCTATGGAGGACTTGGACAATATTTACCACTGAGGATATTTGCCACTCAGAGCCACAGACTCCCTGCAGCTTCTGCAGTAGCGTATCCTGCAGTTTTAATCAGCATAGGACCAGCAGTTTGTTCCACAGAGGACATCAGTAATTATTACCACTGGCATAACCACCAGGCAACACCCCCGTGGACCTCCTGCTAGAGAAGGAGATATTACTTAAGGAGCTATTTTTCTGCTTCCCTGGGACCAAGGCTGCCAACCACCCTCTTCCCTGTAAACTTATGCATATTTCAAATCCCAGGGCCTCGTTTCTCTGTGTGCACTCAGATACTAGAGGAACTGCTACTGCAGGCTAGCCATACCCACGGTTCTGGAGCCA
The DNA here is from genome assembly GCF_007474595.2 of Lynx canadensis. Taxonomy (NCBI): domain Eukaryota; kingdom Metazoa; phylum Chordata; class Mammalia; order Carnivora; family Felidae; genus Lynx; species Lynx canadensis. The sequence goes on along the minus strand of NC_044321.2, from coordinate 67,004,268 downwards.
CTACTTCTCCATGAGTGCATGTGCTCCTGTACCTGGTTCTATGACTATTCCTCAGGCATTTTCACATCGAGACATCTGTGTAACCACTACTGTGAAGTCATGAACAAGTGGGACCTGGTGCAAATAGAATCCCCTCATACATGACACTTCCCATATGAGAATAGACCAAAATGTCCCCAGTAGCTTTGACCACTGAAAACTTCAATAGACCTCTATGCTTCTGCAGAATCTTGCAGCTTTGCCATTAGGACTCCTGAAATGTAGTAGATGCTGACCTCAGTTCACATAGCTATATGGAGACCACACTACTGGACCTTCCTGGAAATGAAACCCTACTCACTTGACATGTTTACACCCACCCATAGGTGAAAGTCTTTCACCACCAAAGCCAGTCTGTAAAGTCTGGAGAGGTGGCTTGTTCCATCAATACTCAGACATGAATTTAAGGCTGCACAAAACATGACAATCAAGGAAACATGATATCAATATCACCACAGAAAAACTATACTTTCCAGTATCCAACCTCAAAAGGATGGTAGGTCTACAAGTGGTCATAGAATTCAAAATAATTGTTATAAGGGAGTTCAATGAGTTACAAGAGAACACAGATAGACAAATCAATAAAAATAGAAAGCAATATACAAACAAAACTTTGAAGTTTAAGAGAGAGGTAGGAATCATAAAAATAAAATAAATGAAAATTCTGGAGCTGAGGAATACAATGAACAAAATTAAAAATGCAATAGAGAGTATCAATATGAGACTTAATCAAGCAGAAGAAAGAATCAGTGATCTCAAAGGCAGGCCATTGTAAATTACCCAGTCCAAGAAGAAAAGAAAAGAAAAAAAGTAATGAAAACAGTGAGGAAAGCCTAATTTAATTATGTGCCACCATCAGTCAAAATAATATTAGTATTATGGAAGTCCCAAAAGAAGACAGAGAAGAGGGACAAAAATAATGGCTGACATCTTCCTGAATCTGAGAGGAGATATGGACATCCAGACACATGAAACTCACAGGTCCCAATATAGTTCATCCTAAAGAGGACTTCACCAGGACATAATAAATCTGTCAAAGATCAAATATGAATAATTTTGAAAGTAGGAACAGAAAAACAAAAACTTGTCCTATACAAGGGAACTGTTATATAGCTATCAGTAAACTCAGCAGAAACCTAGAAAACCAGGAGAGACTGGGAAGATATATTCTAATAGGAAAAAAAATAAACAAATACAAGAACAAGAATAAGTTATTCAGCAAAGCTGTCTTCAGATATGAAGGAGAGGTAAAGACTAACCTGCACAAATAACAGTTGAGGGAGTTCATCAAAATCATAAAACTAGACCTACCTTACAGTAAAAGCTGAAATAGGTCATGCATGTTAAAATGAAAGGACACTAATTAGAAACATGGAAATATATGAAAAGATAAAAGTCACTGCCAAAGTTTAGTATATGTTCAAATACAGATACTCCAATACTGTGATGGTAATGCATAATTTATTAATTCTGGTATAAGGTTAAAAGACAAAAGTATTAAAATAACTATGGCTACAGTATTTTTCATGGATATAAAAAGATGCAATAGTGACATAAAAACATAAAATGTGGGAAGGTATAAAAGTGTACAGATTGCACATGTGATCAAAGTTCAGTTGTTATCAGCTTAAAATAGACTTGTAATACATCTCAAAACCCAAACAACAAATAATCCAGTGAAGAAATGGGCAGACGGCATGAACAGACCCTTTTCCAAAGAAGACATTCAGATGGCAAGCAGACACATGAAAAGATGCTCAATATCAATTATCATCAGAGTAATACATACCAAAACCACAATGAGGGACTCCTGGGTGGCTCAGTTGGTTAAGCATCTGAGTTTGGCTCAGGTCATGATCATATAGCTCATGAGTTTGATCCACACATCAGGCCATCATGATGGCTATTCATTAAACTACTAAAATAATCAATAAATTAGAGCCTCTGCAAACCTGCACCCATTCATTCTTCATGATAGGACTAAAATTTGCTTTTTTTGCAAATGTTCTCAAGTTAAAGTGGCTTAAAATTTTACTCCCAAGCATTTTTGGTGCTATTTCTGATTATTGTCATTATTGGTGATGATTTGCTTTAGAATCAGAAAATACTATTGGTTCTAAACGTATTCCCTTTGATCTTTTATATTTGCTTTTAGGAATAATAGCATTATCAGGGCGCCTGGCTGGGTTACTCAGTTGAGCATCTACCCCTTGATTTCTGCTCAGGTCATGATCCCAGCGTTATGGGATCAAGCTCTGCACGCTGAATTTGGAGCCTGCTTATGATTCTTTCTCTCTCCCCTTCAGCCCCTCTCCCCTGTTCATGCACTCTCTGTATCTCTCTAAAATAAAAAATTTTAAAAAATCAGTAGGGAAATACAAATAAAAACCATGGTGAGATACCACCTCACACCTGTCAGAATGGCTAAAATTAACAACACAAGAAACAACAGGTATTGGTGAGGATGTGATGAAAAAGGAACTATCTTGCACTAAGTGGGAATGCAAACTGATGCAGTCACTCTGCAAAACAGTGTGGAGGTTCCTCAAAAAACTGAAAATAGAACTAAGCTACAACCCAGCAATTGCACTACTAGGAATTTACCCAAATGATACAAAAATACAGATTCAAAGGGGTACATGAATCCCAATGTTTATAGCAGCATTGTCAATAATAGCTAAACTATGGAGAGAGCCCAAATGTCCATCGACAGATGAATGAATAAAGAAGATGTGGTATATATCTATATCTACATCTATATATCTATCCATCTATAATGGAATATTATTCAGTCATAAAAATAATGAAATCTTACCATTTGCAATGATGTGGATGGAGCAAAAATTCATTATGCTAAGCAAGATAAGTCAGTCATAAAAAGATAAATACCATATAATTTCACTCATGTGAAATTTAAGAAACAAAACACATGAACATATGGGAAGCAGGGAAGAGAAGAGAGGGAAACAATCCACAAGATATTTTTAATGATAGAGAACAAACTATGAGTTGACAGAGGGAGGTGGGTAGGAGAAGGGCTAGAGGGGGTGACGGGCATTAAGGAGGACATCAGTTGTGATGAGCACTGGATGCTGTATATAAGTGATGAATCACTAAATTCTACCAAAATCAATATTGTGCTGTATGTTAACTAACTAAAATTTAAATTTGACAAATGAGAGAGGGGAGGAGTTAAGATGACAGAGAACTAGGGGGACCATGGGTTTTCCTAGTTCCTCAAACACAGCTTTATTGAGGTCAAATCACTTGGAATAACCAGGAAATTAATCTGTGGGGTAACAGAAGGATCTCCATAGTTGGAGTGAGATACTGTGGTAGGTGCAACGTGCATGGAGGTGAATTGGAGGAGAGAAAAATGTAAGTGCTGTAGAGGGTAGGGAACCCTTTCCATGGAGAGAAAAAAGGGAGGGAAAGAGAGAGGTGTTGAGAAAGCATATCATCAAGTTCGCTCAATGGTCCTCTTGTGACCACAGACTGGGGAGCAAAAAGTACTGGGTGTTGCAGGGTTTGTTTTTTTTAACAACATTTGAAGCTCAAACTCTGCGGTTTGGGAAGTTCTCTGGAGTGTAGCTGTGCCACGTGCTCCTGGGAAGGAGGGGGCTGGCCCCAGAGTGCATACTATAGTGTAGGGAACTCAAGGGTGCAGTGAAAGAGAACATTTCCCTTCCTGGAGTACTTTTGGAAAAGGTATATTGCCTCCCCAAGAACAAAGGACCCTGCAGGAACCAGCCAAAGGCCTTTCATCAGCAAGAACGTGAGGTGCACCCAGAGGGAATATAACATTTGCTGTTTTTTGTGATGCTATATCATAGATTCTGCACATTGTGCAGGTGTGTTAATGTTTCTCAGGGCCGAAGGACTCCAGGCACAGTGTGGAGAGGCTCTACTTCAGAGAAGGGGAGAATATCCACACAGTGTTTTGTACGTTAGGACTTAGGGTTTTGTATCCCAGCCATGATCCAAAGAAAAAAATGCAGGAGAACTCTGGCACAAGGCAAGTTGTCTAACCTCACTACTCTGTAAGATTGCCTGAACAGCAGAGGATGTGAGATCTGTCTGGGCCAAGAGATTGGGGTGGTGCCATTTCCCCCCCCCCCCAGCACCAACTCAGTGGGACTTCAGAGAGCAGCAGAGAGGCCTCCAATGGAGGTGGACCCACTTACACCAAACTTCAGCACCATGCATCCACCATGTGTACTGAAAATAAAGTGCTCCAAGCACCACCTGCAGCTCTGGTGGATATAAGACCAGGTTACTCTTTTGTTTTCTTTAGTTTTTCTTCTTTCTTTCTTTCTTTCTTTCTTTCTTTCTTTCTTTCTTTCTTTCTTTCTTTCTTTTCTATTGAAATTAGCCTCATAGTTTCTTGTTTTTTCTTAATTTTCCCTTTCTCTGTATTTTGGATCAGGCTTTTTTATTCTTTTCTTTTCTTTTTCTTTCTCTTTTTATTTTCTTATTTTTATTACATTCTTTTTCTTTGGAATCATCCTTGTAGTTTTTATTTCCTTTGTTTGTGTTTTCCCTGTCATTTTCTCTATTTTTTGGGGGGGAGGGGAGATCAGGCTTTTTCTTCCTCCCTTTGTCAAGGATTACTTCAACAAAGAACTCAAAGCACACCTATTTAAAGGTCCAAACACTCCCCATTGCAAGGAAGGAGGAGCTCTGCAGAGGAATGACCAGTGGGTAAGAGCAGCCAAACTGTAAGAGCAGAATGCACACAGCATACACAAGAGATACTTCCTGAAGTGCCTGGCCCTGGATTGTGTATGACCCCTTTTCAAAAAAATGTTTATTTGTTTGTGTGTTTGTTTGTTTATTTTTTAGAGAGAGAGAGAGAGAGAGAGAGAGAGAGAAAATCCCAAGCAGTCTGCACTGTCAGCACAAAACCCAAAGTTGGGCTTGAACTCACAAACCATGAGATTATGACCTAAGCCAAAGCCAACAGTTGGGATCTCAATACACTGAGCCACCCAGGTGCCCTGACCCTTTTTTCTTAACATTGTTAAAGCTCATTTGTTGATTTTGAGAGAGACAGAGCAAATGAGGGAAGGGAAGAGAGAGAGAGGGAGACAGAGTATCCCAAGCAGGTCCCATTCTGCCAGCACAGAGCCCAGTGCGGAGTGCGAAACCATGAAACCATGAGATCATGAACTGAGCTGAAACCAAAAGTCAGAAGCTTAACCCACTGAGCCACCCAGGCGCCCTGTGACCCCTTTTTAATATAGCTTTACTCTCAGGTGCAGGAAACATAATAAGCTTCTAAAATGCATAGACAGAAACTTAGCCAAATGGCATGATTGAGGAATTTTCCCCAAAAGAAAGGTCAAGAAGAAGTCACAGCCAGGGTCTTGCTCAAAACAGATATAAGCACTATATCTGAACAAGAATTTAGAACGACAGTCACAAGACTACTAGCTGGGCTTTAAAAACGTATAAAAGATATGAGAGAGACACTTGCTGTAGACATGAAAGACCTAAAAACTAGTCAGACTGAAAATAAAATGCTATAACTGAGACATAAAACCAACTGGATACAGTGACAATGAGAATTAAAGAAGCATAGGAGAGAGTAGGTAATATAGAAGATAAAATTATGGAAAATAATGAAACTGAAAAATAGAGGGAAAGGAAATTACTAGAGCATGAGGGGAGACTTAGAGAATGAAGTGATTCCATGGAACAAAAGAATATCTGTATCAAAGGAATTCAAGAATAAGAGTGAGAAAAGTGGGCAGAATATTATTTCAACAAATTATAGCTAAGAACTTCCCTAATCTGGGGAAGAAAACAATAATCCAAGTCAAAGAGGCACAGAGAACCTCCTTCAAAATCAACAAAAACAGGCCACCGCCATGACATAACATAGTGAAACTGGCAAAATACAAAGATAAAGAGAGAATTTTGAAATGACCTAGAAACAAAAGGTATTTAACCTACAAGGGTAGACACATAAGGTTAGCAGCAGACATGTCCACTGAAACTTGGCAGGCAAGAAGGGAGTGGCAGGAAATATTCAATGTGTAGCCAATAATTCTTTATCCAGCAAGACTGTCATTCAGAATAGAAGGAGAAGGAGAGATAAGAGTTTCCCAGAAAACCAAACACTAAAGAGATCATGGCCACTAAACCAGCCCCGCAGAAAATTTAAGGGGGACTCTCTGAGTGGAGACAAAAAAGGACCAAAGCAAAAAAAAAATTTCAAAGGAACAGAGAACATCATCAGAAACACCAACTGTACAGGTGATGCAATGACACTAAATTCATCTTTCATAATCACTCTGAATGTAAATGGACTATCAGAATGGATTAAAAAAAGATCTATCTATATGCTGCCTATAAAGGACTCATTTGATACTTAATGCCTGGCAGAATGAAAGTGAGGGGATGGAGAAACACCTATTATGCTAATGGTTGTCAAAAGAAAGGTGGAGATTTCTCCCGTCACTGAAACACAGCTGTATTGAGGTCAGGACAGTTGGAACACCCAGGAAACCAATCCCCACAGTGACAGAAAAATCTCTACAGGAGGAGGGAGAAGCTTGGCAGGACAGAGGTGCATGTACGAGAATTGGGGGAGATTAGACAGCTTAGGCATGAAGGGGAGGGATCTCCTTCTGTGGAGAGAAAAAAAGGGAGAGAAAGAGAAGCTGTGGATTGTGGGATTGTGTTAGGACAAGGGAAAAACCTCTCCAGACCATGGACTGGGAGCAAGAAATATGGACACTACCACTCTACTTTATAAGCAGCCTTAGGAGCTGAAGATCAGAGTTTTCAAAATGGTGCAACTTTCTGCAGACTGAAGCAGCCACTGTGTGTGTGCACGTGGGATGGAGGGAAGCCAGTCCCGGGGCACCGCAGCGATATCAGGGGTGCACTGGGATAGAAAATTCACCTTCCTTGAGTACTGTAGAAAGAATGTTTATTGCCCCCACCAAGGACAAAAGACCCTGCAGTCACCAGCCAAAGATTCTTTATCAGCAGAGCAGTATGTCACTACACAAGAACAATCCATAAGGTGCAGAGCTCCTTGAGACATCAGGTTTTGAATCCCAGCTGAACACTTAGGAGGTGCAGGAGAACTGTGGAGCAGGGCAAGCCAACTGCCTGTGTACTCTGTATGGGTTGCCTAAATAGCATGGCTTGAGACACCTGGTCTGGGGAGGAGAGATTGGAGTGTCGCCATTTTTCCCCATCACAAACATGGTAGGGTTTCAGGGAACAGGACACTGCCCCCAATGGAGGTGGAACCAAATACACCAAACACTTTCCCTCCCTGCCTGTCAACTGCTTATCTACTGGAGTAGGACTGACAGTGAACCAAACAGCCTTTCCTCCAGATCAGCAAAGTACTTGTCCCAGGCACCAACAGACAGTCCTATGGTTTTGTATGCTAGTCTATTTCTCTCAATTTTTTTCTTCTATTCACTCTTCTTTTTCTTTCTACCCTGTTCTTTTTTTCCCTTTGGAATTAGGCCCATAGTTTCTGATTTGATTTTTGGCCAATTCATATATATATATATATATATATATATATATTCTTATATATTTTTTCTTTCTCTGTTGTGTTGATTTAATCAGGCATTTTTATTCTATTCTTTTTTCACCTTTTCTATATCTCCTTATTTATTTTCTTCTCTCTCTCTGGATTAAGCCTTATAGTTTCTTTGATTCTCTGCTTGGTATTTTTTTTTTCACCACTTTCATTTTTCTCTTTGTATGGGACAGGTTCCCTTCCCTTTGTTTTCTGTTCAGGGTTACTTCAACAAACAAATCAAAGAACACCTGGTGGAAGGTCCAAACAATCCACCACTATGAGCAAGGAAGAGCTTTGTAGAGAATTGGCCAGTGGGATAGAGCAGCCAAATGCACAACACAGAGCACTCAACACACTCCAAAATGACAAATCAGAAGAATTCTCCTCAAAAGAAAATCCAGGGAGAAATGAAAGCTACAGAATTGCTCAAAACAGATATAAACAATATATCTGAAAAAGAATTTAGAATAACAGTCATAAGACTAATAGCCAGGCTTGAAAAAAGCATAGAAAACAGCAAAGAATCTATTTCTGCAGATTAAAGACCTAAGACATAGTCACAGTGAATTAATAAATGGTGCAAATTAGATGCAAAATAAATTATATGCAGTGACAGCAAGATTGGAAGAAGCAGAGGAGAGATTGGTGAAATGGAAGATAAATTATGGAAAATGATGAAGCTGAAAAAAAAGAGGGAAAGGAAATTATTAGACCAAGAGGGGAGAATTAGAGACCTAAGTGATTCAATGAAATGAGATAATATCTGTGTCATAGGAGTTCCAGAAGAAGAAGAGAGAGAAAAGTGCAGAAGGTTTATTTCAACAAATTAAAGCTGAGAAATTCCCTAATCTGCAGAATGGAACAGGAATCCAAGTTTAAGAGGCAAAGAGGACTCCTTTAAAACTCAACAAAAACAGGTGAACATCATGACATATCATAGTGAGACTGGCAAAATACAAAGATAAAGAGAGAATTCAGAAAGCAGATATGGCCTTAACCTACAAAGGTAGCCACATAAGGGTAGTAGCACACCTGTCCACTCAAACTGGGCAGGGCAGAAGGGAGTGGAAGGAAATTTTCAATGTTCTTAATAAGAAAAATAAACAGCCAAGAATCCTTTATCCAGCAAGGCTGTCATTCAGAATAGAAAGAGAGATAAAGGATTTCATAGACAAACAAAACCTAAAGGAGTTCATGACCATTAAACCAGCCCTGCAGAAGACTCTATGGGGGACTTTTTGAGTTAAAGCAGTAAAGATTACAAAGGACCAGAGACATCACCACAAGCACGAAACCTGAAAAATAACACAATGATGCTAAATGCATATATTTCAATAAACACTCTGAATGTAAATGGATTCAATACCCCAATCAAAATACATAGGGTATCATAATGGATAAAAAAAAAACAAGATCCATCCATATGCTGCTTATAAGAGATACATTTTACACCTGCAGATTGAAAGTAAGGGGATGAAGAACCATCTATCATGCTACTGGACTTCAAAAGAAAGCTGGAGTAGCTCTACTTAAATCAGACAAACTAGATTTTAAAACAAAGACATAACAAGAGATGGAGAATTGCATTATATCATAATTAAGAGTACTATTCACCAAGATCTAACAATTGTGAATATTTATGTCTCCAATGTAGAACACCCAAATATATAAATAAATTAATAATAAACATAAATGTATAGATAATAATATATTTATTCTAGGGGACTTTAATACTCCACTTAAACATTGGACAGATCATATAGGCAGAAAATCATTAAGGAAACAATGGCTCTAAATGACAGCCTCATTGGACCAGATGGACTTAACACATATATTCAGAACTTTTCATCCAAAAGCAGTAGAATACACAGTCTTCTCAAGTGCCCATGGAACATTCTCCAAAGTAGATCACATACTGGTTCACAAATCAGCCCTCAACAAGTATAAAAGGATTGAGATCATATCATGCATATTTTCAAATCACAACACTATGAAAATTGAAATCAATCACAAGAAAATTTTGGAAAGTCCCCAAATACGTGGAGGGTAAAGGACATCCTACTAAAGAATGAATGGATCAACCAGGAAATTAAAGAAGAAATTAAAAAATATATATGGAAGCAAATGAAAATGAAAACACAACAATAAAAACCTTTTGAGATGAAGCAAAGGCAGTCCTGAGAGGAAAATATATTACAATTCAGGCCTATCTCAAGAATCAAGAAAGGTACCAAACACAACCTAACCTCACACCTAAAGGAACTAGAAAGACAGCATCAAAGAAAGCCCAAAGCCAGCAGAAGAAAATAATAAAACTTAGGTGAGAAATAAACAATACAGAATCCACAAAACAGTAGAGCAAATCAATGAATCTAAAAGCTGATTTTTTGAAAGAATAAACAAAATTTATAAACCCTTAACCATACTTCTCAAAAAGAAAACAGAGATGAGCCCAATAGATAAAATCACAAATGAAAGAGGAGAAATCACAACTAACACCCAAGAAATGCAGTTATTAGAGAATTCTGTGAAAAATTATATGCCAAAAAATTGAGCAATCTGGAAAAAATAGACAAATTCCTAGACATTCACACACTACCAAAACTCAAACAGGAAGAAATAGAAAATTTGAACAGACCCATAAGCAGCAAAGAAATGCAATCAGTTATAAAAATCTCCCAACAAATAAGAGTCCTGAGCCAGATGGCTTTCCAGGGTAATTCTACCAGACATTTAAAGCAGAGATAATACATATTATTCTCAAGCTGTTCCAAAAAAATAGAAATGGAAGGAAAACTTCCAAACTCATTCCATGAAGCCAGCATTAGCTTTATCAAACTCAACACACACACACACACACACACACACACACACACACACACAAATAATCCAGTGAAGAAATAGGCAGAAGATATGAATAGACATCCAGATGGCTGAAAGACCCATAAAAAAAAAAAGTTGAACATCACTCATCATCAGGGAAATACAAATCAAGATATGGAATTAGGGCAAGTGTCCATTACATCATGAATGGATAAAGAAGATGTATATACATGAAATGGAAAATTATTCAGCCATAAAACAATGAAATCTTGCCAGTTGTAATGATGTGAATGGAACAAGAAAATATCCTGCTAAGCAAAATAAGTCAGTCAGAATAAGAAAAATACCATATGACTTCACTCATATGTTAAATTCAAGAAACAAAACAATTGAGCAAATGGGAACAAAAGGCAGAGAGAGAGAGAAATCCATAAATAACCTCCTAGTTATAGAGAACAAAGTAATGGTTACCAGAGGGGAAGGGGATACAGGATGGGTTAAATAGGTGATGGAAATTAATAAGTGAACTTGTCCTGATGAGCAGTGGGTAATATATGGAATTTTTGAGTCACTACATTGTACACCTGAAACTAATATAATAAATCCTGTATGCTAAGTAACTGAATTTTTTAAAACTTAACAATAATAAATAAATACATAAATAAATAAATACATTTTAAAATAATGATACCATAAAATTATCTTCACATACCACCATAAAATGAAGCTATGGAAAATAACAGAGAAAACAAACAAAACAAAATGTATGCAAATTGAACAGCACACAAGTAAATATCCAATGGGTTAGAGAAGAAATTAGTTGGTAATTTAGAACATAGTTTGTTTGACATTAATGAAAATAAAAGTAAAGCATACCAAAATTTGCAATGCAATGAAGACAGCACTCAGAAGAAAGTTTATAGCAGTAAATATCTGCAGTATAAAAGAGATGAAATCTCAAATCAAAAATCCAAATTTACACTTGAAAGAATTAGAAAAAGCAAAGCATGGGGGTATGGACGAAATGTACTCTTGTGCACTCAGGATGGGAATGAAAACTGGTGCAGCCACTTTGGAAAACAGTATAGAGACTCCCAAAAACTTAGAAACACAATTACCATATTATCTAGCAATTTCACTATTAAGTATTTATCAAAGAAAATGAAAACAGTAATTTAAAAATATATGCACATCTATATTTATTGTACCATTATCCAGATATGGAAGAAACTCAAGTGTCCATCCATAAATGAATATGTAAACAAGACATTTGTATATAATGAAATATTATTCATGAAAAAGAATAATATCTTGCCATTTGAAACAACATGGATGGACCTACAGGGTACAATGCTAAGTGAAAGAAGTCAGACAGAGAATGACAATTCCATATGATTTTACTCATGTAAAATTTATGAAACAAAACAAACAAGAAAAAGGATAAACCAAAAAACAGAATCTTAAACACAGAGAATAAACTGATTGTTGCCAGAGCGCAGTGAGTGGGGGAATGAGTGAAACAGATGAAGTGGATTAAGGGTACATTTATCTTGATGAGCACTGAGTAATATATAGAATGGTTGAATCATTATATTGTGCACTTGAAACTAATATAACAATGTATGTTAACTATACTACCGTTCAAAAAAAGAAAAAAAGAAAAATAATAAAATATAAAACATTCTTAGAACTGACATCAAACTTAATGATGAAAGATGAAAACATTTCTCTATACAATCAGGAATAATTCAAGAATGCCCACTTTCACTAGTTATTCAACATTGTACTAAAAGTCCTAACCAGAGCAATGAAGCAAGTAAAAGAAATAAAAGATATTTAAATAAGAAATTAAGTATTACTGCCTGTATTTTCTTCTAAGATTTTTATGGTTGCAGGTCTCGCATTTAGGTATTTAATCCACTTTACATTTAGTTTTGTGTATGATGTAAGAAAGTGGTCCTGTTTCATTCTTTTGTATGCTGCTGTTCAGTTTTCCCAACACCATTTGTTGAAGAGACAGTCTATTTCACATTGGATGTTCTTTCCTGTTTTGGTGAAGATTAATTTACTATATAGTTGTGGGTTTGTTGCTGAGTTTTCTCTTCTGTTCCATTGATCTATATGACTACATTTCTGCTGGTACCATATTGTTTCGATCACTACGGCTTTGTAATATAACTTGATGTCTGGATTTGTGACGCCTCCAGCCTTGTTTTTCGTCTTCAGGATCGCTTTCGCTATTCTGGATCTTTTGTGTTTTTATACAATATTTAGGATTGTTTCTTAATGTTCTGGGGAAAATGCTGTTGGTGTTTTGATAAGAATTCCATTTTGTAGAGTGCTTTGGGTAGTATAGACTTTTTACAGTATTTAATCTTCCAATTTACAAGCATGGGATATCTTTCCATTATTGTGTTTCCTTCATTTTCTTTCATCAGTATTTTATAGTTTTTAGAGTACAGGTCTTTCACCTTTTTGGTTAGGTTTCTTCTTGGTATCTTAATGTTTTTTGGTGCAATTGTAAATTGGATTCATTCTTTAATATCTCTTTATGCTGCTTCATTACATTGTTTAGAAATGCAACCAATTTCTGTATGTTGATTTGGTATCCTGAAACTTTACTGAATTTGGGTATGAGTTCTGGCAGGGTTTTGGTGGAGTCTTTCATGTTTTATATGTTAAATATTTAAATATTAAATATATATATCAAAAAGTACTCATTTGAAAATAGTGAAACTTTTACTTTTTGCTTGCTGATTTGGATGGCTTTTATTTATTTTTGTTGTCTGGTTGCTGTGGCTAGGATTCCAAAACTATTTCAAGTAACAGTGGTGACAATGGACATCCTTGTTTTGTTCCTGACTAGAAGAAAAGATCTTAATTGTTCCCCACTGAAGATGATATTAATTGTGGGGTTTTCATATATGGCCTTTATTATGTTGAGATATGTTCCCTTTAACCCTACTTCATTAAGGGTTTTTATTATTAATGGATGTTATAATTTGTGAGGTGTTTTTTCTGTATCTATTGAGGTGATCCAATGGTTCGCATTCTTTCCTTTATTAATGTGATTATCATGTTGATTTACTTGCAAATATTAAGTCAGCTTTGCAACTCTGGAATAAATCACAGTCGATCATACTGAATGATTTTTTAAATGTATTGTTTAATTAAGTTTACTGGTATTTTCTTCAGAAGTTTTGCATGTGTGTTCATCAGGGATACTGGCTTATAGTCCCCTTTTTTAGTGGTGTCTTTATCTGCTTGTGGTTTCAGGGTAATGTTGGTCTCATTGAATACATTTGAAAGTTTTCCTTTGTTTTATATATTTTGCAATAGGTTGCAAATAGGTATTAACTTTTCATTAAATATTTGGTAGAATTCTCCTGTGAAGCCACCTGGCCCTGGAGTTTTGTTTGTTGAGAGTTTTTTGAATACTGATTCAATTTATTTCCTCATTTTGGGTATGTTCAAATTTTCTATTTATTTCCATTTCAGTTGTGGTAGTTTATATATTTCTTGGAATTTATCCATTTATTCCAAGTTGTCATGGCTAACATCAACAACACAAGAAAGAACAGGTGTTGGTGAGACTGTGGAGAAAGGGGAACCCTCTTGGACCATTGTTAGGAATGCAAACTGGTGCAGCCACCTTGGAAAACCTTATGGGGGGGGTCCTCAAAAAGCTAATAATAGAACTACCCTGAAATCCAGAAATTGCAGTACTAGGTATTTACCCAAGTAGTGCAAAAATTCTCATTGAAATAGGTGCACCCTGATGTTTTAGCAGAATTATCTTCAATAGCCAAATTATGGAAACATCCTAAATGTCCACTGAGTGATGAATGGATAAAGAAGATGTGGTATATATATACACAATGGATTATTACTCAACCATAAAAAAAAGAATGAAATCTTGCCATTTGCAACTACCTGGATGGAGTTAGACAGCATTATGCTAAGTGAAATAAGTCTGTCAGGGAAAGACAAATTCCATATTATTTCACTAATATGTGGAACTTAAGAAACAAAACAAAATGAGCACAAGGAAGAAGAAGATGAAGTAGAGAGAGAGAGAGAGAGAAACCACAAAAGAGACTCTTAAATACAGAGAACAAAGTAGTGGTTACCAGGCTGAATGTGGCCAGGGGGATGGTTTAAATAGGTGATGGGGATTAAGGAGTGCACTTTAAATGATGCAGAGTGTTGTATGTTAGTGCTGAATTTTACACAAATATATTGTGCACGTGTAATTAATATTACACTGCCTGTTAACTAACTGAAATTTAAATAAAAATTAAAAAACTGAACTGAAAAAAAGAAATGAAGAAATCAATATTCATATATGACATGATCCTGTATATAGAAAATTCCAAGGAACTTACAAATAAGCTACTAAATTTAACAAAAATATCCAGTAATTTTGAAGATTAGAGGAGCAATACACAAAAATCAACTATGCTCTTTTTAATGAGCAATAAATTAAGAAAATTAATGTATATAATATAATAATAGAATATAATAATATAATTAGAATAGAATAGAATAGAGTACAATAGAATGGAATATCTAGGGATAAATTTGACTAAGAAAGTTTGTCTTCTATACTGAAAACTATAAAATATTGCTGAAAGAAATTAAAGACATGAACAAATGGGTATACATTCTCATTCATGAGTTGGAAAACACAATATTGCTAATAGATCAATACTACCCAAAGCAATCCAGACATAATTGAAGTAAAATTCAATGAAATTTTATCAAAATGTCATTAGCCTTTTATGTAAAAAAAAATTTTTAACATGATCATCAATATAACATGGAATTCTGAGGGGCCCTACATCAGCAAAACAATAATTAAAATGACAGAAAATTTGAAGGGCTCACTCTTCAAGTACAGGAATACGAACAGTGTGGACTGACATAAATTCAAATGGAATGTGGTTGAGAGTTCAGAAATAACACATACATCAGTGACCAAGTATTTTGTTTGGATTTTCAACAAGGGTGCCATTTCTATTCAAGTGAGAAAGAATACTTTCTTTGACAAAGGGTACTGGGATAAGTGTATTTCCACATTGAAAATAATGAAGTTGGATGCCTAATTCACATTACATATAAAAATATGATCAATGGCTTAATGACCTAAATATAAAAGCTAAAAGTTAAATTTTCTTTTTTTTTAAAATTTTAGTGTTTATTTACTTTTGAGAAAGAGTACAAGTTAGGGAGGGACAGAGAGAGAGTACAAGTTAGGGAGGGACATTATTGAAAATAATGAAGTTGGATGCCTAATTCACATTACATATAAAAATATGATCAATGGCTTAATGACCTAAATATAAAAGCTAAAAGTTAAATTTTCTTTTTTTTTTAAATTTTAGTGTTTATTTACTTTTGAGAAAGAGTACAAGTTAGGGAGGTAGTTAACCAACTGAACTACCTAGGTGTCCCTAAAAGTTAAATTAAGAAAATAAAGGTAAAGTGTTATAGCTTTTGATTTGGCAATGAATTCTCAGATATGACACCCAAAGCAGAGGCAACAACACCAAAAGATAAATTGTACTTCATCAAAATTAAACACATTTATATTAAAACACATTATCAAGAAAGTGAAAAGATAACCTAAAGAAGAGTATTTACATTAATGTATTTGGTAAGGAGTTGTTAATATATAGAAATATAAAAACTCCTAAATTTCAATAATAACAAAAATATAAAAAAATGTGCAAAGGAATTCGAATGAACATTTCTCAAAAAAATATGTAAAATGAACAATAAGCACATGAGAAGGACTTTAACATTAGCTACTAGGAAAATGCAAGTCAAAACCAGAATTGGATACCACTTTACACCAATTAGGATGGCTATAACAAATGTAAATTGAAAATAATGGCGAAATGTGGAGAAGCTCAAACCCTTATACATTATTGGTGTGAATGTAAAATGGTGAATCTGCTACAGAAACAGTTTTATGGTTTCCCAAAAAGTTACACAGAATATTATATGAAACAACTCCACTCCTAGAGATATAACCAAAGGTAGTGAAAACATGGAATCAGACAGAGATATACATATATATGCCTGTTTTTGTTTGTTTCTTTGTTTTGTTTTTTTAGACACAGAGCATGAGCAAGCAGGGGAGGGGCAGAGCGAGAGGGAGAGAATCTTAAGGAGACTCCATGCTCAGTGCAGAGCCTGAAGTGGGGCTCAGTCTCACGACCCTGAGGTCATGAACTGAGCTGAAATCGAGGGTCATTTAGCCAACTGAGCCATGCAGGCACCCCTCAAACAGATATTTATATGCCAATTTTTATGGTAGTCTTTCTGACAACAGTCAACAACCTAGTATCTATCATTAGATAAATGGGTAAACAAAATTAGATATTTACACTCTGCAGAATATTCTTCAGTAATAAGAAGGAATGAAGTTCTAATAATGCTACAATATGGGCAACATTGAATACATTATGCTAAATGAAATAAACCAGCCATTAAAGATGACTATTGCATGTTTCCACTTACATGAAATATCTGAAATACATATATTTATTAAGTAAAAATATAGAGTTTACCAGAGACAACAGAGAATGGACAATAGGGAGCTATTGTTTAATTGTGTGGAGTGTCTGCTTGGAATGATGAAAAAGTGTTGGAACCGAGTAGTGGTGATGGTTGTAGAATATTTAAAATGTAATTAATGCCACGTAACTGTATATTTAAAATCATTAAAATACAAAATTTTAAATTATATATTAAAAATCATTAAAATAGGAAATTTTAAGTTATATATAATATTACTGCAAAAACTATAAAAATCAATTGGTTTTGGGGCACCTGGGTGGCTCAGTTGGTTAAGTGTCCAACTTTGACTCAGGTCATGATCTCATGACTCATGGGTTTGAGCCTCATGTCAGGCTCTGTTCTGACAGCTCAGAGGCTGGAGCCTGCTTCAGATTCTGTGTCTCCCTCTCTCTCTGCCCCTCCCCTGCTCATTCCCTGTCTCTCTCTCCTTCAAAAATAAATAAACACTAAAGAAAGCTTTTAAAAAAATCAGTTGGTTCAGCTCTAGGAAATCTGGAGAGTAATAGGAAACTGAGTCCCTACCCTTTAAAAGAGAGTATAACAATCAACCTCATGAAGATAAAGCATATAAGCAGCAGTTTGAAAAGCACCTAGAGAATATTTTTGATTATTTACTCATTTAAGAAAGTATATTGGCAGGATTGGGTATTCTAGAAGACGTCTCCAAGAACAAAATAGCTGGAAGGCACCATTTCTCTCCTCCTTCAGCCTAGATAGCTGGACACTTGCAGAAAGGAATATGAACATTCTCCAACTACCTTGCTCACACCATGTGCTCTGTCCCTAGCAGGTCTCTGGAAGAGCCCCTCCATCTAACCCATCCCACTCCATAGGAGCCCCTCCAGTGCAGTTCCTGATGCATCACATACTGTAAGCAGCCCTGCCAAAGACATGCCACACTCCAAATTAACACCTTCCCTGGGGAGAGGGGAAGATAACCACACACTTCAGTTAGATTACAGCCTCAGCAGACTGACATCTGATCTGACTGCTGGCCCACCCAACAATAAAATCTCTCAGGGGGCAGCACAAAGACAGAGTGTGGTAGCCCTGGCAGATGGATTGGGGGCAGGCACCTGGTCTGACTGCTGGCTCTGCCCACCAATAAAACCTCTCAGAGGACAAAGCACAGAAAGCACCCTGCAGAATCATGCAAATGCTGCCCCAACAGATGGGCTAAAAGTAGGCATCTGGTCAGATTGCTGACACTGCACAACTACAAGTTCACAGCAGCCCTAATTGGCCTTTTGTCAGCAAAAGGACCAAACCTTGCCCACGATAGGCAAAGTGGGCTGTTGCAGACATTTGGACTGAAGGCAAATGCAGCTCAGCCACAACAGCAGGGCACATGAAGCACACGTAAGAGATACTCCTGAAGCACCTACTTCTGATGAACAGGGAACACTGAGGTATAGGGAATCACAGGACCTTTTCTTCATGAACCCACTACTTTCAAAATCTGGAGGGAGGAGGAGCCAAGATGGAGGAACAGCATGGAAGTTTTTTTGTGTCTCACATCCATGAAATATAGCCAGACCAACACCAAACCATGCTGTACACCTAGAAAACCAATCTGAGGATTAACACAACTATCTGCACAATCTGAACCACAGAATTCAGCAGGTAGGCAGCACAGAGAGGTGAACTGAGGGAGTGACAAGCTGCAGGGACAGGGAGCCGCTTTTGCATGCAGATAGAGGATGGAGATGGGGGGGAGGGGAGAATATGGGAAAAGCATCTGCTCAAAAGCAGCTGGAGAGAAAGTGGAAAAGTGGAAACAGCCACAGGGACTGAACTAAAGAGGGAGAAAGGAGAAAGGAGAGGGTTTAAATTCCATTAAGACTCTATAAACAGTGGGAGTGCAGAGTCTGAAACTCCACAGCTCAATACCTAGAGGTGCTCTGGTGAGAAGAGCAAATCCCCAGGAGCACAGTGAAGTCCGGAGGTCTTTGGGCCACACAGGGAGAGCTGGTTCCCCTGCTGGGAGGACACCTGGTAGAGCCTGTGTGACTCCCCCAAAGGCAAAGGCTTCAGTGGAACCAGGAGAACAACCACATTCACTGGTACTGGAACAAGGTCACTGGGGATGGAGCCTGGTGCCAGATGCATTATGTGATTTTCCATAATCCCTGAAATGCGGCTGCTACATGATCATGTGAACATTTTCTGGGGCGGGCTAGGTGTAGGCAGCAGCACAGTCCCGGGAACATTCCTGGATGTGGCTGACACCTGGCCATTGCTGGGTGAGACTCTCCTGCAGAGGGGCAGAACACGTCAAAGCTTCAGTCCCTGAGAAGTAAGGGGTTGGGAAACATAGTCGCAACTGAGATAAAACTCAGAAGAGAGAGTCTGCCTGGGGATTGGTCATGGACGGTGTAAAATCAGGGAGTAGACGGAAGCCCAGAACAAAGGATGTGTGTGAATGCTGATCGGGAAGAACAGAATTCTGATACTAGACACGGGGTAGCTGGGTGACTCCATTTCACCACTCTTGTGCATGCTCACACACACCTACAGATGCCACAACAATCCACCCCAGTAAGCTAAGCAGCGCCATCTGGTGGAGAATGTAGCCATTACACAAAGCCCCGCCCAACTGGGCCAACCTTGCTCTTCAGGCACATAAGTCTCTCCTCCTGCTTAGTTTATGAACTATAAAGCGCTTCATAGTTTGCCTTCTAGGGGAAACCAAAGTAATTTCAGTTGTATTTCAATCTGCTCACTGGTCCATCTATTTAATTTTCTTTTGTTTTTCTTTTTTCTTTTTCCTCTTTTCTGTTTCTTTCTTTTCCTTGAATACAGAAAGAGAAAAAAATCATTTTTATTTTCAATTTTTATTAAAAATAGTTTTCTTTAATTTTTTTCTACTATATTTTTACTTTTGTGTAAATTTTTTCAAATTCTATTTTACTTCCACCATTTCATTTTAGTCTACTTCAGTGTATTCATTTGTTCAAATATTCAAATGATTTTCTTTTTTTTTATTTCCCCGTTTATCTCTAATCTATCAAGCCCATTTGAACACCCAGACCAAAACACACCTAGGATCTAGCATCATTTTTTTCTATTTTTTTTTGTGTGTGTCTTTGTATATAAGTTGTAAATTTTAATATTTTTAAACTTTAATTTTGTTTTTAGTTTTATTTTTTACCTCATTAATTCCTTTTCTCCCTTCAAAATGATGAAACGAAGGAATTCAACCCAAAAGAAAGAGGAGCAAGAAACAACAACCAAGAACTTAACTTAACAAAGATACAAACAAGATATCTGAACCAGAATTTAGAGTCACGGTAATAAGAATACTAGCTGGAGTCGAAAATAGATTAGAATCCCTTTCTGCAGAGATAAAAGAAGTAAAAGCTAGTCAGGATGAAATAAAAAAAATGCTATAACTGAGCTGCAATCTCGAATAGATAACACAGTGGCAAGGATGGATGAAGGAAGAACAGAGAATCAGCAATATAGAGAACAAACTTATGGAGAATAATGAAGCAGAAAACAAGAGGGAGATTAAGGAAAAAGAGCACAACTTAAGAATTAGAGAAATCAGTGAGTCATTAAAAAGGAACAACGTGAAAAGCATAGGGGTTCCAGAAAAGGAAGAGAGAGAAATAAGAGTAGAAGGTTATGTGAGCAAATCATAGTGGAAAACTTTCCTAACCTAGGGAAAGACACAGACATCAAAATCCAGGAAGCACAGAGGACTCCCATTAGATTCAACAAAAACCGACCATCAACAAGGCATATCATAGTCAAATTCACAAAATACTCAGGCAAGGATAGAATCATGAAAGCAGCAAGGGAAAAAAATGTCCCTAACATACATGAGAAGACAAATCAGGTTTGCAGCAGACCTATCACAGAAACATGGCAGGCCAGAAATGAGTGGCAGGATATATTCATTGTGCTGAATCAGAAAAGTATGCAGCCAAGAATTCTTTATCCAGCAAGGCTGTCATTGAAAATAGAAGGAGAGATAAAAAGTTTCCCAGACTAACAAAAATTAGGGGTGTTTGTGACCAATAAACCAGCTCTGCAAGAAATTTTAAGGGGGACTCTCTGAAAGGAGAAAAGAAGAAAAAAAATACAAAAAGACCAAAAGCAGCAAAGACTAGAAATGACCAAAGAATCCCACCAGAAATTCCAACTCTACAGTAAACATAATACAATAAATTCATATCTTTCAGTATTCATTCCTGACGTGAATGGACTAAACGCTCCAATCAAAAGACATAGGGTAACAGAGTGGATAAGAAAAAAAAAGATCCATCTATATGCTGTTTACAAGAGACCCACTTTAGAACTAAAGACAACTTCAGATTGAAAGTAATGGGATGGAGAACTGTCTATTATGATAATGGTCAACAAAAGAAAGATGGAGTAGTCATACTTATATCAGCCAATCTAGACTCTAAAATAAAGACTGTATCAAGAGATGAAGAAGGGAATTATATCATAACTAAGGGGTCTATCCACGAATAATAACTAACAATTGTAAACATTTATGCACCAAATGTGAAAGAACCCAAATATATAAATCAATTAATCACAAACAAGAGAAACTCATTGATTGTAATACCATAATAGTAGGGCACTTCAACATCCCACTTACAGCAATGGACAGATCGTCTAATCAAAAACTCCACAAGGAAGCAATGGCTTTGAATGACACACTGGACCAGATGGACTTAACAGATATAATCAGAACATTTCATCCGAAAGCAGCATAATATATATTCTTCTCCAGTGCAAATGGAACATTCTCCAGAATAGACCACACACTTGGACACAAATCAGCTGTCAACAAATACAAAAAGATCAAGATCATACCGTGCATATTTTCACACAACAGCACTATGAAACTCAAAATCAACCAAAAGAAAAAATCTGGAATGGTAACAAATACTTGGAAACTGAAGAATATCCTACTAAAGAATGAATGAGCTAACCAAGAAGTTAAAGAGTAATTAAAAAGTTCATGGAAGCCAATGAAAATGATGACATCACAACCCCAAACCTCTGGGACACAGCAAAGGCGCTCATAAGGGGAAAGTGTATAGCAATTCAGGCCTTCCTAAAAAAGGAAGAATGATCTCAGATACACAACCTAAACTTACACCTTAAAGAGCTGGAAAAAGAACATCAAATAAAACTCCAAACCAGCACAAGACAGAAAGTAATAAAGATTAGAGCAGACACTAATGCTATCAAAACCAAAAAAAAGAAAAAAAAATGGAACAGATCAATGAAACCAGAAGTTGGATCTTTAAATTAACAAAGTTGATAAACCCCTAGCCAGTTTGATCAAAAAGAAAAATGAAAGACAAATAAATAAAATCAAGGGTGAAAGAGGGGAGATCACAACCAACACAACAGAAATAGAAGCAACAATAAGAGAATATTATGAGCAATTATACACCAATAAAATGGGCAATGTGGAAGAAATGGACAAATTCCTAGAAACAGATACACTACCAAAACTGAAACAGGAAGAAATAGAAAATTTGAACAGACCCATAACCCGTAAAGAAATTGAATTAGTAAGCAAAAATCTCCCAAAAAAAACAAGAGTCCAGGGCCAGGTGGCTTTCCAGGGGAATTCTACCAAACATTTAAGGAAGAGTTAACACCTATTCTCCTGAAGCTGTTCTAAAAAATAGAAATGGAAGGAAAACGTCAAAACTCTTCATATGAAGCCAGCATTACCTTGATTTCAAAACCAGAACGATACCCCACTTAAAAGGAGAACTATAGACCAATTTCCCTGATGAACATGGATACAAAAATCCTCAAGAAGATATCAGTCAACCGTATCCAACAATACATTAAAAAAATTATTCACCACGACGAAGTCCGGTTTATACCTGGGATGCAGGGTTGTTTCAATATCTGCAAAACAATCACTGTCATTCATCACATCAATAAAAGAAAAGGCAAGAACCATATGATCCTCTCAATAGATGCAGGGAAAGAATTTGACAAAATGCAGCATCCTTTCTTGATACAAACCCTCAAGAAAGTAGGGATAGAAGGATCATAACTCAGGATCATAAAAGCCATATATGAAAGACGCAACACTAATATCATCCTCAATGGGGAAAATTGAGCACTTTCCCCCTCAGGTCAGGAACAAGACAGGGATGTCCACTCTCGCCACCGTTATTCAACACAGTATTGAAAGTCTTAACCTCTGCAATCAGACAACACAAAGAAATAAAAGGCATCCTGATTTCAGATCCCAATGGAACAGAATAGAGAACCCAGAAATGGACCCACAAACGTATGGCAAACTTTGACGTATTTGACATCTTTGACAATGCAGGAAAGAATACCCAAGGGAATAAAGACAGTCTCTTAGCAAATGGTGCTGGGAAAACTGGACAGCGACATGCAGAAGAATAAACCTTGACAACTTTTTTACACCATACACAAAAATAAATCTAACTGGATGAAAGACCTCAATATAAGATAGGAAGCCATCAAAATCCTCTAGGAAAAGCAGGAAA
The DNA here is from genome assembly GCF_007474595.2 of Lynx canadensis. Taxonomy (NCBI): domain Eukaryota; kingdom Metazoa; phylum Chordata; class Mammalia; order Carnivora; family Felidae; genus Lynx; species Lynx canadensis. Next base: position 66,980,763 of record NC_044321.2, on the reverse strand, counting down.
AAACCTCTTTGTTCTTGGCTTCAGTAACTTCTTACTCAACAAGTCTCCAGTGGCAAGGAAAATAAAAGCAAAAATGACCTGATGGGACCTCATAAAAAAAAAAAAAAAAAAAAAAACAACTTCTGAACAGTGAAGGAAACAACCAACAAAACTAAAAGGCAACCAATGGAATGAGAAAAGATATTTGAAAATGACATATTAGATAAAGGGTTAGTATCAAAACTGTATAAATAAGTTATCAAACTCAACACCCAATAAACAAATAATCCAGTGAAGAAATGTGCAAAAGACATGAATAGACACTTCTCCAAAGAAGACATCCAGATGGCCAACTGACACATGAAAAAATGCTCAACTTCACTCATCATCAGGGAAATAAAAATCAAAACCACAATAAGATACCACCTTACATCTGTCAGAATGGCTAACATGAACAACTCAGGCAAAAACAGATGCTGGCGAGGATGTGGAGAAAGAACTCTTTTGCATTGCTTGTGGGAATGCAAACTGGCGCAGCCACGCTGGAAACAGTATGGAGGTTCCTCAAAAAATTAAAAATAGAGCTACCCTATGACCCAGCAATTGCACTACTAAGTATTTATCTAAGGGATACAGGTATGCTGTTAAAAAATGGCACATGTACCCCAATGTTTTTTAGCAACACTATCAACAATATGCAAAGTATCGAAATAGCCCAAATGTCCATTGATAGATGAATGGATAAAGATGTGATACACACACACACACACACACACACACACACACACACACAATGGAGTATTACTTGGCAATTAAAAAGAATGAAATCTTGCCATTTGCAACTATGTGGATGGAACTGGAGGGTATTATGCTAAGTGAAATTAGTCAGAGAAACACAAAAATCATATGCCTTCACTCATATGATGACTTTAAGGCACAGAACAGATGAACATAAGGGAAGGAAAGAAAAAATATAAAAACAGGGAGAGGGACAAAATATAAGAAACTCTTAAATATGGAGAGCAAACAAAGGATTTCTGGAGGAGTTATAGGAAGGGGGATGGGCTAAATGGGTAAGAAGCATTAAGGAATCTGCCTCTGAAATCATTGTCGCACTATATGCTAACGAATTTGGATGTAAATTCAAAAAATAAAATAAAACAAAAAATCCGGAGGCATAGCTGACTTTGCTAATACATAGAAACAAACATAGAGATTTAGGCAAAATGTGGAGACAGATAAATATGTCCTGAATAAAGGAACAGGGAAAAACCATGTCAAAGAGATAATTGAAATGGATATAAGCATACGTTTGATAAAGAATTCAAAGTAATGGCTATAACGATACTCACTGTACTTAAGAAAAGAGTGGGTGATCTCTTTGAGACCTTCAATAAATATATAGAAAATAAGAAAAGAAAAAAATCAGAGATGAATAAGTCAATAGCTGAAATTTAATATGCACTAGGGGAAATCAAGGGCAGGTTAGAGGATGCAGAAGAAGGAATCAGTGGTCTAGAAGACAGAGTAATGGAAAGCAAACAAGCTGAATAACAAAAAGAAAAAGGAAAAATAAAAATAATAACAGATTAAGGGAATTCAGTTACATCATCAGGTGTAATAATATTAACATTATAGGGATTTCAGAAGGAGAGGACAGAAAAAGGGAGAAATTTTAACTCAAGAAATAATAACTGAAAACTTCTCTATCTTGGGGAGGAAAACAGAAATCCAGATCCAGGAGTCATAAAGAGCCCCCACAAAATCAACCAAAAGAGGTACACATAACAATTAAAATGGCAAAGAGTAGCGATAAGGAGAGAATTTTAATAGCAACAAGAGAAAGAAAAATGACACATACAAAGGAAACCACATAAGGCTATCAGCTGATTTTTCTGCAGAAACTTTTCTGGCTACAAGGGAGTGGGATGATATATTTAAAGTATTTAAAGTATATTTAAAGGAAAAAAAAATCTGAAATCAAGTAAACTCTACACAGCAAAGCTATCATGCGAAACAAGAGATGAAATAAATAATTTCTCAGACAAAGAATAGTTAAAGGGATCTACCACTACTAAATCAACCTTACAATAAACATTGATGGGAATACTTTGACTTGAAAGGAAATACTATAATCATCAGTATCAAAATTATTAAAGTAAAACATTTTCCTTAAATACAAATATAATAAAAGTATTAGGTTGATCACTTGCAAACCTGTATAGAGATAAAAGTACAAAAGCAGTAAAATCAATTATATGTGTAAAAGTCAAGTTATTCACAAAATAAAATATGCAAAATATGACATCATATACATCAAACATAGGAGGAGTAAAAATTTAGTGCTTTTAAAATAGGCTCCAACTTAATTGGCCATCAATTTAATATAGACTACTATATTCATAAGACATTATATATAAGCATAATGGTAAGCAGAAATCAAGAACATGCAATAGATATGCAAAAAAGAAAAATAATCCAAGCATATCCTTAAAAAAAGTTATCAAATAACAAGGGAAAGAGCAATAGAAGAAAGGAACAGAAGAACTATGGAAACAACCATAAAACTAGTGTCAAAATTGCAATAAGTACATACCTATCAATAATTACTTTGAATTTAAATGGACCTTTTTAATCAAAAGGTATATGGTGACTAAATAAATAAAAACATCAAGACTCATCTATATGATGCATACAAGAGACTCATTTTAGACCTAAAACACCCACTGATTGAAAATGAAAGATGGAAAAATACTATGGAAATGGAAATGAAAAGAAAGATGAGGTTGCAATATTTATATTAGTCAAAATACACTTTAAAACAAAGACTATAAAAACGGACAAAGAACACTACATAATGATAATGGGAACAATCCAACAGAAGGATATAACAAGAGCAGCTATCTATGCACCCAACATGGAACACCTAAATACATAAAGCAACTATTAACAAATATAAAGGAGAAAACTGAAAATAATACAATAATAGTAGGGGACATTAACACCCCAGTTGTATCAATGATAAATCATCCAGCTGGAAAATCAGCAAGTAAGTGATGGCTTTGAATGACACACTGGACCAGATGGACCTGACAGATACATTCAGAATGTTCCATCCCCAAACACTGGAATATGCATTCTCTTTGAGTGTACATGAAACATCTCCAGAATAGATCACATGTTAGGCCAAAGAACAAAACAAATTAAAAAAGAGTGAAATCAAATCACACATCATTTCTGACCACACCAGTATGAAACTAGAAATCAAACGAATAAAAAAATATCTGTAAAAACACAAATACATGGAGGGTAAATAACATGCTACTAAACAATGAATGGGTCAACCAAGAAATCAATGAGGAAATTTTTAAAAAATCCATGAAGACAAAGGCAAATGAAAACACAATCCAAAATCTTTGAGATTCAGCAAAATGTGTTCTAAGGGGGAAGTATATAGCAATACAGGTCTACCTCAAGAACCAGAAAAATCACAAATGAACACCTAACCTTACACCTAAAGGAGAGAAAAGAAGAAAAAACAAAGTGAAAAGCCAATGGAAGCAAGGAAATAATAAAGACTAGAGCAGAAATTAATGAAATAAATACTAAAACACACACACACACACACACACACACACACACACACACAAATGAAGAGATCAATTAAGCCAGGAGCTAATTCTTAGAAAAGATGAACAAAATTGATTAACCTTCAACTAGACTCATTAAGAAAGAGAGCTAGAGAGACAGAGAAAGGGAGAAATATCTCAAATAAACAAAATCATAAGGGAAAAGAAATAACTATTGATACCACAGAAATACAAAGAATTTTGAGAATATTATGAACAAAGTATATCCAACAAATTGGACAACCTAGAAGAAATGGATAATTCCCAGAAACATATAACCTTCAAAAACTGAATCAGGAAGAAATAGAAAATTTGAACAGACTGATTACAGGCAATAAAATTGAATAAGTAATCAAAATACTTCCCTCCAAAAAAAGTCCAGGATTAGATAGGTTTAGAAATAAATCCTACCAAACATTTAAGAAAGAGTTAATATCTAGCTTTCTCTAACTATTCTAAAAATATAAGAGAAATTAAATATTCCAAATTTATTGTGTGAGACTAGAATTACTCTGCTACAAAAACCAGATAAGGGCACTACAAATAAAGAGAATTACAGGTCAATATAGCTGATGAATTTAGATGCAAAATCCTCAACAAAATATTATCAAATCAATTTGAAAACGCTGAAAACTATAAAACATTGATGAAAAAAATGACGATGACACAAACAAATTGACAGACATACCATGCTCCTGGGTTGGAAGAATCAATATTGGTAAAATGCCCATACAACCCAAAGTAATCTACAGATTCAATGCAATCCCTGTCAAAATACCAACAACATTTTTTACAGAACGAGTACAAATAATATTAACATTTGTATGGAGCCACAAAAGACCCCAAGTAGACAAAGCAATTTTGAGAAAGAAGTACAAAGCTGGAGGTATCATGATCCCATATTTCAATATATACTGCAAGTCTGTAGTAATCAAAACAATATTCTACTGGCACAAAAATAGACACATCGATCAATATAACAGAATAGAAAACACAGAAATAAACTCACAATTATATGGTCAATTTATCTTTAACAAAGCAAGAAAGAATACCCAATGGTAACATGACAGTCTCTTCAACAAGTGGTGTTGGGAAAACTGGACAGCTGCTTTCAAAAGAATGAACATTGACCACTTTCTTACATGATACACAAAAATAAACTCAAAATGGATTAAAGACTTAAATGTGAGACCTGAAACCATAACATTCATAGAAAAAATGTAACAAGTAATTTCTTTGACATGGATCAGAGAAACATTTTTTATAGATATGACTCCTCTGCTAAAGGAATAAAAAACAAAATTAAACTATTGGGACTAAACAAAATAAAAAAGTTTTTGTACAGCAAAGGAAACCATCAAAACTAAAAGGCAACCTACTGAATGGGAGAAGACATTTGCAAATGATATACCCTGAGAGGAGTTAATATCCAAAAACACATAAAGAACTTATATGATTCAACTCCAGAAACACCCCCAAAATAATCCAATTAAGAATGGGAAGGAGGTCTAAATATTTTTTTTTTCCAAAGAATACATGCAGATGACCAACAAACACATGAAAGATGATCAACATCACTAATTATCAGGGAAGTGCAAATTCATACCACAATGAGATACCACTTTATATCTTCAGAATGACTAAAAAAAAAAAAAACACAAATAAGTATTGGTCAGTATGTGGAGAAAAATCTGCCCTTGTGCATTTGTGGGTGGGAATGAAAATTGGTACAGCCACTGTCAATAAAATATTAAGGCTTCTCAAAAAGTTAAAAATAGAGTTACCATATTATCTAGTAATTCCACTACTGGGTATTTACCAGGGAAAACACTAATTCAAAAAGTTTTATGTATCCCTTTGTTTATTGAAATATTATTTATAACAGCTAAAATGTGGAAGCAAAATGTGGAAGTGTGTATCTATACATGAATGGATAAAAAAAAAAGATGTGGCATACACCCCTGCCACACACACACACTGAAATATTACTCAGACATACACAAGAAAAGATGTTCATCATCACTTACTATGAGGGAAATGAAAATCCAAACTACAATGAGATATCACCTCACACCTGTCATAATGGCTCAAATCAACAACCCAAGAAACAACAGGTGCTGACTATTGTGAAGAAAGGGGAACCCTCCTGCACTGTTGATGGGAATGCAAACAGGTGTAGTCTCTCTAGAAAGTTAGTATGGAGGCTCTTCAAAAAGTTAAAAATAGAACTAACCTACAATCCAGGAACTGCACTACTGGGTATTTACCCAAAGAATACAAGAACACTAATTCAAAGGGATACATGCATCCTGATGTTCACAGTAACATTATATACAATAGCCAAGATATGGAAGCAGTTTAAGGGTACATTAATTGATGAATGCATAAATATGTGGTATATATACATGTATCCAATGGAATATTATTCTGCCACAAAAATAATAAAATATTGACATTTTCAATGACATGGATGGAGCCAGAGAGTATAATGCTAAGTGAAACAAGTTAGTCAGAAAAAGACAAATAGCATATGATTTCATTCATATGTGGAATTCAAGAAACAAAATAAATGAACAGAGGGAAAAATAGAGAGAGAGAGAGAGAGAGAGAGAGAGAGAGAGAGAAACAGACTCTTAATTATAGAGAATATACTGATGTTTACCAGGGAGGAGGTGGGTTAAACAGGTAACGAAGATGAATGAGTGCACTTGTTGTGAGGAGCACTGGGTGATGTACACTATATTGTACACCTGAAAATAATATAACACTGTAGGTTAACTAACTGGAATTAAAAAAAGAAAACTTAAAAAGTGAAAAAAAATGTTTATGAAAAAAATTAACCTTATTAAGTATTTTTCAGTCAATTGAAAATTTTAATTGAAAACAAACAATAATACCTTGCTGTATGCAACAACATAGATGGATCTAGAAAGCATAATGCTAAGTGAAATCAGTCAAGGAATGATAAATACCATATGGTTTTGCTTATATGTAGAAAGTAAGAAAAATAACATATGAAGAAACAAAGAAAAAAGGACAAACCAGAAAAAAGACTTAAATACAGAGAAAAACTAGTAGTTGCCAGAAGGAAGGTGGGAGAGAATATGAGTGAAATAAAGGGGATGAACAGTACTTTTATCTTGATGAGCATTGATAACTAGCATTATTGAATCATTGCATTGTACACCTGAACTAATGTAACACTGTGTGCTAATTGTACTTGAATTTTAAAAAAATGAAAGAAAGTGGGAAAAAGGGATTAACAGATATTTCAATGTTGAAGACATACAAAAAACAATACTTAATCACTTTATCTTAGAACTATGTTTTTCTAAGCACAGTCTAACGGGACAATGGACCATGTTTGTGAGCAAAAGAAATATGCATGATATGTGTGTCTTCTGTGTCTTGCCCCTCTTTTTGCATATAGCTTGGTGATGGCTCATGAATATAGAATTCTGGTGGACTTACACTGTGTGGGAAATCAAAAAGATTCAAAGCAAGTTCAAGGTAAGTGGAATGAGTAAGCCTAGCCATGGATAGTCTGTGAGGGCCACACTTTACTTTCACACCAGAACTTCCTGTAAACACAGAAATAAGGTAATTATAAGAACAACAAAGGAACCTAATATTCTTTCTTACTCATTTGGTTACTTGTATTAGTTTCTCAAGAGGTAAAATCAAATCAATTGAATTAGTTTTGTACAGTATTACCACTGCTGTGGTAGAACAAAATACATATGTCTGTGTGAACAATAAAATAAGAATTGAGTAATGCATGTGATTTTGCATATGATTTATATTTACATTTAAAATTCAATTACACACTACTAAATTAATGGTAAAATTCATGCTAATTATTTAGATTTTAATTTTTTTGTTACGCATAACAACAATAGGAAATGAAAAATACCATGACAAGTCCAGAGAAAGACTTTTCTTTTTATGTTTTAGGACAATTTTTTCTTTCTTACTGATCCTTGCAAATTATGTAGCCAGAGAAAATGCTCTTTGTTTTGTGGTTACATAGTTAAAACTACTATTTGATTAATCTGCACTTTATATTTACAGGCAACTCAATTTTTTTTTTCTTAGAAAGAAAGCCTAATTATCTAATTCTATGTCTTCCAGCTTTCTCCCATACTGAAGTGATATTTGAAGCTGGATCTGATCTTTTCCCATCATTTCAACTCTGACCTGCCCCATATAAGGTAGCTCATGGCAATCATTTCTGCAGACAGTAGTGAGTACAAACTTAAATAGTTAATAGTACAAATTTTGCAATCAACTGGATCTGGAATTTAATTGTCACCACTCCCCATTTGTTGGAACATCCTGAGAAAATCACCTACCCTTTAAACCTATTAAGCCCCACACTCAGAGATTATTATTCAATTAGTCTGGTACAGGGGACTAGGAATCTGACTTTGTAACTAATTATTCCATGTGACTCTGATGTGTTAGTCCATATACTAGTGTTTGGGAATCCCTGGATTCAATAATTTTTATGAAGTATACAGGCTTCTTAAGTCACTGCATGTGCCTTAGAATAATATATTTTTTTATCCTCTTAAACAGAAGTCAAATGCTTTATTATAAAATAATCCTCGATAGAATCCTGTGCAGGAAGAAGCAAGTCTTTCTTACACTGACTCAAAAGCCAAAACAATGATCTTATTATAAGGTTACAGAATTTTCCAGTGGTAGCAAGTAATACTACATAGTTTTGGTACACAGCCCTACACACACATGCACACATGCAAAAGATGAGTATATGACATAAGGAAATGACTGATTACATACTTTTAAGTTAGTGGGGGTTAGGGATAGCGTAAGTCTCTAAGGAATTTGAAAGCAAGGCTTTCAGGACCTTGAGGGGCTAGCTACTGTTAAGATAAGGTTACTTTTAGTCTTTTTTTTTTATATATGAAATTTATTGACAAATTGGTTTCCATACAACACCCAGTGCTCATCCCAAAAGGTGCCCTCCTCAATACCCATCACCCACCCTCTCCTCCCTCCCACCCCCCATCAACCCTCAGTTTTTTCTCAGTTTTTAAGAGTCTCTTATGCTTTTATTGCCTCTTTTTCATGTCCTATTTTATACCAGAAACATTTTTCTTTTCTTTTTTTGATTTTAGAAAGAGAGAGAGTGTGAGCAGGGGAAAGAGTCAGAGGGAGACAGAGAATCTTAAGCAAACTCCATGCTGAGCCTGGGGCAGGGCTTGATCCCATGACCCTGGGGTCCCATGACCTGACCTAAAATCAAGAGTTGGATGCTCACCCCACTGAGCCACCCAGGCAAACCTCTACCAAAAACTTTTTAATTATGTTTTTCTTTCTCATAATGTAATTATAACCCTTATCTTTAAAATATCATATGATAGTAAGTCATTATGGCAGTATTTTTAAGAAAACAATTCAGAACCACTGATGCTAACCTCTGTCCAAGTTTATAATGAAGAAGCTATAATGGGGGTAGAAAGAAATGTCCTATCTTATAAATTGATAGGCTGGGTCTCAGATTTCCTAAGGACAAATGTAAAAGCTAAATATATGAAGTGGACATTTTTAGATTTTGTATTAATGTAGTGATTTAAAGGAATTTTTTAAAAGTTTTTAATTTAAATTCCAGTTAGATAACATACTGTGTAATATTAGTTTCAGGTGTAGAATTTAGTAATTTAACACTTGCATACAAGAGGAATTCTTGATTTCTTGAATTATTTTGTTATTTCTCTGAGAGACTTGTGGTCATAAAAACCTGAAGGACTTTGAAATGTGATAGAGTAATATGAGCACATGATTTTCTTTATGGGCTTTAAAGATTTGAAGACGAGGGGCAGATAACTCTGGAAAGTCATAGTATATTTATATCTTAGAGATAGGGAAAATGAGTAAAACTAGTATTTGGTTTCAGCTTTGTGTCCATATCTCCATTACCACTTTTTCACCTACACCACTTTCCTGGATACCTCCCTGTCAGATTCTTTCACAGATATTTGGCCTATCTGTGTTGCAAAGTCAGGAAAATTTTTAATATTTTTTGAGGGGCACCTGGGTGGCTCACTCAGTTAAATGTCTGACTTGAGCCCAGGTCATGATCTCACAGTTTGTGGGTTAGAGCCCCACATGGGGCTCTGTGCTGATAGCTCAGAGCCTGGAGCCTGCTTCGGATTCTGTGTCTCCCTCTCTCCCTGCCCCTCCCTCACTCATTTATTCTCTCTCTCTCTCTGTATGTCTCTCTGTCTCTATCTCTCAAAAATAAATAAACATATAAAAAATATTGTTTTGAGTGGCAAGTTGGGAGTGATGATTTTCTCTTGTGTTATTTTCTTGAGGGTTGGGAGTAATTGGTTTCATTATAAAATGTACTGCACAGAAAAAAAAAAACATTGTCTTCCTCATTTGCCTTTCTTTCTTTCGCATTTTCCTTCTTTCTTTCCTCTCTTTCTATTGTTCCTTATTTTTTTCATTTTCCTGAAGTTGCTTCTATATGACACCAACACGTGACAATCATTAAGGAAAATAGGTAAGAAACAGAAAGTGGCTTTACATTAACTGTGTTCCTCTTAAACATTATGCCCTATTTTTCTATAAGACTGCCATTTCTAATCATTTAGTCCATTTTTCTTCATTTTTGTATTTTTCTTGATATAACTTTGTCAACTACAATATTATTAGAGGCAGGCAGGGGATGGAATGTGATACTGAAAAGTTTCAGATTTCTAGTGTGGGGAAAAGACACCTTGAAAATTTCCCCTTTTACTTGGCAGGAAGAAGGATTTAGAAACTTCTGTCATTGTGGTTTTCCATTTTAAATAGACTTTCTAGCTTCTCTCTCATTTAAATTCTCTTCTTGATACTTATTTCCAAACTATCTTTTTTCCCCCATACTGTGTTGTTTATTTCCATTGTAATGATAAAAAGAGGGAGGAAAACAAGGATTCTCCCTCTTAGTTATTACTCCCTTGGCTTCCAGATGCCTTGGTTTTCAGAGGAATATGTAATCCATCTTTTTCCTTGATGTAGATCTGAGTAAGACGATAGCAACTGGCAATTTCTCACCAGAACTATTTCTCTGAGGAAAAAAAAATTAATTCATATTAAAAGGTATCTTAATTTTTTTTTCAAATGTATGCTTTTTGTATAATTTGATATGAAAATATGATCTCTTTCTTGGTCTTCAGAAAACTGTCTTTTTGCAAATGAGTAGCATGAACTTTTCATGATGATTTTGCCAGGGTCTCCATTATAGATTTTGGATACTAATCCTTTATCAGATATATTGTTTGCAAATATCATTTCCCATTCCATAGGATGCCTTTTGGTTTTGTTGATTATTTACTTCACTGTGCAGAAGCTTTTTATCTTGATAAAATCCCAATAGCTCATGTTTGCTTTTGCTTCCCTTTCCTTTGATGATGTGTCTACTAAGAAGTTTCTCTGGCCAAGGTCAAAGAAGTTACTGCTTGTTCTCTCCTTTAGGATTTTGGTGGTTTCCCACCTTGCATTTAGGTCTTTAATCAATTTTGAATTTATTTTTGTGTATGGTGTAAGAAAGTGGTCCATCCTCATTTTGCTGTATGTCACCTTGCAGTTTTCCCAACCCCATTTGATGAAGAGACTGTCTTTTTTTTTCTTGGATATTTTTTCCTCCTATCTATATGGAAGATTAGTTGGTCATATAGTTGTGGATCCATTTCTGGGTTCTCTATTCTGTTCCATTGATCTATGTGTCTGTATTCGTGCCAGTGCCATACTGTGTTGATGAGTACACCTTTGTAATGTAGTGTGAAATTCAGAATCGTGATGCTTCCAGTTTTGTTTTTCTATTTCAAAATTGCTTTGGTTATGCGGGGTCTTTTGTGGTTCTATAAAAAAATTTTAGGATTGTTAGTTCTAGCTCTGCAAAAAGTGCTGGTGGTATTTTGATTGAGATTGGATTAATGTGTAGATTTCTTGGGATAATATAGATATTTTAACAATTTTTGCAATCCATGAGCATGGAATACTTTTCCATTTCTTTGTGTGCTCTTCAATTTCTTTCATAAGTCTTTTACAGTTTTCAGAGTACAGATATTTTACCACTTTAGTTAGGTTTATTACTATGTATCTTATTTTTTTGGTACAATTGCAAATGGGATTGATTTCTTGATTTCTTTTTCTGCTGCTTCATTATTTGGATATAGAAATACAACAGATTTCTGTACATTGATTTTAATCCTGTGGCTTTGCACAACTCATGTATTAGTTCTAGCAATTTTTTGGTGGAGTCTTTCAGGTTTTCTACAGAGAGTATCATGTCATCTGCAAATAATGAAAGTTTGACTTCTTCCTTCCCAATTTAGATGCCTTACATTTCTTTTTGTTGTCTGATAGCTGAGGCAAGACTTCCAATACTATGTTAAATAGTAACGATGAGAGTGGACAACTTTGTCTTGTTCCTGACCTTATGGGAAAAGCTCTCACTTTTCTCCATTGAGGATATTAGGTGTGAGATTTTTGTATATGGATGAGGTATGTTCCATATATCCCTACTTTGCTGAGGGTTTTATCAAGAATGGATGCAATATTTTGTCACATGCTTTTACTGCATTTGTTGGAAGAATCATATGGTTCTTATCGTTTCTTTTATTAATGTGGTATATCACGTGGTTTGATTTGTGAATATTCCCGTGGTTCAGGGTTAAATTCCATTTGATCATGGTGAATAATTATTTTAATGTAATGTTGAATTTGATTTGCAAGAATTTAATTGAGAACTTCTGCATTCATTTCCATCAGGGGTATTTGCAAGTAATTCTTTTTAGTGGGGTCTGATTTTTGAATTAAGGTAATGGTGGCTTCATAGAATGAGTTTGGAAGTTTTCTTTCCATTTCTATTTTTTGGAACAGTTTGAGAAGAACAGGTATAAACTCTTTAAATGTTTGGTAGAATTCCACTGGAAAGTCATCTGGCCCAGGACTCTTGTTTGTTGGGTGATTTTTTTATTACTGATTCAATTTCCTTGCTGGTTATGGGCCTATTCAAATTTTCTATTTCTTCCTGTTTCAGTTTTGGTAGTTTGTATGTTTCTAGGAATTTGCCCATTTCTTCCAGATTGCCCAGTTACTTGATAAGAATAATTTTTCATAGTATTCTCTTATATTTTTTTTTTGTATTTTTGTGGTGTTGCTTGTGATGTCTTCCCTTTCATTCATGATTTTATCTATTTGGGTACATTATCTTTTCTTTTTGGCACGTCTAGCTAGAGGTCTATCAATTTTGTTAATTTTTTGAAAGAACAAGATCTTAGTTTCATTGATCTGTTCTACTGTTTTTTTAATATATATAATTTACTTCTCCCCCCAATCTTTATTAGTTTCCTTCTTCTGCTGGCTTTACACTTTTTTTGCTGTTCCTTCCTAGCTCCACCTGTGTAAGGTTAGGTTGTGTATCTGGGAATTGCAATATATTCCTTTCTTAGGACTGTCTTTGCTGCATCCCAAAGGGTTTTGACTGTGGGTTTTAATTTTCATTTGCTTCCAAGTACTTTTTTTAAATCTTTTCTTTAATTTCATGGCTAATCATTCATTCTTTAGTAGGATGTTCTTTAACGTCCACTATACGGGGGCTTTCCAAATTTTTTTCTTGTGGTTGACTTCAAGTTTCATAATGCTGTGATCCAAAATTATGCACCATATGATCTCAATCTTTTTGTATTTTTTGAGTGCCTATTTGTGACCCAGTATGTGATACATTCTGGAGAATGTTCCGTGTGCATTCCAAAAGAATGTGTAGTCTGCTGCTTTAGGATGAAATGTTCTTTATATATCTGTTAAGTCCATCCAGTCCAGTGTGTCGTTCAAAGCTGTTATTTCCTTGTTGATTTTCTGCTTAGATGACCTCCCCCTTGCTGTAAGTGGGGTGTTAAATCACCTACTATTATTGTATCATTATCAATGAGTTTCTTTATCTTTGTTATTAATTGATCTATATATTTGTGTGCTCCCAAGTTGGAAGCATGAATATTAAAATTTGTTATATTGTCTTGCTGTATAGACCTTTAATTATGGCATAATGTCCTTCTCCACCTCTTGTTACAGTCTTTGTTTTAAAATCTAGTTTGTCTAGGTATGGCTACTCTTGCTTTTTTTTGTTGTCCACTAGCATGATAAATGGTTCTCCATACCCTCACTTTCAATTGGCATGTGTCCTTAGGTCTAAAATGAGTCTCTTGTAGGCAGCATATAGATGGATCTTGTTGTTATTGTTGCTGTTGTTGTTGTTGTTGTTTTTATCCATTCTGATACCCTCTGTCTTTTGATTGGAGCATTTACTTCATTTATGTTCAGAGTGATTATTGAAAGATATGAGTTTGGGGGTGCCTAGGTGGTTCAGTCGGTTAAGTGCTCAACTCTTGATTTCAACTCAGGTCATTTCATGGTTTTAGTTTGAACCCCAAATCAGGATCTTTGACTTTTCTCTCCTTCTGTCTCTGTCCCTCTCCCACTTGTGCTCTCTCCCTTTCTTTATCTCTCCATCTCTCTCTCTCTCTCTCTCTCTGTCTCTGTCTCTGTCTCTCCCTCACAAAATAAATAAACTTAAAGATAAGAAAGATATTTATTTAGTGCCATTGCTGGTAGAGTTGGTGTTTCTGGTGATGCTCTCTGATCTTTTCTAATATTTGTTGCTCCCCCCCCCCCCCACTTATAAAGCTTCTTAAAATTTCTTTCAGTGCTGGTTTAGTGGTAAAGAACTCCTTTAGTTTTTGTTTGGGAAACTCTTTATCTCTCCTTCTATTGTGAATGACAGTCTATCTGGATAAAGAATTCTTGGCTGCATGTCTTCCCCATTCAGTTCATTGAATATATCTTGCCACTCCTTTCTGGGCTGTCATGTTTCTGTGGACAGATCTGCTGTGAACCCAATCTTTCTTCCCCTGTAAGTTAAAGATTTTTTCCTTTGCTGCTTTTAGGATTCTTTCCTTGTCTGTGTATTTTGTAAATTGGACCTATGATATGCCTTGGCAATGGTTAGTTTTTGTTGAATTTAATGAGGGTTCTCTGTGCTTCTTGGATTTTGATGTCAGGTCCTTCCCCTGATCAGGCAAGTTTTGAGAAAGAATTTGTTTGAATAAACCTTCTGCTCCCTTTTCTATCTCTTCATCTTCTGGGACTTCTATGATATGAATGTTATTATATCTTAATCAGTTGCTGAGTTCCCTAAGTCTGCCTTCATGATCCATGATTTTTGTTTCCTTCTTTGCAGTTTCATTATTTTCCATACCTTTATCTTCTATATTCCTAATTTGCTCCTCTGACTTGTCCACCCATCCATTAGGGTTTGTTTCTCAGTGATAGCATTTTTCATTTAGGCCTGACTAGATTTTAGTTCTTTTATCTCTACAGAAAAGTATGCTATGGTATCTTCTATGCTTTTTTCAAACCAAGCTAGTATCCTTATCATCATGGTTTTAAATTCTAGTTCAGACATCTACTCATATCCATCTTGATTAAATTCCTGGCTGTGAGTTCTACTTCCCGTTCTTTTTTTTGGAGGGGAATATTTCTGTCTTGTCATTTTATCCAGAGAAGAAAAGAAGAAAAAACAAAAAACATAAAACAAAAATACAAACAAACCAAAAATTAAAAAAAAACAAAAAACATTTAAAAATGTAAATAAAATAATAATAATAAATAAATAAATAAATAAATAAAAGAATAGAGGGATGCCTGGGTGGCTCAGTCAGTTGAGCATCCTACTCGATTTTGGCTCACGTCATGATTTCAAGGTCAGGAGATGGAGCCTTATGTCAGGCTTTGCATTGAGCACGGAGCCTGCTTGGGATTATCTCACCCACTCTCTCTGCCCTTCCCCTGCTTGCTCGCTCTCTCTCAAAAAAAAAGAAAGAAAGAAGTTGAAAAAATAAGAAAATAATTTTTAAAAATGAAAAAAATAAGAATAAAAGTAAACAGGAAGCTAGATCCATTTTCCCCTAGAGCTGAAGCTTTGTAGCACTTTTTAGTCAGTAGACTTGGTGTGAGCTAGGATTTTGTGCTAGTCTTCTGGGGAACAGGACTGCTGCATTGATTATTAGGGTGACTTGTTGCAGTGGAAATGTGCCTCAAGGGCGCAGGGTGATGGGGCTTGGCGTAAGTGGCTCTGGCTTCCACTATTTGGTGCTGTTTTACTCTCTGAAAGCATCCAGCACTGTTGAGCAGGATGAATATGGCAGAGACCTGATCTCTAGCCCTGGAACTGAAAGGTCACACCCTCCCACACTCTTCAGGGAACCCTCATAAAACAGCAATCAATCACCCCTCTTGTGTTCCTGGTTTCTGTCAGAACGCTGCATTCACCCTGCCTGTATCCAGATTTTTTTTTCTTTAATCTCAGGCACACAATTCAATTTCAAAACTCCAAATTTTAGGGACTCCTGCAGTGCTGACCTGTTCTGTTCCTCTGGGGAAGGATCTCACTGAGCTTTTGTCAGTTCATTCTAGGAAAGTGGTTGCAGGACCATGCAGCAGTTCAGAGTTTGTGTCAAACCAGAGCAGAAAGCTGGAACCCCTCCTTTCTGCCCTCAGCCCCTGAAACCACTGCTATTCCTGGAAACAGTGCAGCACATTGGCACCACCTGTCCTTGCAACTCAGGAGATCCTCAGACCACACTGTCACTCCTGGGATTCCTCCCCACATTGCCACCTGAGCACCTTTAAGCCAGGCATATATTCCACTGCAGGGGACTTCTAAAAGTTCAGATTTTTCACTTCATTGCTTACAATATTCTGTAGTAGCCTCCACTACCCACTACCCTACCCACTGCCTTTCCTGCAGCTTTGTCTCTCACAAATCAATCCTAAGCACCTCCTACCTTCCAGAAGGTAGTTGTTTTTTGACTGTAGACTTGCAGTTTTTATTGAATCAGACCTGATTGATTTCTTGGGTGTTTAGAATGATTTGATAACTACCTAGCTGTGTTTGAGGGGTGAGACAAGCTTAACATGTCCCTACTCCTCTGCCATCTTAATGCCCTCTGCAAACAACAATTATTTATAAACTCTTCTTTGCATAGAGTTCCAAAGTTTATATACAAATGCCCAGATATTTCTACATTTCTTCCCTTTTCCCCAAGTTAAAAACAAACAAACGTTATTGAAATTCTTTTTTTTAACATATTCGAAACTACTTTAATGCAAACCCAGTATAAACTGACAAAGGCCATTACGATGTTGTTTTGACCACTACAGCTTTGTGATATAACTTGAAATCCAGAATTATGATACTTCTAGCTTTGGTTTTCTTTCTCGAGGTTGCTTTGGCTATTTGGTGTCTTTTGTGGTTCCATACAAATTTTATAATTGTATGTTTTAGGTCTGTAAAAAATTCTCTTGGTATTTTGATTGGGATTGCATTGAATGTGTAGATTGACTTGGGAAGTATAAACATTTTAACAATATTTGTTCTTCCAATCCATGAGCATGGAAGTCCTTCCATTTGTGTTATCTTCAATTTCTTTCATCAATGTTTTGTAATTTTCAGGGTACAATTCTTTCACTTTTTGGTTACCTTTGTTCTTAAATATATTCTTTTTTTAATGTTTATTTATTTTTGACAGAGAGAGAGAGAGAGAGAGAGCATGAGCGGGGGAGGGGCAGAGAGAGATGGAGACACAGAATCCGAAGCAGGCTCCAGGTTCTGAGTTTTCAGCACACAGCCCGACCGCGTGGGGCTCAAACCCACAGACTGAGAGACCTGAGCCAAAGTCGGACGCTCAACTGACTGAGCTACCCAGGCGCCCCTAGTCCTAGATATATTCTTATGTTTTTGGTATGATTGTAAATGGGATTGATTCCTTGATTTTTCATTCTGCTACTTCTTTATTGGTGTAAGTAAATGCAACTTGACTGAATTCATGTCCACCAATTTTTTACAAACCTGTAGTGATCAAAACGTATTGTACTGGGACAAAAATAGACACATAGATCAATAGAACAGAATAGAAAACCCAGAAGTGGACCCACAACTGTATATGGTCAATTAATCTTCAGCAAAGCAGAAAAGACTATGCAATAGGAAAAAGACAACAAGTGGTGTTGAGAAAACTGGATAGCAACATGAAGAAAAATGAAAATGGACCAATTTCTTACACAATGCACAAAAATAAATTCAAAATGGTTGAAAGACCTAAATGTGAGACAGCAAATCATCAACATCCTAGAGAAGAACCCAGAAAATAACCTCTCTGACATGGTCCATAGCAACCTCTTTCTAGATATGTCTCCAAAGGCAAGTGAAACAAAACAAAAATAATCTGTTGGGTCTTTATCAAAATAAAAAGCTTTGAACAGTGAAGGAAACAATGAACAAAACTAAAGCTAGTCTACCAAATGGGAGAAGATGTTTGCAAATGACATATCTGGTAAAAGATTAGTATCCAAAATATATGAAGATTTTATAAAACTAAACACCTAAAAAACAAATAATGCAATTACAAAATGGGCAGAAGACATGAATAGATATTTTTCCAAAGAAGACATCCAAATGGCCAAAGGATACATGAAAAGATGCTGAACATCAAACATCTTTGGGAAAATGCAAATAAAAGGTACAATGAGATATCACCTCATGCCTGTCAGAATGGCAAAAATGAAAAACACAAGAAACAACAGGTATTGGTGGAGACATGGAGAAAGGGGACCCTCTTGCACGTTTGGTGGTAATGCAAACTGATGCAGCTCCTCTGGAAAGCAATATGGAGGTTCATCATAAAGTTAAAAATAGAAGTACCATAAGATCCAGCAAGAGAGAGTGACAGAGTGTGAGTGGGGAGAGGGACACAGAGAGAGGAAGGCACAGAATCTGAAGCAGGCTCCAGGCTCTGAGCTGTCAGCACAGAGCCCTACATGGGGCTGAAACCCAGGAGCTGCGAGATCATGACCTGAGCCAAAGTTGGATGCTTAACCGACTGAGCCACCCAGGTGCCCCTTAAAAACTATTGGCCTTGCTTCTTAACAGAAAAATATTTTTTCATCTAAATTAAAACCCTTCAATAGGAGAACATAAAAAACAGTTTGGCTGTCTTATACTTAGGTAATGTACAATGCTTGAGTCTAATTTTAATCACAGGTGAATTGATTAATTTAAAGTAATTTCATACACACACAATGCCCTGAGATAACTCTTAAAATTCTAATTTTATCTTTTAATTGTGTTTTGTTATATGAAGTGCAAAGAGATAGTGGAACATGTGACAAGTTTGGAGCATGGCCTCACGTGTAATCTGTTTTCTCACTGCCTCCCCAAGATGAGTTGTTAGTGCCCATAGACCACTGCTTTTCTCCATGCCTGGGAAGGTTTGAGGCCCCTGTGAGTCTTGGACTGAGACAAGGTGGTGGCCATCTTTGCCCTGGGCTGACAGTGTTGTGGCTTGGGCAAGATTGAGCCTTTTGCCCATCCACCATTCCCAACCCAGGAATAACTCCTAGTGTTCAGTCATTTTGGGGAGGTCCTTCATCCAATGTGGGTGGGGTTTTGGGAAAGATAAATACCTTACTTGAATTCCCACCTCCTTTCAGAAGGCATGACATGTAAATTCAGGGGCTGGTGGGATAGAAAATCAAACAGTCAATGGGTATGCACCAATTAGTGCAGCAGACCTTTGGCTTGTCCTTGCCCCAGAAGTATTTGCACTCCTGAGGAATTGCAACATCAGAAATCAAACAAAAACACTATTAGAGTTAAAGAAAGGTACCACAAGAGAAAGAAAAAAAGCTTAACATGTTTCCTGCTTTTAGAACAAGGGACCTCACATTTTAATGTTGTACGGGGACATACAAATTAATTTTGTAGTGGGACCCACAAATTATGCAACCAGTCCTGAAGGATAAGTAGTCAAACAACCAATTTTAGGTAGTATTAAAGGGGCCCACTGGCAAGCTATGAGCATGTTAATAGGATTTCCTAATTTGAGCATGCTATGGTGGCTCAAACCCTAAAGAGGGGTTAGAAAATCTGGATACAGGACAATTCTGTCAATTACTTCACTCTGTGATTGTGAAGAAGTCTCCTTATTCTCTGACCTTCAAATTATTCATTACTAAAATAAGAGGGTTATTTTTCTGTTTTTTTAAGGCTCTTCCAATGTTAAAATTCTATGCTTCCTGTGAACATTTTGTTAGAAATAGTTTTTTCTATAAAATCCAGAGTACATTATGCTAATTATATGTTTTCTAAATCAGTGGTTCTCATCAGGGACAATTTTGCCCCCCAGGGAATGTTTAGCAATATCCAGAGACATTTTTTTTAAAAATTTTTTTTTTTTTTTCAACATTTATTTATTTTTGGGACAGAGAGAGACAGAGCATGAACGGGGGAGGGGCAGAGAGAGAGGGAGACACAGAATCAGAAACAGGCTCCAGGCTCTGAGCCATCAGCCCAGAGCCCGACGCGGGGCTCGAACTCACAGACCTCGAGATCGTGACCTGGCTGAAGTCGGACGCTTAACCGACTGCGCCACCCAGGCGCCCCTATCCAGAGACATTTTTGATTGTCACAACTGGTGGGTGTTATTGGAATTTAGTGGATAGAGGCCAGAAGTGCTGCTAAATATTCTACAAAATACAGGGCAACCCCCAAAACAAAGAAATTTCAAGCCCAAGATAGTCAGTAGTGACAGGGTTGTGAATTTCGGGTCTATATAAAAGAGATGTTTTCACATCGATTTCTCATTTTTTCTAACCATGGATTAAGTGTTGATAATATTAGAATTAAGACTTAATGACAAAATCAAAACACAGAAGATGTTGACTAAAGTTGCTATTGAATTATGATGTCTGGAAATGGGAACATCTGTCTCCTATAATCTTTCATTTGGCAAGATGGGAAGAGAATGATTACGTGTAGTTATAAAAGTTTCTCTTGCATAAAGTACATAGAAGCATAAAATGTTAGGACTATAACTGAGTAATTTTTCTACTGGTGAACTGTATTGTGTTGGAGGAATACTGAAGGTGATGATTTCTTTGCCACTATATTTTTTACCTAGGAAGTAAGCAGAAAGCCATTTAAGAAAACTAGACAGGGGTGCCTGGGTGGTTCAGTCAGTTAAGCGTCCGACCTCAGCTCAGGTTATGATCTCACAGTTCATGAGTTCAAGCCCCATGTCAGGCTCTGTGCTGACAGTTCAGAGCCTGGAGCCTGCTTCAGATTCTGTGTATCCTTCTCTCTCTGCTCCTCCCCTGCTCATACTGTGTCTTTCTCTCAAAAATAAAGATAAAAAAGTTTTTTTAAAGACACCATATCACTAATAACATGAAGAAGTATAAAAGCATACTACTAGCTATCTCCAAGACTTATTTATTTATTAATTGATTAATGCTTTCACTTATTCAATAATTTTTAGTAAAATCTTACCATTTGCCATGCTTGCAGAGAATGTAGTAATTAGTAATATAATAATAATAATAATAATAACAACCCTACATTCTAATAGTTTTAGTGAGACATACACAAATAACTGAAACAAATTTGTCACTAATATGGTAGTTACAAAAAAAATATGGAGTGTCATAGGTTGTAAAACAAAAGAGAGAGAGAGAGCTCTTTAAGAGTTCAAGAAAGAGATTGTTTTTGACTGGGGTGGTCAGAAAGTTTTTGTGTAATTGGTGATTAATGATCTGGAATTTATTCACATGGTAGAATTCTGGTAGTTATTAATGAATACACAAGTGGGGAAGGTAATTCATTCTTGGAATGAGATTTCTATAATATGATGGTGTATACACAGAGATTTTTTGATTGAAAGTATCAGAAACCCAGCTGAAACTAACTTAAGCCAAGGAGCTTAAATTAGGATCTAGGGATATATCATAGAAACTGAGGACACAAAGAAAGATAAATGAGGCATGTGTGCAGAAAAAAGCAGAGACTGGAGGAGAAGTGTCAATTGAATTTCAGACTATCATCCCAGTGATTCCTGAGACCCAACTGCATTTCCTCTGAATCCCAAAAACTGACTGCAGCCTTATTTGGTTTTGTTGTTCACCATAGATTAACTAGGGTTCAAGGTGGCAATGTACATTGTACTCACAAGTCAGCACTCTCAGCTGCATGAATGGGGTTGGAGTGGAATGGCAATTTCCAGAAGGAAAGCATAATGTAGGAATAGAAGAAATATATACTATAAAAAAGTGCCTAGCATACCTAGTTTTAGGCTATTCCCAAATTCTCACCCAATCCCTTTTGTAATTAAATGATATACCCTACATTTAAAAAATGATATATGCCACCTATTTTATGTACATAAATTGTTTCACTTAAATTTCAACAGAGTCTTATCAGGAATGTACTTATATTATTATAATACTTCTGAGTAAACCCAGTCTTTAAGAGGTAAAAATAACTTATCAAACTAATATGTATATCTGATAAGTTAGGTAACCAAGATTCAAACACAGATGCTTGGACTCAATGAACTACACAATACTGTTTCAGACTTTTTTGTGAAATAATTGCAGGGCCAGCTTCGAAAGCATATGGCCAGGTCAATCACACAAGGCCACACACTCAAAAGGTCCCTATGCTTGGGGTTTAATGCTCCATGGTCACTCTCTTGAAATTTGTAATACTTTTATCTTTGAATTTATGTTTTGTAAGTGATGCACAATAGGACAAGAGAGCATATGCTAAGAGTTTGGAGACTGGTTCAAGTGTGATCCATATTTCTCACATTTACCTACTTCCCTAAAAATATCCCTGTGCCTGAGGGACCATGACATTCAATAGCAAATTTAAAATGACATGGCAGGTTGAGAGACTGCAGAAGAAAATTAAAAGTTATATATTTTAGAATATTTAACAGCATTTCCCCCATGCTTTTTGAATAAGAGGCCCTGCATTTTGATCTTGCATTGAGCACTAAAAAGTATATATAGCCATCTTTGAATAGTTATTAGGAATGTGGTCTATGGCCAAGTATAGTTTTTGTGGTCCAAAACTAACCTCCTAACAAAGGTAGAAAAAGACTGTATTCTACCCATCTCAGATTACTATCCAGGAAAAAAGTAATTAATTCCATCAGATAGGATTAAAGCAGGTATATTAGTCTCCATTACCAATCTAGAAGCATTGGAGCAGAGTGATATTGAGTGCAGATTCTAGAACCAGTTGTCTCAGTTCACATCCTATCCTTTCTTGATTTGTAACTTTGATCAAGTTAGGTAACATCACTGTGTTTTCACTTCCTTATCTGTGAGATGGATAGTGATTATAATGATACCTATTTATAGGAATATTATGAGGATATCATAAATTGGTGTATATAAATGCATGTAATATATGTAAAATCTGCAATGAACTTTGCCTGGCACTTAATACATTCTCAGTAAATGTTGTTATTCCAAATAACTATGGGCCCAACATATGAGGAAAATTTTATAGCATAATTAATTAAAGTTATCACAGATCTTGTGTCCAAAAAACACTATTTATCTCAACTTTGAACCTTAAATATCTCAAATCTACAAAACTTACTAATAGTGTTGGTTTCCCAGCAAATGTTTCCAATGCTTACTAAGTCATGGAATGCATGGTTCTAGGTAATACAATTTCATTCCACGAAGAAAATATAATGAGGTCACTATGTGGAACATGTTCAATTTTGAATGTATTTGCACTTCATAGTAAAATATTCTAAATAAGTTTGAACTACAGTAGTAAGTTCAGCACACAAAGATTTTTTTAGTTGTATATTTAATTCTTCCAGCCCAAGAGGCCATGAATGTTAATGTACACAGAAGTTATTATTGTTTAACTGAAACTACATATCTAAAGCATGTGGAATAGTTTCTGGCATAAAATAGATGTTCAAAAAATAATAGCTACTATCATTAATGTTGAAATCTATTGAAACCTCTAGGACTAGGATGTAATTCAGTTCTCTGACCACTAGATCATCTCTTGGGGGTGATTGAAACCAAAACTCTTTTTGTTTATTTTGTTTATGTTTTTATTTTATTTTTGAGAGAGAGAAAGAGTGTGAGCAGAGGAGGGGCAGAGAGAGAGAGAAAGGGAGACACAGAATCAGAAACAGGCTCCAGGCTCTGAGCTGTCAGCAAGAGCCTGACACAGGGCTCAAATTCACAGACTGGGAGATCATGACCTGAGCCAAAGTTGGTCGCTCAACCAACTGAGCCACCCAGTCACCCCAAAACTGAATCTCTTTTAAAGGATTTCAGACCATCCATTATGATGCTACATTGTATGACTGAATTAATTAATCTGTGGCTATTACCTTTTGGGGAACAAAGTGAAAAATAGCATGTTATAAGAAAGGTCATAGATGTGAATTTTTTGGGCAGTTTTATGAGAAAGCCATTAGATGGCAATAGTAGTTCACAAAGTTGTTTTGCTATTTAGTACTTGTACCTACAGGTGCTAACTGACAATGTAGAACCACAGAAACATATACTTCCAAAAATCCAAGAGCCTATGAAAGCATACAGCACAAGGTCAGGTACATAGGACATATTCAAATGCTAGCAGTCTTGCCCCCTTCCTTTGAGACTGTACAGTTCAAACTCCCAGTTCTACAAATGAGGAGATGAGAGAGAATAAGCAGCCAAGATTTTACAGGTAATTTTTTGGTTAAATAGGTACAAGAATGTTTATAAAATGTCTCAGAAGAATAGAGGTTCTTTTCTATTTTTTATTTTTTTGTTTAACTTCAAGTTAATAAACATATACTGTAATATTAGATTCAGGTATACAATATGGTGATACAACACCCAGTGCTCATCACAGCTACTGCACTCCTTAATCCTCACCACCTGTTTTACCCATACCTTTACCCACTTCCCCTCTGGTAACCACTAGTTTCTTCTCCATAGTTAAGAGTGTGTTTCTTGGTTTACCTATCTCTCTTTTCCCCCCATTTGTTTCTTTCTTTTGGATATTAAATTCCACATAGTAGTGAAATTATATGGTACCTGTCTTTCTCTGACTCATTTCTCTTCACATGATACTCTCTTGCACATGACAAGATCTTATTCTTTCTTTGGCTAAGCAATACTCCAGTAAACTCACAGAAAAAAAATCAATGTACTGAAATATGTTGCATTTATATGCACCAACAATGAAGCAGCAGAAAGAGAAATCAAAGAATCAGTCCCATTTACAATTTCACCAAAAACCGTCAGATACTTAGGAATATACCTAACTAAAGAGGTGAGACATGTATTCTGAAAACTACAGAACACTGATGAAAGAAATTGAAGATGACACAAAGAAGTGGGAAAAAATTCCAAGCTCATGGATGGGAAGAAGAAATACTGTTAAAATGCTTATACTACCCAAAGCAATTTACACTTTGAATGCAATCCCTATAAAAATACCAACAGCATTTTTCACAGAGCTGGAACACACAATCCTAAAATTTGTATGGAACCACAAAAGACCCCAAGTAGCCAAAACAACCTTGAAAAAGAAAAGCAAAGCTGGAGGCATCACAGTTCCGGACTTCAAGTTATATTGCAAAGCTGTAGTGGTCAAGACATTATGGTAGTGGCACAAAAATAGACACATTGATCAATGGAACACAATAGGAAACACAGAAATGAACCCACAATTATATGGTCGATTAATCTTTGACCAAGCAGAAAAAAAATATCCACTGGGGTGGAAAACATTCTCTTCAACAAATGATGTTGGGAAAACAGGACAGCCACATGCAAAAGAATGAAACTCGACCACTTTCTTACACTGCACATAAAAATAAATTCAGAATGGAAGAAAGACCTAAATGTGAGACCTAAAGCCATAAAAATACTAGAAAATACAGGAAGTAACCTCTTTGACATGGGCCATAGCAACTTCTTTTTAGATATGCCTCCAGAGGCAAGGAAAACAAAAGCAAAATAAACTATTGGGACTTCATGAAAGTAAAAAGCTCCTGCACAGTGAAAGGAACAATGAACAAAACTAAAGGCAATGTATGGAATGGAAGAAGTTGTTTGCAAATGGCATACCTGATAAATGGTTAGTATCCAGAATATTAAAATAACTGATATAACTCAACACCCCCAAAATGAATAATCCACTTATAAAATGGGAAGAAAACATGAAGAGACATTTTCCCAAAGAAGACGTCGAGATGGCCAACAGATGCATGAAAAGATGCTCAACATCACTCATCACCAGGGAAATGTAAATCAAAACTGCAAGGAGATATCACATCATGTTAATCACAATGGCTAAAATTAAAAACACAAGAAACAAGGTGTTGGCAAGGATGTGGACAATGGGGAACCCTTCTTACACTGTTGGTGTAAATGCAAACTGGTGCAGCCACTCTGGAGAAAAGGATGGAAGTTACTCAAAAAGTTAAAAATTGAACTACCTACAACCCAGCAATTACAGTAGTAGGTATTTACGCAAAGGTTAAAAAAGTACTAATTCAGTGAAATACAAGCACCCTGACTTTTATTGCAACATTATCAACAATAACCAAATTATGGAAAGAGCCCAGATGTTCATCGACTGGTGAATGGGTAAAGAATAAGTGATATATAATGGAATACTACTTAACTATAGAAAAATAATGAAATCTTGTCATTTGAAATGACACAGATGGAGCTAGAGAGTATTATGCTAAGGTAAATCAGTCAGAGAGAGAAAGTCAAATACCATATGATATCACTCATATGTGCAATTCAAGAAAGAAAACAAGAAGAGAGGAAAAACCAAGAAACACACTCTTCACTATAGAGAACAAACTGATGGTCACCAGATGGGAGGTGGGAGGGAGATGGGTTGAATAGATGATCTGGATTAAGGAGTGTACTTGTGATGAACACGGGTGTTGTAGGTAAGTGTTGAATCACTGAATTCTAGATCTGGATCTAATATTACACTATGTTAACTACGTGTAATTTAAATAGAAACTTGAAGAAAAAAATTCTATACACTTCTCAGTGCTCATCAAGATAAGTGTACTCTTGGGGCGCCTGGGTCTCAGGCGGTTTAGCATCCGACTTTGGCTCAGGTCATGATATCACAGTTGGTGTGTTTGAACCCCATGTTGGGCTCTGTGCTGGCAGCTCAGAGAGTGGAGCCACGTCAGATTCTGTCTCTCACTCTCTTTCTGCGCCTCCTCTCTCTCTCAAAAAAAATAAATAAATAAACATTAAAAAATTAAAAAAAAAGAGAGAAGTGTACTCTTAATCCCCTTTGTCTATTTCACTGACCCCTACTCACCTCCCCTCTGGCAAGCAGGGGTTTGTTGTCTATATTTAAGAGTCTCGGGTTTTTTTTTAATCTCTTTTTTTTTTGTTTGTATGTCCATGTGTTTTGTTTAAGTTCCAATTATGAGTGAAATCATATGGTTTTTGTCTTTCTCTGACTGACTTTTTCACTAGCATTGAAACATCTAATTATCACTCCCATTGAATTGTGTAGGTACATCCATGTTGTTGCAAATGACAAGATTTAATTTTTTCTTATGGCTGAGTAATATTCAATTGAGTATATATATTACTTCTTTACCCATTTATTTATCTATCTATACTACTTCTTTATCCATTTATCTATCTATAGACACTTGGGCTCTTATTCTTCTCAAACTATTCCAAAAAATATAACAGAAAATCTTCTAAATTCATTCTACAAGGCAATCATTACCCTGATACCAAATTCAGATAAAGATACTACAAAAAAAAAACCCTACAGACCAATATCCCTGATGAACATCTATGCAAAAATTCTGGACAAAATATTAGGAAACTCAATGGAACAATACATTTAAAAATATCATTTACTACAATCAAGTAGGATTGATTCCAGGAATGCAAAGCTGGTTTGACACTTGCAAATAAATCAATGTAACCCTTCACATTAGCAAAAGAAAAAATAAAAACCATATAGTCATCCCCTCTCCCTGCATTTCCCCTGATCATGTTCTGTCTCTCTCTCTGTCTCTCAAAAAATAAATAAATGTTAAAAAATTAAAAAATATATATAGTCATCTTAATACATGCAGCAAAAGCATTTGATAAAGTGTAACATTAATTCATGATAAAAATTATCAACAAAAGAGGTTTAGAAGGAACAGGTCACAAGATGTTTAAATGGTATGGGCATGATTTGACTTATCCTTTTGCCTACCTGTGATCTGTCATGAGATGCACATGCCCTGAGTAGCTACTGGACTACAAACAAATATTTGGAAAGTGCAGAACGGAATTAAGTTTAATTCCAAGCCAAATTAGCCAAAAGTTTCAGATCCATGAATAAACTTGGTAAATGTTGGTAAATGAGTCACAGATCCATGAGTGATATAAAACCTGTGTTGAAATTTGCTAAGTTTGGGAGGGTTTTTTTTTACATAGTGTCATTTAGACAGTAGTCAACTAAGACTCCCCATGGTTGACTAATAAGTGTATCCAAAGTTGTCCAGATTCTAAGGATGGTGTAGGCAAGTAAATTTCTCAATTCCTTTTACTGAAAGCTTATTTTACAGAAGTCTCTCTCAATATCTGATGGCCTTTAGTTTTATATGTTTCCCTTTCATATAGAGGTATGATTGACATACAAAAAAGCTGCACATAATTAATGCATACATTTTGTGTTAGATGAGTTTGAAGATAAGTATCCATATTGTAGCAAATGGCAGGATTTCCTTCTTTTAAAGATGGATAATGTTCTTTTTTTTTTTTTTTAATTTTTTTTTCAACGTTTATTTATTTTTGGGACAGAGAGAGACAGAGCATGAACGGGGGAGGGGCAGAGAGAGAGGGAGACACAGAATTGGAAACAGGCTCCAGGCTCTGAGCCATCAGCCCAGCGCCCGACGCGGGGCTCGAACTCACGGACCGCGAGATCGTGACCTGGCTGAAGTCAGACGCTTAACCGACTGCGCCACCCAGGCGCCCCAAGATGGATAATGTTCTATTGCATGTATATACCAATTTTTTTATCTATTCATCTGTTAAGGTATATTTAAGTTGTTTACATATCTTTGCTATTCAAAATAATGCTTCAATGAATACAAGTGTAAGAATTTCTCTGAGGTATTGATTTCAATGATTCTGTAGATATATGTCCTGAATTGCTAAATCATATAGAATTTCTACTCTTTTACTTTTTTTATAATTCAAGTATAATTAAAATACAGTGTTATATTAATTTCATGTGTACAATATAGTGAATCAACAATTCTATACATTATTCAGTGCTCATCACAATAACTCCTTCACTTATTTCACCCATACCTCCATCTCCCCTCTGGAAACAACCAGCATGTACTTTATATTTGAGTCTGTTTTTCGGTCTCTTTTTTCGTTGTTTGTTTCTTAAATTCCACACATGAGTGATATTATATGGTACTTGTCTTTCTCTGACTAATTTCATTTAGCATTATACCTTCTAGATCCATCCATGTTACTGGTTCAACATTCGCAAATCAATCAAAGTGATACATCACATTAATAAAAGAAAAGATAAGAACCATATGATCCTGTCAATCGATGCAGAAAAGGCCTTTGACAAAATCCAGCACCCTTTCTTAATAAAAACCCTTCAGAAAGTCTGGATAGAAGGAACATACTTAAACATCATCAAAACCATTTATGAAAAGCCCACAGTTAACATTATCCTCAATGGGGAAAAACTGAGAGCTTTTTCCCTGAGATCAGGAACACAACAGGGATGCCCACTCTCACCGCTGTTGTTTAACATAGTGTTGAAAGTTCTAGCATCAGCAATCAGACAACAAAAGGAAATCAAAGGCATCAAAATTGGCAAAGATGAAGTCAAGCTTTCACTTTTTGCAGATGACATGATACTATACATGGATAATCCAATAGATTCCACCAAAAGTTGGCTAAAACTGATACATGAATTCAGCAAAGTCGCAGGATACAAAATCAATGTCCAGAAATCAGTTGCATTCTTATACACTAACAATGAAGCAACAGAAAGACAAATAAAGAAACTGATCCCATTCACAATAGCACCAAGAAGCATAAAATACCTAGGAATAAATCTAACCAAGATGTAAAAGATCTGTATGCTGAAAACTACAGAAAGCTTATAAAGGAAATTGAAGAAGATATAAAGAAATGGAAAAACATTCCCTGCTCATGGATTGGAAGAATAAATATTGTCAAAATGTCAATACTACCCAATGGTATTTACACATTCAATGCAATCCCAATCAAAATTGCACCAGCATTCTTCTCGAAACTAGAACAAGCAATCCTAAAATTCATATGGAACCACAAAAGGCCCCGAATAGCCAAAGGAATTTTGAAGAAGACCAAAGCAGGAGGCATCAGAATCCCAGACTTTAGCCTCTACTACAAAGCTGTAATCATCAAGACAGCAGGGTATTGGCACAAAAACAGACACACAGACCAATGGAATAGAATAGAAACCCCAGAACTAGACCCACAAACGTATGGCCAACTCATCTTTGACAAAGCAGGAAAGAACATCCAATGGAAAAAAGACAGTCTCTTTAACAAATGGAGCTGGGAGAACTGGACAGCAACATGCAGAAGATTGAAACTAGACCACTTTCTCACACCATTCACAAAAATAAACTCAAAATGGATAAAGGACCTGAATGTGAGACAGGAAACCATCAAAACCCTAGAGGAGAAAGCAGGAAAAGACCTCCCTGACCTCAGCCGTAGCAGTCTCTTACTCGACACATCCCCAAAGGCAAGGGAATTAAAAGCAAAAATGAATTACTGGGACCTTATGAAGATAAAAAGCTTCTGCACAGCAAAGGAAACAACCAACAAAACTAAAAGGCAACAAACGGAATGGGAAAAGATATTTGCAAATGACATATCGGACAAAGGGCTAGTATCCAAAATCTATAAAGAGCTCACCAAACTCCACACCCAAAAAACAAATAACCCAGTGAAGAAATGGGCAGAAAACATGAATAAACACTTCTCTAAAGAAGACATCCAGATGGCCAACAGGCACATGAAAAGATGCTCAACGTCGCTCCTCATCAGGGAAATACAAATCAAAACCACACTCAGATATCACCTCATGCCTGTCAGAGTGGCCAAAATGAACAAATCAGGAGACTATAGATGCTGGAGAGGATGTGGAGAAACGAGAACCCTCTTGCACTCTTGGTGGGAATGCAAATTGGTGCAACCACTCTGGAAAGCAGTGTGGAGGTTCCTCAGAAAATTAAAAATAGACCTACCCTATGACCCAGCAATAGCACTGCTAGGAATTTACCCAAGGGATACAGGAGTACTGATGCATAGGGGCACTTGTACCCCAATGTTTATAGCAGCACTCTGAACAATAGCCAAATTATGGAAAGAGCCTAAATGTCCATCAACTGATGAATGGATAAAGAAATTGTGGTTTATATACACAATGGAATACTACGTGGCAATGAGAAAAAATGAAATATGGCCTTTTGTAGCAACGTGGATGGAACTGGAGAGTGTGATGCTAAGTGAAATAAGCCATACAGAGAAAGACAGATACCATATGGTTTCACTCTTATGTGGATCCTGAGAAACTTAACAGGAACCCATGGGGGAGGGGAAGGTAAAAAAAAAAAAAAAAAAAAGGACGTTAGAGTGGGAGAGAGCCAAAGCATAAGAGACTGTTAAAAACTGAGAACAAACTGAGGGTTGATGGGGGGTGGGAGGGAGGGGCGGGTGGGTGATGGGTATTGAGGAGGGCACCTTTTGGGATGAGCACTGGGTGTTGTATGGAAACCAATTTGTCAATAAACTTCATATAAAAAAAAAAAAGAAATTGTGGTTTATATACACAATGGAGTACTACGTGGCAATGAGAAAGAATGAAATATGGCCCTTTGTAGCAACGTGGATGGAACTGGAGAGTGTGATGCTAAGTGAAATAAGCCATACAGAGAAAGATATCATATGTTTTCACTCTTATGTGGATCCTGAGAAACTTAACAGAAACCCATGGGGGAGGGGAAGGAAAAAAAAGAGGTTAGAGTGGGAGAGAGCCAAAGCATAAGAGACTCTTAAAAACTGAGAACAAACTGAGGGTTGAAGGGGGGTGGGAGGGAGGGGAGGGTGAGTGATGCGTATTGACGAGGGCACCTTTTGGGATGAGCACTGGGTGTTGTGGAAACCAATTTGACAATAAATTTCATATATTGAAGAAAAAATAATAGATCCATCCATGTTATTGCACATGGCAAGATTTCATTTTTTATAGCTGAGTAATGTTCCACTGTATATGTTTACCACATATTCTTTATCAATACATCTATGGATGAACACTTTGGTTGTTTCCATATTTTGGCTACTGTAAATGTTGTAATCATAGGAGTACATATAACTTTTTGAGTTAGTATTTTTGTATTTTGGGGCAATCAAGAAAACAAAAAGACAACCTACTAAATGAGATAAGATATTTGCAAATGATATATCTGATAAGGAAGTAAGCAAAGTTAACATATAAACAATTTATACAACTCAACACCAAAAATTAATACAATTAAAAATGGGCAGAGGATATGGGGAACAGACATTTCTTCAAAGGCAACATACAAATGGTCAACAGACACACAAAAAGATGCTCAACATCATCAATATCAATATAAATATCACCAATCATCAGGAAAATGCAAATCAAAATTACAATGGCTAAAATAAAAAACACAAGAAACAAGTGTTCCTTGATGGCTCAATCACTAGATCATGCAAATATTGATCTTGGAATCATGAGTTCAAGCCCCATGTTGGATGTAGATCTTACTTAAAAAACAAAACAAAAACAAAAACACAAGAAACAAGTGTTGGAATGGATATAGAGAAAAATGAACTTTGTGCACTGGTGGCAGGAATACAAGCTGGTACAGCAACTGTGGAAAACAGTATGGAGGTTTCTCAAAAATTATAAATAGAAAAACCATATAATCCAGTAATTCCACTATTTTTATTTTTTTGAGGAACTATTGTTGATGGCACTGCTCTAAACATTGGAGTGCATTTGCCCCTTTGAGTCACCATTTTTGTATCCTTAGGTCATTGGAGGGTAGGTTATCATGTAATCTGGAGTCTTCCCTGTAATTCTGACCTTAATAGTACCAGGAGACTCTCTTGGAAATGCAAGAATTTCATCCATTTTCCCAACTCATTTGCTCTTCGTCTGAAATGCAAATAGGCCAGGGAACAGAAGTATTTTTTAAAAAGTCTTAGCTTTTAGACAAGTATTTGTTGAACTGCTACTACTTACAAGTCATTGTTGTGGAAAAGAAGAAATGAAATTCAGATTTCAAGCCTTCTGTATACTTAACACAGTGCTGTCATTAATGTATTTAGCCTGAATTACTATATTAATATGGCCAAACATTATTCTCAGGTTAGAGTATCCCCCAAATTTTGATTAAGGAGGGCATGAGTGAAAAATAAATTGAGGGAAAATAAATCTGAGGAAAGAAAGCCTGGAAAAGAATTTGGGATAGCTAGAGGTGAGTATATGAGACTGGAAGATGATGGAAGAATAATGGTCAAGGGGCACCTGGGTGGTTCAGTCGGTTAAGTGTCCCACTCTTGATTTTGGTTCAAGTCATGATCTCAAGGCTTGTGAGATTGAGCCCTGTGTATAGTTCTGGGATGACAGCATGAAGTCTGCTTGGGATTCTCTCTCTCCTCTCTCTCTCTCTCTCTCTCTCTCTCTCTCTCTCTCTCAAAATAAATACATAAATAAACATTAAAAAAAGAGTAATAGTATACAGTGGGAAGTAAGAGAGAGGGAAAGGAAGATGTTAAGGGGAGACTTTTGAATACTATTTTAGCAAGGCTTCTGTGTCTCCTAGACCATAAACTGTGCAAGGACATATCTGTTTGTCTTGTTTGTGTATCTCCTCCAAAAGATTATGAGGGCAGATTACATTTGTGAAACATTTGTTGATGGAAAAGATTGCAGACACCCATTCAAATGATAGATAACTGCTATTTTTGTATCAATTTCTGCTTATATTTAAGTAATTGGGGGCCAGAGTCTTACACTGCACACACACTTTGGCAAGTCCAACCCATAAACACAATTTATTTAGCCAATATCTAGTTTTAATTTTCTTTTACATAAAGGCTTTGAGAAGGAGCATTGCACTCTCTGGTTCACCTCAGTCTTTGCTACTCCCTACTGTCTAACACTCAGCCTGAATCACTCCTTTAAAATACTTGTGTTGAGACATTCTGGGAAGATGGCGGCATAGGAGGACGCTGGGCTCACCGCGCGTCCTGCTGATCACTTAGATTCCACCTATACCTGCCTAAATAACCCAGAAAACCGCCAGAGGATTAGCAGAACGGAGTCACCGGACCCAAGTGCAGACCAGAGGCCCACGGAAGAGGGTAGGAAGGGCGGCGAGGCGGTGCACGCTCCACGGACTGGCGGGAGGGAGCCGGGGCGGAAGGGCGGCTCGCCAGCCAAGCAGAGCCCCCGAGTCCGGCTTGCAAAAGCGGAGGGGCCTGACGGACTGTGCTCAGACAGCAAGCGCGACTTAGCGTCTGGGAGGTCATAAGTTAACAGCTCTGCTCGGAAAGCGGGAAGGCTGGAGGACAAAGGGAGGGTGAGCTGCGGAGCCCCCGGACGACAGAGCTCAGTTTGGCGGGGAACAAAAGCGCTCGCCAGCGCCATCTCCCCCGCCCATCCCCCAGCCAAAATCCCAAAGGGAACCGGTTCCGGCCAGGGAAATTGCTCGCTCCGCGCAAACACCCAACTCTGTGCTTCTGCGGAGCCAAACCTCCGGCAGCGGATCTGACTCCCTCCGGCTGCCACAGGGCCCCTCCTGAAGTGGATCACCTAAGGAGAAGCGAGCTAAGCCTGCCCCCCCTCCCGCCGTGCACCTTGCCTTCCCACCCCAGCTAATACGCCAATTCCCCAGCATCACAAGACTGGCAGTGTGCAAGTAGCCCAGACGGGCCACGCCACCCCACAGTGAATCCCGCCCCTAAGAGAGGGGAAGAGAAGGCACACACCAGTCTGACTGTGGCCCCAGCGGTGGGCTGGGGGCAGACATCAGGACTGACTGCGGCCCCGCCCACCAACTCCAGTTATACACCACAGCACAGGGGAAGTGCCCTGCAGGTCCTCACCACACCAGGGACTATCCAAAATGACCAAGTGGAAGAATTCCCCTCAGAAGAATCTCCAGGAAATAACAACAGCTAATGAGCTGATCAAAAAGGATTTAAATAATATAACAGAAAGTGAATTTAGAATAATAGTCATAAAATTAATCGCTGGGCTTGAAAACAGTATACAGGACAGCAGAGAATCTCTTGCTACAGAGATCAAGGGACTAAGGAACAGTCACGAGGAGCTGAAAAACGCTTTAAAGGAAATGCAAAACAAAATGCAAACCACCACGGCTCGGATGGAAGAGGCAGAGGAGAGATTAGGTGAACTAGAAGATAAAGTTATGGAAAAAGAGGAAGCTGAGAAAAAGAGAGAGAAAAAAATCCAGGAGTATGAGGGGAAAATTAGAGAACTAAGTGATACACTAAAAAGAAATAATATACGCATAATTGGTATCCCAGAGGAGGAAGAGAGAGGGAAAGGTGCTGAAGGGGTACTTGAGGAAATAATAGCTGAGAACTTCCCTGAACTGGGGAAGGAAAAAGGCATTGAAATCCAAGAGGCACAGAGAACTCCCTTCAGACGTAACTTGAATCGATCTTCTGCATGACATATCATAGTGAAACTGGCAAAATACAAGGATAAAGAGAAAATTCTGAAAGCAGCAAGGGGTAAACGTGCCCTCACATATAAAGGGAGACCTATAAGACTCGTGACTGATCTCTCTTTTGAAACTTGGCAGGCCAGAAAGAATTGGCACGAGATTTTCAGGGTGCTAGACAGCAAAAATATGCAGCCGAGAATCCTTTATCCAGCAAATCTGTCATTTAGAATAGAAGGAGAGATAAAGGTCTTCCCAAACAAACAAAAACTGAAGGAATTTGTCACCACTACACCAGCCCTACAAGAGATCCTAAGGGGGACCCTGTGAGACAAAGTACCAGAGACATCACTACAAGCATAAAACATACAGACATCACAATGACTCTAAACCCGTATCTTTCTATAATAACACTGAATGTAAATGGATTAAATGCGCCAACCAAAAGACATAGGGTATCAGAATGGATAAAAAAACAAGACCCATCTATTTGCTGTCTACAAGAGACTCATTTTAGACCTGAGGACACCTTTAGATTCAGAGTGAGGGGATGGAGAACTATTTATCATGCTACTGGAAGCCAGAAGAAAGCTGGAGTAGCCATACTTATATCAGACAAACTAGACTTTAAATTAAAGGCTGTAACAAGAGATGAAGAAGGACATTATATAATAGTTACAGGGTCTATCCATCAGGAAGAGCTAACAATTATAAATGTCTATGCGCCGAATACCGGAGCCCCCAAATATATAAAACAATTACTCATAAACAGAAGCAACCTTATTGATAAGAATGTGGTAATTGCAGGGGACTTTAACACCCCACTTACAGAAATGGATAGATCATCTAGACACACGGTCAATAAAGAAACAAGGGCCCTGAATGAGACATTGGATCAGATGGACTTGACAGATATATTTAGAACTCTGCATCCCAAAGCAACAGAATATACTTTCTTCTCGAGTGCACATGGAACATTCTCCAAGATAGATCATATACTGGGTCACAAAACAGCCCTTCATAAGTTTACAAGAATTGAAATTATACCATGCATACTTTCAGACCACAATGCTGTGAAGCTTGAAATCAACCACAGGAAAAAGTCTGGAAAACCTCCAAAAGCATGGAGGTTAAAGAACACCCTACTAACGAATGAGTGGGTCAACCAGGCAATTAGAGAAGAAATCAAAAAATATATGGAAACAAACGAAAATGAAAATACAACAATCCAAACGCTTTGGGACGCAGCGAAGGCAGTCCTGAGAGGAAAATACATTGCAATCCAGGCCTATCTCAAGAAACAAGAAAAATCCCAAATACAAAATCTAACAGCACACCTAAAGGAAATAGAAGCAGAACAGCAAAGGCAGCCTAAACCCAGCAGAAGAAGAGAAATAATAAAGATCAGAGCAGAAATAAACAATATAGAATCTAAAAAAACTGTAGAGCAGATCAACGAAACCAAGAGTTGGTTTTTTGAAAAAATAAACAAAATTGACAAACCTCTAGCCAGGCTTCTCAAAAAGAAAAGGGAGATGACCCAAATAGATAAAATCATGAATGAAAATGGGATTATTACAACCAATCCCTCAGAGATACAAACAATTATCAGGGAATACTATGAAAAATTATATGCCAACAAATTGGACAACCTGGAAGAAATGGACAAATTCCTGAACACCCACACTCTTCCAAAACTCAATCAGGAGGAAAGAGAAAGCTTGAACAGACCCATAACCAGCGAAGAAATTGAATCGGTTATCAAAAATC
This sequence comes from Lynx canadensis, assembly GCF_007474595.2. NCBI lineage: Eukaryota > Metazoa > Chordata > Mammalia > Carnivora > Felidae > Lynx > Lynx canadensis. Next base: position 66,943,697 of record NC_044321.2, on the reverse strand, counting down.
TCCCAACAAATAAGAGTCCAGGACCAGATGGCTTCCCAGGGGAGTTCTACCAGACGTTTAAAGCAGAGATAATACCTATCCTTCTCAAGCTATTCCAAGAAATAGAAAGGGAAGGAAAACTTCCAGACTCATTCTATGAAGCCAGTATTCCTTTGATTCCTAAACCAGACAGAGACCCAGTAAAAAAAGAGAACTACAGGCCAATATCCCTGATGAATATGGATGCAAAAATTCTCAATAAGATACTAGCAAATCGAATTCAACAGCATATAAAAAGAATTATTCACCATGATCAAGTGGGATTCATTCCTGGGATGCAGGGCTGGTTCAACATTCGCAAATCAATCAACGTGATACATCACATTAACAAAAAAAAAGCGAAGAACCATATGATCCTGTCAATCGATGCAGAAAAGGCCTTTGACAAAATCCAGCACCCTTTCTTAATAAAAACCCTTGAGAAAGTCGGGATAGAAGGAACATACTTAAAGATCATAAAAGCCATTTATGAAAAGCCCACAGCTAACATCATCCTCAACGGGGAAAAACTGAGAGCTTTTTCCCTGAGATCAGGAACACGACAGGGATGCCCACTCTCACCGCTGTTGTTTAACATAGTGCTGGAAGTTCTAGCATCAGCAATCAGACAACAAAAGGAAATCAAAGGCATCCAAATTGGCAAAGATGAAGTCAAGCTTTCGCTTTTTGCAGATGACATGATATTATACATGGAAAATCCGATAGACTCCACCAAAGGTCTGCTAGAACTGATGCATGAATTCAGCAAAGTTGCAGGATACAAAATCAATGTCCAGAAATCAGTTGCATTCTTATACACTAACAATGAAGCAACAGAAAGACAAATAAAGAAAATGATCCCATTCACAATTGCACCAAGAAGCATAAAATACCTAGGAATAAATCTAACCAAAGATGTAAAGGATCTGTATGCTGAAAACTATAGAAAGCTTATGAAGGTAATTGAAGAAGATTTAAAGAAATGGAAAGACATTCCCTGCTCATGGATTGGAAAAATAAATATTGTCAAAATGTCAATACTACCCAAAGCTATCTACACATTCAATGCAATCCCAATCAAAATTGCATCAGCATTCTTCTTGAAATTAGAACAAGCAATCCTAAAATTCATATGGAACCACTAAAGGCCCCGAATAGCCAAAGGAATTTTGAAGAAGAAGACCAAAGCAGGAGGCATCACAATCCCAGACTTTAGCCTCTACTACAAAGCTGTCATCATCAAGACAGCATGGTATTGGCACAAAAACAGACACACAGACCAATGGAATAGAATAGAAACCCCAGAACTAGACCCACAAACGTATGGCCAACTCATCTTTGACAAAGCAGGAAAGAACATCCAATGGAAAAAAGACAGTCTCTTTAACAAATGGTGCTGGGAGAACTGGACAGCAACATGCAAAAGGTTGAAACTAGACCACTTTCTCACACCATTTACAAAAATAAACTCAAAATGGATAAAGGACCTAAATGTGAGACAGGAAACCATCAGAACCTTAGAGGAGAAAGCAGGAAAAGACCTCTCTGACCTCAGCCGTAGCAATCTCTTACTCGACACATCCCCAAAGGCAAGGGAATTAAAAGCAAAAGTGAATTACTGGGACCTTATGAAGATAAAAAGCTTCTGCACAGCAAAGGAAACAACCAACAAAACTAAAAGGCAACCAACGGAATGGGAAAAGATATTTGCAAATGACATATCGGACAAAGGGCTAGTATCTAAAATCTATAAAGAGCTCACCAAACTCCACACCCGAAAAACAAATAACCCAGTGAAGAAATGGGCAGAAAACATGAATAGACACTTCTCTAAAGAAGACATCCAGATGGCCAACAGGCACATGAAAAGATGTTCAGCGTCGCTCCTTATCAGGGAAATACAAATCAAAACCACACTCAGTTATCACCTCACGCCAGTCAGAGTGGCCAAAATGAACAAATCAGGAGACTATAGATGCTGGAGAGGATGTGGAGAAACGGGAACCCTCTTGCACTGTTGGTTGGAATGCAAATTGGTGCAGCCGCTCTGGAAAGCAGTGTGGAGGTTCCTCAGAAAATTAAAAATAGACCTACCCTATGACCCAGCAATAGCACTGCTAGGAATTTATCCAAGGGATACAGGAGTACTGATGCATAGGAGCACTTGTACCCCAATGTTCATAGCAGCACTCTCAACAATAGCCAAATTATGGAAAGAGCCTAAATGTCCATCAACTGATGAATGGATAAAGAAATTGTGGTATATATACACAATGGAATACTACGTGGCAATGAGAAAAAATGAAATATGGCCTTTTGTAGCAACGTGGATGGAACTGGAGAGTGTGATGCTAAGTGAAATAAGCCATACAGAGAAAGACAGATACCATATGGTTTCACTCTTATGTGGATCCTGAGAAACTTAACAGGAACCCATGGGGGAGAGAGCCAAAGCATAAGAGACTGTTAAAAACTGAGAACAAACTGAGGGTTGATGGGGGGTGGGAGGGAGGGGAGGGTGGGTGATGGGTATTGAGGAGGGCACCTTTTGGGATGAGCACTGGGTGTTGTATGGAAACCAATTTGTCAATAAATTTCATATAAAAAAAAAGAGATGGATAGATAAAAAAAAAATAAAATAAAATAAAATAAAATACTTGTGTTGACCTAAAGACATCGTGAGCCTGTCAGATACATTCTGTCCTCATTTCAGCTCTTTGCTCCAGGAATGTTCTTATTTGTCTTGCCTCTTCTCTTTATTCCTCCCAATTACCTTCTTCCATTTATTCTACATCATTTTTGACCACTTACTATAGACCAGACCCTGTGGTAGACAATACTATGATAAATAAAAGACACTTTCCCTATTCTGGGAGAGTTCACAGTACAATTGGAGAGATGGACAAGTAAGTAATCTCCTATATATAGAATGAATAGACTTATAGATAGCATACCATAGAAATATATAGCTACCAATTCCCTTTATCTGTTTTATTTTCTTCTTTTTTAATGTTTATTTATTTTTGAGAGAGAGACAGAACATGAGCAAGGGAGGGGCAGAGAGAGATGGAGACCCAGAATCGAAAACAGGTTCCAGACTCTGAGCAGCCAGCACAGAGCCCTACGTGGAGCTCGAACCCACAAGCCATGAGACCATGACCTGAGCCGAAATCAGATGTTTAACCAACTGAGTCACCAGGCGCCCTGTTTCATTTTCTTCTTTTTCTCTTTTTTCTCCTTTCATCTTTCTTATTTATTTATAGCTAAGCAGTATTTTTTGAGGTTTTTAAAATTTTTTTTATTTGATAGAAGGGGGAGGGGCAGAAAGAAAAAAAGTATCAAGCAGGCTCAGCACTATCAGCACAGAGCCCATCGTGAGCTCACGATGTGAACTTGAACTCACAAACTGTGAGATCATGACCTGAGCCAAGACTCAAGAATGGGATGCATAACCAACTGAGCCACCCAGGTGTCCCAGAGTTAAGAAGTATTTTGAACTCAGAATTGAGATAAAAATCTGAGTGAAAATTTCTGCTCAGCCAATATGGAAGAAAGTTGACCATCTAACCATTCACTCATTCTTGCACGATAATGTCATGAGAGACACATAGACATTGGGATATAACATAGGTTTGAATGACGATTCTGTCAATTAATAATTTGTACATATGGGTTAAACTCTATGGACTTGAATTTTCTAATTTTAAAATGAGGATAATGATACCTACCTTATATTTGGGTTGTTAAAGGATGCAATATAAAATATCTAAAGCATGTTGCACAATGCCTAATACTTGGTAAGTAATCATTACTAATAGTTCTTGTTATCCACTTATTCAATGTATTATTGAATATTTATTATGTGTATCTATTATGTGAATCTATTATGACTCAGTCATGCTTCCAAGTTCTGAGCAAGTAAGGTACAGCCCTGACATCTGTTTCTAATGGACACTATTTACTTTAGGACAGATAACTAAAAGTACTATTTTAGGATTTGATCATAAGATGAAAATAATTCTGTAAGAAAATAAAATTAGATTATATTTACTTAATCATTACTATAGTGATAAAAATAATTTATTAACTGTTGTAAGGTTTGTATTTTCCAAATCTAAAAATTTAAATTTTTAATGTTTATTTATTTTTGAGAGAGAGCAGAGAAAGAAGAGAGAGAGATGGAGACTCAGAATCTGAAGCAGGCTCAGGCTCTGAGCCATCAGCACAGAGCCCAGCGTGGGGATTGAACCCACAAACTGTGAGATCATGACCTGAGCTGAAGTTGGACGCTTAACCGACTGAGTCACCCAGGTGCCCCCAAATCTAAAAATTTAAATGGAAGCTTTGAATTTGTTAAATTAAAGATGTAACACAAATAGATTTTAGGAAATCCCAAACTTTCAGGCTTTGACTATCACTATAGGGAGGCAGGCTAGTACAGTGGTTAAGAGCACAGACTCTAGAGCCAGATGTCCAAGTTTGAAGCTTACTCTGGCATTTTTTTAGTTATATGACCTTAGGCAATTTCCACAACCTCTCTTATCTAATTTTTATCATCTGTAAAATGATTATAGAAATAATACCTATATTTTAGGATTATTATGAGAATTAAATAAGTTAATATATGTAAAGTACTTAGAATAATGGTATATAAGTGCTATACAAGCATTAGCTGCTATTGTTGGATTTATAAGAAATAGAAGTGTGAACTGCATGAAAGCCACATCTCTGTGATAAACATCTCATATAGAAGTGGAGAAAATAGGAACCTTTCCTATGATGATTTTTTTTTTCTATGATCATTCCTTATTAGAGAGCAAGTAGACTTCTGGAGCAGGGGCAGAAAGATACAGGTAATCCTCTTTTAAAATAGGAAAAAATACTAAGAGGGTATCTGATCCAAACATGGTGACTAGTTCCAAAGAAGGGATGGTCTTCTAATGGACTAGGGAGGAGAAAAGAAGAAATGTTTAGGTGATAGCTAAGCCTTGACAGGGTTTTATAGGATTTGGACAGCCGAAAGAAACTGTGCAACACACCCAGAGATAAGTGTCTAAGATGAATTTTACTCTCTTCAAAAATTTTTCAGGGAAACTAAAGGCCCTCAGTATGAGAATTTTGTCATTCATTCATTCAATATACTAAATATCATTTATTAGAACGAAGGCTCTAGACTTAAAAGGGTTCTTGAAAATCACTGTGTGTTAAAATTAGGTTATTATGATAGACACAAATTCATTTTTATTTTTCTTTCCAACTTATATTTTGACTTGAGTGGTTGTTTACTACAAAACTGCTAGAAACTGAAAAAGATGACTTATATAATCTAAAAGCAGTTTAGAATGCTACTTTTCAAATGAAAATATATATTAATCACAAGACATAAAATTGTATTAGATGCTCAGTACTTAATTTTTTTCACAATTGAAAGAAGATAGAAAAGGTAGCAAAGATTCTCCAAATTATATAATTTATATGTCATATTGTCAAACTGCTAACATATTTTTCATTAGGTTTATATGATAGAAATCATGGTTCCAGAGAACTTAAAATGTCCCTTCATTCCTCTTTGGCAAGAAAAACTTACGTGTAACAACATTGCCCTATTGATGTTTTACCAGGATTTCTAGTAATATTGGTAAATCATACTGAATTCATTTTCAAAACAAAAGAGATGTATTAATATATTTTAACCAAGGCCATTACAACTGCAGCTGACATCTAGCAGTCTATATGACTTACATCAAGATATTTTAGTTTTTCTTGAAGAAAAAAATCTAAATACAGTTAATTTGGATGAGGATAATATATAGAAGGATATTTTTTGTACTTATAATAAATGCTAGTATCTGACCTAATGATCAGACAAAACAGCAACTCTTTATATAGCATATAATTATGCTATGAAACTCTCGATGCTTCAAGATATACCCAGGCAAATAACAATATGTTTTAAATATAAAACAGACATGCAAATAATAGCACATGCAGCTACATTGGTTAACTAACAAATGAAATACACATCAGTTGTTAGGCTTTGGCTAGAAAGGTAATAAAGAAGTCAGTTGGCTCATGGTTATGCATTTATGGAAGTTCAAAATTTCCTTACCTTTCTCCAGAGGATCAAAAGTGAATTGTGACTCTAAGAACTAGATTTTTTTGAGTTTCTTATACTTCCTTAATAATTCCTGTCTCCACGATAATCCTTGTTTAAGTCTGTACTGTTTTTCATTTTGTTTATAGTTATTGTCATGGTAACAAATTGATACAAATTATGCCTTTTGTGGTCACATCACAAATTTTGCCTGAAGAATGAAATTTTTTTAGTATTAACTATATTCCCTATGCTATATTTTTTATATCCATGACTTATTTTATTACTGGAAGTTGGCACCTCTTAATCTCTTTAGCCGATTTTGCCCATCTCCCCCCCCCCCACCGACCTCCCCTCTGGCAACCACCAGTTTGTTATCTGTATTTAAGAAAGACCTCTGTTTTATTTTATTTTATTTTATTTTTATTTTGTTTTATTTTTTTCATTCATTCATTATTTTAAATTCCAGTTTAGTTAGCATAGTGTCATATTGGTTTTAGGTGTACAATATTATTCAACAATTCCATGCATCATCCAGTGCTAATCTCCACAAGTGCACTGCTTGATCCCTATCACCTATTTTGCCCATCCCCTTGCTCTTCTCCCTTCTGGTAGCTATCAATTTGTCTTCTGTAGTTGAGAATCTGCTTCTTGGTTTCTCTCTCTCTGTCTCTCTTCCTTTTTATTCGCTCATTTGTTTTGTTTCTTGGATGACACATGTGGGTGAAACTGTATGGTATTTGTCTTTCTCTGACTTATTTGTCTTTCTCTGAGAGTATTTAGCATTATACTCTCTAGCTCTCCTCAATATTAATGGTCCTGTAAACTTGACTTCCACTCAAATTTATTTGCCATGCCCATCGTCACTCCTGGATGTTGTACTTTCTTAGAACTGGTCCACCTCTGTTATGCTTTTTTTTATTATAACCTCTGTAGTTCTGTGAATTTTTGCTTCATATGTTTTTATGGCTATGTTATCAGTAAACATAAGTTAAGATTTTTATCTTTTTTAACATTTATTTATTGTTGAGAGACAGAGTGCAAGCAGGGGAGGAGCAGAGAGAGAAAGGGAGACACAGAATGTGAAGCAGGCTCCAGGCTCTGAGTTGTCAGCACAGAGTCCGATGTGGGGCTCGAACCCACAAACTGAGATCATGACCTGAGCTGAAGTTGGAATTTCAACTGACCGAGCCACCCAGGCACCACATAAGTTCAGATTTTTTAAATGTTTGATAAATGTTCTTTTATGATGGCATAGTGGCCTTCTTTATTCCAAATAATGCTTATGGTATTCAGGTATATTTTGCCTGATATTAATACAAATACACCAAGAGAAAAAAGAATGAAATTGTTTTTGTCCACTTCTTTCATGTTGCAGTGTTTATTATCAGAATGAGACAGAATAAATGTAATGCCCAGTGCAGTTTGTTAAAGACTATGAACATTCAATAAACTCATAAACATAGACTTTAAGCTTTCCAGTATTTTGCAGTTTTGTTGCCCATTCTGCTTCATCCATACAATTTACCAAGACTGTAAACAGAAAGCATAGGAATGGAAGGTAAATCAAACTTCACAAATTCTGAAAAGGTATTCACAAATATATTCATCCAGAATATATATGGTTTCACAATTTCAGGGAAACCTTCTTGGATTTTTAGAAATGTGTTTAGAAATAAGATAATATGAATCTTTTTTTAAAAGTGATGGTGAACACAAAGGAGATATTTAACCCTCTTTTCTAAGAAATTTTACATTATTATAGTTGAGTTACTTTTGAATTCTATTCCTTAATGAGAATAAGACATATTGATTGTTAAAATGTTTAAGCCAAGAGAATAGCAGTATTATTTGCCTATGCTTTAGGTTAGGAAATTCATTGACTTCCCTGTGTACTAGCAATTTTCAGTTGGTGTGACAACACACATTTCAATGTGTTGTGAGGTGTGTCACAAAGAATGTGTTACTAATTGTATTTGTATTATCAAAGTGTGTGAACTATTTGCTTTTTCAAGAAAAATAAAAACAAATTAAAGGTTGTCAAGATGATATAACTCTCAAGTTAATGTCCAGGGAATTGCACACAATCCTGGGAAATATGTCATATGTATTGCAGTGTGAGTTAGGGGGAATGAAATCTTGCAGTAGTCAATACTAAAAGGGAATTTCTTTTTAAGTTTGTTTAGATAAATTTCAACCCTATTGCAGTGTTACTTACAGTCTAGAATATAGAAAATGAAGAGAAATGTATTGGGCAATATAAAGTTAATATCAAATGAGTACTTACTATTTGTCAGAAACTAAGATATGCATTCTGCATGACTTATATTTTTAATTTTCATGACCATGTTAGGTGCAATTATTATTATTCCCATTTTACAGATGAGAAAATTAGACACAGAAGTTAAAGAACTTGGTCAATGTCCCACAGGTAGTTAAGCTGCACACCTGTTATTTAAAACCACGTCAAAATCCAGAGTACACAAAATAAATCTCCTAAACTGTACTGATTTTTAAATTCTGGGGTGTGGCAAAATTTCAATTAATGATTTTGTTGAATTAGTTAATTGCTTTTGAATCATTAAAATTATATTTCCCCAAGAAGTCCATACATAGGTTTGAGAAATTATCCCTTGGGCACCCATTTAACTATGTTGCCTTTCCCTGGGTTGAAGCTGGGACTGGTTTTATAGGCAGTCATCTCAGCTAGGAGCAGCCTATAAACCAACCAGACAACATCTGAAGTGAATAACCAGGGTTTCCAGATTCAGAGTATGGGTTTGGATGCTCTATAAGCAACAGAGATAGATTACTTATAGTTCAAGAAGTCGAAACAGGCTGGTTTTATTCAGACACTGCTTCCCGCAACACCTCCCTCTCCTTGCAGAAAAGAAAAACCTAGAAAAATGAAAGGTAAACATTTAGAGTTATGAAAATTACTGAATCACAGGAAAATAATCAGTAGCAGCTCTTTTTTTAAATGTTAAAATTGTGCCTTAATTTTTGAAATGAATAGTTTTATGGAGATTAATATAGATATACACAAAGTTGCAAGGAATAATATGGAAATACTTGTGTACTTTTACCATTTTGCACCGAATGATAACATCTTGCAAAACTATACTATAATATCACAGCCAAGATATTGACACAGATACATCTGGGATGACTTTGACAAACTCAAAATACACTCAGCATTTACTCAGTCAATAAGGGTCCCATTTGAGCACTGTTTGTTATTGTATTTATGTGACTCTACCCAATGTTTATCTCCATTTCCTGAAAGCATGATTGACAGCAATGAGTTTGTCCTAGAAGTCTTACCTAGGGAGACAGCAGAGTGATGAGATTGTCCACTATCTAGTTCTTTCCTCTAAGATAAGCTTGCTCCTGCCTCCCATTACACTGTGCTTATTTAAGACCCCAAATGCGAATGGGGGAGAGGGAAGATGGCAGCGTAGGAGGACGCTGAGCTCACTGCGCGTCCTGCTGATCATTTAGATTCCACCTACACCTGCCTAACTAACCCAGAAAACCACCAGAAGACTAGCAGAATGGAGTCTCCGAGCCAAGCACAGTCGAGACGCCCACAGAAGCGGGTAGGAAGGGCGGAGAGGTGGTACGCGCTCCACCCACTGGTGGGAGGGAACTGAGGCGGAGGGGCGGCCCGCAGGCAAGCAGAGCCCCCGAGTCTGGCTTGCAAAAGCGGAGGAGCCAGACGGAGTGTGTTCAGACAGCAAGCAGGACTTAATATCTGAGAGGTCATAAGTTAACAGCTCTGCTCCGAAAGCGGGAAGGCTGGAGGACAAAGAGAGGGAGAGCTGCTGAGCTCCCAGACGACAGAGCTCAGATTGTTGGGGGACAAAGGCGCTAGCCAGCCCCATTTCCCTAACACATCCCCCAGCCAAAATCCCAAAGGGAACCAGTTGCTGCCAGGGAAATTGCTTGCTCCGTGCAAACACCCAACACTGTGCTTCTGCGGGGCCAACCCTCCAGCAGCAGGTCTGACTCCCTCCCGCTGCCACAGGTCCCCTCCTGAAGTGGATCACCGAAGGAGAAGCAAGCTAAGCCTGCCCCTCCTGCCCCCGTGCACCTTGCCTACCCACCCCAGCTAATATGCCAGATCCCCAGCACCACAAGCCTGGCAGTGTGCAAGTAGCCCAGATGGGCCATGCCACCCCACAGTGAATCCTGCCCCTAGGAGAAGGGAAGAGAAGGCACACACCAGACTGACTGTGGCCCCAGCGGTGGGCTGGGGGCAGACATCAGGTCTGACTGTGGCTCCGCCCACCAACTCCAGTTATACACCACAGCACAGGGGAAGTGCCCTGCAGGACCGCACCACCCCAGGGACTATCCAAAATGCCCAAACGGAAGAATTCCCCTCAAAAGAATCTCCAGGAAATAACAACAGCTAATGAACTGATCAAAAAGGATTTAAATAATATAACAGAAAGTGAATTGAGAATAATAGTCATAAAATTAATTGCTGGGCTTGAAAATAGTATAGAGGACAGCAGAGAATCTCTTGCTACAGAGATCAAGGGACTAAGGAACAGTCACGAGGAGATGAAAAACACTTTAAACGAAATGCAAAACAAAATGGAAACCACGACGGCTTGGATTGAAGAGGCAGAGGAGAGAATAGGTGAACTAGAAGATAAAGTTATGGAAAAAGAGGAAGCTGAGAGAAAGAGAGATAAAAAAATCCAGGAGTATGAGGGGAAAATTAGAGAACTAAGTGATACACTAAAAAGAAATAGTATATGCATAATTGGTATCCCAGAGGAGGAAGAGAGAGGGGAAAGGTGCTGAAGGTGAACTTGAAGAAATAATAGCTGAGAACGTCCCTGATCTGGGGAAGGAAAAAGGCATTGGAGTCAAAGAGGCACAAAGAACTCCCTTCAGACATAACTCGAATCGATCTTCTGCACGACATATCATAGTGAAACTGGCAAAATACAAGGATAAAGAGAAAATTCTGAAAGCACCAAGGGATAAACGTGCCCTCATATATAAAGGGAGACCGATAAGACTCGTGACTGATCTCTCTTTTGAAATTTGGCTGGCCAGAAAGGATTGGCATGAGATCTTCAATGTGTTGAACAGGAAAAATATGCAGCCAAGAATCCTTTATCCAGCAAGTCTGTCATTTAGAAGAGAAGGAGAGATAAAGGTCTTCCCAAAAAAACGAAAACTGAAGGAATTTGTCACCACTAAACCAGCCCTACAAGAGATCCTAAGGGGGACCCTGTGAGACAAAGTACCAGAGACATCACTACAAGCATAAAACATACAGACATCACAATGACTCTAAACCCGTATCTTTCTATAATAACACTGAATGTAAATGGATTAAATGCGCCAACCAAAAGACATAGGGTATCAGAATGGATAAAAAAAAACAAGAGCCATCTATTTGCTGTCTACAAGAGACGCATTTTAGATCTGAGGACACCTTTAGATTGAGAGTGAGGGGATGGAAAACTATTTATCATGCTACTGGAAGCCATAGAAAGCTGGAGTAGCCATACTTATCTCAGACAAACTAGACTTTAAATTCAATGCTGTAACAAGAGATGAAGAAGGGCATTATATAATAATTACAGGGTCTATCCATCAGGAAGAGCTAACAATTATAAATGTCTATGCACCAAATCCGGAGCCCCCAAATATATAAAACAATTACTCTAAACATAAACAACCTTATTGATAAGAATGTGGTAATTGCAAGGGACTTTAGCACTCCACTTACAGAAATGGATAGATCATCCAGACACACGGTCAATAAAGAAACAAGGGCCCTAAATGATACACTGGATCAGATGGACTTGACAGATACATTTAGAACTCTGCATCCCAAAGCAACAGAAAATACTTTCCTTTCGAGTGCACGTGGAACATTCTCCAAGATAGATCATATACTGGGTCACAAAACAGCCCTTCATAAGTATACAAGAATTGAAATTATACCATGCATACTTTCAGACCATAATGCTATGAAGCTTGAAATCAACCACAGGAAAAAGTCTGGAAAACCTCCAAAAGCATGGAGGTTAAAGAACACCCTACTAAAGAATGAGTGGGTCAACCAGGCAATCAGAGAAGAAATTAAAAAATATATGGAAACAAACGAAAATGAAAACACAACAATACAAACGCTTTGGGACACAGCGAAGGCAGTCCTGAGAGGAAAATACATTGCAATCCAGGCCTATCTCAAGAAACAAGAAAAATCCCAAATACAAAATCCAGCAGCACACCTGAAGGAAATAGAAGCAGAACAGCAAAGGCAGCCTAAACCCAGCAGAAGAAGAGAAATAATAAAGATCAGAGCAGAAATAAACAATATAGAATCTAAAACAACTGTAGAGGAGATCAACGAAACCAAGAGTTGGTTTTTTGAAAAAATTAACAAAATTGACAAACCTCTAGCCAGGCTTCTCAAAAAGAAAAGGGAGATGACCCAAATAGATAAAATCATGAATGAAAATGGAATTATTACAACCAATCCCTCAGAGATACAAACAATTATCAGGGAATACTATGAAAAATTATATGCCAACAAATTGGACAACCTGGAAGAAATGGACAAATTCCTCAACACCCACACTCTTTCAAAACTCAATCAGGAGGAAATAGAAAGCTTGAACAGACCCATAACCAGCGAAGAAATTGAATCGGTTATCAAAAATCTCCCAACAAATAAGAGTCCAGGACCAGATGGCCTCCCAGGGGAGTTCTACCAGACGTTTAAAGCAGAGATAATACCTATCCTTCTCAAGCTATTCCAAGAAATAGAAAGGGAAGGAAAACTTCCAGACTCATTCTATGAAGCCAGTATTACTTTGATTCCTAAACCAGACAGAGACCCAGTAAAAAAAGAGAACTACAGGCCAATATCCCTGATGAATATGGATGCAAAAATTCTGAATAAGATACTCGCAAATCGAATTCAATGGCATATAAAAAGAATTATTCACCATGATCAAGTGGGATTCATTCCCGGGATGCAGGGCTGGTTCAACATTTGCAAATCAATCAACGTGATACATCACATTAACAAAAAAAAAGAGAAGAACCATATGATCCTGTCAATCGATGCAGAAAAGGCCTTTGACAAAATCCAGCACCGTTTCTTAATTAAAAACCCTTGAGAAAGTCGGGATAGAAGGAACATAGTTAAACATCATCAAAACCATTTATGAAAAGCCCACAGCTAACATCATTCTCAATGGGGAAAAACTGAGAGCTTTTTCCCTGAGATCAGGAACACGACAGGGATGCCCACTCTCACCGCTGTTGTTTAACATAGTATGGCAAGTTCTAGCATCAGCGATCAGACAAGAAAAGGAAATCAAAGGCATCAAAATTGGCAAAGATGAAGTCAAGCTTTCGCTTTTTGCAGATGACATGATACTATACATGGAAAATCCAACAGACTCCACCAAAAGTCTGCTAGAACTGATACATGAATTCAGCAAAGTCGCAGGATACAAAATCAATGTACAGAAATCAGTTGCATTCTTATACACTAACAATGAAGCAACAGAAAGACAAATAAAGAAACTGATCCCATTCACAATTGCACCAAGAAGCATAAAATACCTAGGAATAAATGTAACCAAACGTGTAAAAGATCTGTATGCTGAAAACTATAGAAAGCTTATGAAAGTAATTGAAGAAGATATAAAGAAATGGAAAGACATTCCCTGCTCATGGACTGGAAGAATAAATATTGTCAAAATGTCAATACTACCCAAAGATATCTACACATTCAATGCAATCCCAATCAAAATTGCACCAGCATTCTTCTCGAAACTAGAACAAGCAATTCTAAAATTCTTTTGGAAACACAAAAGGCCCCGAATAGCCAAAGTAATTTTGAAGAAGACCAAAGCAGGAGGCATCACAATCCCAGACTTTAGCCTCTACTACAAAGCTGTCATCATCAAGACAGCATGGTCTTGGCACAAAAACAGACACATAGACCCATGGAATAGAATAGAAACCCCAGAACTAGACCCACAAACGTATGGCCAACTAATCTTTGACAAAGCAGGAAAGAATATCCAATGGAAAAAAGACAGTCTCTTTAACAATTGGTGCTGGGAGAACTGGACAGCAACATGCAGAAGATTGAAACTAGACCACTTTCTCACACCATTCACAAAAATAAACTCAAAATGGATAAAGGACCTGAATGTGAGACAGGAAACCATCAAAATCCCAGAGGAGAAAGCAGGAAAAGACCTCTCTGACCTCAGCCGTAGCAATCTCTTACTGGACACATCCCCAAAGGCAAGGGAATTAAAAGCAAAAATGAATTACTGGGACCTTATGAAGATAAAAAGCTTCTGCACAGCAAAGGAAACAACCAACAAAACTAGAAGGCAACCAACGGAATGGGAAAAGATATTTGCAAATGACATATCGGACAAAGGGCTAGTATCCAAAATCTATAAAGAGCTCACCAAACTCCACACCTGAAAAACAAATAACCCAGTGAAGAAATGGGTAGAAAACATGAATAGACCCTTCTCTAAAGAAGACATCCGGGGGGCACCTGGGTGGCTTGGTCGGTTAAGCGTCCGACTTCGGCTCAGGTCATGATCTCACGGTCTGTGAGTTCGAGCCCCGCATCGGGCTCTGTGCTGACCACTCAGAGCCTGGAGTCTGTTTCAGATTCTGTATCTTCCTCTCTGTCTCCCCTCCCCTGTTCATGCTCTGTCTCTCTGTCTCAAAAATAAATAAATGTTTAAGAAAAAAAAAAAAAAAGAAGACATCCGGATGGCCAACAGGCACATGAAAAGATGCTCAACGTCGCTCCTCATCAGGGAAATACAAATCAAAACCACACTAAGATATCACCTGACGCCAGTCAGAGTGGCCAAAATGAACAAATCAGGAGACTATAGATGCTGGAGAGGATGTGGAGAAACGAGAACCCTCTTGCACTCTTGGTGGGAATGCAAATTGGTGCAGCCACTCTGAAAAGCAGTGTGGAGGTTCCTCAGAAAATTAAAAATAGACCTACCCTATGACCCAGCAATAGCACTGCTAGGAATTTACCCAAGGGATACAGGAGTACTGATGCATAGGGGCACTTGTACCCCAATGTTTATAGCAGCACTCTGAACAATAGCCAAATTATGGAAAGAGCCTAAATGTCCATCAACTGATGAATGGATAAAGAAATTGTGGTTTATATACACAATGGAGTACTACATGGCAATGAGAGAGAATGAAATATGGCCCCTTGTAGCAACGCGGATGGAACTGCAGAGTGTGATGCTAAGTGAAATAAGCCATACAGAGAAAGAAAGATATCATATGTTTTCACTCTTATGTGGATCCTGAGAAACTTAACAGCAACCCATGGGGGAGGGGAAGAAAAAAAAAGAGGTTAGAGTGGGAGAGAGCCAAAGCCTAAGAGACTGTTAAAAACTGATAACAAACTGAGGGTTGATGGGGGGTGGGAGGGAGGGGAGGGTGGGTGATGAGTATTGAGGAGGGCACCTTTTGGGATGAATAGTGGTGTTGTATGGAAACCAATTTGACAATAAATTTCATATATTGAAAAAAAAGAGAAAAAAAAAGAGAAAAAAAAAATAAGACCCCAAATGCAGACTCATGGAGAATGATTTTCTTATTCTTCTTATTTCTTTTATCAATGTTAAGGAACATATTTCACACTGACTGTAGTTCCCACAAAATAATTGGAAATTTTGAAATAGTGTTACAAACCTCCCTTTGTTGAATGCATTTGTAAGAGGAAAAGTACATAAAGAAAAGAAAAAAAAAAAACAAGACAGAATGCATTCTGCATTTACTGAGTTTTTGTTAGAGAATCGGGTTTCTTCAAACTCTGAAAACTATCCTCAGAATTCAACTAAACAATCACACTTTCAACATCACTACCATTTCTCCCACAGGTTTCTGAATTCATAGAAATTATTTCATCTATTGCTAGCCAGCAGAAACACACTACAGAAAATTTCTTTTTTTTTTTTTATATGAAGTTTATTGACAAATTGGTTTCCATACAACACCCAGTGCTCATCCCAAAAGGTGCCCTCCTCAATACCCATCACCCACCCGCCCCTCCCTCCCACCCCCCATCAACCCTCAGTTTGTTCTCAGTTTTTAACAGTCTCTTATGCTTTGGCTCTCTCCCACTCTAACGTCCTTTTTTTTTTTTTTTTCCTTCCCCTCCCCCATGGGTTCCTGTTAAGTTTCTCAGGATCCACATAAGAGTGAAACCATATGGTATCTGTCTTTCTCTGTATGGCTTATTTCACTTAGCATCACACTCTCCAGTTCCATCCACGTTGCTACAAAAGGCCATATTTCATTTTTTCTCATTGCCACGTAGTATTCCATTGTGTATATAAACCACAATTTCTTTATCCATTCATCAGTTGATGGACATTTAGGCTCTTTCCATAATTTGGCTATTGTTGAGAGTGCTAGAAAATTTCAATAAGCTTGCCTTTTAGCCGAGAATAATTTGATTTTTAAAAAAGGGAATTGCCAGGCTATATTTTTTCCCTTTTCTTGTTTCAGTCACAATACCCTTAAATTTTGCAACAAGAATTTCTCATCCACAAGTGTATTTTTTCATGCTCTTCTTTGTCTTGTGTTTTTACCATGTTATAACGCTCATGCAATGAAATCCATAGTGGGAGCAGAACAATCACACAGAATCTTGTTGATTTGGAGTATGATTCTTAGCACCTGCTGGTAAATTTTCTACTCCTATTTAACTCAAACACAAATTACTTCTTGAAGAACTGTGGGATAGACTAATCTCCAAACGATAAGCAGATGGAAATAAGGGGAGAGAAATATTTCATATTGCTCATGTCACCTGATATTTTTCCTAAGTTTTCAAAATTTAGAGAAGAGAAACAAAAGTGAGTTTTAGAAGTTTGCAATGTGTTTATCTTTCTATACCTTACCCCTTTTTAAATATTTCCTTACAGGGGACCTGGGTGGCTCAGGCGGCTAGGCATCCGACTTCAGCTCAGGTCATGATCTCATGGTTTGTGAGTTTGAGCCCTGGGTTAGGCTCTGTGCTGACAGCTCAGAGCCTGAAGCCTGTTTTGGATTCTGTGTCTCCCTCTCTCTGCCCCTCCCCCATTTGTTCTCTGTCTCTCAAAAATAAACATTAATTTAAAAAATAAATAAATAAAAATTTCCTTACAAACATAATTCAATCTCATCAGAACTAGATACATTTTTAGGAATTTGCAAATAATGCGATGACTTTCAGTGTCTATATATATGTCAAGTAACATATCTACCAGGGGTTCAACAAAGATGCACAATACTATCAAAGTAGCATACACAAATGTGTTTAAATATGAGAGTGTGTTATTAAAAAGTAACAGCAAAAATACAGAACAGTGACACCTAATTCGGTAATAACATTGCCAACACTCTCCAACTTTCATTTAATTAACAGTTGTGCACATTTCTATCTTATTTCTGTTTTCTCCAGGGATTGTTAGTTCCTCAAAGCAAGCTCCACACCTTACTACACACCTTTCACACTGAAGGCTAATAATGCCTCGCAAATAGTATGCACTTAATAAATATACTTGCTAAATTAAATGTTGTAGCTATTTTTATTCTACCAACTTACACGTAAAATATGAATATATTTATTTGGCAAAGAAATACTGGGTTTTGAAATTCATGTTTGTATGTAGAAAGGTGAAGAATAGCTTTAAGCTATTATTATGCTGCCCCATTCTTGTCACTTTTTAATTTGACATTGAGCTTTGAGTAGGGACTGCACAATTCGGACACGCCAGAGGCATGGAATAGGGTCAGGGCAGGAACAAAGAGATTAGATCAACAAATATTTTCCAGTAAATACCCAAGTTCATTGGAGGTAGGTTGATTTTTTTATGTGTTTTCAAGAATTTTTTTAAAGTGCTTGCATGCTATCAGGAGGTAATGATAGTATAGTTTGCACTGCTTTCACTGAAGAGAAGCTGCCATTTGTATCACATATCCCATGATCAAAAGGGTTAAAAGTGAATAGGAAAATAAAGTATTAAGGGTCCCTGTACTGAAAGGCCCTTTACCTTAATACATTGAAAATATACCAAATCCACCCCCTTCAACTGAACAGCTTGTTCATTTTCACAAAAATATAAACTGGGTGGTGTTACTGGGGTTTGGGAGAGTTACTTGCATGGTGATTATTAGCTTAAGAACAGTTTCAGTGGTTACTTTTAAAACAATTAGTCCAGAGTATGTGCTGTCTGTATGTGTGTTTATGTGTGTATGTAATTAGAAACAGCCAAGAGACTGTAAGTTAAATGTTTTCCATTTAAGTGCTTTTTGTTCTACAGATGTTTGTAACAATTTTAATTTAAAATCTTAAGTACAATTACTTTTGAGTATCACTGATTTTTCAGTTACCGAATAATGTTTTTCTCCAAAAGGCTCAAAAATAAATTTAACCAACTGTTATCGCATGTATATGAATTCCTTTTTCTTTTGTATTTTTTTCTTCCTATATGACACAAGTTTAAAATGTAAGACTTTATTCCTTTGCAATTAGAGACCATGCACTTTCATATTTTCACACAGCAATGAATGAGACCCATAGCATATACTGACTGCCTTTCAACTGTGCACAGAACTCCTATTTATATTAATGAGTTTCTGCCTCGACTGAGTGTGGTCATTTTATGTGGCCTGAAGTGGTCATTTTGTTGTGATTTTCATATTAGTTGTTGCAGAGTATATTGTATACATCATTTCTAAAGTGCCTAGGGATCTTTAAGGAGGAAAGGTAGTGCATAAAGTGAAAATATTATTCTCTTTATTTAAATTATTCTATGTACAAGTTCTCTAAATCATGCATAAATACAGTACAAAGTACAAATCATATGCACAAAGCTCCAAAAATAAAATTATTTTAAATCAGCAATTTAAAAATTATCCACTTTTGACATACTTGTCATCCACTGAAAACAAATTGCTTAGTTTTCTAATTCAGCAGAAAACATCAAACCAGTGCATGCAGAAGTAAAGCACTAAGAGGGTAGAAGAGAATATAGAACTTGAACTCCACTGTAGTTCATAGACTGGAGCTCTCAGTGTGGGCAGTAGACCCTTTGTCCTGCCACTGCTTCCATACCAGCTTCCTTAGATGTGTCCTTAAGGAGGCCAGTGGAGAACATCCAGGGAGTCAACACGGTCTTTATCCATGGGCAGTGATAGAGGGAAGACTCTGGTTGGATGAAAGAGCTACTTTGAAATATTACTTTAGTTTTAACTTTAATATAAAATCTAGAGAAGTTTGGGTTTTTTTCTGACAGGGCATAACATAAAACATGAAGGTGAATAAGGAAAATATGTTCTCTAGAATTTCAACCATTCTCACTCCAAAAGCTCAGAATTCAGAATTTTAGGTTTAAACATACTCAGCTCCTCTTTTTATGATAAAATAATTCATTTGTAGAAAATCACTGTTCACTCCTGAGCAAGTCAATCCCTATCCCTTAACAGTGGCTATAGTACATTGTTTTCAACAGACACAGTCTCTGATTATGCCAATAAATCTCACAAATCTGACTTTTTCTGTTATTTTTTTATGCTCCACAAGTTCAAGACAGACTTCTGTTTTTGATTCTGACCTTTCTACATATGTATATATTTGTGTTCCTGTGGCAATAAAGAATAAAAAAATGGATGTTAATAAAACATGAATACTACCAACACCTCTGCAAGTACAATGTGAATTTGTAAAATATTAAGAAAGATTATATTCTTCTGTGCAGTGAATCCACTCAACTTTTTTCTGCAGTTTGGGATCATGTGCCACTTGAAGCCCGATTAAGAACCGCCACTGGTCCATAGCCTTCTATTTTCTGTGCTTTAAAAATATGATATCAAGCGGTGATCTTAGCAGGTGGTGTGTGTGGTTTTCTGTGTTCAGATTGCAAGTATTATGGAAGAGAAAATCTTTCACCAAATATAAATTCTATGGAGCAAACCACTCTTTTATATTGGTCTGGGGGGATACCAACACTTACTTTACAAGGAGACTTTTATAGCAGGCTTTTCCATATCTGCGAAAGGGGAACAGAGCAAAGGCTTGTCTCCAGTCTGGTCAAATCAGCCATATTATAATGCAGATTCCCCAGTATGTGAAAAATAATTGGAGAAGATGAGAAGCAAGCAATATGAAAAATGTTTACATGGCCTCCCTTCCTCCCCAGGAATCAATGCTGATATAACAGACATTGTTTAGAAGATGTCAATGCAAGCAGTCAATACAGTGTATGTGTGTCAGAATTTGGGAGAGGATCACTCAAACTAGATTTTTTGACATATAGATAATGTTATGCCCAGAATTCGTGATCCCCAAAGACCACCATGGAGCCAAGTCTGATGCAAAAGCAAAAGAGCCTTTATTCGAGCTAGCTCGAGCTCAATCCCCTACCTGCACCGACCCAGCGGTGAGATACCGGGGGAGAGAGAGCGAGTTTCAAAAGCACAAAGGTTTTATTGGGGTCTAGGGGCAGTTGGTGAGGTAATGGCTGTGGCCTCAGCCGATTGGCTGGGGGAGGGTCGTGGTCCTGTTACGCTGGTCGCCTGGCTTGTTTTGATCGGGAAGTTTGAAGGGTGAGCAGGAGGTTACTCAAGGGGAGGAGGCGTGGTCAAGGTGAAGGACACAGAACAAGATGGAGTTGGCCGGCGTAGGCCCACCCTTTCACTCCCCCCTTGTCATGTAGCTTATGGACCCAATCATGGGACTGGCTGCATTTATGGTGACAAGGGGAACAGAGTCTGGAGGTCTATGCAAAGTTCTGGGAACCAAGTGTCCCTGGAGTGGCTCTGGGAGGTCTGATTAAGTATTGTCCCTGAGCTGGTGTCTATGACCTGCCAGGTGATGTTTTGGGGAGCGTGGGGACTCCTGGCATGATCAATAACAAGCAGAGTTAACAGTTACCAATATTAGGTGGGTCGAATGCACTGTAGCTTGAGCTTTAGCGGGTTGTGTTGGTCCCGATTGACGGCCCATCCCGTGATGAAGAGCTTCCAGATTGAGGTGGGGTCTGCTGGCCAAATGTGGGTGTGATGGACCCAGGTCGCAATGCTGTCTACTTTGAGAGCGGTGGGGGTTGTCAGCACCACGACGTAGGGTCCCTTCCAGCACACCTCGAGGGTCTCTTGGTGGTGTCTCTTGATGTAGACCCAGTCTCCCGGCCTGTACTGATGAGGTGTCGGGGTCGGGCCAGCCTCGTAGATGGCACGGAGGCACAGCCAAATGTCCTCATGTGCCCTCTGGAGCCCTCTCAAGGAAAGAAAAAGTTCTTGATCTTTAAACTTAGCAAGAAGGTTGGGAATAATAGGGGGTGGCCTGCCAAACATGATCTCGTAGGGAGTAAAACCCAGAGTGTAAGGAGTGTTCCTAACCCGGTAAAGGGCATACGGTAGGAGAGCCACCCAGTCCCTGCCAGTCTCCATGGTTAATTTGGTAAGGGTCTCTTTTAGGGTTCTATTCATTCTTTCTACCTGTCCTGAGCTCTGGGGCCTATAAGCACAATGTAATTTCCAGTTTGCCCCCACCGCCTTGGCTACTGCCTGCATTACCTGCGAGATAAAAGCTGGTCCATTGTCTGATCCTATCATGGCAGGAAAACCATACTTGGGTAAGATGTCTTCTAGTAGCTTCTTAGCCACCGTCTGAGCTGTTTCATGCTTGGTTGGGTATGCCTCCACCCAGCCAGAGAAGGTGTCTGTAAATACTAAAAGATATTTATAACCATACTTTCCTGGTTTGACTTCAGTGAAGTCAACTTCCCATTGGGCTCCCGGTCTGGTGCCTCTGAGCCTGGTTCCTTTTTTATTTGATGTGGCTCTCGCATTGGTGAGTTGGCAGGTCTTGCAGGCTGATACAACTTGCTCTAATATTGAGACTCCGAGCCGGTCTGGCAGGACGAGCTCCTTGTTAGGTATATACCACCATCCCTTTATCTCCTGGGCCATGGGGAGTTTCTTGATCCGCTGTAACTCCTCCCGGGAGTATTTGGGATGGTCTGGTAAAACTGGGTCTCCCAAGTCCAGTAGTTGTTAAGCCATTTTCTAGTTCCCTGCATCAGCGCCTTGGTGAGGGCTATGAGCTCTGCTCACTGGGCTGACATTCTGCAGGGTAGAGCCTCCGCCCATACGGTGTCTGTTGTGGTGACCTCCGCTGTACCCGCATACCTGTGTCCATCTCACACAAAGCTGCTGCCATCAGTGAACCAAGTAGCCTCAGCATCGGGGAGGGGCCGGTCGGTCAGGTCCGTCTGGAATCCATGTACTTGTTCCAGGATTCCGCACTGTCATGTAGTGGAACACCTAGGTCAGGGCCGGGCAGCAGGGTTGCAGGATTGAGGGCTGCACTGGGGTGGAACTGCACTCATGGAGGGTTGAGTAGGAGGCTCTGGTAATGAGTCATACGTGTGTTGCTCATCCATCTATCAGGAGGCTGTTTCAGGACCCCTTCAATGGTGTGTGGGGTCGTGATCCAGATCTCCTGTCCTAGGGTCAGTTTGTCTGAGTCCTTGACTAGGAGTGCTGTCACCGCAATAATTCTTAGGCATGGCGGCCAGCCGGCAGCCACTGGGTCTAGTTTCTTGAACAGGTAAGCCACCGGGCGGTTCCAGGGGCCTAAGGCTTGAGTTAGAACCCCTTTTGCTATTCCCTTATGTTCGTCTACAAAGAGGTGGAAGAGCTTCGTAATGTCTGGTAGACCCAGGGCTGGGGCACTTAGGAGGGGCTTTTTTAACTGATTAAAGGAAGTTTCTTCTTTTTCAGCCCATTTAAATGTTTTCCCCTCTTTGGTAGCTTCATATAGGGGCCTGGCAATCTCAGCAAAACCTGGAACCCAGAGGCGGCAGTAGCCGGCTGATCCTAAGAATTCCCTTACTTCTCTTCGGGAGGTGGGAGTAGGGATCTTTAGGACAGTTTCTTTTCTGGCATCTGATAAACACTGCTGTCTGCCCTCCAAGATATATCCCAGGTAACTTACCCTCTCCCTGCATATCTGAGCTTTCTTCGCGGATGCCTGGTACCCTAAGGCCCCCAGGGTAGCCAGCAGGTCCTGGGTCCCTTGCTCACAGTCTTTGGCCGTGTTGGCAGCAATCAGTATGTCATCTACATACTGTAGGAGGGTGAGGCCAGGGTGCTCCCTTCTGTACTCACCCAGGTCCTCCTATAGTGCCACGTCGAAGATGGTGGGTGAATTTTTGAATCCCTGAGGTAGCCGTGTCCAGGTGAGTTGCCCACTGTAGCCCTCCTCCGGATCATGCCACTCGAAGGCGAATAAGGGTTGGCTCTGGGGTGCCAGCGGCAGACTGAAGAAGGCGTCCTTTAAATCTAGTACAGTATACCAGACCCTGGAGGGCACCAAGGAGCTCAAGAGAGTATATGGGTTGGGAACAGTTGGGTGTATGTCCGTGACCCTCTTATTTACTTCCCGGAGGTCTTGTACCAGTCGGTAGTCATTTGTGTGAGGCTTTTTGACTGGCAGTAAGGGGGTGTTCCAGGGAGATTGGCAAGGAATTAGTACCCCTAGGCTTTGTAGTCTCTGGATGTGTGGCTGGATCCCCTTCAGGGCCTCCTGAGACATGGGGTATTGTTTGATCCTTACCGGACTTTCTCCTGGCTTGAGCTCTACCAGGACCGGGGTCCTGTGAGCAGCTAGTCCTATCCCCCCCGTCTCTGCCCAAACCGAGGGGAATTCTTGTAGCCATCTGTCTATATTATACTCTCTTGGGAGCGCCTCCTGGTGGAGGCGGTATTCATCCTCCAGTTTCATGGTCAGGACCTGGATGGGGTGGCCCTTGCCATCAGTGACCTGAGGCCCCCCCTTGTCTGAAAGTTATCTGAGCTCCAATCTTGGTCAGTAAGTCCCGTCCTAACAGCGGGTAGGGGCATTCTGGTATTACCATAAAGGAGTGGGATACCCAGACCATCCCCAAATCTACCATTCTTCGGGTAGTCCACGAATACTGGCTCATACCAGTTGCCCCTTGTACCCAGGACTTCTTGCTGGCTAGTTTTCCTTGTGGGGTGCGGAGGACCGAATGTTGTGCTCTGGTGTCGACGAGGAAGTCAACAGGGGTCCCCTCCACTTTAAGAGTTACCCTGGGTTTGGGGAGAGGGTCTGAACCCCGACTCCCCTGATCACTCAGTTCATCTAGCTCTAGGATTTTTACTCCACCAGTCTTGCTTCCCTTCCCGCTGGCCCTTTTAGGACAACCTTGGGCCCAATGCTCTGTCTCCTTGCAGTATGCACACTGATCTTTCTGCAGCCTCTGCCTCCCCCCCTTGGTGGTTCCTTTACCTTTTCTTGAGTCATCTGCCAGCTGCCGGAGAAGGCGGTCTCGTTCCTCAGGGAAGTCAGCAGTGGTAGCTAGTAGTATTCTGGCCAGGTCTCGAGTCTGCTTACTGCTGGCAACCGCCATAGAGCGAACCTGCTTGTCCTCAGAAGGCTCCCGGTTATTATATACCTTTTCGGCTACCACCAGTAAGTCCTGCAGACTTTTTTCTCCTAGTCTATCTATTTTCTGTAATTTTCTCCTAATGTCTATGGCCTATTGGTTTACAAAGGCCATGATAACAGCTGCCTTGCTTTCCAGAGCCTCTGGATCCATGGGGGTATAGGTACAGAATGCCTCCATGATCTGTTCTAAAAAGGCAGCCAGAGATTCATCTTTTTCCTGTTGTACATTTCCTACCTTGGCCAAATTGGTTGGCTTTCTAGCAGCCCTTCGGAGACTCCCCCATTAGAGTCTGGCAGTAGACCTGGAGCCTCTCCTTACCTTCTGCCATGTTGAAATCCCACTGGGGCTGAGTTAAGGGGAAGGAGGCATCTATCTGAGCCTGGTTGGTGGTGGGATTCCGTCTGTGCCCGGAACTAGTTTTTGGTCCCCAGTGAGGATTCTTTTTCTTTCTTCAGTCATGAACAGGACCTGCAAAAACTGCTGGCAATCGCCCCACGTGGGCTGATTGGTAAAAAGAACAGAGTCTAATAAATCAATAAGCCCTGCTGGTTTCTCGGAAAACTTAGGATTCTGAGCTTTCCAATTGTAGAGGTCACTAGTGGCGAAAGGCCAATAGTGATGGGGCTGATTCCCCTCCGCGTCTGGGTGTCCGATGGCTCCCAGGGGCAGAATAGTGGAGTCGGCGGCGGAGGCGGAGTCAGATTGCTCCCTCTGAGCCCTTTGTCTGGTAAAGGGCGGGCTTCTCAGTGGAGCGTTTCAGCCTTCAGCTCTCAGAACAGTGTCTGCCTCCCCAGGAGGGGGAGGATGGTGTTCTTCCGGCATTCTAGAGGGGTTATACAGGGGAGGAAAAATTAATTCTTCTTCAGTCCCCCCTTGTAGGACAGGGTAGAGGGTGCTGAAGGCTTGGTAAGACTTTTCTTGTTTGCCTTCATCTCTGTCCCCTGCAAGGCAAGAATGGGTTTTGGCTCCGGAGGGAGTGGGGCTAGGAAGGGCTTAAGCCAAGAGGGTGGGTAGAGGGGTAGTCTGAGTCTGTCCCATAATGTCCGTCCAGTAAGTCCACAGAACAAAACAGAGAAACACAGAAACAGACAAACAGAGGGCCCTTAGAAACAGTCTTCCAACTCCATGGAAGCAAAACTGAAAGCTAGCTCAGACCTTTGAGGGGATTCCACGTCCCTCCAAAACAGATGGGGGGATTCTACGTTCCTCCAGAAGGGAGGATCAGAACGTCTTCCGAAACTCCCGGCCCGTGGTCCTCCAGTACGTCCACTTAGACCGCGTCGGGCACTACCAGAATTCCAGAAATGAGCTCACACAGAAAAGACGGAACGAACAGACACTAACCGTGGCCACTCAGGCTCTCCGGGTCAGGGGTCCCTCAGGAGTCTTGGGGATCCCGGGCCAAGCCCCCAAATGTTATGCCCAGAATTCATGATCCCCAAAGACCACCAGGGAACTGAGTCCAATGCAAAAGCAAAAGAGCCTTTATTCGAGCTAGCTCGAGCTCAATCCCCTACCTGCACCGATGCAGCGGTGAGATACCGGGGGAGAGAGAGCGAGTTTCAAAAGCACAAAGGTTTTATTGGGGTCTAGGGGAAGTTGGTGAGGTAATGGCTGTGGCCTCAGCCGATTGGCTGGGGAAGGGTCGTGGTCCTGTTAAGCTGGTCGCCTGGCTTGTTTTGATCGGGAAGTTTGAAGGGTGAGCGGGAGGTTACTCAAGGGGAGGAGGCGTGGTCAAGGTGAAGGACACAGAACAAGATGCAGTTGGCAGGCATAGGCCTGCCCTTTCAGATAAAACAAGAGGTTGATAGGATGACTTTTTTGTCTTTTCGATTAGCTATGCCAGAATAGTGTGGAAACAGTTTGAGTAGCTAGAGAGATGAAAAGAAAAGACATACCTAATGAATTGGTCAATGAGTTCATTGCTTTCTTGCCTTTGAGGACAGCCTGCTTTCTGTTACATCATCCTATCTGTATGCAAGTGTGAGTGTAGAAGGAGGGGAAGGTGGAGGGAGCAAGTTTACAGTTGTGAGTATGTCTATATACATATATTAAATACTGTAGAGTTTTACCCAAAACCCAGCTGTCCTAGGATTTTCTCCCTTAAAGAGTTAAGCCACCTGGTAATAAGGCTCTTTTGATAGTTGAGCAAACAAGCCCCCTTGGAAGACATCCAAAATGAACCCATCTTATACTAAATACTCCTTGATAACAATTACTGTTGTTAAGGGAATCCAGTGTTCTAGCTAGTTATATAATGTTTGAATATGTATAAGTTTTATTCTCATATTTATGAAATAAAGCATAGTGATCTATGTATTTTTTAACTGGAATGCACAAAGGTTTAATTTTGTGGATTCTGTTTATAGAAACAATAATCCAGGTTCATGCATATAATCCTCCCTACCCCCACCTTCTTAGAGATAGCAGAAGTTAACTGGATTTTGTTTGCATGACTTTATTCTCTTAAATGATCCCCTAATTTTAGAAATGTTCTACGAGCAGCGTTCTTAAGAAAAGGTACTTTTGGGGCGCCTGGGTGGTTCAGTCAGCTAAGCGTCTGACTACAGGTCAGGTCATGATCTAGCAGTCAGTGAGATCGAGCCCCGCATAGGGTTTTGTCCTGACAGCTCAGAGCCTGGAGCCTGTTTCACATTCTGTGTCTCCCTCTCTCTCTGCTCCTCACCCACTTGTGCTCTGTCTCTCAATCTCTCTCTCAAAAATAAATAAAAATTTAAAAAATTCAAAAAGAAAAGGTACTTTTATTTCATCTTATTAAAAAAAACACCTTAATTGATTTCAAATATATTTTATATTCACTTTTCTTAATGCTTTAAAATTAACATCTGTAAATGAGTAAGTTGGAGGCTATTACTATTTTTAAAATTACCATTTGGTGGCAAGTGTAAAAAACGTTCTATCCTTTTATTTTATAGAATGGATGAGTGCAAGTGATACCAATTTACACTGTAGTGTTTTGCATCATTACTTTTCCTTCATTTGAAAACTTTCTGAAAGAGCCACATTTTTGGATTTTTAAATGTCAATTCATAGAAATAATTTCCACAATTCTTAGGTTCCATATGTCTTTAAAAATATGACAGGTGAAAAAAATACATTATTTTTGGGGGAAACTATGTTCTAACTTCTAATTATTTTCCCCTATTCTTTACCTCCCTCCTTACTAAAACAGATATTTTAAGTAAAAACAGAAATTTATGTTTCTATTCAAAGCCTACAAGCAATTTGGGGCACCTGGGTGGCTCAGTCAGTTAAGCATCTGACTTTGGCTCAAGTCATGATCTCGAGGTTTATGAGTTCAAGCCCTGCATCAGGCTCTGTGCTGACAGCTTAGAGCCTGGAGCCTGCTTCGAATTCTGTGTTTTCCTCTCTCTCTGCTCCTCCCCCGCTCATGCTCTGTCTCTCTCTCTCCTTCAAAAATAAATAAAAACATTAACTTTTTTTAAAAAGCCTACAAGCAATTAAAACAACAGTAGCATCCTGACTTGGGAACAAGGAGAATATCTGAATGCTAAATATTTCCAAGGAAACAGTGTTTGATTTTATTGAAGACAAACAAAGCTCATGTACTAATGCAGGCAATAGTTTCCCTTACCCTTTTCTTTTCAAAGATAAGAAATCTATTCCCAGGGTTAATATTTCTCTTCTTTTATTCTTGGGAAGATATATGCTGGAGGATAGTAATCTATTTACCTTTTGTTATGCATACAAAGAGCCACGCCCATATATACAATCAATGTCTACCTACAAACATACACTTGATTCACATATTCGACTTTGTTTAAATATCTGTAGCATCTAAATACTTGCTCTTTTCACATCCCATGCCCTCCACACTCACCCTCTCCACAATCTATTCATTTTCTATTGTTCTGATCAGGTGATAGGGATGAAACTTTTACATTTACCTATTAAATATTATTCTTTTTGAACACACCAATTAAAGTTGGAGAGAAAGCCACTGCTATGAAGGCCTAAGAGAAACTAAGGCCAAAGCTGCTTTCCCTACAAAGGCTTTGGTTGGGAATGGGATGGTAGCAACTTCAATACAAAGAAAGTCCCAGGCAGAGGCACCAACATCCCCTGAATTTTAATGAAAATGTTATGTAAATGCTATAACAAGGTTAATAAAGAGGTCATCATAAAAGCCAAATAAACCTTAGTTATATTTTAAGAGAAAGAAAAGAGGCGGTAAAGGAAACAAATCTCTCAAATATGTATAAAATATATTTATCAATAATACATAGTAAAAATATTGATAGTACAGGTGTCTAGATCTATAAACTTATATAAGTATCTTCTAAAACATCTGTTTATGGCCCTATCAAAAACTTTAGCGTACATTGCTAGTTGGTTTCTGTGTACTTTAATGAGAAAAGCTATAACATTTTAATCAATTCAAAATTCATATAGGATATTGAAATAGAAAGAGGTTAGTTGGTATGAACAGAAAGAGAACCAACAAGTTTAAGACTATATGTTTTGTGATTGTAGGTACATCTCTATGAAATCAGTATTATTTATGGAGATATGCCAATGGGCATACAAAGAACATGTAGTATATTTCATACACAACACTGGCATGTGCATTGCGCACGGTGCAGCTGTAAATAATCAGGCAATCGAAAAAATGCAGGATATTACATGTGATAATTATTACTTATTAAAGTGATTAAATAATTTTTCTTTGCCTAACAAGAAACATTTCAGAACATGAGTTGAGAATGGTTTTGCTGTTGGAGAGTTGTAGTTAAACGTCTTGCCTATTGCTTGATAAAAAATCTACGAAAACAAAAAGTTGGATAAGTCTTGGATACAAGACTGTTGTCTTGTAGACAAAAGTTGGATACGTACAAAATCGTAAAACACAACTGCTTCTGATTTAGTAAATTACTCCTCGGCCATTACTCTGCTACAGATAATTGTCCCTTATTTTATGGAGGGCCTTGTGGCAAAATAATAGAGGTGAAGTGGTATATGGGAGTGGGAAGAAGAGTAATAAATTGAACTTTTCTTCCAAATGTCTCTGTGTAATGATTTTTTCTTTCCCCAAAGTCATATAGGAATGAATAGAATTCATCATTAGCGGGCAACACTAAGTGGACAACAGTTTACCGGAGTTTCTGAGCCCAAAGGGAACCTTAAGAAGGAGAGCACTTCTTACATTTAGTCATCTTTTCATCCTTCATCAGGTGAATGAGAGATCATGTACCAGAAGGTAATGGTCCCTGACCAGAAGAGGGGTGGTTGCATGGAAGCAAGATGAAAGCCTCAGCAAAGGTCTGGGTCCAGTTTCAGAAGGGGCTGTTTTAGAGAAAGGTCTGTCCGCTGGACTAGAGACAGATACTCCATTCAGAGAACATTAACAATATTGCAAGTCCTGAAATAACCCCCCTATCCCGCTGGGTTTCCCCAGGCCATTTCCCACCATTTGGGGTGTGTTTTGCTTGAGCATGGGCATGTGCAAGATAACAGGCCACGCTGTGAGTGTATGAAAGGCCAAAAGTCAGAGTGAGAGAATCAAGAATCAAAACAATGACTAATGATTTCTAACCTTAAGCAGAGCAGATGCGGTGCTCACCAGAAATGTGTCTCTATTTAAATGCTTCACTTCACACACCACACAATAAAGAAAGGAAGAAAGAAAGAAAAAAACAACAATTTTTTTTTTGGAAAAATGTTTTATTTCAATGTTTTATTTTAAATCTTTTACGACAATAAAATATTGCGTCAATATAAACCCCTCGACTAAAACTGTTCACATCAAACATTACAGCGAATTGTTTTCTTTTTGACACCCGACTCATCTTTGAGTTTTCTTTTAAACATAACGCAGAATTTATTGAAAATAAATAATTGCTGGCAACTGCAATAGGCAATTTGAATAAAATAGTTGAAAAAGCAACTCTTAATGAAAATAGTGTTTATTATACATCAGTCACTAAATGAATAAACTAAATGATCTTTCTTTAAATTAATCACTTCAAAAACGTTTAATATACAAAACTGTACAGTTATAAAGTCGGCAGAAATATTTGGGTTAACTCAGGTTTGAACCAGAGCGCTTAACTGCGAAGAAAAAAAAAAAATTCAAACCAAAAAACCCTAACAGTTGTAAAACACGAACTCAGTGAGGGAAAACAAAACAAACAAAAAAAATTCCAGAACGAAAACCCATCTACCAACAGAATGCAGAGGCTTCACAAAAAAGAAAATGTGTCCGGGATTTGAATTAACACCTGTTCTTCAACCTGCAGCTGAGGGAGACACAGTGCGGTGGCCCAGAGGCCTGGAAGCCCATACTAGCGCATCCTCCACAAGGAGTCCTGGGCTTTTTGGTCTTTAGGTAGTTTGAGGCTTTGTCTGCCAAAGCTGCACCTGAAGGCCAGGCCAGGCAGGCAGCCTAGGCATGCGGAGCCCCCAGCCAGGTCCCGGGGACTGTGTCTGGGTGTTGGGTGCTTGGCCGGCCCTGCGCATGTGTGCTCATTAAGAATGAGGTGCCCTGTGGACCTGGCGTGTAGACAGGAGAGCTAGCAATAAAGCCAGAACAACTGTATATTTTTTGGATTTCTACACAGCCTAGAGAGATTTTATGTAGTTTTTGTTTTTGTAAATAGTAATAGGATACACGCATCTATCTACTCACACATTTCCACGCGCAGTCATGCACACAGATTAAAAAACAGAAACAAACAACCAAACAAACAAAAACCCAGAAACCGAGCCTCCAGGGCGCTCGCTATCTAGCTTAATCATCGCTGTGGGCTTCTACCAGCTGTGCTTGTCTGGGACGCGGAGACAGCTTCCCGTGAAACCACTCTGAGACAGCGGTATGTATACACCGGAGAGGAGGTGGTACGAAGCTAGACCAGAATCCCTATGACCTTTGCCAATCATTTCATTGTTCTGCACGGAGCAGAGAGCACCTGTCCACCACCCCACTTGCCACCCCTCCCCGATGGTTTCTCACTTGGAGAGCAGGCAGTGAACTGAAGGTGAACCGAATTGGGAGGCACTCAGTGAGTCTGTCGTCGCCAGCGTCTCGGGATAGTCGTCTCCAGCGAAAGCAAAAGTGTGTGAATACAAAGTCCTTCGCCTACGAAGGCCAAGGTGGAGTCGCACTAGTGGTCCTGGTGAGGCATGGGGCCCTTAGGGAGTTCTGAGTGAAGGCATTCCGGACTTCAGTAGGTGCGGAGGTCTCTTAGCACCGCAGGCTGATCTCTTTTGCCGGGTGCCACAGCCAAATCCTTTTATGGCACCCGGATCTGCGCTGTAGAAGCCTGCTAGGGCTCCACAGATCCGAGAGGGAGGGCAGAAAGCTTCAACATCGCCTCTTCTACTTCGCTGTGGTTTGCAAACCCAATAGGCTTGCCTATTCTGCCTATCCCAGGCACTGTGCCCTCCGAAAAAATTACATATATATCTCCAATACCATCATCAACAACTCTCTCCATTGTACCTCTTCTCTCCATGCAGATTTAGGATAGGGGGTGGATGGACGGGTGGACATCTCTTCCTCTCCTCCTTCCAGTCCCCCTGCCTTTTTTAAGCAATTAGAAAACCATCACCTCAATGAAGGAATAATAATAATAGGAACAATAATGTGGAGTGGCCGATTAGATACAAATTATCTCACAAATATTGTGTACAGCTTGTAGTAAAACACCGCAGACATTTAGAAACGCTATAGAAGTTTTAAAAAATGCAAAACTAGTCTATTGTAAAACAGATTTCACCTGAAATACAGCTGCTATAACCAAGGCGCTGAAAGGTTATTCAGAGGCACACATCTGTTTTCCCACCCCCCCTTCCCCATCCCTACCCCACCCCCACGTTACCCCACTCCTTGTTCATTAAAGAGAGGAGCAACCAAACAAACCTTACTCAAAGTAAACAATATGTTTTGATCAGCAGAAAAGGTTGGAGGAAACAGTCGCCCTGGCGGCAGGGTATGTGAGGTCCCCTCCTGAACTGCTTAACACTACTGTATATCAGCCTTGAGAAGCTAGAATGCGTGTGTGAGTGTGTTTCCTTTCTTAGTATAAGTTAGAATCCCCTATTGAAAAAAAAAGGAAGAAAAAAGATGAGAGACTGAAGAGCCCTATCTTTATATCTAGATATTGCTATCTCTCTAGATAGCAATAATAAAGCTGAAGTGAAAGG
Source organism: Lynx canadensis (assembly GCF_007474595.2). Taxonomy (NCBI): domain Eukaryota; kingdom Metazoa; phylum Chordata; class Mammalia; order Carnivora; family Felidae; genus Lynx; species Lynx canadensis. Next base: position 66,910,880 of record NC_044321.2, on the reverse strand, counting down.
AAGAGAGTGGGAGAGAAAGAGAAATGCGCGCTGCTCCCAGTGCGGCCGGCCGCTTCCTTGCTTCCTGCAGTCAGAGATCGTGGCAGGACGTGTCTGTTTTCACGGTGTGTGAATAAACCTCATGTGGCTGCTGATCCCCTGGTGGAGTCATTCTTTTCTCTTTCTGTCTTCGATTACAGAACCAGACACGCACCACTTCTTTCTCCAACTGGAGGCTGTCTGCCAGCGAGGAAATCTCCTGCGCGGCAGGCTTGGGACACTTGAGGAAATGCGTTTCCAGTACGCCCTTGACACTCACCTCGATGGAGGTTCGCTTCTTGCGCTTGCGGCCCTGAGCAGCGATTTTGTCAATGCTGGTCGGGCTCCCAGTGGACGAATCAGCCTCCTCCAGCCACTTGTTCAGCAGCGGCTTCAGCTTGCACATGTTCTTGAAGCTCAGCTGCAAGGCCTCGAACCTGCAGATAGTGGTCTGTGAGAAAACGTTGCCGTACAGTGTGCCTAGCGCCAGCCCCACGTCGGCCTGCGTGAAGCCCAATTTGATTCTTCTTTGTTTGAACTGTTTGGCGAACTGTTCTAACTCATCCGAGGTTGGTGTCTCCTCGTCCGAGTGGTCCTGGCAGTGGTGCGAGCCTAGATCGCTGTGGTCTGGGGGATCCCGGAGCACCGGGTGTAGGCTCTGTGCGGAGGCGGAGGCCGGCGGTGGAGTGAGCCCTCCGTGCTCCAGCATGCCGCTCACGGTGAAGCCCGACTGGGAGTACACGTTAAGGGGTTGGCCGCTTGACGTGATGGACGGGTTCGGAGCCGGATTAGCCCCCCAGGCATTCGGATGGTTAGTGTGCGGAGAGTGGTGGGCGACGTGCGGTGAGCGGTGATGGATGATCGCACCCAGCTGTAGGTCTTCGCGTCCGGGCTTCACGTCCTGCTGGTCCAGAGGGTTGGCGGCCAGTGTGGAAGACCATGGGCCTCCATCGCCCAGACTGGTCACCCAGTGATGCCCAAGAGGATGCCCATTGCTAGGAACTCCCTGCAAGTAATCACTTTGGACAAGTTTCTGAGGGTTTCGGAAAGGATTCCCCTGCTGCATCCCCGCAGAGTCCGCGTGGACTAGGGAGCTAGAACTGAGAATGCTGTAGGGATTCGAGGCAGCTGTGGCCATGGTCGGTGAGGATCCCCTACTAGTTATAATGTGGCAAAGGGAGCAGCTTCAGCCTTTGACATCTATAGTTGGGGGGGAGCCAAAGCCGCAAGAGCGAGTTACCGGCACATGTGGTGACCAATTGCAGCACATCTCGGCCTGGCCAGCCACGGGCTTGGCCAATGGCCGCACGGGAGGCTGGGCTAACTTTCCAAATTAGGCTGGCGAAGCTTTAGAGTTTCAGTGAGATCTGAGCAGGAAGTAAATCAATCTTTGGGCTCCATTGGTTGCCTGGCGCTGAGTGGCAGCAGCTCATTTGATTAACCCTTTCCCCCTCCCTCCCACCTCGGACTTCATGGACATTTGTAGGAGAGGGGGAAGTATCAAAGGGGAGTGTGTGCGTGTTTGGGGGGTTGTGGGAGATGGATAGGGGGTGAAGTAGAAAACTGGTTTTAGAATTCCTTTTGTATTATTTAGATTAATAGAAATCGTGAGAAAAATATTATATATATATATACATATATAGTAAAATAGTATATATATATGTAAATATTAGTATTTATATATATACTAAGAAAGCAATATAATCAGGTGAAATGTCATCTAGATTTTAATAGATTGTTTTTTTTTTTTAATCAAATTCATTTAACATCCTGGGTTAGTTGTGTGCAGGGGACTGCAAACCAAAATCTTCCTACAAACTTTGAGCAAAGGGAATTAAGAACTACTTTGACTTGTTTTATTTATTTCACTTTATCATTTATGAGAAACTTGATACCAAGTTCAGAAAGCATCTAAGAAAGAGATGCCCAGCTTCTTCTGAAAATTTTGTTTTAAGGCATGAAGAACTGGAAGATTTTGGGAAAATCTAATGTGATAAAAGTAAAATCTAATGTGATACTGGCAAAATTCATTTATTTTGAGGTTGGTCAATTGGATGACTTGCTTTTTATTACTACTCCATGTCAGCTCCCAACAGGGATCCCACAACTTCTTTCAGAGGCATTGCTTGCTGAAATGGGCAGCCATCCCTCACACTCACCTCAAACACTCATGGGACCAACTTTCATTAGGTACATAGGGAAATGTTCTTGACTAAGGCACCTGATGTTCCCTAGTAAAATTGTTGTTAACAGGCACTGCTCCCCCTCCCACTCCTGCTCCCAAACAAGCTGAAGTAAATAGGAATCCTTTAGTGTACCCTGAAAATTCAGAGAGAGAGAGAGAGAGAGAGAGAGAGAGAGAGAAGAGTGATAGCAGGCTGTTTGGCATTAAGTACCACTCCCCCAACACACATCCCTATCAGCTTGAATGTGCTTTCAGCTTGGGAGGACAGGACTGTTTTCACATTTTGGTTAGAGGAAACGACGACAAGAAAGACTTGTACTCCTATGCATTTTATAAGTTAGGGGAAGGCAAGTCCCACTACTCCACAGCCTTGCTCAAAGGCGTTGCTTGTAAGCTGAATGCAAAGATTTTAGATTTGCTCTAGGTGAGAAAAGGCAACATGGGATACCCAGCTGGATTTCTGAATTAAAAAAAAAAAATGACCTTCCATTGCATAATTTTGAAGGTAACCTAGCTGCATAATTATATTTGAACTTACAGAAGACAGCATCAGAGTTCCTTTATTGGTTTGAAATTCCATTAAATATATTGCAAGAGCTACTAGGTTTAGTTTGATTTAAATTTGCATACATTTTCATATATTTAGCAGAAATAAAAGGAGGCTTGCAGCTACCAGAAAGTCATTAAGGCATTAGTGTCTCTAAGAAGACAGATCTGAAGAAAATGCAAGAAAATGAGAAAAAAAATAAAAACAAGGTGAGCTATTCTGCCATTACTTTATATAGATAAACAGCATCTATTTCCTGTGAAATGAGTAATTTCTTATGAGAGCAGATAGCGACAGGAGTTTATATTGGTAAATGTAAATTGTGTCTATTAAGCAGGAAAACCTGGGGTCTGGTTGAGATCTATTTCTTTCTTTCTCTCTCTTTAAAAAAAAGGATAACCACTTAGCAGTTATTGGTAGAGATGATAATTTGCCATCTTCTCCCCCTCTTCCTTCTCACTGAAATTGTGGTTTCCTTTACTGGTGTCCTGTTGTAAACGTTTATCTGCTTTTAATCTACAAATTTATTTTTCCTTTACTCTCTTCCTCTGCCCCCCTCTTCTCTTCTCTTCTCTTCTCTTCTCTTCTCTTCTCTTCTCTTCTCTTCTTTTCTCTTCTCCTCCTCTCTTCTCTTCAATAACCTCTTTTCTTTACTACCAACTAACTGTGTGTATCTTCCTTTGTAAGAATACAATCTCATTTGTACCTGAACTTTTGCTTTTTGAAGAAAAAAGTACTTGTTAAAATCAAACAAAAATAAAAGTTTTCAGGTAATCTGTTAGGCTGTCTGTTTAAGGATCCATTGACTACTTTACGTTATGTCAGTTTAGAGGTCAGAGGGAAACGCAATGAAAAAAACCATACAAGAAAAAGATAATGATCATTGCCATGTTGTTGTAATGGTGGGTTCCCCACCCCCACCATCACAGCTGCATTTGGGTGAAGACTTACTAATCTTAGTCTGGTCATTCAGGGGGTTAAGGTAATTATCAATTTAGAAGGCTTTTGCATGGACAAAAAAGGGGTTCCCTTTCCAATTCTGACTTGCATGAATTCATATAATCAACGTTGCTCTAGCCCTTGCCCTCTACTCTGGGCAACCAATTTTTCCAGGCAAGCAAAAGGGGTTCAGACCATGCCCAGAGGCTGGGGAGGGGACCGCTGTCACGGGAGAGGTAACTGTGCCCGGTGATAGGTTTCTCACACTTTTGTGCTGTGGTCTTTTAATGTAAGAATGGCTTCTGACAGGAGCAAAAACCAACATAGTCATCTTCCTTTTTTCTTTCTTTACCTTGTCATTTTTTTCTTCCTTCCTTCCTTCCTTCCTTCCTTCCTTCCTTCCTTCCTTCCTTCCTTCCTTTCTTCGTTGTTAAAAATTAGTTCCCATGAATATGGATACTGCCTAATTCAGGTGCAGTCCCATCCTCTAGCAGCTGTGATAGAATTTTCTCTTGCATGTAAGATGTTTTATTTTCTGAGGAAAATATCTGCATATAGTAAAATCTTCTTGTTGCTCTGACTAATCTACTGGAGAGGTTTTCTTCGCCCTGTCCTGTCAGTCTAACTTCCCAAGTGTAACAGATGCCGCTCTCAAGCGCTCCTTTCTGTGGCTTCTCTTTATTCGGCCTTGCATATTTCTCCCCATGATCTGGGTTTCCATAGAGAGAGGAATAAAAGGGGGGACCATGGTCACAAATCCCCTGCCCCATGCAAAATAAAAGAGCCTCATTCAATAGACGACCCTGTCTGGACATGGGAGAGAAATAAGTACATGTGAAGCTACTGTTGCAAACAGCTGGTAACTTATTTTTCATAGATTTATTTTACCTTAAACTCAAAGTTACCACTGGTAACCTGGTCTCTTGGGTGGTTGGGCTAAATACACAGCTTGGAATTCTTTTCATCCTGATCTTGTCCATTAACAGATCCTCAGATCTAATTTACCCCACTCCCTCTATGGCTATGGTTTGAAAATAATAATAGTTGCCCCAACCCTAGCAGGTTGGGATAGCTAAAACTCATCTTGGAGAGGAACCCAAGTTAGAAGTGGAGGAATTGTAATTTTATCAAGTCCACACACCTGCCTCCAGCAAGGTAGAACAGGTTTCAATATTTTGCTAGAGCAGCACACAGCACAACCTTCATTCCTTCTTAGGTTACCTTCATATCCAAATTTGCCACTCCACCATACCAATCACTTTGCTTGTTTTCTAAGAGGGAAATTTCATTAATTGCTGAAAACATGTCAGATTGGTTTGATTTATTTGTATGTTTATTCATTTATTTGTAACCTGGGGTTTCACTGTGACTCTCATTCCTCACAATTTTAAAGATACATAACGACTCCTGAGTGTTTCCCCAGACATTCCCAGCCCCTTTGAAAGCAAGGAAGCACTCACAAAAGAAATTAAGCAGATTAATGTGGTTCAAATTGCACTTCTATGGAAGCATAGGAGTTTGGTTGCAGCTGGGCAGTCTGTGTCTAGGTTCGTTCAGAAATGGAGATTATGCCTCTTGTAGATTTCATATATGAGTATAGATTATAAAACATTCTCATTATCTATACAAATTGGAGGAGGGAAGGTGGTCTGTGGCTGATGAGAGTTGGGATGGGTGTCAGGAAAGAAGTCCAAAAGATCAGATTTGAATGTGTATAATATAGCATGAAGTTCTAGAGAGTAGGATGTGGTACATAGATATGACTTCAAGATTGAAAACCATCTTCAACACAAGTCCACTTTGGAAATAGGACTACTTAGATTGGGCTTGGTAGGAACAAGTACATATTTTTATCACCTTGGAACTCATAATGGAAGGGAAACAAATGGACAGCTTCTGAAAACAACAGAAAAATAGGGACTTTTTCTTGGTGTCTGTACTTTGGGCTCCTCTTACGGTAGTTGTTCCTCCTGTTCCTCCTCCTCTTGTTCTTCTTCTTCTTCTTCTTCTTCTTCTTCTTCTTCTTCTTCTTCATAAACTGTGTGGTGGAAGGTAAAGGGGCTCATAATATTCTGGGAGAGAACCTTTAAAAAATTAGACAACATTAGCAGATATTAGCCAATACCAATTCAAGCTCAATTAGTTAATTTTTTAGAACTCTGTTGGCTTTCCTTGAACATGAGGAAAAAGATATTTAGAGTAAAGGGGAGGGGGAGGAGAGATAGCATACAGTGAATGTTGCAGCAGACACAGGGTAATTTAAAAATTAAAATATCCATCATGAAAAAATTTAATACATATACCTCAATCTTCGAGAGCACAAGACATTTACTAGCAAAATCTATTGTCAGTTGGGAAGTGCTGAGGAATTGTGTAGTTGGGGCTGCAGATAGGATGGTTAGAGGAAAGACAGGGACAATAGAGACCCTCAGGGACAAGTGGAAAGGGTGCTGGCTCCCACAGCTGTGTTGTCAAGGTCGCATTGATTCAGTCTCAGTTTCTCTTCTGAGGTCAATTCTTCCCTTGCCATTGCCATTGTCAGTGGGTGAACCCTGATCTTACAGGGTCCCAGGGAAAGAGCTCTACAGAGACAGAACTATTGTGCAGTACTCTGTATGGTTCTCATATTCCCGGCACCAGGATTTGGGGTATCTAGGAATCATTGTGGGTATTTTGCTGTTGTTTGTTTTGCACTTTAGACAGAGACTAGTTTTGAAGAGTCCAGTTGATGATTTTACAAAACACAGATCCCATGTGAAATTAGCTTTGTTTTTTTTTTAATGGAGTAGTGGAATATTTCCAAATTTAAACTGCAGTAGTGGTTTTTATCTTTATTTCTATTTTTTCTTAAAGCCAGAAATTGTGGGAGTATTAAAGAGGAGAATATTATAGTTCCAGCTGTATGATCGATCAGAGGGGGTGTAGAGATAATCTATTATCTTAAACTCTGTATTCAGTATTCAAGATATCAATAAATTATGTAATTTTACATTAGACAGCTTTTATAAGTCACTTTTGTAGTTAAGAGAGATGCCCCAAATTGCAATACACTTCCTTCTTCATGGATGGATTAAAGTTTTAACATGCTCAGATTTCATACATAACTGAGATCCTATTTTCCTTGCACGCTTGCCACCACCACCCCCCCTTTTCTTACTAAATACTATTTATCTGAAATGGCTAGCATTCTGTATCCCTGTGAGGTGAAAGGACTACGGGAAACTTGATTACAGATCAAAATATGGGCTCGTTCTAGGAAGAGACTTTTATTAAGTAATCTGCTGAGTATTCTGGGCTCACATTACTATTTCCAGGCCCCCAAGTGAGCAAGACCCTATTATATTTGAAAATAAGCAAGCAACCAGATTTAACTTGCTATCTTAATTCAGAAATTTTGTTTTGGTTTGTTTTCCTGGAGGGATTCAGTAGGGAAGGAGGTTTATGATTGTTAGAAAAAATGTATATATACATATTCATATATGTATTACATATATGTATATGTATATATATATGTAAGAGAGAGAGAATGAGGTCTAGGGAAAGAGAAACATGTTTGAGGAAAAGTCCACTTTGCAAGGACATTTTTGACTCTCAATTTTTACAAGAATATTAGTACTTTCTCTGTTGTGATTTTTGTTGTGTTCATTATTGAGGAAATAGTGTAGGTTTCCTGAGTGCTATTAAAATCTCCATCTTCAGTAACTTTTTTTGAGCACTCTCTGGCCGTTTACCTTACTTTCAACTGGGGGAATCAGTTTGGCTCCCCTGCTTAAAAACTAGATCTACTTGATCTAGTATTTTGGTTTCCAGCTGCTTATGAACACATGCCATCACATGTGTGCATTTTATATGCAAGAATTTTTTTGGAGTCTCTTTTCAACGTTCAAGCACTCAGGCATCCAACAAAAGAACCCAGCCCCTCAAGAGGTCTTTCTCCTTGGTGGGTCTGCTCCTCCCCTATGACCCTGTGGCTAGCCTGCTCTAAATTCTGGTGTTGCCAAGAAGCCAAGTTTGTTTACTCCAATCTGCAGAAAATCAAGATCAGAGAGAATCAAGGAGCTGTGCCCAAAGCTCCGCACATGGCCTCGGCAGGACAGGGAGAAATCTGGGCAGCAACAGGATGCCTCACCTTCAAGGTAACCTGGGTAAGATGCTCAAATGAAGCCCAAAGGTTGGAACTGAATTTAGCCTCTCAGATACATCTGCATAAAGGTGCCTGAGCCACAACAGGAGTGGGGGTGTTAAACTGAGAATTCCCATCTTAAGATAATTTGGTGAATGACAATCTTTTAAGCCAAATTGGTCCCATCCCAAAACTTAGGCAGATACCAAGAGGGGCTTATTTTGCCAGCTTCCTCCCTCCCATTGCTCTACCTTCCAGAGGCTCTTGTCCTCTATTTGAAGCAGGATCCCAGGGATAGAGGCAAGGCCTAATCAAGCTGGTTGGGAGTGGAAGGAGGGAACAAGAATCTAGAAGAGCCAGCATCACGGCAGCTGTGTGAGCTTGGTAGCCTGCAGTAGTTTGTCTCTCAGGATTCCCTGGACCTGGCTAGCCTTGCTGAGCATCTTTGTCCCTGGGAAGCCTCTGCCCTTTATGTATGGGCCCCCTTGAACAATCCTAAGACAATGCTCCCGTCTGTAGTCCTGCACAAAGGTATTGTGCTGAAGGTAACCCTTTCTCAGGAGGCAAGGTCCAGCCCTTTCACTGACAGATGTTACCACAACTCTGATTCAGTGACACTCCCTCGGAAGGGTGTGTATGACAGCATCATCTCCATGAATCTTCTTGAGTGTGTGTGGGAAGATGAGAGTGGTGAAAGTCACCCTAAAATATTTTGTCCAGGCACTAAAATATTAACTCAGATCACTTTAAGGCCAGCAGGATTTAAACCTGCCTAAACCTCCTTAAAAATACCAAATTTCAAAAAAAAAGAAAAGCAAATTTCCTTTTTTTTAACAATTGACAGGGGCCAGAGAAACCTTAGGTTTCTAAGGAAACATGGTTAGGGCAATCTAAATATCGACATTCAAATTTCTTTTATATATCCTAAATATTCATTTTAGCTTATTAAAATGATAATGAGAATGAGACTGTCTCCTTTCTTCTACCTATTCTCTTCTTACTACCTCTACTTTTGGAAAGAGATTGAGGTTCCTGTTTGCAGTAAAACTATAATTTAATTACTTCTGCACTCATTTTTATTTTTATTTATTTATTTTAAAAATAAGTTTATTTTTAATGTTTATTTATTTTGAGAGAGAGAAAGTGCACATTTGAGCAAGTGGGGGAGAGGAGAGACAGAAAGAGACAGAGAATCCTAAGAAGGCTCCTTGCTCTCATCACAAAGCCCCATGTGGGGCCCCCTGACACTTAACTGACTGAGCCACACGGGCGCCCCTCATTTTTATTTTTAAATAAATATTTCCCCAGGTGTGTGACATAAACATTAGATCCCCCTCTAAACAAATGGATCACACACATAGTGTGTGTGTGTGTGTGTGTGTGTGTGAGAGAGAGAGAGAGAGTGAGAGAGAGAGAGAGAGAGATAGTTTGCATGGATGAACATTTACAGATTGAAGAACACACCTATCTGAGTGTAAATTGCCTTCACAAACTATCTGAGCGCTGAGCATGGATCTCAAATCTGCAGAAGCTGAGTGTTAGAACTGTGGAATTTTGGTTTTCTTTTAATATCTTGTTGAAAGCTTTGTAAAAAACTGAGATTTGCCCTATAGAAATACTCATATTAGTGATGGAGACAAACATTTGAGTTCTACCCCCTTTTTGTTCCCTGCAATGTAGAATAACCGTTTTTCAAATATATTCTGTATGTTTTCAATTTTCTTGAGGAGTCTGAAAAGTTTTCTAAAGAGGAGGAAAATAAGTCACAACACAAAAACAGAAACACTTCAGTAAAGATGGAATTTTTTTTTGAGATTTTACTGCTAGAAATTGAGAGACCAAGCTTTCTCAAAACACTTCTAGTGAGATGATGACTTGCATTATAAAATACTTATTCTTCTCTTTCATTTTTTTAGAACAAGTCTTTTCCCAGACAATTAGATTTAAGGCTCTGTTTAATAATCCATTCTACTGTATTTTAAAAGGTGTGATATCCAATCTTGCTATGAAAGAAAATAAGAATATAGTTGTTGGAAAGCTTGGGAGTGTTGAGGAACAATACAATGAAGTTGAGAGTAAAAAAAAAAAGTGCAGCTAACTTTCACTAGCCTTTAAGCATCCTTTATAAACTCTTTATAATACTTGTTTGTAAGTAAAAATCATCTATGACACACATAACATATTGGAGATAATTTTGTCTTCGTGGCATGATGCTTACTTTTGGACGCGATTGCTCAAAGTAAGTAATGATCATGAAATAAGTTAGCGCGGATGAATGATGGAGGTTTGTTGATAAAGCTATTTTAAAGTGCTCATATCTTACATACTCTTAGCTAGACACTCTGTTTTAAGATGTATTGGAGTATTTCTGATATGGTGGATCTGCAAACTGCTTTGAAATGACTAGTAGTGTAGAAGTACATTGCAAGTAAACCTAGTGAATTGAGATTATTCTCTATCAGTTTAATTTATGTTTTATAGTTAGTTTAGCATTCTGATTTGATTGCCTTAGTAATGTGAATTGCCTACAGCTGCTGATGCTACAGCTTTAATTCTGTTTTAAAGGTCATGTAAACATGTGCCTGTAGCCTAAGGAATGCAAATTCAATTCCCTTTTAATGTTTTCTTACATTCACTTAACAGCCTTCACCTAGAAAATTAGCAGGGTTTAATATAAAACTATTTTAATGTTATGATTTCATTAAAATCGTTTTACAATGTTTTACTTTTCCTTTTGCAGGGTAAAGAAGTCTTCCTCTACTTTGCAGTGCATAGTACATGCAACACACATCACTCATACTGGAAGGCAGAAAAACATTTCTGTTAAGATCTATTTGTTTTTCCAATGCTTTTTACTAATAAAGAGCTAAGAATTTCATTTCAATCTCCCTGCAGTTGCAGGTAAAAAGGACACAAAGTAGATAATCTAACTACATTTTAGATTGTAGTGTACTCAGAATAATGAATATGTGTATAAGAGTTTCTAGTCACAAGAAGTTTTACAGTATGAACACATGATTGGAAATGAACTGGGGAAAGGATATGTCAAGAGATAAAAAAAACATTTAAAATAGAATTGGCATAGAGAAGAATGCTTTAGTTGTCCCAAATTAATATAAAAAGTATACAAATTATGGCTTCAAGTTTCTACAACTTAAATATTGGTGTCTATGTAGTCATTTTTAAGATTGCTTTCTAAAATATATTATGACCTTGAAAGTAGAGTAAATTTGTGTCACTAAATTATATTAAAACTTCATCTAATGTGCTTTAACTAATTGAATAAATCTTTACAAAATACGCAATTCTTAGTGGAAGAGACAGTCATGTGGGGGTGAGGGAAGTAGGGATGTAAACATACAGGCTAAAATAAAATGGAAAACTTAACCTAATATTTGTGGTGATATCATTGTGCTGTTTTAGTTTATATCTCTGCTGTGCATATATATCTAAACTAAAAGTTGATATGTATCTGGAGATAATGTTTTCAAATACATTTCTCCTTAAGTTAGATTGTCCAAGTAATGGAAGATTTAAAAATGTATAAATAAAATTATATAAATAGATTTGTTAGCATATTGTTATTATAACAAACATTAAAATAAAATACAAACACACATAAATGAAGTCTGAATGTGATGAGTCTTAAATGCAGTTTCATTTGGTTTTAAGGAAAAATAATTCAAAAGCTTGGACTTTAATTCTGGAAGACTGCTTCAGTTCCAGTTTAGGAAATACGTTTTGTTCTGTGTTTGTGTTTTAAAATTCACAACTCATGAATAATCATGAGTGTTCATAGAGTAAAAGAGTTATGGCCATGATAATCTTAAGTGCTAATCTAAGTGGTTGAATTGAATTTTTTGTTTTATTTTGTCTTAATTTTGCCTCTGAGTTGCTGCTATACACTTTTCAAGCACTTCTTTATTTTTATTTTCCATTTCTCTTAGTAGCAGAGAACTCAACATACAAAGTTTGTATTTAAAGCTTGGAAAAAAAATTGCTACATTTTGATTAACACTTTGGACTCTAGCAATATAATACAGAAGAGATAGCTGACTAGAGATAAAATCAGTATGAAAGTAGACCCTTGCTTTCTGTGAATTGGGTCCCCCTGCTTTAGGTTAGTATTAGAATTTAAATTGCATGGAGATGAATTTGTTTTTTGTTGTTAGTTTTACATAATCTTAGTGTTGGTGTATATGTGTTCCTAGAATTAAAACCACAACTGGGAAAGATATATTACACATCAAATTGTAAAAATTCCCAGTGTGTTTTCTTTTTCATAGAAGACCTTTAGTTACATGACTATTTTCTCCCTTAAAAGAATTTAAATTGTGCAATGATGCAAGCCCTACTTTCTTTTTCTTTTTTTTTTTTTTTTTGGAACTTGCATTGAGCAATAAATTCTAAAGAGCAAATTTCTAGTTTTTCATCCTTATTTAAAAGTTTAAGGACTCTCTTCACAAAAGTGTTCTTTTAAATAGAAATGGACCATAATTAAAATAGAACTCCAAACCCAAATCTCTGCATGGAGGCCTGTGTATTATGTCTGATAGTGATCATCACTCACTCATTTGGTTGTGGGCATTTGATGTCACTTTAGTCAGATGATACTGCATCCACAGGTGTCAGTTTCAATATAGGTACACATTTTCCTTTGATGGTGCTTTCAGTGCCATTTTTCTGTCAGAAAGTTACAAAGATACTTCTCACAGCTGAAAATTAGCTATTTCATGACTGCATTCTAGTGCACCAAAAGGAAGATTTTTGTTCACGTGCAAGTGGAATGTATCTCAGAAAAGTGCTTTGTCTGAAGTAGCTGCACTAACAATATTTAAAATAGAAAAAAAAAACAAAAAACAAACAAACCTTGGCATTTACATCTAATCCAGGCATGCTGCAATTCACTTACTAGTTAATGATTATGCTTCTTTAAATTGCATGCATATAAACACATACCCTGAAAAAAAACAGGCTGCTTTTTAATGCAGCTAATCTTACTGTCATACATTTTCATATTTGTCTCAACTGCAGCCTATTTCCAGAATTTTCCAATATCCTCTATCTTCCCCTTTGAACAATGGTAACTTCTGTTTGTGCTCTGAGAATGAGTGATTTGATCACAAATAGGTTATATAGAAGCAGTTTGTTGCTGATTCTGTTAAAGTCCTTATCAGTAAGTAGCTTGAAATATGAAGAGATTTAAATGACTTTATTAAATTAAATATGACATTGTAAAACACCTGTCTCTTGTCAAGTCACCGTATAATAATACAGATGGAAATTCTTTGTTATACCTATTCAGAGAAAATTTATACATATACTTAAAATAAACTTCATTAGAACTGAGCAAAATACAATGTACTTGACACAATAAATCAGAATTCAACATTTCCTAATAATGTATGTTCTTATATGTTCTACTATGTGTTTTTCTTCGTTATCTTCTTATATCTGAAGTTCTATTACCACCCCCTACCCCCCACCCCATGTATTTGATCATTTCTCTAAGTCCCTTGGCTGAACCAATCTCTTTTCATGCAGAGGATAAAAAGAGAAGAACTTCAAAGTAGGTTCAGGTAATTAACAGCTGAGGGGAATATAATCTAAACCATAGGCCCTGCTTTGCACCCAGGCTGGATCGCTGAGCCAGCCGGCAAGGGAGTGCCTATTCCCTATAGCATCTAAATCTGCTTCCTCTGAACAGCACTGCCAGGCCTACAGTTATCACATCTGCATTTCAAACACCATGGCTCTGGCATTAATTATTAATTAGCCTACAGTCACCCCAGAGGATTCAAGTTCCAGTCTGCACATACTTATTCATTGACCTTTATCTTAGTTTTTGTTTGGGAGAAAAAACTCAGTAGAATGCTTAATAATTTCCTTTCTCTCAGACCTTCTGTTCTAGTTTCAGGAGGGGAAACTGTATATTTTCCAAGTGGGAATAATCACACAGTGGTCCCAAAATTTGTTTATGGTAAAATGTTTTATCAAATGATTAGGGGCCCAGAAGGAGTGGAATGATTTATAGATGATATGGAGTGACGAAATGTACTTTTTAATGTTCAACACATTGACTGGAATTGCCTCAAATTGAGAGATAAGGTCATGGGACAAAGCCAAATATTGCTTAGTTCTCAGTGAGGACAATTGCAGAATTTGTGAAGTAACCTGGATTTCATCCTTGGAAAATATATATGTGGATGATAAATGAGACTAGTGATAGCTGCATCTGATGCTGGAATGTCCAACAAAATTATAAACACAAAAATGATTTTTTTAAAAAAGATAAATCTCCCAATTATCATTTATTTCAAATAGAAATCTAAATATGCTCCTTTATAACCAGTAAATATTTTAATGTGTAAATTAAATTATTAAGGTATTTGTGACAACATTTTGGGCCAAAACATTGAAGCATTTACATAATAGAAGAGTGATTATTTGAGTTGAGCTGGGTTACTTGGACCCGAGTTTGTATCTCAGCCCCACCTGTTAATAAGTGAACTTAAATCCATATCATTTTTTAAACTGACTTCCCTTTAGAAAAATGAGGTTAGCATTAGAACCTGCCTCATGGAGTTGTTATAAGAATTACAAAAATGAGGTTAGTATTAGAACCTGCCTCATGGAGTTATTGTAAGAATTAAATGGCATGATGCATATAAATTGTTCATCATATTTACCATAGTGCTTGACATATAATAATGTTCAATAATGGTTCATTATTTAAATAATATTTGTTCCATTATTCTATTGTGAGATTTCTATAGTTTGTATTAATTTGGTTTCATTTAGATGTCAATTCCTCACTGCATGTATTTCCCAATACAGGAGCTTTTAACAACCATGTATGAGCATGGCTCTTGCTTTCCTATTCAGAAACTACTATCACTTGTTCTCCTAGTACCACTCAATTGCAATGGTAATTGCCCTCTTCTTCACCCCCACTCTTGTTTTCTTCTTTTGTACCCTGGCATGTCTTCTGGAATCTATTCATCACTGCTGAAAATCTCTCTCCTTAATACAAGAGACCCTGTGGGGCTTTCTCAAACATTTCAACTTTATCACTGGCATGTGGAGCATCCTCTGGAAACAGAGTCCTTTTAAACTGTTTCTATCCCCGAAATCCATCCATGAAATCTTCACAGGGAAAAATGTTACAGGAGTAGGATTGAGGCACACGTCTATCTACCTCTGCCAAGACTGGGAGTCTGGTTCTAATACTGAAGTGGAAGGAGATGATATTCTGTTGTCTTGAGTTTAAATTCAGAAATACTCTCCCATGCAAATAAAGCTATAAATAGTAGTTAAGGCCTAGTACCATAAATATTCAATGTTTTGATTTTTTTTGCTTTTTGTGTAGGAAAATTAAGTTTCTCTCAAAGATTTATACATTTTAAAGTTATTATTTTACCAGTTTTCATTGTCACCATTCACATTGGAGGGAAATTAGGTTAATCAAATAAATGGACCAACACAGGTGAGAATGTTAATTTTTATTAGAAGATAATTATGTCAAAGTAGATTTTAAATAAATAATGCAGGTACAGGTATAGAGAACCTGTAAAAATAGTTACTTAAAACATAGCTGTATTATGGAAAGGTTAATGGCCAGTGAATCAGAGTTCTCTAGGAGCATGTGGTAGGCCTCTATATGAGGTTTTGCTTCATTCCTAATGTTTTAAGGAAAGACTGAAATAAAAGTATAGAAACCATACTGAGATAATTTCAGGGATAATTAATATATTATAGGACAATTAATTTCTACAGTGTGGAATGTTATAATAAAACCCGGAGACAGAGAAAGTTGTAGTTAGATGGAACTTCAAAAGTCATCAAAATTAATGCAGAAATCTCTTCTACAACATTCTTAACCAATAGTCCTCTAGTCTTTACTGGAATATGTCACCTGGTAAGGAGCTTACCACATCCAAAAGAATCTTATTCCATTTCCACACAGCTTTGTTGGAAAGCTATTTCTTGTATTGAACTCAAGTCTTTTAACCTTATAGTTTGGTGAGACAATTTCTGTTTCTATATGCCATCTCTTTAAATATCTGAAAACAATTTCTGTGCCTCACCTTCTTCCTTTTTTTTTTCTATTCTTAATGTCCTCAGTTACTTTATGCATTCATTGCTGAAGTGGTTTTAAGATCACTCACTGTATAAGTCTGTGTAAGCTGCCATAAAATATACCATAGACTAGATGGCTTAAACAAGAGACATTTATTTCTCACAGTTGTGAGCTGGAAGGCCAAGATCAGGGTGCCTGCATGGTTGGGTCTGGTGCTGTTGAAGTCTATCTTCCTTACTTGCAGATGGCTTTCTTCTTGCTGTGTCCTCACGTGTGTGTGTGTGTGTGTGTGTGTGTGTGTGTGTGAGAAAGAGAGAGAGAGAGAATCTTCCTCAAAAATTCTATCCGATTAGGATCCCACTCTTATGACCTTATTTAACCTTAATTGCCCTCTAAAGGCCATATCTCCAGACATAGTCATCATAAGGGATTAGTCTTCAACATACGAATTTGGAAGGGGTACACAATTTAGCCCATAGCACTCACTATCCTAGATTCCATACACTTAGCACCTTAACATTCTGGTATAGTCAAAATGACTTTTACAATGTAATGAACTAAAGTAATGTGGGTGAAACTTAACAGAAACCCATGGGGGAGGGGAAGAAAAAAAAAAGGTTAGAGTGGGAGAGAGCCAAAGCATAAGAGACTCTTAAAAACTGAGAACAAACTGAGGGATGATGGGGGGTGGGAGGGAGGGGAGGGTGGGTGATGGGTATTGAGGAGGGCACCTTTTGGGATGAGCACTGGGTGTTGTATGGAAACCAATTTGACAATAAACTTCACATATTGAAAAAAAATAAAGTAATGTGGGTGATATTTGAGCAGTGCAAATCACAAAGGGACTATTGCTTCTTTTAACAATAAACTATAATTTTGTTATTATGACTTAAGACTGTATTCAGCTTTTCAGTAGCTTTTTTTGGAGAATTTATAAATATCTAATAAAAAAACAATCCCATCACTCACATTTCATATTTTGGTGGCATTTTTCCATTTTTTCTTGCTTTTAAATATCTATACATATAATTGTGGTTAAGACTTTAAGAAATTTTATACGCTGATGTTTTCAACTTAACATTATATTATATAAATTCTGTTATTATAAACTCTTCCTAAATACTTTTAGAGGTTGAATGCTATTTCCTCTTTTTTTAAGGGCATTTTGAAGTTTACTTATTTATTTATTTATTTATTTATTTATTTACTAATCTCTACACCCAATGGGGAGCTTGAACTTATGACCCCAAGATCCAGAGTCACATACTCTTTAGGCTGAACCAGCTAGGTGCCCCACATACTATCTCCCCTTAAGGATATACCATAATTTGCAAATACATATTTATTTGTTTTCAAATGTATATATAGTATTATTTGTATTTAAATCCAAACTTATTTGTAAAATGTTTTATGATTTTTAATTTAATTTAATTTAATTTAATTTTTATATTAAATATACTTTTTCAAGACATCCAGATGGCAAACAGACACATGTTTTATGATTTTTTGTTCTTAGTTTCAGTCTATGGTTGCACAAGTATGCACTTGCACATCAAATAATGGATAGATTTCTTCCAATAAGAATTCATTTGTATCTACTAGTTGAAACACATGGGATTTATTTTATTTATTTATTTTTAATTTTTTTAGTTTATTTGTTTATTTTGAGAGAGACAGAGACAGCATGAGCAGGGGAAGGGGGGAAGAGAGAGAGAGAGAGAGAGAGAGAGAGAGAATCTCAAGCAAGCTCCACACTGTCAGCAAAGAGCCTGATATGGGGCTCAAACTCAAAAAACCATGAGATCATGACCTGAGTCAAAACCAAGACTTGAACACTTAACCAACTGAGCCACCCAGGCGCCCTAAACACATGGGATTTAAAAGTGAGAAGAGACCTTAGATAATCATATATAGTCCAGGCCCCTGGTGTGAAATGTTTAATGATTTGTTAAAAGGCTACCATTATGTGTGGCAGTTCCATCTAGTAATACTATCAGGAAAAAAAAAATGAAACTTGTTCAACATGAGTTGTTTTGGTGAAAGTATGATGACTCCTACGATTAGCCCTGGAATTTTTAAGTTTTCACAAAAAGTTTTTCATAATCTAATTGAGGCTTTCATTGGGCACCAATAGTAAGCTGACTGGTTTATAGTTTCTAGCACCTATCTGCTCTTTAGTTAAGATTTACTTGTTATCTGCCAGTTGACTGGCTCTTACATAAAACAATAATGTGAGGAAAATACAGAATTATATTTTTATATTACTATTTAGCCACAATGTTTGGAGGACAAAATATTACAGAAATAGCATTAAAAAGTAAGTTTACAAGAATCCCTGTCTCCTGTAGTGAAGAGAAGCTGTAATAGATGTGTGAAGCATGAATAGAAATAGGACAGAGTGGGCTGAGATTAGGTCAGATGTTTTTGAGATCTTCTTCAATGTTCAGGTTCTCTAAAAAATGTTTACTAAAATTATTCTGAGATTAAGACATTTTAATCACCACATTATACTTTGTTGAAAATGAGTTTTAAAGGTTTTTAAATTGGGGCGCCTGGATGGTTCAGTTGGTTTAGTGTCTGACTTTGGCTCTAGTCATGATCTCCTGGTTGTTGAGTTCGATCCCCGAATCAGCTCCTGCTGTCAGTGCAGAGCCCCCTTTGGATCCTCTGTCTCCCTCTTTCTGTCTCTGCTCCTTCTCCACTGATGCCCACTCTCTTTCAAAAATAAAAAAAAACAATTTTTAAAATAGGGATGTTTATAAGTGACAAATATAAGTTTTGTAAAAAAAAATATCCATATCCATTGTTTTAAAGAAACAGTATTTAGGATATACAATTCAAATTGTAAAAAAGTTAAATCATTCAAAGATTCTAATTTTTGAAATGCAGTTAGAAATGTTATCCAATAAAATTTGTAACTATTTTATTAAAAACTAGAAATATGTAAGTGCTGATTGACATATCTTTGGAGATGATTAACTGGGATTCCAAATTGCCTGGAGAAAATATCTTGTGGGGCTCACTAAACTAATGACATACATATCTACAAGTAACAAGAAAAGCAATGATTTAGAAGTGTAGACTGTATTTAAGATGATTAATAAAAATCTTCTGTGATCACATAGCTGTACAAAGTTAAATGAATTAATCTGAGAAAGTACATGGCTTTGTGACTGGACAAAATATGTTTGTTCCACCATGTTTATCTATCCTCATTTATTGCATGTTTTTATTTTTTTATTTCAAGTTTTTATTTAAATTCTAGTCAGTTAACATACATGGGAAAATTGATTACAGGTGTTGAATTCAGTGATTCATCACCTACATATAATACCAGTGTTCATTATATGTAGGTGCCCTTCTTAACAATAGCTATCACCCATTTAGCCCATCCCCCCACTTACTTCCCCTCCAGCAACCCTCAGATTTTTCTCTTTATATAAGAGTCTCTTATGGTTTGCCTCCCTCTGTTTTTATCTTATTTTTACTTCCCTTCCCCTTTGTTCACTGGTTTTGTTTTTTAAATTCCGCATATGAGTGAAACAATAGATATTTGTCTTTCTCTGACTTATTTTGCTTAGCATAAAACACTCTAGTTCCATCAACATTGTTGCAAATGGCAAGATTTCATTCTTTTTAATGGCCAAGTCGTTTTCCATTGTGTGTGTGTGTGTGTGTGTGTGTGTGTGTGTATTTAACATCTTTATCCATTCATCGGTCTTTCCATAATTTGACTATTATTGATAATGCTGCTATAAATGTCCACATGCATTTGTCCCTTTGAATCAGTGTTTTGGTACCCTGTGAGTAAATACCTACTAGTGCCATTGCTGGGTCATAAGATAATTCAACTTTTAATTTTTGAAGAACCTTCATACTCTTTTTCAGAGTGGCTGCACCAGTTTGCATTCCCAACAACAGTGTAAGAATGGTACCCTTTCTCCGCATCCTAGCCAACACCTGTTTCCTATGTTGTTCATTTTAGCCATTCTGACTGGTGTGAGGTGGCATCTCATTATGGTTTTGGTTTGTATTATCCTGATGATGAGTGATGTTGAGGATCTTTTCACATGCCTGTTAGCCATCTGGATGTCTTCTTTGGGAAAATATATATTCGTGTCTTCTGCCCACTTCTTAACTGGATTATTTATTTTTTGGGTGTTTAGATTTTTAAGGTCTTTATAGATATTGGATACTAATATTTTATCCGATATGTCATTTGCAAATATCTTCTCCCATTCCATAGGTTATATTTTAGTTTTGTTGATTGTTTATCTTCATGAACTCCTAATAATTTAGTTTTGCTTGTATTTCCCTTGCCTTTGCAGACGGGTCTAGTAAAATGTTGCCATGGCCAAAGTCATATATGTTGCTGCCTGTGTTCTCCCCTAAGAATTTTGATGGTTTCTTGTCCCACATTTAAGTATTTCATCCATTTTGAATTCTTTTTGTGTATGGTGTACAAAAATGGTCCAGTATCACTCTTTTGCATGTTGCTGTCCAGTTTTCCCCAACACCATTTGTTGAAGACACTTTTTTCATTAGATATTCTTTCCTATTTTGTTGATGCCATTGGATATTCTTTCATGTTTTGTTGACAATTAGTTGATAATTACTTGTGGGTTCTTTTCTGAGTTTTCTATTTTGTTCCATTTGACCTATGTGTCTATTTTTTGTGTCAGTACATATTGTCTTGATGACTACAACTTTTTTTATATGTAGTTTGAATTCCAGAATTATGATATCTCCAGCTTTTGTTTATCTCTCTCAAGATTGCTTTGGCCATTTGGGGTCTTTAGTGGCTCCATACACATTTTAGGATTGTTTATTCTAGCACTGTGAAAAATGCTGGTAATATTATGATAGGAAGTTCATGATATTTGTAGATAGCTTTGGGTAATATAGACATTTTAACAGAATTTGTTCTTCCAGTCCGTTAGCATGGAATGTTTTTCCATTTCTTTGTGTACTCTTCAATTTCTTTCAGAAGTGTTCTGTACATGTCAGAGTACAGATCTTTTACCTCTTTGATTGCATTGATTCTTAGACATCTTATGATTTTTGGTGCAATTATAAATGGGATCAATTCCTTGATTTCACTTTCTGCTGCTTCAATATCAGTGTATCAAAATGAAACAGATTTCTGTACTTTGATTTTGTGTCCTGAAACTTTGATGAATTAATGTATCAGTTCTAGTAATTTTGTGGTGGAATCTTTTGGATTTCTTACATATAGTATCATGTCATCTGCAAATAGTGAAAATTTGACTTCTTCCTTGATAGTTGTAATGCCTATTATTTCTTCTTGTTGTCTAATTGCTGAGGTTAGAACTTCCAGTACTATGTGAAATAACAATAGTAATAATGGACATTCCTGTCTTTTTCCTGACCATAGATCTAGGAAAAGCTCTCTATTTTTCCTCGTTGAGGATAATATTACCTATGGGTCTTTAGTATATGGGCTTTATGATATTGAGGTACATTCTCTCTGTCCCTAATTTACTGAGGGCATTTTATTCAAGAATGGAAGCTGATTTTATCAAATGTTTTTTTTTTCCTGCATCTCTTGAGAGGATCATATGATTCTCATATTTCTTTTATTAATGTGGCGTATCACATTGACTGATTTGAAAATATTGAACCACATATGTACCCCAGTAATAAAACCCACTTGATCATCATGAATAATTCTTTGAATGTATTATTGGATTCCATTTGGTAGTATCTTGTTGAGCATTTTTACATCCATGTTCATCTGGGATATTGACCTGTAATTCTCCTTTATAATGGGGTCTTTGTCTGATTTTGTAATCAAGGTAATACTGACATCATAGAATGAGTTTGGAAGTTTTCCTTGAATTTCTATATTTTGGAATAATTTGAGAAGAATAAATATTAACTCTTCTTTAAATGTCTGGTAGAATTCTCTCGGGAAGCCATCTAGCCCTGGACTTTTGTTTGTTGTGGGATTTTTGATTACTAATTTACTTTCTTTGCCAGTTATAGAATAGTTCTAATTTTATATTTCTTTCTGTTTTAGTTTTGGTAGTTTATATATTTGTAGGAATTTATCCATTTCTTCTAGAGTGCCCAGTTTGTTTGCCTGTAATTTTTCATAATATTCTCTTATAATTGTTTGTATTTCTGTGGTGTTGGCTGTGATATCTCCTCTATCATATGTAATTTTATTTATTTGCATCCTTTATTTTTTCTTGTTGATAAGTTTGGCTAGGATTTTATCAATTTTATTAGTTCAAAGAACAAGCTAGTTTTGTTGATCTATTCTTTTTTTTTTTTTGCGTCTTTGTTTGTTCATTCCTATACTGTTAATTTCTGCTCTAATCTTTATTATTTCCCTTCTTCTGCTGGCTTTAGGCTTTATTTATGATTCTTTTTCTAGCTCCTTTAGGTGTAATGTTAGGTTGTGTATTTGAGATTTTTCTTGTTTCTTGTTTTAGGCCTGTATTGCAATATACTTCCCTCTTATGACCACCTTTGCTGTTACAAAAGCAAAGGACACAAACCGTAGATCATTGTGTTTTCATTTTCATTTGTTTCCACATATTTTTTCATTTCTTCTTTAATTTCATGGTTAACTGATTCATTCTTTAGTAGGATTTTCTTTAACCTCCATTATTTATGGTCTTTCCAATTTTTTTCTTGTGGTTGACTTTATTTTTTTTTCCACTTTCTTTTTTTTTTTATATATGAAATTTATTGACAAATTGGTTTCCATACAACACCCAGTGCTCATCCCAAAAGGTGCCCTCCTCAATACCCATCACCCACCCTCCCCTCCCTCCCACCCCCCATCAACCCTCAGTTTGTTCTCAGTTTTTAACAGTCTCTTATGCTTTGGCTCTCTCCCACTCTAACCTCTTTTTTTTTTCCTTCCCCTCCCCCATGGGTTCCTGTTAAGTTTCTCAGGATCCACATAAGAGTGAAACCATATGGTATCTGTCTTTCTCTGTATGGCTTTAAATTTCATAGCATTGTGGTTGGAAAATGTGCATTGCAATATACACTTGTTAATTTTAACTTGTTAAAGTTTACTTTGTTGCAGGCTGATTTGTGACTCAGTATGTGATCTATTATGGAGAATATTCCATGTGCTCTTAAAAAGAATGTGTATTCCACAGCTTTAGGATGAAAAGTTCTGAATATGTATGTTAATTCTATCTGGTCCAGTGTGTCATTTAATGGCTTTGTTTCCTTGTTGATTTTCTGCTTAGATGATCTGTCCATTGATGTAAGCGGGGTGTTGGAGTCCCATACTAATAATGTATTATCATTGATGAGTTTCTTTTTCTTTGTTATTAATTGATTTATATATATGGATGTAACCAAGTTAGTTATCATATTGTCATAATTATTGACAATTGTTAGATCTTCTTATTGGGTAGACCCCTTAGCTATGATATAGTTCTCTCTTCATGTGTTGTTATTATCTTTGGTTTAGAATCTAGTTTGTCTGATATAAGTATGGCTACTCTGGCTTTCTTTTATCATCCAATAACATGACAGATGTTTCTCTATCCTCTCACATTCAGGCTGGATGTGTCCTTAGGTCTAAAATGAGTCTCTTGTAAGCAGCATATAGAAAATTCTTGTCTTTTAATTCATTTTAATACCCTATATCTTTTGATTGGAGCTTTCAGTCCATTTATATTCTGAGTAATTATTGATAGATAAGACTTTAGTGGTATTGCACTGTGTAAAGTTGCTATTTCTGGAGATTTTCTTTGTTCCTTTCTAGTCTTTGCTTCTTTTGATCTTTCCTTCCCACTTAAAGAGTTGTCTCTCATATTTTTTTTGCAGGGATGGTTTAGTGGTCAGAAACTCCTTTAATTTTTGCTGGTTTCTTAAACCCTTTCTCTCCTTCTACTCTGATGACAGCTTTGTTGGACAACATATTCTTTTTTTTTTTTTAATTTTTTTTTCCACGTTTTTATTTATTTTTGGGACAGAGAGAGACAGAGCATGAACGGGGGAGGGGCAGAGAGAGAGGGAGACACAGAATCGGAAACAGGCTCCAGGCTCTGAGCCATCAGCCCAGAGCCCGACGCGGGGCTCGAACTCACGGACCACGAGATCGTGACCTGGCTGAAGTCGGACGCTTAACCGACTGTGCCACCCAGGAGCCCCTGGACAACATATTCTTGGCTGCATATTTTTCCCCTTAAGCACATTGAATATATCATGCCACTCCCTACTGGTCTGCCAGGTTTCTGTGGAGAAATCTACTGCTAGCCTGTTTTGTCATCCCTTGCAGTTTATTGATTTCTTTTCCCTTGATGCTTTCTGGATTCTTCCCTTATCTTTATGTTTTGAAGATTTTGCTGATATGTCTTAGGGTTGGCCAAATTTGTTGTATTTGATGGAAGTTCTGTGTGGTTCCTGGATTTGGATTACTGTTTCCTTCCCTAGATTATGGATGTTTTCAGTTATAATTTACTCAAATAAACCTTCCGCCCATTTTTCCCTCTCTTCTTCTCCTGAGACTCCTATGATATGCATGCTATTATGCCTTATGGATTTGGTGAGTTCCCTAAGTCTGCATTCATGATCCAATATTTTTCCTTCTCTTTTCTTTTTGGCTTCATTATTTTCGATAATTTTGTCTACAGACTTATTGATCCTTTCCTTGGATTCATCCATCCTTGTTGGCATGGCATCAGTTGGTTTTGTATCTCAGTTATAGCATTTTTTTATTTTGGTCTGACTAGTTTTTAGTTATTTTCTCTCTGCAGAAAGGGATTTTCTAATTTCTTCTATGCTTTTCTAAAACCTAGCTAGTAATGGGGCGCCTGGGTGGCGCAGTTGGTTAAGCGTCCGACTTCAGCCAGGTCACGATCTCACGGTCTGTGAGTTCGAGCCCCGCGTCGGGCTCTGGGCTGATGGCTCAGAGCCTGGAGCCTGTTTCCGATTCTGTGTCTCCCTCTCTCTCTGCCCCTCGCCCATTCATGCTCTGTCTCTCTCTGTCCCAAAAATAAATAAACGTTGAAAAAAAATTAAAACCTAGCTAGTATTAAGATTGTCTTTTAAACTCTGGTTCAGGTGTATTACTTATATCTGGCATATTATTTTTTGTCTTGATTAGATCTCTGGCTATGACCTCTTCCTGTTCTTTATTTTTAGATGAATTCCTCCATTTTGTCATTTTGTCTACATCACTGTTTTTTGTATGTTAGGAAACTTCTTATTTCATGCTCCTGATAGTAATGGCTATATTAAGAAGAGGTTCTATACTGTCCAGGTCCTGGCACTTCAGGAAGTGTTTCAAAATGTGCACTCTGCTGTTGTGTTTTGGCTTCTGTTTTCCTCAAGTCAGTCCTCTAAAAGTTTCTTCTTGCCTGCATTTGAAGTGTTTGGACCTTGTCCAAAATGTGGCACAATTTAACTAGGTATGTTTTGGTATGCATGTTAATAGGCTAGATCCTATTTCCCTTAGACCTGAAGCTTAGCAGCGCTCTATGATCAGTAGACTTGGTGCAAGCAAGGGGTATGTGCTGGTCTTCTGGGAAAGGGGCCCAATGCAATGGTTCTTGGAGTGACTTGTCCTAGTAAAGATTCACCTGCAGGGCTCAGGGGGGTGGGTCTTGGTGTAAGTGGCTCCAGCCCCCTGTGGGAGAACTGTCTTGCTCACTGAACTCTATCAGTGCTGATGGGCATAGGAAAAGTGGCATCGCCCTGTTCTCTCATCCACTGAATGGGGAGTTCACACCCACCAGTTTTCAGGAAGTTCCCACAGCAGAGCAAAAAATCTCTCCTTAATTTTTTAAAATGTTTATTTATTTTGAGAGAGAGAGACAGACAGAGAGAGAGAGACAGAGAGAGAGACTCTCAAGCAGGCTCTATGCTCAATGCAGAGACTGATGCGGAGCTTGATCCCATGACTGCAAGATCATGGCCTGAGCCAAAGTCGAGTCAGATGATCAACTGAGCCACCCAGGTACCCCAATATTTTTAATTTTTTTTGAGGAACCCGCATCCTTACTGGCCTCACCAGATTGTGTTCTTACAAACAGTGCAAGAAGGTTCCTTCTTCTCCACATACTCTCCAATATTTATTTATTTTTAATTTAGTCATTTTTACAGGTGTCACATGTGTATATAAATGTTTTATTTTATCTTGCTGTTTTAAAAATTCTCTTTATCACTACTCTTTGCCATTTTAAATACGTATCTTGGTGTGGACAACATTGGGTTGATATTGTTGAGGGATTTCTGTTCCTCCTGTATCTTGATGTCCATTTCCTTCTTCTGATTACAGAAGTTTTCAGCTATTATTTCTTCAAATAAATTTTCTGCTCTCCTTTCTCTTCTTCTGGGATCCCTATAGTGCAAATGTTACCACTTCTGATGGTGTTGCTGAGTTACCTTAAACTATTCTCATTTTTTTCTTATTCTTTTTTTAGTTTTTTTTTTTTTTTTTTTTTTTCCTTTTCAGCTTGGTCACTTTCCACTATTCTGTCTCCAGGCTTACTGATCCATTTTTTTGCTTCCTCTAATCTACTATAAATTAGTTCTAACAGATTTTTATTTTCATCTATTGGGTTATTTATTTCTGAATCATTCTTTTTTATATTTTTCAATCTCTTTGTTAAAGGTCTCACTGAGGTCCTCTATTCTTTTCTCATATCCAGTTAATATCATTATGACCATTATTTTCTTTTATTTAAAATTTTAATTCCAATATAGTTAAAATAGAGTGTTATATTTGTTTCAGGTGTATAATATAGAGATTAATCAATTCCATACATTACCCAGCGTTCATTATGACAAGTGTACTCCTTAATACACACTACCTATTCAACTCATCCCCCCACCCACCTCCCTTATGGTAACCATTGGTTTGCTGTCAGTAGTTAAGAATCTGATTCCTGGCTTGTCACTTTCTCCATTTTTTTTTCCTTTGATCATTTCCTATGTTTTTTAATTCCATATATGAATGAAATGCTATGGTATTTGTCTTTCTCTGACTAACATATTTCACCTAACATTATACTCATAAGTTCCATC
This sequence comes from Lynx canadensis, assembly GCF_007474595.2. NCBI lineage: Eukaryota > Metazoa > Chordata > Mammalia > Carnivora > Felidae > Lynx > Lynx canadensis. The sequence continues at coordinate 66,883,966 of NC_044321.2, read as the reverse complement.
CATGTATTGCAAATGGCAATATTTCATTCTTTTTATGAATGAGTAATATTTCATTGCATATACCACCACTTATTTTCTTTAAATTTGAGAGAGACACAGAGAGAGATCAGCGGAGGGGAGATAGAGAATCAGTGCAGAGCTTGATGTGGGGCTCAATCCCACAAACTGTGAGATCATGACCTGAGCTGAGATCAAGTGTCAGATGTTGAACCAACTGAGCCACACAGGCACCCTGAGATATATGACTACTTCTTTATCCATTCTTATACTGATGGGCACATGGGCTACTTCCATAATTTGTCTACTATAAATAATGCTTCTATAATCATAGAAGTGCATGTATCCCTTTGGTATAGTGCTGTTGTATTTTTGGGTAAATACCAAGTTGTGTGATTACTGGATTATAGGGTAATTCCATTTTTAACTTTTTGAGGAAACTCCATATTGTTTTCTACAGTGACTGCAGCAATTTGCATTCCCACCAACAGTGCACAAGGATTCCAAAGATTCCTTTCTTCACATTATCCTCAAAACTTGTTTCTTGTGTTTTTCATTTTAGCGATTCTGACAGGTGTGAGGTGATATGTCTTTGTAGTTTTAATTTGCATTTCCCAGATGATGAGTGATGTTGCGTATCTTTTCATGTATCTGTTGGACATCTGTATGTCTCATTTGGAGAAATGTCTGTTCATGTCTACTGCCCATTTTTACTTGGATTATTTGTTTATTTGGGTGTTGAGTTTGATAAGTTCTTTATATATTTTGGATACTAATCCTTCATCAGAAATGTCATTTGCAAATGTCTTCCCAATTACAACAGGTTGGCTTTTAGATTTGTTGATTGTTTCCTTCACTGTGCAGAAGTTTTTTATTTTGATGAAGTCCCAATAGTTTATTTTTGTTCTTATTTCCCTTAATTCAGGAGACATATCTAGAAAAATATTGCTATGGCTAACGTGAGAGACATTACAACCTGATATCTTTAAGATTTTTATGGTTTCAGGTTTCACATTTACGACTTTAACCCATTTTGAATTAATATTTTGTGTACGAAGTAAGAAAGTTGTCCAGTTTCATTCTTTTGCATGTTGCTGTACAGTTCTCCCAATGCCATTTTTAAAGTGACTGTCTTTTTCCTACTGGATATTTATTCCTTATTTGTCAAAGTTTAATTGCCAATACTTGTGGGTTTATTTCTTGGTTTTCTATTTTATTTTATTGATCTATGTGTCTATTACTATGCCAGTACCATACTGTTTTGATCACTACAGATTTTTCGTATAAGTTAAAGTCAACAATTGTGGTACTTCTAGCTTTTCTCTTTCAAAACTACCTTGGATATTCAGGGTATGTTGCAGTTCCATACAAATTTTAGAATTGTTTGTTCTACCTCTGAAAAATGCAGTTGGGATTTGAGGGAGATTGCATTAAATGTGTAGATTGCTTTGGGTAATATAAACATTTTAATAATATTTGTTCTCCCAATCCATGAGCATGGAATGTATTTCCATTTCTTTGTGTCATCTTTAATTTTTTTCATCTGTGTTTTATAGTTTCCAGAGTATATGCCTTTCACCAATTTGGTTAGGTTTATTCTTAGATATCTTTTTTATTTTGGGTGCAATTGCAAATGTAATTGTTTTCTTATTTTCTCTTTCTTCTGTTTCATTATTAGTATATAGAAATGCAACAGAGTTTTGCACATTGATTTTTGTATCCTGCTACGTTATTGAATTCATTTTTCAGTTCTAGTAATTCTTTGATGGAGTCTTCAGGTTTTCTATATATGGTATCATGCCATCTGCAAATAGTGAAAGTTTTAACTCTTCATTACCAATTTGAATGTCTTTATTTGTTTTTGTTGTATGATTGCTGTGGCTAAGACTTCCAGTACTATATTAAATAAAAGTGTTGACCCTGGACATCCTTGACTTATTCTCAACCTTAAGGGGAAAACTCTCAGTTCTTCCCCATTGAGTATTATGTTTGATGTAGGTTTTTCACATATGGCCTTCATTATGTTTATGTATGCCCCCTCTAAACCTATGTTGTTGAGGGCTTTTACTATGAATTGATGTTGTATTTTGTCAAATGTTTTTTTTTTCTGTTCCTATTGTAATGGTCATATGGTTTTTAACCTTCCTCTTAATGACGTCATGTATCATATCAATTGACTTGCAAATATTGAATCACTTTTTCATCCAGAGAATAAATCCCACTTGATCATGTGAATGATTTTTTACATGTGTTTTTGGATTCTGTTTGCTAGTATTTTGTTGAAGATTTTTTCATGTATGCTCATCAACTATATTGGCCTGTAGTTTCTTTTTTTTTTGTCCACAAATAACCTATGCATTTTGATTGGAGCATTTAGTTATTTAACATTCGAAGTAATTATTGATAGATATGTATTTATTGACTTTTTTTTTCACTTGTGATTGTTTTGTAGCTCTTCTCTGATCCATTTTTATCTTTATCTCTTTCATGGTTTGTTGATTTTCTTCAGTGATTTACTTGAGTTTCTTACTCAATTTTTTGCTTATCTATTACTATTTTTTGATCTGTGGTCACCATTTTGTTTATATGTATCTTCTGCATATAGCAGCCTATATTAAGCGGATGGTGGTTTAATATTGAACTCATTCTTTACTCCTCTCCCTTCCATATTTTAAATATTTGCCATCATGTTTTACATCTTTTTATTTTATGAATTCTTGACTGATTGTTACAGAAATACATTTTATTGCTTTTATGTTTTATGTTTTACTTTTTGCCTTCTTTTAGTTATGGGGTTTGTCTGCCAGTCTTTGGGTCACTCTTAGGTTTACTCACTTATATATATGTGATATCTAGTTGTAAACATGGAATGGGGTGAAGGGTGAGCTTAGGGTCCTCCTACTCTGCCATCTTGAACCCGCTCCATATATTTTCCACTCTTTATGAGGCATATTGCTAATCTCCATTTCATTTACCTCTTTTGTTGTGATTTTATCCTCTTCTTTAATTTTCGGATATATTTCTCTCTTTCATTTTGTCTAACTTTCTGTGTTTGTTTCTATGTGTTAGGAAAGTCACCCGCATCTCTTAATTTTGAAAATAGTTGTCTCATGAAGAAGAGGTCCTTTAGTGTCCTGTCCCATGTTCACAAGAAACACATGCTCTAGGGGTGTCTCTGATGTGTACTCTATATACCCTATTGTTGTGGCTAACTACGGTTTACTTTCGGTTCAGTCATCTGCAGTGACCCAACTTTGCGTGTTGTGGACAGGGTTTTGTCTTTGTGCTCTTAAAAGGGCCAGTCTGGGGCCACCTTAGACTTGTAGTTGGGTCCAACCAGATGCTTGTCCTCAGCCCATTTGCAATGACTGCTGTAGCAACAAACTGCAGGGTGCTGTCCCTGCACTGTACTCTGAAAGACTTTCATTTGTAGGCAAGGACTGCAGTTAGACCAGATGTCTGCCCAAAGTCTGTCCATTGGGTTTGCACTGACCCCAAACTATAAGGTTTTTGCTTTTTGCTGCTCCCTGTGAGGTTTTTGTTGGTGGGTAGGACTGACCATCAAACCAGTTGTCTTCCCCCTATCCAATGTTGGGGTTGCAGTGGAACTGGTTTGTATGGTTATCTTCCCTTCCTCCATGGCAGAAGTGATTTTGGGTGGTGCTTGTCCTTGTCTTGGTTTCTTGCAGAATGATATGAGTTAAGACCCACTTGGAGGAACTCCTGCAAAGTGATGGAGTGGTTGGATGGGATGATTCTGCAGAACATGTGGGAGGGTCATGGTGTTAATAAGGTAGGTAGAGAGCAGAGGTAGCACTGGCCCTGTGGGAGTTGCTCACAGGATGACATGTGACAGGCACCATGTTGCAGGGACTCCTGCCAGTGGGGTGAGTTGGATGGGGCAAATCTGCAAAAGATCATTGGATGGGGCACAGAGTGTCAGCAACCTAGGTTGAGAATGTTCATGCTGGTTCCTACAGATGTCTAGGTATCTAGGCTGGGAGGATGGATAGAAATGATCCCTAACAGTTTTTAATTCTTAGAAAAGTCTCCTAAAGATCCTTGCCCCTCCAGAGCATGTTGTGAGGTTAGTAAATAAATCTACTTCCTTCCCATATATCCCCAGTGGTTTTCAAACTGCTGCTTTCATGTTGTATATTGGTGGAATTGTAATGCTGGCTGGTTAAGTGTTAGGACTCAGTTTCCTTCAGCTATCACAAAACTAAGCCTTCTGATTTTGAAAGTACTGACAGTTAATCCACACTGGTTGCACAAATTCTTGATGTTACCCCCCACTGTTTTTCACAACTAAATATTATGAAGACTGTCTTCCCAGTGCTGGTACCCATGTCTGTAGTGCCTGTTGTGGGGTTTGCTCCTCCCCTTTCTCCATGTTTGTGGTGTCCCTCACATATGTGTGGTTAGTTCCACCGAAAGTTTGGTTCCAGACCATATCTTTACCACTGCCCCCCTACCATTTAGATGTGACATCCTCTCTAGGATTAACTGTGAAGAGTCTGTTCTGCCACTCTAAGCGTCATGTTACAGATTAATTGTACTGATGAGGCTGCTATCTACATGTGTCCACGGGACAAGGTGGGCTCAGGAGGATTTTCCTATGCTGCCATCTTCCCAAACTCCCTAACTTATTTATCATATGTAAGCCACACAAGAGAGATTTTATGATAGTAGAAGCCCAGGATTTGGAATGAACCATATTTGGGTTCAAATCTCAACTCTGCTCTTCCTTTGATATACAGGAAAACCAATAAAATTAAATCTAAGTCTCAATTCCTTATCTGTAAAATGGAGATAAAAATCTTAGCTTGAAGGATTCTCTTAAGATTTATATAAAACAATATCTGGATAATTTCTAGATCTATGCCTGGTAAGTGGTATAGTATTCAGTAAAATGTAGCTAAATCTTATTTATACAAGTTTTTCTGTACAGGTATATTTACCAGATAACTGTTTTACCTCTAAATTTCAAAAATGTCCATGTTGGATAGAAACATTTATATTACATTTTTTTATTCTTTCAGTAGACTTATTGAACATACCTAACATTTTCCTTTTTAAAAATTTTAATTACAGTATAGTTAACATACAGTGTTATATTACTTTTAGGTGTACACTATATGATTCAACATTTCCATATATCACACAGTGCTCATCACAAGTGCACTCTTTTTTTTTTTTAAATATTTTTTCAACGTTTTTTTTTTTAGTTATTTTTGGGACAGAGAGAGACAGAGCATGAACGGGGGAGGGGCAGAGAGAGAGGGAGACACAGAATCGGAAACAGGCTCCAGGCTCTGAGCCATCAGCCCAGAGCCTGACGCGGGGCTCGAACTCACAGACCGCGAGATCATGACCTGGCTGAAGTCGGACGCTTAACCGACTGCGCCACCCAGGCGCCCCACAAGTGCACTCTTTAATCACCATCACCTATTTCATCCCCCCCACCTACTTGCCCTCTGCTAACCATTAGTTTTTCCTCTGTAGTTAAAAGTATTTCTCTTGATTGACCTCTCTCACTCTCTTTTTCTCCTTTGTTCACTTGTTTTGTTTCTTAAATTCCACATATGAGTGAAATCATATGTTATTTGTCTTTATCTGATTGACTTATTTTGCTTAGTATGATACTCTATAGCTCTATCCATTGCATTGCATATAGCAAGATTTAATTCTTTTTTGTTTATATTCATATCTATATCTATCTATCTATCTATCTATCTACATATCACTTCTTGATCCATTCATCAATCAGTTGGCACTGAAAATTCTTCCATAATTTGGCTATTGTAAATAATCCTGCAATAAACATAAGGGTGCATTCATCCCTTTGAATTAGTGTTGTATTTTTTGAGTAGATACCCAGTAAGGCAACTACTGGATTGTAGGGTAATTCTATTTTTTAAATTTTTGAGAAACCTCCATACTGTTCTTCATAGTGGCTGATCAATATGTATTCCCACCAACAGTGCAAAAGGGTTCCTTTTTTCCACATCCTCACCAACATGTTGTTCCTTTTTTTTTTTTAATTTTAGCCATTCTGACAGGTGTAAGGAGATATCTCATTATAGTTTTTATTTGTATTTCCCAGATAATGAGTGATATTGAGCATCTTTTTATGAGTCTATTATCCATCTGTATGTCTTCTTTGGGAAAGTGTCTATCCATGTCCTCTGCCCATTTTTCCCTTGGATTATTTTTTTGGGGGGGGGTTGTTGAACTATATAAGTTCTTTATATATTTTGGACACTAAAATTTTATCAGATATGGCATTTGCAAATATCTTGACCATTCCATAGATTGTCTTTTAGTTTTGATGATCATTTCCATCTCTTTGCAGAAGCTTTTGATTTTCATGCAGTCCCAATAGCTCATTTTTGCTTTTCTTTTCATTGCCTCAGGAGACATATCCTGAAAGATACTGCTATGACTGACATCAGAAAGGTCACAGAAAAATTTCTGATTTTGATTGTGTTCTCTCCCTCTCTCTTTTGATGAGTCTCGCTAAAGTTTTGCCAATTTTGTTGATCTTTTCAAAGAACCAGCTCCTGGTTTCATTGATCTGTCCTATTGTTTTCGTTTCTGTTTTTTATTTTTTAGTTTATATTTTGTTTATTTATGCTGTAAAATTTAGGTTGTTTATTTGAGATTTTTCTTGCTTTTTGAGGTAGCCCTGTATTGCTCAAAACTTTCCTCTTAGAATAGCTTTTGCTGCATCCCCCAAATTTTGGATCATTGTGTTTTTATATTCATTTGTCTCCATGTATTTTTTAATTTCTTCTTTGATTTTTTGTTGACCCATCCAATGTTTGGTAGCATCATGTATATTTGTCATTAACTGATTTAATCAATTTATTAATCAATCTATTAATTGATTTAATCAATTTTGGAAAAGTCTGAGAAGGATTGCCATTAATTTTTCTTTAAATCTTTGGTATAACTCACCAGTGAAGCAATCTAGTTTTGGGCTTTTCTTTGGGAGATTTTTGATTATTGATTCAATTTCCTTTTTTATTATTAATCTGTTGAAGGAAGTCTTGATAGGTGGCATGTTTCTAGGAATGTATCCGTTTCTCTGGGTTATCCAATTTGTTGACACATAATTGTTCATAGTAGACTCATAATCTTTTAAATTTCTATGGCATCAATTGTAACATCTTTCATTTCACATTTTATTTGTGTTTTATCTTTTTGCTTAATCTAGGTAAAGATTTGTCAATTTTATTTTTCAAAAAACAATCTTTGGTTTTGTTAATCTTTTATTGTTTTTATATTCCGTATTTTTTATTTTTAATCTAATCTTGATCATTTTCTTACTTCTGCTAACATTGGACTTATATTTTCCTTCTTATACTTTCTTGAGTTGTAAATTTATATTGTTTATTTGAGGTTTTTTTTTCAAAGTAGGTGTTTAACACTATAAAATTTCCTCTCAGATATTGCTTTTGCTGCATCCCATAAGATTTGTATATTGTGTTTTTATTTTCATTTGTCTCAAAATATTTTCTAATTTTCCTTTGATTTTCTCTTTGATTTATTAGGTATTAAAAAGTGTATTGTTTAATTTTCACATATTGCTGAGTTTTCCAGTTTTCTTTCAACCTTTAATTTCAGTTTATTTTATCAGAGTCAGAGAAGATACTTGGTATGATATCAATATTAAATTTGTTGAGACTTGATTTGTGGCTTAGCATGATTTATCTTGGACAATGTTTCATGTGTACTTGAGAAGAATGTGTATTTTTTTGTATATTTCTTTTAGATCCATGTAGTCTATTGAGTTGTTCAAGTTTTCTCTTTCCTTATTGATCTTCTGTCTGGATGTTCTAACTATTATTGAAAGTGGGATATTGAAAGCCCCTACTATTATTTTTTCATCAGTTCTGTGAATATTTGCTTCATGTATTTGGGTGTTCTGATGTTGAGTGCATGTTTATTTATAATTATTATACCTTCTAGGTGAATTGACCCTTTAGTAATTTATATAATGCCTTTCTTTTTGTCTCTTATGACAGTGACTTAAAATCTATTTTGTATGATATAAGCATGGTCATCTTTGTTCCCTTTGATTTCTATTTGCATAAAATATCTTTTCTTATTTCTTTACCTACTGCTTAGATGTGTTCTTTTTTGTTTGTTTCCTTTACATTTATATACATTTCATGGATTATTACACTTCCTCAAAAACTAATACAAACTGAGAAATACATTGACAATTTAAGTATTTTAATTTTAGAAACAAATTTTCTATGTAAAATAGAAATCAAACAACTTATCTATTTGATTACTAAGAAATTTTACGTCTCTGTTACAATTGTGTCTGCATCAAGCAGAATCTGTAGTCCTTACCATGATTGCCTCTGGCAAAGAACATACAAGTAACTTAGAGCACAGACTGGAAGAAAAAATGGTTGGATGGGCTCCTCATAGTCACCTACCAGTACCACAGGACACATGAGTTTCTATTAACATATTCTCACTTCCAGAATCACAATGAATACCTTGAGGTTTGGGAGTGATTAATTTGGTTTGTGAAGCCTTCAAATGAACTGTGCTTGTATTTTGACTGTTCAAAATAGAAGAATAACTTATAAATGCTCAAAAGCAAATAACTTTGTTTAACTTTAAAACTAAACTGTAAAAATTTTCTCAGTGACACCTTGTTTTGAATCCTAATAGTAATATGGGATTTTTTTTTCTACCCCCAAACAGATAGATTTTTTTGGCAGGCAGCATATCAAAAATATGATTTAGAACTGAAATTGTAGGTATACCTGGGTGGCTCAGATGGTTAAGCGTCCAACTCTTGATTTCAACTCAGGTCATGATTTCACAGTTTGTGGGATTGAGCTTCATGTCATGCTCTGTGCTAACAGCTCAGTGTCTGCTCAAGATTCTCTCTCTCCTTTCTTTGTACCTCTCCTGCTCTCTTTCTCTCTCATAGCATTAGAAAAAGAACTTAAATTACAAAATTATAATAATTTTAAAGAAAACCAGTTATTGATTAGATTTGTCTTTCCATGGAAAACACAATCTAAACTTCTTTATAAACTGGATACACATTTTCAGCCTCTAGTTCTAATAATGAAGACAGCACAATGCTCATTTGTTTTTGCAACATGAATTGATTTAGAATTAAAGATTAGAAACACCTCACTTCAGATCTCATAGGTGATACATTTCATAGATTATCCAACTAAATATGAAAATTTCAGTCTATATTAAACATTTAAATCCTAATTTCTAATAATTTTTAAATAAATCTAACTAAACTCATGGGCAGAATTTAGCTGTTAATACAGTGGGGAAAAATGAGCCTTTGGGGGCCAAAGTTGCCCCTTCTCTCAAGAAACATACAAGTATTTAGATTTAACAGTAAAATCCACACATATGTATTAATATATAATTAAAGCAAGGGTCACCTAGTTCTTAAAGCAGAAGTGACATGAAGGAAATATCACATTGTAATTTAGGGCACATGCATCACAGTTATCCCTGTAAATGTCACTTTAACAGTGAAGTTTAACAGCAACAATTTGCTGGGAATGTTAGGGGAAGAGAAAGCCACACATATCCACTAATTTACAAAGATATAAACTATTTTTTCAAGGGGTTTGGAGATGACTCAATCTTGATGTTTTCAGGCCATTTTTGGCAAACATCCCACTGGACATGCAAAGGCTACAGCCGTGGTGACACCGAAGGTGCCTGAGATATGTACCAGCTCCTGGGGACCATGGGAGGACATGTGGCTAAGGTAGGACACACCTGACTGAACATTGTACTCTGTATTTCCTCTTCCTTCTAACAGATGGATAAACCTAAAGTGAAGAAACAGAGCCACTTTTGCTGTAACAGTATTGACCATCTGCTTACTATAAATCACCCAGAACAAAAACTCACAAATATTCTCAACTCTAAAAAGAAAATGCTAAAGTAGTTGCCACTCCCTCCCTAGCTCTCCCAATGTAAGAGTTTGACCACATGCCATAAAAGTGTAAGCACACCTCTCTCTGTGTATTCATCCAGAACAACATACTGGACCAAATTCCCTCACTGGAAACAGAAAACTAAGTAGTACAATAATCTTATGATAAATATTAGGCCAACTACCATACCTCAAGTATTTGAGTTAACATATTTTATCATAAAATTGTTTCCCCACCCTCTTTATATTTAAAAATTATAGCCTCATTTAAAAAGTAACTTAATATCTATAATTATTTTGACTACTCTTTTCTAAGACACACTTACATATAAGTGTGAGACCTCAGACATGGACCATGAGTCTTTAAACAAATCATCTGGTACCACCATGAGATTTTAAACAAGATCATCTGGTACCAACATTAAATGGTTAATAAGGAATGAAAGTGGATATTTAAACATTAAAATCTGCATCTAATTCATGTGCCCAAGTCTTCAATGCATACTAGGTCAGCTATGGAGAAGTGACATGGCTCCCTTCCAAATGGACATACTGAATATCTTACTCTTAAAAAATTAAATGGAAATTTCAGATATCCAATGTAGAATATATTTCTGTCTAATATTAAAGGCAACATTTACACATGCAATTTTAATTCCACTAGCTTTTTGCATGTTTCCTGGTTAATTCAGTTGGCTCGTGTGTAATAAAAGTTCCTAGGACTTTAAGTAATAGGTAGCTGTTAGATCCATAGGGTTCATCATGGTACAAATAACTAAGATATATTCTCTTTCTTTCATACTACAGTATACCTTTTACTTAACTTTCTTTTTTTTTTTTAATTTTTTTTTTCAACGTTTATTTATTTTTTTGGGACAGAGAGAGACAGAGCATGAACAGGGGAGGGGCAGAGAGAGAGGGAGACACAGAATCGGAAACAGGCTCCAGGCTCTGAGCCATCAGCCCAGAGCCTGACGCGGGGCTCGAACTCACAGACCGCGAGATCGTGACCTGGCTGAAGTCGGACGCTTAACCGACTGCGCCACCCAGGCGCCCCATTAACTTTCTTTTTTTACAAGGATTTGTTGTCTGTGTCAATAAACTAGAAGCTACCAAATTTGTGCTTTTAAACCCTATTCGGGGCAATTCCCCTCTATTATGTTTGTCTGTAGGGGAATACAGAATTATAGCACCTCATAAATGAAACTACAAAACACAATCTACAAAGCCAAATAACAAGCTACTTGTTTCCTTTAAAATAAAAAAGCAGTTCTGGAGTCGGGTAAAGCAGCTTACAGGGTTAAAAGCCAATGTCTGCAGATAAAAAGGAAAGACTCTAATGCTGAGGGGGAACATTCTGTAGTCAGGGTTAAGCTTTAAAATAACAATAAAGTAAAGCAAAGGAAAAATATTTCTATTACAGTGTGGTAACATGATTCATTTGGAATAAGTGTTGTTCTCCCAAATCAGTCAAGCCCACCAGACAGAAGTCTACAGGAAAGTTTCCTTCTGGACACAGAGCCTGTTGGAAAGCCTTGCCAGCAGTGATAGCAGACCCCAAAACCCATGGATCAGAACAGCCTTTGTAAGTCTAATCCTTACCCTGATTTCAGACTATTAAGAAATTACTTGTGGCCAGTTTAATAAACAAACATTAAAAATCTTCCCCCAAAATTTGTTCAAATGTATTTTACACATTAGACAGTTCTTAACAAGGGAGAATACAATTTCTTGACACTTAACATTTAAAGGTTTTATTGGCCATATTAATCTTCCTCACAAAAGTTTTAAGTTATCTACAAGTTCTTTGAATGTCAAAGTAAGAAGAGAAGAAACACTGACAAATTTAGGGGGCCATGTGGGAGCAGAAACTTGGCAACAGTTTCTCAGTCGAAGTGTATTCAGGCATACTTTTTCTCCAGTAAAATTTTTTTGTAACTTTTCTGCAACCTCGCTTATTTCTACCCAAATGAACATGGTAACAGGAATGGTAGCATTCTTCTTATCTGTGGGTGGATTTGGAGCACATACAATAAGTATGTTGTTTTTTCCTGTTCAGGTACATGGCATCTTGAGTGGAATCAGAACAATCAGCAATATGTTGCCTAAATTGGTGTCTGCCCACACTAAAAGATGTATTTTCTGATTTGTTATAGGTTTTAAATGGAAAATATGCACACTTTTTAAATTCATTGTCTTTCCTATAAAACAGTTTACAATTTTTGGAGTAAAAGGCATCTTCTTTTACTTCAGTAACTAGTACTTTGGGCAGCTCATCATTCTCTTCTTCATCTCTGCCTTTGCATTCGTTACTGCCACCTTCAGCTTGTATCTCAGATGTTTTTTGTGGAAAATGGTGAAGAAACTGTTTTATTATGGGTAATATCTTTGCCAAATAAACTGGAGTTTCCAGAAGAAAATGAAAATCCAGTCAGGGGGCTAAAGTTTAATGAGCCCAAGATAGAACTATACATTTTCTTGCCAAAATTAAATGAGGCAATTGTTGCTCTTACTGATGGGTCCATTTTATTTACAGAAACCCTCTCAATCTTCTTTTCAGATGTATCCTGTTTTGTTGCCGTGAAACAAAGATGTTGACTCTTGCTATAATTTTGTTGTCCCAAATAGGGAAGGTGTCTGTCTTGCAACTGACATTTTGTTAGTTTCACTTTCAGAATTCCTGTTGTCACTGCTCCTATGTTGTTGTTCAACACCTGCTGAATACTTCTCATAGTCTTTAGAGATAGGCGTCAGATCATAGAGTGAGTTTGTATTCACGTGCTTCACTATTCAATCCTGAACAGAACAGTTTAAGGCAGCCAACTGCTTGTGATAGGCATTCCTGTGGCAGGCTGTACTACAGTTAAGGCCAGAGGAGGAGGCCTGCTGACTGTAGTTTTGGCATTTAAAATCTTTTTATCGACCAAGGAGATAGAGCCATTTGTAACAACAAATCCAAAGGCTGCCTTGGTCTCAGTTGCTGCCCTTGCAGCACTGAGAGAAGAGCTGCTACCAGTAGACAGTCCTTCCAGAGGCTTCTCTCCAGCACCATTACCAAATCCAGACAACCTTCCTCCTCCAGAAGGTACAAACAAACCCTTAAAACCTTTAAAGGCTTCGCCACTATCAGATTCAAATCCAACATTTCTATGCTTTGCTTTCTTTATGGCTCTAATCTTCAAGACTTCCTCAGTGGCCGCTGAGAATGTTCCCACCTCTTTCTGCTTCGTTTCTTGATCCCAATTCCTATCTGTCAATTCCTTCTAAGCATTTCTTTTGTCCATTATTTCAAACCCCCAGGACAGCCACCGCGGCACTAGCTGGGTTGTGGGAGCGGCGAAAGCCTGGTGCACGACAGCGAGCAGGTGCGAGTTTGCAACGAATGGCCTGGCATCTGAAGCTGTTTCAGTGTGCATAGTCATTTCTGGTGCACTGAAGATTCTCAATGGACTTGGTGGTCACCAAGCCCTGGGTCTCAAACACCATGTCCTCCAGGGGCCTCGTCTCTCTTATGTTCTACAGTGAGGAAGAGATGTCTGCTCAGCCAGAAACTGCTGGGGGAACCTGCCTATGTGTGTTCTTAAATCTGAAATTTGGCTCTTCTAGACAGTTTATAGTTAGATCTTGTTTTCTCATCCATTCAACAACTTTGTCTTTTCATTACAGGGTTTATTTACATTTAAAGTAACTAATGATCCATAAGGATTTAGTATTGCCATTTTGTTGTTTCCTGTCTACCTTATAGTTTATTTCTCCTTTGTCTTCTCTCTTCTGTTTACATGTGTTTGTTGATTTTTTGTTGTTACATGCTTTGACTCCTTTCTGATTTCTTTTATGTATCTTCTACAGGTATTTTTTTCATGGTTACTGTAAGGCTTACATATGACATCTATATGACATCTTATATCATATGACATCATATGGTTATAACAATATGATGTATATGAATGAGTATGAGTGATGTGATATGAATGATATATGAGTATATGAAGCCTCATAATACTTCAGTCACATATAAATATCCTAGAATTGTACTTCTCCTCCACAACACTTTATGTTCTTGATGTCACAAATCACATGCTATAATATTGTGTGTTAACATATTTTAATAGTTGTATTTTTATACTTTTGTATTTTAGCTTCTATATAAGAATTAAAATAATTTATGCATCACTGTTATGATATTATAGTACTTTGATTTATCCATATATTTACCATAACCAGCAAGCTTCATACTTTCACATGCTTTTGTACTGTTGTTCAGCATCTTTTCATTTCAAATGAAGTTACTCCTTTGCATTTCTTTTAAGGCAGTTCTAGTGGTAATAAAATCCCTAAGCTTGTGTTTATCTGGAAAAATCTTTGTCTCTCTTTCATTTTTCAAAAATAGTTTTTCTGAGTATACTATTTTAAGTCAGCAGTTTTGTGCTTTCAGCATTTTTAATTAAACGGTACCAATCTGCTCTAAGTTGCAACATTGTTACTGATGAATTACTGATTGATGTATGTGGGTTCTTTTGTATGTGATGAGTTACTTTTCTCTTGGTACATTCAAAATCATCTCTTTATCTTGGAATTTTGACAATTTGATTAAAGTGTATCTCATTGTGGATTTCTTTGGATTCTTTTTTATTGGTATTATTCTCAAATATGGATGCTTACGTACTTCCTTTCTTAAATTTGGAAATCTCCCAGCCATTGGTTCTTCATGTAAATTTTTTGACCCTTTTAATCTCTTCTTTCCTTCTTCAACTCTTGTAATGCTTATATTGTTCAACTTCATGGTATCCCATAAGCCCTTTGGCTTTTCCTCACTTTTTTTCATTAATTCTTTCTTTCTCTATTTTTAAATTCCTTTGACTGGATAATTGCAAATGCCTTGTTTTCAAGTTCACTAATTCTTTTTTTTTGTTTGATCAAACCTATTTTTGAACTCCTCTAGAGAATTTTTCAGTTCAATTTTAGTATTTTTCAGCTCCAAATTTATATATATATATATACATATATATATATATACATATATATATATTTCTTTGTTGATATTCTCATTTTATTCACATATTGTTTTCTCAAGCTTGTAGAGCATATTTATGACAGGTATTTTGAATTCTGTGTCTGGTAACTTATATTCCTCCATTTCTTTAGGATCATATTGTAGAGATGTTGTTAGTTTTTTGTTTGTTTATTTGTTTTGGGTCATATTTATGTTTTTTTTTTCATGTGTCTTAGAGCTTTGTTCTGATATCAGTGAATATGGAGGGAAAAAGCCATATCTCTAGTTTTTATGGAATAACTTTATACAGGGGAAGACTTTCGCTAATCAGCCTGGCTAGAGGTTCTGGGGGCCTGTGAAACCACTTGGGGGAGAAGCAACTTCTCTGGGTCTCTGTGCAATTTATCAACTAGCAGTCAAACTTTTTTTTTTCTTTCAATTTGTATTCTTTTTTTCCTTCTGGTGTCTTTATCCACACCACAATTTTTAAAGGAGCAAGCAGCTCCACTTTCTTTGGATGCCCCAGACACCATGCTTTTTCCCCATCAGCACCTTGATTCAGGCAAGACTTGTGCTAGTTTCTTGTACAGTTCTCCATGAATACAGAATGCTGGACACATTCTATTCTTCCCCTCCCTCCTGAGGGATAAGCCTCATGTTGTGCACCTTCTTTCTCTCAATTGTACTAAATCATGCTAGATGTAGCAAGCTTCTCACCATTCTTTTTTTTTTTATTTTTTTTTCAACATTTTTATTTATTTTTGGGACAGAGAGAGACAGAGCGTGAATGGGGGAGGGGCACAGAGAGAGGGAGACACAGAATCGGAAACAGGCTCCAGGCTCTGAGCCATCAGCCCAGAGCCTGACGCGGGGCTCGAACTCACGGACCGCGAGATCATGACCTGGCTGAAGTCGGACGCTTAACCGACTGCGCCACCCAGGCGCCCCTCACCATTCTTTTTTGTTAGTGGTCCACAGGCTTCCAACTATGTCAGCTTAATCAGCAATTTAAATGAGATGAGACAGAAACCTATCCTTTGGGCAGCCCTCTCAAAGCTGGAACATTAAACACATGTTCTACTTTTCTTTTTCTATTTTAAAGTAGAAGTCATAAGCTGAGGCATTATCTCCCAGTACTGACCTATACCGGCTTGGGGTTGACATGAGTAAATTGAAATGGCCTTTCTTACTGATTCCAGTGTAACTGTTCTCAGATTTGTGCTTTCCTGGAGTACAGCAACTTCTTATTTGGGTTCTGGAATTCTCAAAAAGGTTATTATTATTATTTTTTGGCCTGTATTTCATTGCTATATTGATGTTTTTATGGGAGGATTACTGCTGGGACTTTCTATTCTAACATCTTGCTGATGTCATTATGCTCTTTTTTGACATTTATTTTACCAACAATATGGTAACCTCATGTATAAATTTTGAAACATATCTTTTTTTTTAATCCTTGAAATAGCTTGTGTATGATTGAAGCCAATTCTTTCAGTGTTGAAGTCACCTGGGCATGAATAACTTTAGTGGGAATGTTAGCTTGTGAATTAAATGTCTTTATTAGTTATAAAACTAATCAGTCTTTCTATGATTTTTTGATAACTTGCATTTTTCTAGGAATATGTTCATTTCAAGTAAATTTTCTACTTGGAGTGCCATTCACTGAATCATAATAATTTCTTATTATTTTTATAATTACTGCAGGATTTTGGTTTTGTCCCTTTTTAATTTTTGATCCTGGTTACTTATACTTATTTTTTTTTCTTTCTCATTTGTAAGAATTGTTTGCATTATAAACCTTTCTGAGAACTAAGTTTTAGCTTTTTCAGTCTTCTTTGTGGTAGGATTATTTCCATGTTAATCTCTTTATTTTATTTTTCCCTTCTACTCTAACTAGGTTCATTTGATATCTCTTAACTTCTTAAGATGAGTTGTAAACTAGTTAATTTTATATTTTTCCTAATATAAGATTTTAAAGCTACTCCTTTTCTTTTATGTTTTATACTGAGTCCCCACAAGTTCTGATACTTAGTATTCCCATTATTAGTTAAAATGCTTTCCCATTGTTTCTTTTTTGTCTAATAAATTATTTAAAAGTGTGTTCTTAATTTTAAAACATATGGAGATGCTTCTGATTTTTTTAACTCTTTTTGAGCATACTTACATTGTGACACATTCTGCATCATTCCAGTTATTTGGTATATGTTGATATTTGCTTTTAGTTCACACACATGGTCTTGTAAAAAAGAAATATTCCCTGTGTTTTTCAAAAGAATGCGTATTCTGCATGTTTGGGTACATAAATATAAACATATCTGTGTATGAAAATGGTCTTTACTTTGTCTTCTTTCTTGGAGGATGTTTTCATTGACTATAGAATTCTAGAGTTGGCAGTTATTTTCCACAAGTACATTGGAAATAATGTGCCTTTGTCTTATAGTTTCCATTGAAGTTACTGAGAATTCAGGTGCCTTCATAACTGCTATTTCGTTGAAGGTAAACTGCTTTTTTATTCTGACAAATTTTAAAATATATGTTTTTAGTTTTCTATAATTTCTCTGTAATATATCTAGCTGTGGATTATTTTTTCCTGCTTGGAATTTGTTGCATTGGTTGAATATGTGAGTGGTATTTTTTACAGAAAATTCTCAACCATAATTTTTTCTAACATTGACTATGTCCCATTTTTTCCCCTTCTTCTGGGACTCTATTAAATGCATCACATTGTATCTTCTCTGTTTTTTTATTCTCTTTCATACATTCCATTGTAGTATCTCTTTGGAATTTGGTTTACATGGTTTATTCAGACTTGTTCTCCAGTTCACGAAGCCTATATTCAGTGGTGTATAATTTATGGTGAAACTCATTTAATCAGTTCTTAATTCTGTCATAGTATTTTTTCTCTTGTTTCATTTTCTTGTTAAAAATTGTAAGCTAAACATTTTTTGAATAAAATAAGTATAATTGTTTTATAGTCTGTGTTTCATATTACTATCTAGCGTCTCCATGTATCTGTTTTTGCTGTCTTATTTTTCTGTCTCTAGCTTATGGAGTTTTGCTTTCTTGTGTGTCTAGTCTTCTGTGTGTTTTGAACATTGAATACATTTTGTAGAAACAATATAAAAGCTCAGATTACTATATTTTTCTCCAATGATGATTTTAGTTTGTTTTCATTAGTTTCCTTGGTACAATAACAAATCATCAAGTTCAAGGCTTGTTATCTTCTGGCTTCAAATTCAGACTGCAGTTTTTTTTGTTTTTTTTTTTAAATTTTTTTTTCAACGTTTATTTATTTTTGGGACAGAGAGAGAAAGAGAATGAACGGGGGAGGGGCACAGAGAGAGGGAGACACAGAATCAGAAACAGGCTCCAGGCTCTGAGCCATCAGCCCAGAGCCCGATGCGGGGCTCGAACTCACGGACCGCGAGATCGTGACCTGGCTGAAGTCGGACGCTTAACCGACTGCGCCACCCAGGCGCCCCCAGACTGCAATTTTTGTGGATGTTAGTTGCCTTCTGGCTTGCCCTTGTGTTCTCAGTCAAAATCAGTGAAAATAGATGATAGGGGAAGATGGCAGCATAGGAGGACGCTGGGCTCACCGCGCGTCCTGCTGATCACTTAGATTCCACCTACACCTGCCTAAATAACCCAGAAAAGGGCCAGAGGATTAGCAGAACGGAGTCCCCAGAGCCAAGCGCAGACGAGAGGCCCACGGAAGAGGGTAGGAAGGGCGGAGAGGCGGTGCGCGCCCCACGGACTGGCAGGAGGGAGCCGGGGCGGAGGGGCGGCTTGCCGGCCAAGCAGAGTTCCCGAGTCTGGCTGGCAAAAGCGGAGGGGCTTGACGGACTGTGTTCCCACAGCAAGCGCGACTTAGCGTCTGGGAGGTCATAAGTTAACAGCTCTGCTCAGAAAGCGGGAAGGCTGGAGGACAAAGGGAGGGAGAGCTGCTGAGCCCCCCGACACGGAGCTCAGCTTGGTGGGGAACAAAGGCGCTCGCCAGCGCCATCTCCCCCGCCCATCCCCCAGCAAAAATCCCAAAGGGAACCGGTTCCTGCCAGGGAAATTGCTCGCTCCATGCAAACACCCAACTCTGTGCTTCTGCGGAGCCAAACCTCCGGCAGCAGATCTGACTCCCTCCGGCTGCCACAGGGCCCCTCCTGAAGTGGATCACCTAAGGAGAAGCTAGCTAAGCCTGCCCCCCCTGCTGCCGTGCACCTTGCCTACCCACCCCAGCTAATACGCCAGATCCCCAGCATCACAAGACTGGCAGTGTGCAAGTAGCCCAGACAGGCCACGCCACCCCACAGTGAATCCCGCCCCTAGGAGAGGGGAAGAGAAGGCACACACCAGTCTGACTGTGGCCCCAGCGGTGGGCTGGGGGCAGACATCAGGTCTGACTGCGGCCCCGCCCACCAACTCCAGTTATACACCACAGCACAGGGGAAGTGCCCTGCAGGTCCTCACCACTCCAGGGACTATCCAAAATGACCAAGCAGAAGAATTCCAATCAGAAGAATCTTCAGGAAATAACAACAGCTAATGAGCTGATCAAAAAGGATTTAAATGATATAACAGAAAGTGAATTTAGAATAATAGTCATAAAATTAATCGCTGGGCTGGAAAACAGTATACAGGACAGCAGAGAATCTCTTGCTACAGAGATCAAGGGACTAAGGAACAGTCACGATGAGCTGAAAAACGCTTTATTTTTATTTTTTTTTATTTATTTTTTTTTTTAATTTTTTTTTTCAACGTTTATTTATTTTTGGGACAGAGAGAGACAGAGCATGAACGGGGGAGGCGCAGAGAGAGAGGGAGATACAGAATCGGAAGCAGGCTCCAGGCTCTGAGCCATCAGCCCAGAGCCCGACGCGGGGCTCGAACTCATGGACCGCGAGATTGTGACCTGGATGAAGTCGGACGCTTAACCGACTGCGCCACCCAGGCGCGCCCTGAAAAACGCTTTAAATGAAATGCAAAACAAAATGGAAACGACCACGGCTCGGATTGAAGAGGCAGAGGAGAGAATAGGAGAACTAGAAGATAAAGTTATGGAAAAA
Source organism: Lynx canadensis (assembly GCF_007474595.2). Taxonomy (NCBI): domain Eukaryota; kingdom Metazoa; phylum Chordata; class Mammalia; order Carnivora; family Felidae; genus Lynx; species Lynx canadensis. The sequence continues at coordinate 66,863,973 of NC_044321.2, read as the reverse complement.
GAGGAAGCTGAGAAAAAGAGAGATAAAAAAATCCAGGAGTATGAGGGGAAAATTAGAGAACTAAGTGATACACTAAAAAGAAATAATAGGGCGCCTGGGTGGCGCAGTCGGTTAAGCGTCCGACTTCAGCCAGGTCACGATCTCGCGGTCCGTGAGTTCGAGCCCTGCGTCCGGCTCTGGGCTGATGGCTCAGAGCCTGGAGCCTGTTTCCGGTTCTGTGTCTCCCTCTCTCTCTGCCCCTCCCCCATTCATGCTCTGTCTCTCTCTGCCCCAAAAATAAATAAACGTTGAAAAAAAAATTAAAAAAAAAAAAGAAATAATATACGCATAATTGGTATCCTAGAGGAGGAAGAGAGAGGGAAAGGTGCTGAAGGGGTACTTGAAGAAATTATAGCTGAGAACTTCCCTGAACTGGGGAAGGAAAAAGGCATTGAAATCCAAGAGGCACAGAGAACTCCCTTCAGACGTAACTTGAATCGATCTTCTGCATGACATATCATAGTGAAACTGGCAAAATACAAGGATAAAGAGAAAATTCTGAAAGCAGCAAGGGGTAAATGTGCCCTCACATATAAAGGGAGACGTATAAGACTCCTGACTGATCTCTCTTTTGAAACTTGGCAGGCCAGAAAGAATTGGCTCGAGATTTTCAGTGTGCTAGACAGAAAAAATATGCAGCCGAGAATCCTTTATCCAGCAAGTCTATCAGTTAGAATAGAAGGAGAGATAAAGGTCTTCCCAAACAAACAAAAACTGAAGGAATTTGTCACCACTAAACCAGCCCTACAAGAGATCCTAAGGGGGACCCTGTGAGACAAAGTACCAGAGACATCACTACAAGCATAAAACATACAGACATCACAATGACTCTAAACCCGTATCTTTCTATAATAACACTGAATGTAAATGGATTAAATGCGCCAACCAAAAGACATAGGGTATCAGAATGGATAAAAAAACAAGACCCATCTATTTGCTGTCTACAAGAGACTCATTTTAGATCTGAGGACACCTTTAGATTCAGAGTGAGGGGATGGAGAACTATTTACCATGCTACTGGAAGCCAAAAGAAAGCTGGAGTAGCCATACTTATCTCAGACAAACTAGACTTTAAATTCAATGCTGTAACAAGAGATGAAGAAGGGCATTATATAATAATTACAGGGTCTATCCATCAGGAAGAGCTAACAATTATAAATGTCTATGCGCCGAATACCGGAGCCCCCAAATATATAAAACAATTACTCATAAACATAAGGAACCTTATCGATAAGAATGTGGTAATTGCAGGGGACTTTAACACCCCACTTAGAGAAATGGATAGATCATCTAGACACGCGGTCAATAAAGAAACAAGGGCCCTGAATGAGACATTGGATCAGATGGACTTGACAGATATATTTAGAACTCTGCATCCCAAAGCAACAGAATATACTTTCTTCTCGAGTGCACATGGAACATTCTCCAAGATAGATCATATATTGGGTCACAAAACAGCCCTTCATAAGTTTACAAGAATTGAAATTATACCATGCATACTTTCAGACCACAATGCTATGAAGCTTGAAATCAACCACAGGAAAAAGTCTGGAAAACCTCCAAAAGCATGGAGGTTAAAGAACACCCTACTAACGAATGAGTGGGTCAACCAGGCAATTAGAGAAGAAATTAAAAAATATATGGAAACAAACGAAAATGAAAATACAACAATCCAAACGCTGTGGGACCCAGCGAAGGCAGTCCTGAGAGGAAAATACATTGCAATCCAGGCCTATCTCAAGAAACAAGAAAAATCCCAAATACAAAATCTAACAGCACACCTAAAGGAACTAGAAGCAGAACAGCGAAGGCAGCCTAAACCCAGCAGAAGAAGAGAAATAATAAAGATCAGAGCAGAAATAAACAATATAGAATCTAAAACAACTGTAGAGCAGATCAACGAAACCAAGAGTTGGTTTTTTGAAAAAATAAACAAAATTGACAAACCTCTAGCCAGGCTTCTCAAAAAGAAAAGGGAGATGACCCAAATAGATAAAATCATGAATGAAAATGGAATTATTACAACCAATCCCTCAGAGATACAAACAATTATCAGGGAATACTATGAAAAATTATATGCCAACAAATTGGACAACCTGGAAGAAATGGACAAATTCCTCAACACCCACACTCTTCCAAAACTCAATCAGGAGGAAATAGAAAGCTTGAACAGACCCATAACCAGCGAAGAAATTGAATCGGTTATCAAAAATCTCCCAACAAATAAGAGTCCAGGACCAGATGGCTTCCCAGGGGAGTTCTACCAGACGTTTAAAGCAGAGATAATACCTATCCTTCCCAAGCTATTCCAAGAAATAGAAAGGGAAGGGAAACTTCCAGACTCACTCTATGAAGCCAGTATTCCGTTGATTCCTAAACCAGACAGAGACCCAGTAAAAAAAGAGAACGACAGGCCAATATCCTTGATGAATATGGATGCAAAAATTCTCAATAAGATACTAGCAAATCGAATTCAATGGCATATAAAAAGAATTATTCACCATGATCAAGTGGGATTCATTCCTGGGATGCAGGGCTGGTTCAACATTCGCAAATCAAACAACGTGATACATCACATTAACAAAAAAAAAGAGAAGAACCATATGATCCTGTCAATCGATGCAGAAAAGGCCTTTGACAAAATCCAGCACCCTTTCTTAATAAAAACCCTTGAGAAAGTCGGGATAGAAGGAAAATACTTAAAGATCATCAACGCCATTCATGAAAAGCCCACAGCTAACATCATCCTCAATGGGGAAAAACTGAGAGCTTTTTCCCTGAGATCAGGAACACGACAGGGATGCCCACTCTCACCGCTGTTGTTTAACATAGTGCTGGAAGTTCTAGCATCAGCAATCAGACAACAAAAGGAAATCAAAGGCATCAAAATTGGCAAAGATGAAGTCAAGCTTTCGCTTTTTGCAGATGACATGATATTATACATGGAAAATCCGATAGACTCCACCAAAAGTCTGTTAGAACTGATGCATGAATTCAGCAAAGTTGCAGGATACAAAATCAATGTACAGAAATCAGTTGCATTCTTATATACTAATAATGAAGCAACAGAAAGACAAATAAAGAAACTGATCCCATTCACAATTGCACCAAGAAGCATAAAATACCTAGGAATAAATCTAACCAAAGATGTAAAGGATCCGTATGCTGAAAACTATAGAAAGCTTATGAAGGTAATTGAAGAAGATTTAACGAAATGGAAAGACATTCCCTGCTCATGGATTGGAAAAATAAACATTGTCAAAATGTCTATACTACCCAAAGCTATCTACACATTCACTGCAATCCCAATCAAAATTGCACCAGCATTCTTCTCGAAACTAGAACAAGCAATCCTAAAATTCATATGGAACCACAAAAGGCCCCGAATAGCCAAAGGAATTTTGAAGAAGAAGACCAAAGCAGGAGGCAACACAATCCCAGACTTTAGCCTCTACTACAAAGCTGTCATCATCAAGACAGCATGGTCTTGGCACAAAAACAGACACATAGACCCATGGAATAGAATAGAAACCCCAGAACTAGACCCACAAACGTATGGCCAACTAATCTTTGACAAAGCAGGAAAAAACATCCAATGGAAAAAAGACAGCCTCTTTAACAAATGGTGCTGGAAGAACTGGACAGCAACATGCAGAAGGTTGAAACTAGACCACTTTCTCACACCATTCACAAAAATAAACTCAAAATGGATAAAGGACCTAAATGTGAGACAGGAAACCATCAAAACCTTAGAGGAGAAAGCAGGAAAAGTCCTCTCTGACCTCAGCCGTAGCAATTTCTTACTCGACACATCCCCAAAGGCAAGGGAATTAAAAGCAAAAATGAATTACTGGGTCCTTATGAAGATAAAAAGCTTCTGCACAGCAAAGGAAACAACCAACAAAACTAAAAGCAACTAACGGAATGGGAAAAGATATTTGCAAATGACATATCGGACAAAGGGCTAGTATCTAAAATCTATAAAGAGCTCACCAAACTCCACACCCGAAAAACAAATAACCCAGTGAAGAAATGGGCAGAAAACATGAATAGACACTTCTCTAAAGAAGACATCCAGATGGCCAACAGGCACATGAAAAGATGTTCAGCGTCGCTCCTTATCAGGGAAATACAAATCAAAACCACATTCAGGTATCACCTCACGCCAGTCAGAGTGGCCAAAATGAACAAATCAGGAGACTATAGATGCTGGAGAGGATGTGGAGAAATGGGAACCCTCTTGCACTGTTGGTGGGAAGGCAAATTGGTGCAGCCGCTCTGGAAAGCAGTGTGGAGGTTCCTCAGAAAATTAAAAATAGACCTACCCTATGACCCAGCAATAGCACTGCTAGGAATTTACCCAAGGGATACAGGAGTACTGATGCATAGGGGCACTTGTACCCCAATGTTCATAGCAGCACTCTCAACAATAGCCAAATTATGGAAAGAGCCTAAATGTCCATCAACTGATGAATGGATCAAGAAATTGTGGTTTATATACACAATGGAATACTACGTGGCAATGAGAAAAAATGAAATATGGCCTTTTGTAGCAACGTGGATGGAACTGGAGAGTGTGATGCTAAGTGAAATAAGCCATACAGAGAAAGACAGATACCATATGGTTTCACTCTTATGTGGATCCTGAGAATCTTAACAGGAACCCATGGGGGAGGGGAAGGAAAAAAAAAAAAAGGTTAGAGTGGGAGAGAGCCAAAGCATAAGAGACTGTTAAAAACTGAGAACAGGGGCGCCTGGGTGGTGCAGTCGGTTAAGCGTCCGACTTCAGCCAGGTCACGATCTCGCGGTCCGTGAGTTCGAGCCCCACGTCGGGCTCTGTGCTGATGGCTCAGAGCCTGGAGCCTGTTTCCGATTCTGTGTCTCCCTCTCTCTGCCCCTCGCCCATTCATGCTCTGTCTCTCTCTGTCCCAAAAATAAATAAACGTTGAAAAAAAAATTAAAAAAAAAACAAAAAACAAAAAACTGAGAACAAACTGAGGGTTAATGGGCGGTGGGAGGGAGGGGAGGGTGGGTGATGGGTATTGAGGAGGGCACCTTTTGGGATGAGCACTGGGTGTTGTATGGAAACCAATTTGTCAATAAATTTCATATATATATATAAAAAAAAACAAAATCAGGGAAAATATATCAGATACCCATCTTTTGAAGATCCTGGACTTTGACTTTTTCTGCTTAATAGTAGGAAGCCACTCAGTACTCAGCTTTATCTCTCAACTGCCTTTTTAATTTTTAATTTTATTTATTTCCTTTTTTAGAGAGGGAGAGCACAAGCAGTAGAGGAAGAGAGAATCTTAAGAGGCTCCATGCCCACTGTGGAGCCCCCTCTCACAACCCTGAAATCATGACCTGAGCCAAAATTAAGAATCAGGTGTTCAACTGACCAAGCCACCCAAGTGCCCCATCTCAGCTGCCTTTTTTAGATCTGAAAATGCTCCAAGGGTAAAAGTGACTTTGGATTCCCGTTCTCACTCCATAACTCACTGCAGTAATCTCTCATTGTCTTCTTAGCGTTTGTATGCTTTTAAGGATATTGAAAAAAAATATTTTCTAGCTTTTTAGTTACAATCACCAAGATCTTGGTGAAATTAGTGTAAATCAACTTATCTGCTATTATAAGGAGTATATGTCTTCAGAGGATATTTTTATTTTACCTTTTTCCTGTGTTTCGGAAAGATGACTCTTAGCAGTTAATTGACTTTCATATAAATACTTTTTTAAAAGAATATTTTGGTTTGCTAATGTGGACATTTTAGTATCAGACACTATAGCTTATTTTTTTTCTTAGCATCAGGCATAGAACTGATATTCAATGCATGTTTGTATAATGAATGAATCAATTAATAAATAAAAACAGCATAACATGCAACTTTCAAATAATGAAAATTCTATTATTATTAGAATAATCATATTTTATTTTGTGTTTTGTCTAATATAAATACAGGTAATTCTTCCAAAAAAATCTATAAAATAGAGTGATTCCATAGTGAAAACTAGCATCCACCAGAATATTCTCAGGACTCTAATTATATTTTCAGGGAATGAATCAAGTTCTATTTCAAGTTTCTAGATTAATGATAGTATTTTGTTGTTGTTGTTGTTTAGGAAAACACTTGTTTCAACCAGTTTTGTATACTTTGACATTAATTTGGATTTACGACATTATTATTTTCTCATTCAGAGCAGCTATCTCTCCAAGAGGATTTTGGTGGTTATTATAGGAATTGTGTTAAATAGTGTTTCATATATGAGATATGATAATCTTTTCAGAAAATACAATAGGTGCTGTGTATAATTGCCAGAGGTAACATTTTGGACAATATATAAGGAGTGGGCATAACAGTGAGAACCCCTAAAAGACCTATACTTCTCGAATGACTTATTCAAAAGGATAGACAAATAAAGCAACACTTACTGATACATAATTGAAGGCAATGTATTTAGCATCTGTGTTTTGTGAGATGCATTTGTAAACCATGTTAATTTTTAGTACATTTTATAGTTAACAATACATTCACAAATGTATGTTTTCACTCATAATTTATATTTTTGCTTTCCCATATGTGCAACTGAGAAGAGGAATTAGTTTTTGTATGTAGGTCTTACCCTTACTTGATCCTTGGACCATAGGTCCAAGTATAGTAGGCCTAGGTAAGGATTTCATGAGAGCCTATTCAAGGTACGGGATAATTGATGCCAGAAAGGAGAGGGATACTGAAATGAAGGAGTAGCTAGATAATTAACACCTGGAACAGGAAGGGTTCTATCATCAAATATACAAGGATAAACAACCCAATCCATGCTCTCTGGTGATTCACTTTCTAATAGGAAGATAAACAGAAACTACATTCAGATATTAACAGAATAGCACTGGTACTGAAGGATCAAAATAAATACATGTCATAGCTAAAACAAGGTTCTAGAGTTCAAGTGTTACTCCTTTAATTACTTGGTCATTGGAGGTTTGAAGGGGATGTCCTAGATCAAGAACTGAGATGGCAGGAGGCTCATGGGATTTGGCCTGAGACACTGGATCTTAACCACCTTTTATATAGTATTTCTATAGTATAACAATTAATAGGGTTATATTGGATCTTACCCAGCTCTGGATACATGAAACACAAAGAATGACAACAATAAGAGTTTGTATATCACAAAATGAGGTCAAAGACATGAAATTATTGAGCTCTACCTGGGGTTAGACTTAAGAAAGAAAGTAACACTTCAATGGGTCTTGAAATATGAATAAGAGTTTACATGGAACTACTAGTCTTAAAGCATTCCAGAAACATGGACTGGCTTGTTTGAATATGGTATAAAATAGTGTGAAATTTTAGGAAGCTTCTAATTGCTCAACTCAACTGAAGTGTAAGTGTCAGCAAGGTATGTGACAGATGATGGTGTTGCAGAAGTAGGTAGAAGAATTGATTTGCCCAAAGCCATACATCTAGTAAGTGGAAAAGTGATTATTTAAAAGTTAGTATTCTCTGGTTCCAAAGGCTATGTTTTTCCCACTAAACTTGTGTTTTATTATGTCTCATTTTTTGAGCTGTAACATTTTTTTAAATAAGATCTTATGTAGAATGTATATAAAATATAAGATTTAGTGTGCTTTGGTTGAAGTAGGGGCTACAGTTGGCAGCTACTTAGGCACCTTATTGGTGAAATCCATTTATCTACAAGTACTCCTTTTCTCTCTCGTGGACTCCCCATTCCACATATTTCGTGGGTTAAGTTTCATGGGAACTCAGAGGAGAGAATGACTAATTCATTTGGGAGAAATCATAGGAAGATTCATAAGGGAAGTGACATTTGGCCTGGTCCATAAATGACAAAGAGTTACCAGACACAGAAGAGAGGAGTAGGACTGAAGAAGGCATGGGGGATGGAAATAATTGCAGAAAAGTAATTTTGACTTCCTTTTAGCTAAGGATATTGGACATTAACATGTGAACAATGGGGAGTCATTAAAAACTTTTCAGCAGGAGACAGCCACGAGAAAACTGGCATTTTAGAGATGATGCTGATATCAGTGTGTAGAGTAGAATGGGATACCAGAAAAGCCAGAGGAGTTAAGTCATTTAGGAGGTTGTTATTTCAGCGAGAAATGAGGTGGGTCTGAATTTATACCATAGTGACAATGGCTCTCCAATCTTAAATGAGGTAAGATAATGGAAGTAATTTACTGTTATCTGATTATTCAGTATTCAGGTGTGGATACCCTAATTCTCAGAAAGATTATCTGAAGGGGCTTCTCACGAGAAGTTAAACCTTGTTTTGGCATTTTGTGTGATAATTTGGCAGTCCATTCCTGGTTCCCTTTACAAGTATTATTCATAAACTTTGAAAGCTTCTGAGTTGTTTTGTGATTTTTTTTCTCCTTTGCCTTGGAATGGGTTTCTTAAACATAGTAATTCAGCAAAACCATACAGGGGTTCTATGACCCACACGTTTTTTGTATTTCCCAGAAGTGTTCCACAGCTTGACTAGATACAATGTGGACAATTTCTTGTGTGCCAAACCACTCTTTATGTTGTTTCCCATTATGTAGGGAATGTATCTAAGGATCAGTGAAAAAATTCCTTTGATTATATTATTTAATTTATATTTTTCAATATATTTTTTAATTTATATTTTTATAAATAAAATAAAAATGTATATAGTATATATGTCATACTAATTGCATATTAATTTCTTTGAAATCCATGTTAGTTACTGTTATTTTAGGCTATTTTACATCCTATATTGGTAGAAACCTACTTGGCTAAACACATGTTTATAACTATTTTTGAAGTTTTTGGTTTTTATTAATGTCAAAGTGGCTTGTTGCAGAGAGAAGGCATCAAATGTGAAACCTTCTTTGTTTTGATGATGAATGTGGCTTAAAATATTCAACCATAGAGATATTTGTGCCAGACACAAAGCCATGGGTTGTTCCTATTTTCCAAATTCAGTTATGAAGAAAATGGAAGAAATTTAAATATTTTCCAATGAGGCTGAGTTGGTGAAAATAATTCCCGTTATAAGTTATTCTGTCCAAGTCAGTCTTATATGACTGAAACATACGACAGTGATGCATATGAAAACAAAAGGATTTTCTGGCAAAGAGCCCTTTATAATTTAATACTGTTCTCTCTACACCCTGTAGTGCAAGTTTTGACTGTCCTAGAACCTCTGACCTCATGATTAATGATGCTGTTTCTTCCCTCCCCACTTCCTTTCACCTCATTATGATCTACTTGAGTTTGGACCAACACAATTCAGTTATCACCTCTTATTTCTTGCATTTTCCCCTGAAATGCAATACACCATGATTTTGGAGGACATTTATTTGGGACAGATAGATTATTGCATTCCTCACTTATATAGGCATGAATAGTTATGCATTCAGTTAATTGGGTTTTCTTTACACTAGTGTAGAGACAGAAAGTTTGGAATGTAGACTTTCCATCTTTGCCAACTTTCACTTTCTTCCCTCATCTATGTTCCTTTCTTTTTTCCATTTACCCTTTTTCAATATTTCTGCTCTCTGTGTTCCAAAGAAACAGGAAATGAATGATGAGCTGAGAGTGGTGTAGAAGTAGGCACATCCAATTTCTTTTCTACACTCAAAGCTTTCATCTATGTGGTATAAACATAAGTGGCTGAGATGTGAAAATGCACAATGAAATATATTTCTGTCAATTAATGGTATAACTAGCTAATAAAAGCCAAGTGTTAAATTTCCAGAAATTTTGTGAGCTGCATGTTAAATCAGTATTATTAAAAATTAAATAATATAAACTTACAATTAAGTAATTTATAAGAAAACCAAAGTTAATAAGTACATCTCAATTCTTAATTATTTTTTACTAAATTTTGCTATTATCTGTGATATTAAGATTACTTACATTTATTGCACCTGCCTAGTGGGAATACTATATAATGGTGTGCCACTGTTCATCACTTCCCAATTCTTCTGTCAGTGTTATCATGTTGCTAGCTTGAAACTGGACATAGTGGGAGTATTTTCACTACGGAAATTAGCAAGTTCTACAAATAAAGATTTGATCCTTTGTTTTGTTGATTTTTTAAACCTAAGAATCAGCAAACTACAATCTGTGGGCCAAATATAGCCTGCCATCTAGTTTTTCTCAGTAAAGTTTTATTGAACTATAGCCAGCTCCGGTGCTGCAATGATGGCATTGAATAGTTGCAAATGAGACTCTGTGGCTTGCCAAAAACAAAACATTAACAGTATGTTCCCCTACATAAAATATTTGCCAATTCTTGGTCTAAGTTTAAGAATATGGAAGAAAATGTTAATGATGCAAATAAACCTTACAAGTGTAATGTGTCTGTAGATGTGACACTGTGGGTAGCACAAAAAATTAAATAACCAGCAAACACAACATTTACCAGCAAAGCATAGTATGAAACAATCAGAATATACTGGTTGTATTGAGGAAAAATGTAAATTAAGGTGTCAATTAATAGAGATTTTATTTAGGCCAATCTTTAATATAGCTGGATTATATACACTGAGAGCAGGTATTTTTTATTTAGTCATACAGCATCTAGCAGTGCTGAACAGATGGTAGCCACTCAGGTTATTTCTGTGAATTGCAAATGACTCTTACCTAAAAGGAAGCCTTCAACTTATATTCATATAAAACAAATTCCCAAATATATATTTTGATAATTCCCAACAAACTTTGAAATATATAAGTTTGAAATTATTAGCTATATATGGTCAATAAGGGCAATGAGATCCGTAAATGTTAAATATTTTTGCTACTTAAACCGTGGTTTCTAGATGAGCAGCAGCAAGCATCTCATCACTTTTGACCTTGTTAGAAATGCAAAACACACTATTTCAAGTGTACTCCAGATCTACTCCTCCAGAAACAGCATGTTAACAAAATTCCCAGTTGATTCCTGTGTACGTAAAGCTAGATCAAGAACTTCTAAGAAGAGTGTTCTATCATACTGTCTCCCTTGTATACTATGCTTTCATAATTCAAAATATGAGAACTAAAACAATATGCCAGTTCTTGGATTCAATAAGTAACAAAAAATGTTTATTGATTCCAATATATTTTCCACTTTAGCTATATCATCTGATTTTATTCTAAAAAAATTCTCCTAAGACACAAAGGATGAGAATGGTTATCTTTATTAATAATGAGTTAATAAAGATACAGATAATTACCATTTTAAACCAACTTTAAACAGTATGTTAGTGACAGACTCTCCAGGTGAGCATTTTACATCAGTTTATTTTCCTATCAAAGTAGACAAGAGACAATTGTCTGATAAATTCAGATTCCTCATATAATCTATCTGGATATTTCGGGATACTAAATATCCACTCTCACACACACACACCCATTCCACAAAGTTTATGAAGAAATTAGCAAAATAGGGTTTAAGCCTGAAATGTCTATGTGATTTTGTATAAACCCAGTCTCTGCCTATGTAGACTTTAATCTATACAGGGACCTTTTAACACTTAAATTATTGGATTACAGAAAATGTTTGGGTGCCAACAATAAAAAAGTAACTGAAAATGTCTTATTTTTATTTACAAAATAAATAAATTTTAATAACAAGGTAAACAAGTTGTTTCTTTTTTTCCACATTGTTATTTAAAGTCTAGTTAGTTAAGGGGCACCAAGGTGCTCAATCAGTTAAGTATCCCACTCTTGAGATTGGCTCAGGTCATGATCTCAAGGTTTGTGAGATTGAGCCCCACATTGGTCTCTGAGCTGACAGTGCAGAGCCTGCTTGGGATTCTCTCTTGCCTTTTCTCTCTGCCCCTCCACAGCCTCTCCCCTCTCCCCCTCTCAAAATAAATAAACTTAAAAAAAAATAAATTCTAGTTAGTTAACATATAGTGTAATATTGTTTTCAAAAGTAGAATTTAGCGATTCATTATTTACATATAACAAACAGTGTTCATCACAACAAGTGCCCTCCTTAATACCCATCACCAATTTAGCCATCCCCTGTCCACCTCCCTCTAGCAATCCTGTTTGTTCTCTATGCTTAAGAGTCTTTTCTGGTTAGACCTCATCTCTTTTTCTATTGTTCTTACTTTCCCTGTGTTCATATGGTATTTATCTTTCTCTGACTTATTTTGCTCAGCATAATACACTCTAATTCCATCCATGTTGTTGCAAAAACCAAGGTATACTTTTTGATGACTAACATTCCATTGTGTGTATGAGTGTGTGTGTGTGTGTGTGTGTGTGTGTGCATGCTCCTGCACACATAATCACTTCTTTATCCATTCTTCACTAGAAGGATATTTGGTCTTTTCCCATAATTTGGCTATTGATGATAATGCAGCTATAAACATTGGGGTTCATGTGCCCCTTCGAACCAGTATTATTGTATCCTTTGGATAAATACCTAGTAGTGCAATTTCTGGGTCTCAGTTCTATTTTTTAACTTTTTGAGGAATCTCCATACTGTTTTCCAGAGTGGCTGCACCAATTTGCATTCCCACCAACAGTGTAAGAAGGTTCCCCATTCTCCACATCCTTTCCAACATCTGTTGTTCCTGTATTGTTAATGTTAGCCATTGGGTGAGGAATTTCTCATTGTGGTTTTGATTTGTATTTCCCTGTTGATGAGTGATGTTGAACATCCTTTCATGTTTCTTTTAGCCATCTGTATGTCTTCTTTGGGAAAAAGTGTCTATTTGTGTCTACTTCCAATTTCTTAAAAGGATTATTTGGTTTTGGGGGTGTTGAGATTGATAAGTTGTATATAGTTTTTTGATATTAACTCTTTATCAGATATGTCATTTGAAAATATCTTCTCCCATTCTGTAGCTGCCTTTTAGTTTTGTTTATTGGTTACTTCACTGTGCAGAAGCTTTTCATCTTGATGAAATCCCAATACTAATTTATGCGTTTGCTTTCCTTGCTTCTGGAAACATGTCTAGTAAAATGTTGCTAAAAAGTTGCCAAACATGTTGCTACCTGTGTTCTCCTCTAATATTTTAATGGTTTTCTTTCTCACAGTTAGGTTGCCATCTGTTTTGAATTTATTTTTGTGTATAGTGTAAGAGAGGGGTCCAGTTTCCTTCTCTATGCTGTTTCCTAGGTTCCCCAAAAATATTTGTTGAAGCGAGTGTCTTTTTCTCCATTGGATATTCTTTCTTGCTTCATTGAACATTAGTTGACCATATAGTTGTGGGTCAATTCCTGGATTTTCTATCCTGTTCCACTGATCTATGTGTCTATTTCTGTGCCAATAACATACTATCTTGATGACTGCACCATTGTAATATAGTTGGAAGTCTGGAATTGTGATGCCTCCACTTTTGCTTGACGTTTTCAAAAATTTTTTGGATGTTTGAGATGTTTTATGATTTCATACAAATTTGAGGACTGTTTTTTCTAGCTCTGGAGTATTGATTAAATGTGTAGATTTCTTTGGGTAGTACAGACATTTTAACTATATTTATTCTTTCACTCCATGAGCATGGATTATTTTTCAATATGTTTGTGTCCTTTTCAGTTTCTTTCATAAGTGGTCTATAGTTTTCAGAACACAGATCTTTTACCTCTTTTGTTAGGTTTATTCCTAGGTATCTTAGGATTTTGGTTGCAATTGTAAATAGGATGAATGGTTTGATTTCTATTTCTGCTGCCTCATTATTGGTGTATAGAAATGCAACAGAATTCTGTACATTGATTTTGTATCCCGTGACTTTGCTGAATTCGTGTATCAGTTCTAGTAATTTTTGATGGGATATTTTGGGTTTTCTACATAGAGAACCATGTTGTCTGAGAATAGCCAAAGTCTGACTTCTTCCTTGCAAGTTTGGATACTTTTGTTTATTTTGTTGCCTGATTGCTGAGGCTAGGACTTCCAGTACTATGTTAAATACCAATGGTGAGAATGGGCATCCCTGTGTTTTTCTTGACCATAGAGGAAAAGCTCTTAGTCTTTTCCCATAGATGATAATACTGGTTGTGGTTCTTTCATATATGTCCTTTATGATGTAGAGATACATTCTTTCTGTTCCCAATTTGTTGAGGCGTTTTATCAAGAGACGATGCTGTACTTTGTCAAGTGCTTTTTCTGCATCTATTGAAAAGATCATGTGATTCTTGCCTTTCTTTTATTAATGTCATGTTGATCGATTTGCAAATACTGAACCACGTTTGCAGCACAGAAATAAATCCCCTTTGACTGTGGTGAATAATTCTTTCTTTTTTTTTTTATGAAATTTATTGACAAATTGGTTTCCATACAACACCCAGTGCTCATCCCAAAAGGTGCCCTCCTCAGTACCCATCACCCACCCTCCCCTCCCTCCCACCCCCCATCAACCCTCAGTTTGTTCTCAGTTTTTAACAGTCTCTTATGCTTTGGCTCTCTCCCACTCTAACCTCTTTTTTTTTTTTCCTTCCCCTCCCCCATGGGTTCCTGTTAAGTTTCTCAGGATCCACATAAGAGTGAAACCATATGGTATCTGTCTTTCTCTGTATGGCTTATTTCACTTAGCATTACACTCTCCAGTTCCATCCACGTTGCTACAAAAGGCCATATTTCATTTTTTCTCATTGCCACATAGTACTCCATTGTGTATATATACCACAATTTCTTTATCCATTCATCAGTTGATGGACATTTAGGCTCTTTCCACAATTTGGCTATTGTTGAGAGTGCTGCTATGAACATTGGGGTACAAGTGCCCCTATGCATCAGTACTCCTGTATCCCTTGGATAAATTCCTAGCAGTGCTATTGCTGGGTCATAGGGTAGGTCTATTTTTAATTTTCTGAGGAACCTCCACACTGCTTTCCAGAGCGGCTGCACCAATTTGCCTTCCCACCAACAGTGCAAGAGGGTTCCCGTTTCTCCACATCCTCTCCAGCATCTATAGTCTCCTGATTTGTTCATTTTGGCCACTCTGACTGGCGTGAGGTGATACCTGAGTGTGGTTTTGATTTGTATTTCCCTGATAAGGAGCGACGCTGAACATCTTTTCATGTGCCTGTTGGCCATCTGGATGTCTTCTTTAGAGAAGTGTCTATTCATGTTTTCTGCCCATTTCTTCACTGGGTTATTTGTTTTTCGGGTGTGGAGTTTGGTGAGCTCTTTATAGATTTTAGATACTAGCCCTTTGTCCGATATGTCATTTGTAAATATCTTTTCCCATTCCGTTGGTTGCCTTTTAGTTTTGTTGGTTGTTTCCTTTGCTGTGCAGAAGCTTTTTATCTTCATAAGGTCCCAGTAATTCACTTTTGCTTTTAATTCCCTTGCCTTTGGGGATGTGTCAGACCACAATGCTATGAAGCTTGAAATCAACCACAGGAAAAAGTCTGGAAAACCTCCAAAAGCGTGGAGGTTAAAGAACACCCTACTAACGAATGAGTGGGTCAACCAGGCAATTAGAGAAGAAATCAAAAAATATATGGAAACAAACGAAAATGAAAATACAACAATCCAAACGCTTTGGGACGCAGCGAAGGCAGTCCTGAGAGGAAAATACATTGCAATCCAGGCCTATCTCAAGAAACAAGAAAAATCCCAAATACAAAATCTAACAGCACACCTAAAGGAACTAGAAGCAGAACAGCAAAGGCAGCCTAAACCCAGCAGAAGAAGAGAAATAATAAAGATCAGAGCAGAAATAAACAATATAGAATCTAAAACAACTGTAGAGCAGATCAACGAAACCAAGAGTTGGTTTTTTGAAAAAATAAACAAAATTGACAAACCTCTAGCCAGGCTTCTCAAAAAGAAAAGGGAGATGACCCAAATAGATAAAATCATGAATGAAAATGGAATGATTACAACCAATCCCTCAGAGATACAAACAATTATCAGGGAATACTATGAAAAATTATATGCCAACAAATTGGACAACCTGGAAGAAATGGACACATTCCTGAACACCCACACTCTTCCAAAACTCAATCAGGAGGAAATAGAAAGCTTGAACAGACCCATAACCAGCGAAGAAATTGAATCGGTTATCAAAAATCTCCCAACAAATAAGAGTCCAGGACCAGATGGCTTCCCAGGGGAGTTCTACCAGACGTTTAAAGCAGAGATAATACCTATCCTTCTCAAGCTATTCCAAGAAATAGAAAGGGAAGGAAAACTTCCAGACTCATTCTATGAAGCCAGTATTACTTTGATTCCTAAACCAGACAGAGACCCAGTAAAAAAAGAGAACTACAGGCCAATATCCCTGATGAATATGGATGCAAAAATTCTCAATAAGATACTAGCAAATCGAATTCAATGGCATATAAAAAGAATTATTCACCATGATCAAGTGGGATTAATTCCTGGGATGCAGGGCTGGTTCAACATTCGCAAATCAATCAACGTGATACATCACATTAACAAAAAAAAAGCGAAGAACCATATGATCCTGTCAATCGATGCAGAAAAGGCCTTTGACAAAATCCAGCACCCTTTCTTAATAAAAACCCTTGAGAAAGTCGGGATAGAAGGATTAAAGATCATCAAAGCCATTTATGAAAAGCCCACAGCTAACATCATCCTCAACGGGGAAAAACTGAGAGCTTTTTCCCTGAGATCAGGAACACGACAGGGATGCCCACTCTCACCGCTGTTGTTTAACATAGTGCTGGAAGTTCTAGCATCAGCAATCAGACAACAAAAGGAAATCAAAGGCATCCAAATTGGCAAAGATGAAGTCAAGCTTTCGCTTTTTGCAGATGACATGATATTATACATGGAAAATCCGATAGACTCCACCAAAAGTCTGCTAGAACTGATGCATGAATTCAGCAAAGTTGCAGGATACAAAATCAATGTCCAGAAATCAGTTGCATTCTTATACACTAACAATGAAGCAACAGAAAGACAAATAAAGAAAATGATCCCATTCACAATTGCACCAAGAAGCATAAAATACCTAGGAATAAATCTAACCAAAGATGTAAAGGATCTGTATGCTGAAAACTATAGAAAGCTTATGAAGGTAATTGAAGAAGACTTAAAGAAATGGAAAGACATTCCCTGCTCATGGATTGGAAAAATAAATATTGTCAAAATGTCAATACTACCCAAAGCTATCTACACATTCAATGCAATCCCAATCAAAATTGCACCAGCATTCTTCTCGAAATTAGAACAAGCAATCCTAAAATTCATATGGAATCACAAAAGGCCCCGAATAGCCAAAGGAATTTTGAAGAAGAAGACCAAAGCAGGAGGCATCACAATCCCAGACTTTAGCCTCTACTACAAAGCTGTCATCATCAAGACAGCATGGTATTGGCACAAAAACAGACACACAGACCAATGGAATAGAATAGAAACCCCAGAACTAGACCCACAAACGTATGGCCAACTCATCTTTGACAAAGCAGGAAAGAACATCCAATGGAAAAAAGACAGCCTCTTTAACAAATGGTGCTGGGAGAACTGGACAGTAACATGCAGAAGGTTGAAACTAGACCACTTTCTCACACCATTTACAAAAATAAACTGAAAATGGATAAAGGACCTAAATGTGAGACAGGAAACCATCAAAACCTTAGAGGAGAAAGCAGGAAAAGACCTCTCTGACCTCAGCCGTAGCAATCTCTTACTTGAATAATTCTTTCAATGCGTTGTTGGACTCAATTTGCTAGTAGCTTGTTGAGAGAATTTTTGCATCCATGTTCATTAGTGATACTGGCCTATCATTCTGTTTTTAGTGGGGTCTTTGTCAATATTGGAATCAAGATAGGTCTGGCCTCATTGAATAAGTTGGAAGTTTTCCTTCCATTTCTAGTTTTTGGAACAGTTTGAGAAGAATAGGTATTACTTCTGTTGTAAATGTCTGTTAAAATTCCCTTGGGAAGCCATCTGGCCCTGGGATTTTGTTTCCTGAAGGAATTCTATTACTAATTCAATTTCTTTGCTGGTTATATGACTTTTCAAATGTTCTTTTTTGTGTGTGCTTCAGTTTTGGTACTTTGTATGTTTCTAGGTATTTATCCATTTCTTCCAGATTGCCTAGTTTGTTGGCATACAATTTTTCACAATAGTCTCTTATAATTATTTTTATTTCCGTGTTATTGTTTGCGATCTCTCTCCTTTCATTTGTGATTTTGTTTATATGTGTCCTTTTTCTTTTCTGTTTGATAAGTCTGGCTAGTGGTTTATAAATTGTATTAATTCATTCAAAGAACCAGCTCTTAGTTTCCTTGAGATGTTCTAATTTCTTTTGTTTGTTTGTTTGTTTCTGTATCTTTTATTTCTACTCTTCTTCTGCTGGCTTTAGGCTTTATGTGCTGTTCCATTTCTAGATCCTTTTGATGTAGAGTTTGGTTGTGCATTTGAGAATTTTCTTGTTTTTTGAGGTAGGCTTGTATTGCAATATACATTCCTCATAGGATCATTTTTGCTGCATCCCAAATGTTTTGGACTGCTGTGTTTGCATTATCATATGCTTCCTTGATTTTTTTTCCTTCTTTTAATTGCCTGGTTAACCAATTTATTCTTTAATAAGATATTCTTTAATCTCCATGTATTTGTGGTCTTTCCATTTTTTTTTCTTGTGGTTCACTTCACATTTGATGGAATTGTGGTCTAAATATATTCTTGGTATAATTTCAATATTTTTGTGTTTGTTGAGGGCTTATTTGTGACCTAGTATGTGATTTATCCTGAACATTTTCCATGTGCAGTAGAAAAGAATTTGTATTCTGCTGCTTTAAGATTAAATGTTCTGACTATATCTGTTAACTCCATCATGTTTAGTGTGTCATTCAAAGCAACTGTTTCCTTGTTGAACTTCTACTAGATGGTCTGTCCATTGCTATGAGTGGAGTGTTAAAAACCCCCTATTATTCTATTATTATTAATGAGTTTTTTTATATTTATTATTAAATGCTTTACACATCTGTGTGCTCTAAAGTTAGAGGCATAAATATTTACAATTGTTCAACCTCCTTGGTGTATAGACCCTTAAATTGATATAATGACTTTTCTCATTTATTGTTACACTCTTTGGTTTAAAATACACTTTGTTTCATATAAGTATTGCTACTCTAGTTTTCTTTTGGTGTCCATTAGCATGATAGATGGTTCTTTATCTCCTCACTTTCAATCTGCTGATGTGTTTAGGTCTAAAATGAGTCTCTAGTAGGCAGTATATAGATGGGTCTTATTTTTTTTTATTGATTATGATACTTTATGTCTTTTGATTGGAACATTTACTCCATTTACATTCAGAATGGTTACTGATAGATATGAATTTAGTGTCATTAGTGACCTGTATAGTCATCGTTTCCAGAGATGTTCTCTGTTACTTTCTAGTCTTGCTGCTTCTGGTCTTTCTTTACCCCACAGACAGTCCCCTTTCATATTTCTTGCAGAGCTGGTTTAATTGTCATGAACTCCTTTAGTTTTAGTTTGGGAAACTATCTCTGTTTCTACTTTGAACAACAGCTTAGCTAGATAAAGTATTCTTGACTGCATTTGTTTTTCCATTCAGCACTTTGAATATATAATTCCAGCCCTTTCTGGACTGTCAAGTTTCTGTGGTGAGGTCTACTGTTGACCTTATTTGTCTTCCCTTGTAAGTTATAGATTTCTTTTCTATTGATGCTCTCAGGATGTTTTCCTTATCTCTGTATTTTGTGAATTTTACTACAATATGTCTTGATGTTGGCCTCCTTTTGAGAGTTCTCTGTGTTCCTGGATTTGGATGTTTGTTTCTTTCCCCAAAGTAGGTAATTTCTCAGCTATAATTCTGTCAAATAAACTTTCTGTCCCTTTTTATTTCTTTTCTTTTTTTGGGACTTCTATGATGCAAATTATCCTTAAAGGAGTCACTGAGTTCCCTAAGTCTACATTTGTGACCCAATACCTTTATTTCCCTCTTCTTTTCAACTTCATAATTTTTCATAATTTTATTCTCTATATCACTGATTTGTTCCTCTGTTTCGTCCATCTTCCATGTCATTGCTTCCATTCAGTTTCACATCTCAATTATAACAGTATTTTAAAATTTCATCCTGACTAGTTTTTAGTTCTTTTATCTCTGCAATGAGGGATTCTATAGTGTGTTTTATGCGTTTTTCAAGCCAAGACAGTGTACTTATGATTATTGTTTTTTAAATTCTGGTCCTGACATATTACTTGTATCTGTTTTCTGAATTTTTTTGTGTTTATTTATTTTTGAGAGAGAGAGAGAGACAGAGCATGAACAGGGGAGGGGGGGAGAGAGAGAGAGAGAGAGAGAACCCAAAGCAGGCTCTAGGCTCCAAGCTGTCAGCACAGAGCCTGACATGGGGCTCAAACCCACAAATGGTGAGATCAAGATCTGAGCCGAAGTTGGATGCTTAACTGACTGAGCCGCCCAGGCACCCCACTTGTATCTGTTTTGATTAGATCCCTGACCTTTTCTTGTTTTCTTTTGTGGATGAATTTCTCCATTGTGGTATTTTGCCTCTGTTTCTGTCTTCTGTGTGTTAGGAATACCTGCTATGTTTCCTACTCCTGAATATAATGGCTATATTAAGAAGAGATCATATACTGTCCATGGCCTCATACTTCAGGACATATTTCTGGTTTATGCTGTGTGAACTCTGCAGAGTATCACCTTGCCTACAGTGGGGAGTATTTAGACCTTGTCCAATGCATCACAGGTTTTAACTATGTGTGTTTTGGTTGGCTTGATAAAAGAGGCTAGATGCAATTTCTACTAGAGGTGAAGTTTTTCATCACTATGTGACCAGTAGATTTGGTGTGATGGGAGGAGGGTTGCCTGGTCTTCTGGGAGAAGGGCCTGCTGCTCCACTGGCTGTGAGGCATGATTGCTCTAGTAGAGGGAAGTGGGGTCTGGTGTAAGTAGCTCAAACCTCCACTGTGAGTGCTGTGATGCTAACTGAAGTCCATTAGTGCTGATCAGTGGGGAATAAAAATGGCATCATTCTGGTACCTGGAGAGGGGAGATTGTGCCTCCTGCTTTTCAGGAAGACCTCACGAAAGAGTGAATATTTTCTTCTTGTAAGTCCCATAGATCCCTCAGTTCCCTGCCCTCATCCTACCCTTGTCTGAGTCATGTGCCTAACTGGTGGTACAGTGCTCCTGTGTTTTATATATCAGGCATGTGGGCCGATTTCCAAAACTCCCAATTTAGGGACCTGGTGTGGTGCAGACCCCCATTGATCCTCTGGGGAAGGGTTTCACTGCACTGTGGCTTGTGCTGCATTGTCATTAAAGGTAGTTGCACAAACTTGCAGGGGCTTGAAGTTTATGGTAAAGCACATCAAAAAAATGGGTATCCAGATTAGCTGTCCTCAGCAGTTGCCTCTGTACCTATGCTAATGAATAGAGCAGCTCAATGGCTCCCAATGCTTTTGGTTTTGTCCCCTAAGAAGCAGTGCCACACCTCCCAAATGCACTCCAAAAAGGGGAACTATGTCCCCCTGTGGGGCCAAGGGTATCCACAGACTGCACTATCCACTCCCATGCCTATGTCTTCCTTTTCCACAGTACTATCAATATGCCCACCAGAATCTACCCCACTAATGGAACTGACTTCTAAAAACCTCAGACTTTGAGCTCTGCTGCTTATAAAAACTTGCAATAATCAGCTCCTCCCATTTTCTGAGTCAACAATTTTGGGGAAACGTTTTTCTTGTGCAATCTACTGTATGCTGCTCTCTCTGTCCTCTCTCTGTGATCAGGTCTCCCTCCCCTCTGCAGCACCTGTGTTTCTTTTCTCCCCCAAATCACATCTCTGTACTTTCTACCTTCCACAATGTGGCTTCTTTTCTCCTTCTAGTTGTGCAGTTTGATCTCTCAGTCCTTAGATTTTAGTCCTAAAATCTGTGTTCTAGGGATGATGTAAGCATAGAGTACCTCTAACATGCCACCATCTTAACTGCCAGGAGTCTGATTATTTTTTTAAATAGCGTGTTGTTTTAGTCTATTAAAGTAATGAAACCAGTGGATAATTAAGCAAATATTTCATATTTATGTGTAGAGCAGTGTAACTGGTTAGATAAAAGTATTGGTATCTAATGATCAATACTAACTTATTGTTTATCATATTTTATTATTTTAGTTTGAGTATCATTACAATCAAAAACATATTGTCTGTATTATATTGCATTTTATTTTATTTCTTCGAGTTATCCCTTCCTGTTTATCCATCCCCAGAAAGCTATACAGAGATACTTGTGCTGGGTCTTCATTAATCCTGCATTTGCTAGATGATATCTGAGGCACAGTGGGCTTATACAGAAATTAGTTTGGCCTGACAACTGGCCTAAAGATTGGAGTCCAGGGATCACTTGACAAATTCCCTTAAACCAAGCCCAATATAAAGAACAACAAAAAAATGATAACAACAGTTATAAAAGACCACATAGAGGAAGAACTAAGAATTGACTTGATGTGTATATATTTGGGAATACCTTTGTTAAACTAGTATTCAGAAGCTTTATGCTTGTTAGAATTTGTACATGCTGATTTACGAATGTTTTCATATTACATCATTCAAAAGATACTACAAACTGATATTTCAAACCAATTATTTAGGCATAAATAATAACTTCAGTCAATTCATTAATAAGAGCTCTTTATGGCTATGGAATAAGTTATTAAGTAATTAATTATTCTTCCAAACTTTAATAAAATTCCAGTTAGTTAACATATAGTGTAGTATTGATAACAGAAATGGAATTTAGTGATTCATAACTTACATGTAACACCTATTGCTCATCCAAACAAGTGCCATTTGTAATGCCAGTCACCATTTAGCCTTACCCCATTCAACTCCCCTCCAGGAATCCTCAGTTTGCTCTCTATAGTTAAGAGTCTCTTATGGTTTACCTCTATTTTTATTTTATTATATTTTTTCTTCACTTCTCATATAACCATTTGTTTTGTTTCTTAACTTCTACATATGGGTGAAATCATATGGTATTTGTTTCTCTGACTCATTCATTTCGTTTACTATAATGCAAGCTACTTCCATCCACGTTGGTACAAATGGAAAGATTTGATTCATTTTGATTGCTGAGTAATATTCTTTCTGTATGTGTAAATATATATACATACATATATGTATATACATATGTATATATATGTATATATGTATATATATGTATATACATATGTATATATGTGTGTATATATATGTGTGTGTGTGTGTGTGTATATATATATATATATATATATATATATATATATATATACATACTACTTCCTTTTTATGATAGGTGAAAATAAAATTTATTTGGAATGATTTTGTCTTCTCAGGCATAAATATTTTATTTCCACAAAATTAATAATACACAGCAGTTCGTTTTTTATTTTGTTTCCCTTGCATCCGGAGACGTGTTGAATAAGAATTTGCTGTAGGCAAGATCAAAGAGGTTTTTGCCTGCTTTCTCCTTGAGGATTTTGATGGCTTCCAGTCTTACATTTAGCTCTGTTATCTATTTTGACTTTATTTTTCTGTATGGTGTAAGAAAGTGGTCCAGGTTCATTCTTTTGCATGTCGCTGTCCAGTTTTCCCAACAACACTTGCTGAAGAGACTGTCTTTATTCCATTGGATATTCTTTCCTGCTTTGTCAAAGATTATTTGGCTATGTGTTTGTGGGTCCATTTCTGGGTCCTCTATTCTGTTCCATTGATCTGAGTGTCTGTTCTTGTGGCAGTACCATACTGTCTTGATGATTACAGCTTTGTAGTATAGCTTGAAGTCCGGGATTTGATGCCTCCTGCTTTGGTTTTCTTTTTCAAGATTGCTTTGGCTATTTGGGGTCTTTTCTGGTTCCATAAAAATTTTAGGATTATTTGTTCTAGCTCTGTGAAGAATGCTGGTGTTATTCTGATAGGGATTGCATTGAATGTGTAGACTGCTTTGGGTAGTATTGACATTTTAACAATATTTGTTCTTCCTATACAGGAGCATGGAATAGTTTTCCAATTTTTTGTGTCTTCTTCAACTTATTTCATAAGCTTTCTATACTTTTCAGTGTATAAATTTTTCACCTCTTTGGTTATATTTATTCCTAGGTATTTTATGGGGTTTGGTGCAATTGTAAATCGGATCAATTCCTTGATTTCTCTTTCTGTTGCTTCATTGTTGGTGTATAGGAATGCATTCGATTTCTGTGCATTGATTTTATATCCTGCAACTTTGGTGAGTTCTTGAATCAGTTCTAGCAGTTTTTGGTGGAACCTTTTGGGTTTTGCATATAGAGTATCATGTCATCTGCGAAGAGTGAAAGATTGACCTCTGCCTGGCTGATTTGGATTCCTTTTATTTCTTTGTGTTGTCTTATTGCTGAGGCTAAGACTTCCAATACTACATTGAATAACAGTGGCGAGTGGACATCCCTGTCTTGTTTCTGACATTAGGGGGAAAGCTCTCAGTTTTTTTTTAATTTTTTAACGTTTATTTATTTTTGGGACAGAGAGAGACAGAGCATGAATGGGGGAGGGGCAGAGAGAGAGGGAGACACAGAATCGGAAGCAGGCTCCAGGCTCTGAGCCATCAGCCCAGAGCCTGACGTGGGGCTCGAACTCACGGACCACGAGATCATGAC
The DNA here is from genome assembly GCF_007474595.2 of Lynx canadensis. Classification (NCBI taxonomy): domain Eukaryota; kingdom Metazoa; phylum Chordata; class Mammalia; order Carnivora; family Felidae; genus Lynx; species Lynx canadensis. The sequence goes on along the minus strand of NC_044321.2, from coordinate 66,839,376 downwards.
CTGAGCTGAAGGCGGATGCTTAGCTGACTGAGCCACCCAGGCGCCCCAAGCTCTCAGTTTTAAAGTAGGGATAGAAGGATCATACCTCGAGATCATAAAAGCCATATACGAAAGACCCATACAAGTGTTTGAATTGTTTGTTCTAGCTCTGTGAAAAATGATGGTATTATTTTAATAGAGATTGCATTGAATGTATAGAGATCTTTGGGTAGTACAGATATTTTAACAATATTTTCTCTTTCAATCCATGTGTATGAAATAGTTTTCAATTTCTTTCATCAGAGTTTTACAGTTTTCCAAGTACAGATCCTTTGCCTCTTTGGTTAGGTTTCTTTCTAGGTATCTTATGCTTTTTGGTGCAATTGTAAATGGGATCAATTCCTTGATGTCTTTCTGCTGCTTTATTATTTTTATATAGGAAAGCAACATATTACTGTACAATGATTTTATATCCTGCTACTTTGCTGAATTCACATATCAATTCTAGCAGTTTTTTGGTGGAGTCTTTTGGGTTTTCCATGTAGAGTATCATGTCCTTTGTGAAGAGTAAAAAGTTGACTTCTTCCTTGCTAATTTGCATGCCTTTTATTTATTTTTGTTGCCTGATTGCTGAGGCTAGGACTTCCAGTACTATTTTGAACAACAGTGGTAAGAGTGAACATCCCTGTCATGTTCCTGACAGTTCAATTTTTCCCCATTGAGGATGATACATGGGTTTATGATTTGAGGTATGCTTCTTATATCCCTACTTTCTTGATGGTTTTTATCAAGAAAGGATCCTGTATTTTGTAAAATGCTTTTTCTGAATCTATTGAGAGGATCATGTGGTTCTTATCCTTTCTTATAGTAATGTGGTGTATCATGTTGATTGATTTATAGATATGTAGCCACCCCTTCAGCCCACGAATAAGTCCTACTTGATTATTGTTAATAATTATTTCAATCTATTGTAGGGTTTGGTTTGTTAACATCATGTTAAGAATTTTTGCATCCAGGTTCATCAGGGATATTGGTCTGTAATTCTCCTTTTCAGTGGGGTCTTTGTCTGGTTTTGGAACCAACGTAATGCTGGCTTCACAGAATGAGTTTGAAAGGTTTCCTTCTGTTTCTACTTTTTGCAACAGGTTTAGAAGAATAGGTATTAACTCTTCTTTAAATCTTTGGTAGAACTCTTCTGGGACGCCACCAGGGCCTGGACTCTTGTTTGTTGGGAGATGTTGATTACCAATTCAATTTCTTTGCTGCTTATGGGTCTGTTCACATTTTTTATTTCTTCCTGTTTCAATTTTGGTAGTTTATATGTTTCTAGGAATTTTTCCACTTATTCCAGGTTGCCCAACTTGTTGGCATGTAATTTCTTGTGATCTTCTCTCTTTATTATTTCTATTTATTTGGTGTTTGTTGTGATCTCTCCTCTTTCATTCATTATTTTATTTATTTAGGTTCTTTTCTTTTTCATAAATATGGCTAGGCATTTATCAGTTTTGTAAATTATTTCAAAACACTATCACCTTGTTTCATTGTTTTGTTCTACTGTCATATATATATATATATATATATATATATATATATATATAGTAGTCTGCCATAACCTTTATTTTCCTTCTTCTGAGGGTTTTGGACTCTATTTTCTATTTTCAAGCTCCTTTATGTGTAAGATTAGGTTCTGTTTTGAGACTCTTCTATCCTTTTTTTTAGTTCATTTTTTTGAGAGAGACAGAGAGACAGAGAGTGATTGGGTAAGTGGTAGAATGAGAGTGAGAGTGGGAATCTTAAATAGACTCCATGACCTTCCCAGGACCCCATGAGGGCCTCAATCTCACGACTGTGAGATCATGACCTGAGTCAAAGTAAGGAGTTGGATACTTAACTGACTGAGCCACCCAGGTGCCTTGACACTCCTTCCTTCTTGAGGAAGGCCTGTATCACAGTAGACTTCCCTCTTAGGACTGTCTTTGCTGTATCCCAAACGTTTTGGACAGTCGTGTTTGCATTTTCATTGGCTTCCATGAATTTTGTGTGTGTATGTGTGTGTGTGTGTGTGTGTGTGTGTGTGAGACAGAGAGAGAGAGAGAGAGAGAGAATGGGGGGGGGCAGAGGAAGAGGGAGAGAGAGAGAATCCCAAGCAGGTGCCACATCCAGTGAGGAGTCTGACATGGAGTTAGATCTCATGACTGTAAGATCATTTTCTGAGCTGAAATCAAGAGTTGGATGCTTAACCGATTCAGCCACCCAGGTTCCCCATCTTCCATGCATTTTGTATTTCTTTAATTTCCTGGCTAACCGATTTATTTATTTACTTATTTATTTATTTATTTATTTATTTGGTAGGATGTTCTTATCCTTCCTGTATTTGTGGTCTTTACAATTTTTTCCTCATGGTTGACTTAAAGTTACATAGTGCTGTTTTCTGAAAATATGCATGGTATGATTTCAATCTTTTTGTACTGAGTGAGACCTGTTGTGACCTAGTATGTAATCTGTTCTGGAGAATGTTCCAGGTACAGTTGAAAAGAATGTGCATTCTGCTGCTTTTGGGTGAAATTCTTTGAATATATCTGTTAAGTCCATCTTATCCAGTGTGTTATTCAAAGCCATTGTTTCCTTGTTAATATTCTGCTTAGATGACCTGTCCATTTCTGTAAGTGGGTTTTCCCCCTCTATTTTTATATTATTGTCGATGATTTTCTTTAGGCTTTTTGTTAATTGATTTATATATTTGCCTGCTCCCATGTTGCAGGCAATTAGTTACTATTGTTAGATGTTCTTGTTGGATAGACCCTTTTATTATGATGTAGTGCCTTTCTTCCTCTCTTATTACAGTTTTTGCTGTAAAATCTAGTTTGTCTGATATATGTTTGCCTATCTCAAGTTTCTTCTGATGTCCAATAGCATGATAAATACTTCTACACCCTTTCACTTTCAATCTGGAGGTGTCTTTGTGTCTAAAATGGGTCTCTTATAAGCAACGTATTGTTGGGTCTTTTTTTTTTATTCCATTCTGATATCCTATGTCTTTTGATTGCAGCATTTAGTCCATTTGCATTCAGAGTAATTAATGATAGATATTAATTTAGTACCATTGTATTACTTGTAAATTCTGCTGTTCCTGTAGATTGTCTCTGTTCATTTCTAGTCTTTGTTGTTTTTGTTCTCTCTTTCCCATTCAAAAGGTCCTTTTTGATAATTTTTGCAAAACTATTTTAATGTTCACAAACTTTATTGGTCTTTGCTTGCCTTGGAAACCATTTCTCCTTCTATTCTGAATGACAGCCATGCTGGGTGCAGCATTCTTGGCTGCACACTTTTCCCATTCAGCATGTTGAATATATCAAGCCGCCCACTTTTGGCCTGCCAAGTTTCTGTGGTCAGATGTGCTGCTAATCTTATGTGTTTACCCTCATAGTTTAAGGATCCTTTTTACTAGTTGGTTTCAGAATTCTCTTTATCTTTGTAGTTTGCAAGTTTAACTATGCAAGTCATGGTGTTGACCTGTTTTTATTGATTTTTAAGGGAGTTCTTTGTGCCTTTTATACTTGAATGCCTGTTTCCTTCCCTAGTTTATGAAAGGTCTGAGCTATATTTTTTTTAAGAAAACTTATTCCCCCTTTTCCCACACTTCTTCTGGGACTCTTATGATATAGTTTTTATTTCACTTGAAGGAATTGATGAGCTCCCTAAGTCCATATTCATGATCTAATAGTTTTCTTTCCCACTCCTTTTCAGCTTGATTATTTGCCATAATTTTATCTTCCATATCACTTAATTATTCCTCTGTTTATTCCATCCTCATCTTAATTATATGAAATTGGTTTTGCATCACAATTATAGTGCTTTTTATTTTGGGGTGACTAGATTTTACGTCCTTTATCTCTACATAAAGTGTTTTTCTGATGTGTTCTATGCTTTGTTCAAGCCCAACTAGTATTTTTATGACTGGTTTTCTAAATTCTTGTTCAGATATATTTCTTGTATCTGTTTTGGGAAAATCCTTGGCTTTGGTTTCTTCTTGATTTTCTTTGCAGGAGAATTCCTCTGTCTTGTCATTTTGTCTAAGTTTGTGTCTTTTGAATGTTATGAAAGATTCTTGTGTTTCCTGCATTTGAGTGCATTGCTATATTAAGAAGTGTTTATATACTGTCCAGGTCCTAGTTCTTCAGGAAATGTTTCTGGGGTATGCTGTGTGCACTCTGTTGTTGTGATTTGGCTGCTCTTTTTTTTCTGATAAATCCTCTGCAGAGTTCCTCCTTGCTTACAGTGGGGAAATGTTTGGACCTTCAACTAGGTGTTCTTTGATTTATTTTTTTTAAATAAACCTTATTTAAAAAAAAAAAAAACATGATCCAAAAACAGAAAAGGAAAAAGAACAAAAAAAAATGAACTCAAACAGACAAAAAACTAATCCTGGCTGCAAATAAAAGAAAGCAAGAAACAAGTAAAAGAAAGAAAGAAAGAAAGAAAGAAAGAAAGAAAGAAAGAAGGAAAGAAAGAAAGAAAGAAAGGAGAAAAAAAAAAACCTGATCACATTTCTACCAGAACTGAAGCTGATGCTTTGGGGCACTCTTCAATCAGTAGACCTGGTGCATGGGTGGGGGTTGGGGGAAAGCAACCTGATTTGTTCTTCTGGGGAAGAGGCCTGCTTCTCTGGCTCACAATGAGACCTGCACTAGTAACCCTGTCCCTGTAGGGCACAGGGGTGGGGGGAGATGGGGGAGTTTGGTGTAGGAAGCAACACCAGCCTTCAATGGGGGTGTTGTGTTGCTTGCTGAAGTTTGGCTTTTTTGGTGGTCAGAGGGGAAGATGGTTTCACCACCCCGCATCACCCCCCCCACCCCGTCTCCTCCCCGAGTAGGGGAGATCAAGCTTGTCACTGTTCAGGTAGCCTTCACAGACAAGGGACCAATCTTCCTTCCTGTGTCCCAGGCTTCTGCCAGAACCCTGCCTCAACCCTTCTGTGACTTGGTCCTGAGCATACCTGACACCACAGCTATCCTGTGTTTCATCTCTGGCATGCAACTGGGATTCAAAACTCCAAATCTTAAAGGACCAGTCAAGGCAGAGACCCACTCACTTTCTCTGGAGGAGAGCCTCACAGCACCTAGTACTGTTCTGTCCCAGAAAAGCAATTGCATGGCTGCACAGGTCCCTGCAATTTATAGTGAAGCACAGCAAAAATCGGGGATCACTTTAACTCTCCCCTACTGTTGAATCGCTGCTCAAAGGCAGCAGCCAAGTCTTTGGCCTTTGGAGATTCAATATACCCTCTTCCAAATGCACTTCAGGAAGGAGAACATACTCTCCTAGTATGGCCCAGGTGATCCCCACCCCTTCTTGTCTGTTGTCCACTCTTGGACCTCCCCTCCTTCTTCCCAAAAACATCTCCACCCCCGCATTGATTCCATTGAATGGCGTGAATTTCCAAAAGCTCAGAATTTGTACTCCACTGTTTGAAAACCTTGCAATAGTCAGTTCCTCCTGATTCTCAAGTCAATGGATTTGGGGGAGTGCTTTTCTTGGATGAACCCTATGTGCTGCTCTCTCTTCCCCTCTCTCCTTCTCCTCTTCACGGAAATTGCTCCCTCCCCTCTGCAGCACTGAGGCTCTTCTCTCCCCCAATCACCTACCCACACCATTTACCAGTGACATTCTCTCCCTCAAACTATGCAGATTGTTCTCTTAATCCTCAGATCAATTTCGTAGGTGTTCAGAATGAATTGATGTTGATCTAGCTGTGTTCAAGGGACAAGACAAACCCAGGGTCCCCTTACTGCTCTGCTATCTAGACTGCTCTCAGTTATTAATTTATTTTTAATATTTAAATCTCTGAAAACAGTTTTTCAATATTCTGTTGTAATTCAAAATTTATAAAATGTATAAAATCTGTTTATTCATAACAGAAAGTTTTAAGGAAAAAATTGATAGATGTAAGTAATGATTCAAAAAGCACTTATAAGTTGTACAGTGTTAGATAGCAATATTTTATACATATATACAGTTTTTCATTCAAAAACTGTTTTAAATAACAACTTATTGAACACTGAGTGGAATAAAAGTAGCTTACATAGTAGCATTACCATGGTTTTATTCCTACACTGTTTTTCTCATGCTATTAAATGAACATTATTTTTTCTAAGGTTCTTGTTTGTACTTTATTCATACACTAATTTTGTTTGTTTCTGTTCTGTTAATGGCTAACCCTCCATATGAAGGAAAATAAAAGAACATAGTCAAATTGGTAACTAGACATGTTGGAAATGTGAACTTGCCAATATATATAGAAACACTATTCTTTGTATATTAGTGACTTGCAAGAACCCCTTCAGTCTCATGATTTTCTTAATATGTGTAGGAAAATTTACCAGGAACCTTTTTTTTTTTTTACCAAAAACTTTCTTCTTTATCCTGAAGATATATAATAGAGTAAGTAATGAAATTTGAGATATGTAGATGATTATTCAAAACACACAAAAAAATTGAAATTAAAACTTAACTTTTATTTCAGTGACCAGGGATATGTTCTGAGTCAGACTTTTTTTTTTTTTATTTTTTTTTTTATTATTTTTTTTAACATTTATTTATTTTTGGGACAGAGAGAGAAACAGAGCATGAACGGGGGAGGGGCAGAGAGAGGGAGACACAGAATCGGAAACAGGCCCCAGGCTCCAAGCCATCAGCCCAGAGCCTGACGCGGGGCTCGAACTCACGGACCGCGAGATCGTGACCTGGCTGAAGTCGGACGCTTAACCGACTGCGCCACCGAGGCGCCCCCTGAGTCAGACTTTTAATGCAAACAAAGAGATATGTGAATCCATTTTCAGAAGCATAGTAGAATGTTTTACAAGCATAAAAATGTATCTAACTGCATGAGTCATATATGATTATCTATACCATCTCAAGTTTTCATTAAATGTTTATTTATTTTTGAGAGAGAGAGACAGTGAAATTGGGGAGGGGTAGAGAGAGAGGGAGACAGGATCTGAAGCTGGCTCTGCAATGACAGCAAAAAGCCTGATGCAGGGCTCAAACTTATGAACTGCAAGATCATGACCTGAGCCAAGGTCAGATGCTCAACCTACTAAGCTACCAAGGCACCCCTCAAGCTTTTATTCAGAGTGAATTTTGGCACTGTCCTTTAATACAATTATTGCAAACTTCTCAAAAAATTTATTATCTTTCCTCACACAAACTTTTCAAGGAAAACAATGGTCTTGTGATAAGCAGGAATTAAAGTTGCAAATCTACAGATCCTAGAGAAAAGAGAAACTAAATTAATCCATTCAAACTACCAATGCACAGCAGCAACTCAGAAGGAAGGGTCATGTTGTGAGAGATTTTTTAACACTATATAAAGGTGTGTGGCCATTTGCCAGTATCTCCATAGTTAAGGTGTTGAAAGAGTTGACTCCATCATTTGAGAAACATGATATGTGTGTTTAATTTGAATTTAATTTATACATTTCTGTTTACACATTTCTAGTACAAACATTTTTCCATATGCTGGAAATAATAATGTCTCCAATAAATTTCAAATACTTTTTTTATTTTTATAAATTTCAAATTGCAAGCTTAATACATGTTCTTGGAGAAAAACGCTACTATATTAATGTCTACCAATGAATTGCATGGTAAAGTTAAGTGTATGGTAAAGTTAATATATTTCAATAGATTTATTTTTGGCAAACCATTGAGCTAGTGGAGTTCATATTCATATGTTGATATGTTTATCATATAGGGAACAAGTAAAACAGTTTATGTGCTTCCTGATTAAATCTTCTATTTTTGGTACCAAATCAAATCGACTGCCATTCCTCTTAATGCATAGTTTTGTAACAGATGATCAACACATAATATAAATTTTGTTATATACAATAAATTCATGCTTTTCAGCACTCAAGATGCTGAATATTTTCAGGTTAGATCAGAAGAGTCAATATATTATTTTTATGTTATTTTTCCAAGCCCACCTACCTGTTTGAATTTCCTTTCTGTATATTAGCTGATAGTCTTCTGAGAGAGGAAAAAATTTTTTTGAGTATTTTTTTCCATTTGAATAAAGGCTCATATATGCCTAACTGCCCTAAAGGCTAATTTCCTTGGAGAGCCATTATCATGCAGCTCACATTGTCATTAACCTACACTGTTGAACTTGCTATCAAATAACCTGTAAAAGAGAACAAGCTATTATGTGTCATAGGGCAGATTTATGTTAAATTAGGTTTGAAACAAGTAATGAATTATTGACATTTATTCTGTCTCTAATAACATGACTGCCAATTCAATCAGATTTAATTTAATTTATTTTAATTTAAATTAATTTAATTTTTATTTTTTAAATATAATTTATTGTCAAATTGGCTAACATACAGTGTATAAAGTGTGCTCTTGGTTTTGGGATAGATTCCCGTAGTTCATCACTTACATACAATACCCAGCAAGTGCCCTCCTCAATTCCCATCAGACATTTTCCCCTCTTCCCCACCTCCCCCATCCTCCCTCAATTTGTTTTCTGTATAAGAGTCTTTTATGGTTTTCCTCACTCCCTCTCTGTTTGTAATTATTTTTTCCCCTTCCCTTCTCCCATGGCCTTCCGTTAAGTATCTCAAGATCCACATATGAGTGAAACATATGATATCTGTCCTTCTCTGAGTGACTTATTTCACTCAGCATAATACCTTCCACTTCCATCCATGTTGCTGCAAATGGCATGATTTCATTCTTTCTCATTGCCAAGTAGCATTTCATTGTATATATAAACCACATCGTCTTTATCCATTAGGTGATGGACATTTAGGCTCCTTCCATAATTTTTTTTTTAAATTTTTTTTTTCAACGTTTATTTATTTTTGGGAGAGAGAGAGACAGAGCATGAACGGGGGAGGGGCAGAGAGAGACGGAGACACAGCATCGGAAACAGGCTCCAGGCTCCGAGCCATCAGCCCAGAGCCTGACGCGGGGCTCGAACTCCCGGACCGCGAGATCGTGACCTGGCTGAAGTCGGACGCTTAACCGACTGTGCCACCCAGGCGCCCCTCCATAATTTGACTATTGTTGAAAGCGTTGCTAAAATCATTGGAGTACATGTGCCCTTATGAATCAGTACTCCTGTGTCCCTTGGATAAATTCCTAGTAGTGCTATTTCTGGGTGGTAGTTTTATTTTTAATTTTTTGAGGAACCTCCACACTGTTTTCCAGAGCGACTGCACCATTGCCACCAACAGTACAAGAGGGTTCCTGTTTCTTCACATCCTCTCAATCATCAGTAGTTTCCCGAATTATTCATTTTAGCCACTCTGACCAGTGTGAGGTAGTATCTCATTGTGGTTTTGATTTGTATTTCCCTATTGATAAGTGACGTTGAGCTACTTTTCATGTGTCTGTTGGCAATCTTGATGTCTTCTTTGGAAAAGTGTCTATTCATGTCTTCTGCCCATTTCTTCACTGGATTGTTTTTCAGGTGTTGAGTTTGGTAAGTTCTTTATAGATTTTGGATACTAACCCTTTATCCAATATGCTATTTGCAAATTTCTTTTCCCATTCCATTGGTTGCCTTTTAGTTTTGTTGATTGTTTCCTTTGCAGAGCAGAAGCCATTTATCTTCATGAGGTCCCAATAGTTCATTTTATTTCCTTTAAGTCCCTTGGCTTTGGAGACGTGTTGAGCAAGAAATTGCTGCAGCTGAGGTCAAAGAGGTTGTCGCCTGCTTTCTCCTCTAGGGTTTTGATGGTTTTCTGTCATATATTTAGGCCTTTAATTAATTTTGAGTTATTTTTGTGTATGGTGTAAGAAAGTGGTCTAGTTTCATTCTTCTTCATGTTGCTGTCTAATTCTCCCAGCACCATTTGCTAAAGAGACTGTCTTTTTTCCATTGAGTACTCTTTCTTGTTTTGTCAAAGATTAGTTGGCCATACATTTGTGGGTCTAATTCTGAGTTCTCTATTCTATTTCATTGGTCTATGTGTCTGTTTTTGTGCCAATGCCATGCTGTCTTGATGATTACAGCTTTATAGTAGAGGCTAAAGTCTGGGATTATGAGGTCTCCAGCTTTGGTTTTCTTCTTCAATAATATTTTGGCTATTCAGGGTCTTTTGTGGTTCCATACAAATTTTAGGATTGTTTGTTTTAGCTTTGAGAAAAATGCCAGTGCAATTCTGATTGAGATTGCATTGAATGTGTAGATTTCTCTGGGCAGTAGTGACATTTTAACAGTATTTATTCTTCCAATCTATGAATATAAAATGGTTTTCCATTTCTTTGTGTTGTCTTCAAATTCTTTCATAATCTTTCTGTAGTTTTAGGCATACAGATATTTTACATCTTTGGTTAGGTTTATTCCTAGGTATTTTATGGTTCTTGGTGCAATTGTAAATGGGATCAACTTCTTGATTTTTCTTTCTTTTGCTTCATTATTGCTGTATAAAAATGCACTTGGTTTCTCTACACTGATTTTGTAACCTGTGACTTTGCTGAATTCCTGTATAAGTTCTAGCAGTCTTTAGGAGTCTTTCAGACTTTCCATGTAGAGTATCATGTTGTCTGTGAAAAGTGAAAGTTTGACTTATTCTTTGAAAACTTGGATGTGTTTTATTTTGTTTTGTTGTCTGATTGCTGATGTTGTTAGGACTTCCAACACTGTGTTAAAAACAGTGGTGAGAGTGGACATCCTTGTCGTGTTCCTGATCTCAGGGTGAAATATCTCAGTTTTTCCCCATTTAGGATGATATTAGCTGTGGGTTTTTGACATATGGTGTTTATGATATTTAGGTACGTTCCTTCTATCCCAACTTTCTTGAGGGTTTTTATTAAGAAAGGATGCTGTATTATGTCAAATGCTTTCTCTGCATCCATTTGCAGGATCAAATGGTTCTTATCCTTTGTTTTATTAATGTGATGTATCACATTGATTTATTTGTGAACATTGAACCAACCCTTCAGTCCAGGAATTAATCTCACTTAATCATCACGAATAATTCTTTTTATATGCTGTTGAATTTGATGTGCTAGTATCTTGTTGAGAATTTTTGCATCCGTATTCATCAGGGATATTGGCCTGTAATTCTCCTTTTTTTGTGGGGTCTCTGTCTGTTTGGGGAATCAAGGTAATGCTGCCTTTATATAATGACTCTGGAAGCTTTCCTTCTGTTTCTTTTTTTTTGGGAAAAGCCTGAGAATGATAGGTATTCAATCTGCTTTAAATGTCTGGTAACATTCCCCAGGGAAGCCATCTGGTCCTGGACTCTTATTTTTTGGGAGATTTTTGATAACTGACTCAATTTCTTCACTAGTTATGGGTCTGTTCAATTTTTTTATTTCTTCCTATTTGAGTTTTGGTAGTGTGTGGGTGTCTAGGAATTTGTTCATTGCTTCCAGGTTGCCCAGTTTGTTGGCATATAATTTTTCATAATATTCTGTGATAATTGCTTGTATTTCTGAGTGATTAGTTGTGACAAACCCATTTTCATTCGTGATTTTACCTATTTGGGTCCTCTCTCTTTTCTTTTTGAGAACTCTGGCTAGGGGGTTATGAATTTTGTTTTGTTTTTCTTTTTAAAAATTTTTTTTTAAGTTTATTTATTTTTGAGACAGAGAGAGACAGAGCATGAACGGGGGAGGGGCAGAGAGAGAGGGAGACACAGAACCAGAAGCAGGTTCCAGGCTCTGAGCCATCAGCCCAGAGCCCGACGCAGGGCTCGAACCCACGGACCGCGAGATCGTGACCTGAGCCGAAGTCGGACGCTCAACCGACTGAGCCACCCAGGTGCCCCTTGTTTTGTTTTTCAAACAACCAACTGTTAATATCATTGATCTGTCCTATATTTTTTTGATTCTATATTGTTTATTTCTGCTTTGATTTTTTTTAATACTCTTCTTCTGCTGACTTTTGGGTTTCTTTGTTGTTCTGCTTCCAGTTCCTTTAGGTGTGCTCTTAGATTTTGTATTTAGGATTTTCTTCTTTCTTGAGATAGGCATGTTCCTCTTAGAACTGCTTTTGCTGCATCTCAAAATGTTTGAAATGTTGTGTTTTCATTTTAATTTGTTTCCATATATTTTTAAAATTTCTTCTTTAGTTGCCTTGTTGGCCCATTCTTTCTTTAGTAGGATGTTCTTTAACCACCACGCATTTGGAGATTTTCCAAACTTTTTCCTGTTGTTGATTTCAAGTTTCATAGCATCATGATCTGAAAGTGTGCATGGTAAGTTCACAATTCTTTTATATTTATTGAGGGCTGTTTGGTGACCTAGTATGTGATCTGTCTTGGATAATGTTCCATGTGCATTTAAGAAGAATATGTAATCTGTTGCTTTAGGATATAGAGTTCTAAATATATCTGTCAAGTCCATTTGGTACAGTGTATCATTCAGGGCCATTGTTTATTGATTTCCTGCCTAGATGATCTGTCCATTGTTGTAAGTGGAGTATTCATGTCCCCTGCAGTTACCACATTCTTACCAATAAGTTTGCTTATGTTTGTGATTAATTGTTGTATATATTTGTGTGTCCTTAATTTGGTGCATAAACATTTACAATTGTTTATTGATGGATAGACTCTGTAATTATGATACAATGCACTTCCTCATCTCTTGTTCCAGCCTTTAGTTTGAAACCTAGTTTGTCTTATATACGTATGGCTACTCCAGCTTACTTTTCACTTCCCTTAGCATGATAGATAGTTCTCCATCCCCTCACTTTCAATCTGAAGGTGTCCTCAAGTCTAAAATGGGTTTCTTGTAGACATAACATAGATGGGTCTTTTTTTAAAATTCATTATGATACCCTATGTTTTTTGATTGGATAATTTAGTCCATTTGCAATCAGTGTTATTATTGAAAGATATGGGTTTAGAGTCATTGTGTTATCGGTAGGTTTCATGGTTATAGTGATGTCTCTGGCAGTTTGTGGTCTTTGCAACATTCCGCTCACAGAAGCCCCTTTAGGATCTCTTGTAGGGCTAGTTTAGTGGTGATGAATTCCTTCAGTTTTGTTTGGGAAAACCTTTATCTCTCCATCTATTCTGAACGACAGGCTTCCTAGGTAAAAGATTCTTGGCTGCATATTTTTCCTCTTCAGCACATTGAAATTTTCCTGCCACTCTTTTCTGGCCTGCTAAGTTTCAGTATATAAGTCTGCTACTACCCTTATGTGTGTACCCTTGTAAGTTAAGGCCCATTTATCCCTAGATGCTTTCAGAATTCTCTCTTTATCTTTGTATTTTGCCAGTTTCACTATGATATGTCAAGCAGAAGTTACCTCTGAGGAGAGTTCTCTGTGCCTCCTGGATTTCAATGTCTGTTTCTTTCCCCAGATTGGGGAAGTTCTCAGCTATGATTTGTTCAAGTACACCTTTTGCCCCTTTCTCCATCTCTTTTTGTTCTGCAACTCCATGATATGGATATTGTTCTTTGTCATTGACTCACTTATTTCTCTAATTCTCCCCTCATGGTCCAGAATTTTTTTACCTCTCATTTTCTCAGCTTCATATTTTCCCATAATTTTATCTTCTATTTCACCTTTTCTCCCCTCTGCCTCTTCAATCCTCGCTGTCAAGCCTCTAGTTTATTTTGCACCACGTTTACAACATTTTTTAATTCACCATGACTATTATTTAGTTCCTTTATCTCTGCAGCAAAAGATTCTCTGCTGCCTTCTTTGCTTTTTTCAAGCCCAGTGATTAATCTTTTGACTCTTAGTCTAAATTCTTCTTCAGTTATAGTGTTTATATCTGGTTTAATCAGTTCCTTAGCTGTCATTTCTTAGAATTGATTTTGAGGAAAAGTATCTCATTTCATTATTTCAGCGAGATTTTTGTCCCTTATTGTGTTTTAAAAGATTGTTATGTGCCCTGCTCCTGTGAGCACTACTATATTATAGAGGGATCATACACTGGCCCTCCAGGGCCTGACTCTTCAGGAGGTGGTTTTTTTTAGAGTGTTACTTGCTCTCTGTTCTTGTGATTTTGGTTACTTTATCTCCCTACTTGTAGTGATGTTTTGGATACTCCCCCAGGTATGCTTTGATTTGTTCCTTGAAACAACCCTAAAGGAAAACAAACAAACAAAAAACAGAAAACAAAAACAAGCAAACACACAAAACAAACAAACAAACAAACAAAAACCAGAAACACAAGCTATAGGTAAACAACAGGGTGGAGGCAGTGTTGATGGAGGAAGCTTTATCCCATACAAAGTGACAAATGACAGGGGCAGGGAAAAAGAAAAGATAATAAAAATTGAGCAAAGAGACTATATGGCTTAATCCAGAGAGAAAGAAAGGAATATAAAGAAGGATATATAGAATATATATCAAGAGAATAGATTAAATATGTGTGCTTAAACAAACCAACAACCAGAGTAACCAAATTAGAGGAGAGAAGAGATAAGGAGAAAAGTAAGGAAGAATATATCTATATAAGAACTGTCCACAAATTAAATCAGGCTATGCAACAGCACTGGTTTGGAGGAGGGGCTGTCTGGTTTGTCAGCATCAATCCCACTCCAGTAGATATGAATTTACCAGGAGCAGAGAGATGTGGCTTGGTGTAGGTGGATCCAACCTCCACTGTGGGCCTGCTGTCCCTTCCCTGAAGATCCACTTTGTTGGTGATGGAGAGAAAAACGGTAACAGCTCAGTCTCTCCTCCCTGGACCGTGTGTCCCAAAATACTCTGTTCAAGCCATCCTCATTGTACTGCGGGTGCAACCCAGGTGGTTTGTCCTGCTCTGCCAACTGACACCAGCACCTCCCTGGCATTTGGCTGGGTTTTAAACCCCGAAGTGTTTAAGGTTCCCACTCCATCTGCCCTGGCTTCAGGGAAGTGCTGCTCCTTTGAATATATATCCTCTTCCTACAGCACTCCATGTGCATGAACAGGGCAACTGGCCCCAGTCCAGAGAAAGCCCCACAGGCAGAGATTAGATCTTTCTCCATTCCAATCTGTGGCTTTTCTCTTGTCCAGATACAGTTCTATGCTTCCCCAGCCTCCCTTTCTCTTCCCTTTGTCTCTCCACAGAAGCGGATCACTCCTCTCCATTCATTTTATCTCTCCCAGTTCTCAACCACACACCTATGGCCAGACTGTCCTGGTGGGTCACTGGAAGCATGTTTGTTACTTTGCCATCCAGATTCTTGGAGTTCAAAGTCCTTTGGCCTCAATACTGCTTTGTTTGAAGACAAGGTAACTTCAGATCCCCCTACTTCTCTGCCATGTTGACCCTTACTCCAGATTTAATTTAATTTATTTTTATTTTTTTCTTAATGTTTATTTATTTCTGAGACAGAGAGAGACAGAGCATGAGTGGGGGAGGGGCAGAGAGAGAGGGAGTCACAGAATCAGAAGCAGGCTCCAGGTTCTGAGCTGTCAGCACAGAGCTCGACATGGGGCTCGAACCCACAAACCATGAGATCATGACCTGAGCCAAAGTTGGTCGCTCAACTGACTGAGCCACCCAGACACCCCTCCAGATTTAATTTTAAATAAGGAAGTTACATTTACTCTCTTTATGCTATATAAATCTTTCACACATTCCCTAGTTAAATATGGTTTATGAGTATATGCTTTTCCCTATAAAAAATAAAAATGAGGATATTTTCCTTTAAGCTACAAAACTGGTTACTAGAGGCCATTGTGACTCTCTATTCAGATTAAACTTTAGAATTCCCTTTAAGTCTGTGCAAATTAAAATAACTATATTTTACCAACTTTCAGGGAAAATAATTTTCTATATAATATGAGATATGTTTTACATTATTGCATAATGTTAATGTTGCCCATTATGTAATTGTACTCTACAATAGTAAAGCTCAACACATTGTAAGCAGAAATAGTGTTTTTAAAAACTTTTGTCTGTTGGACCTGTTCTGGACTTTATTAGAATGGAGTGCATCTGTGTGTGCATACTGGTGGGGGGTTCGGGGAGGGCAGAGAGGGAATATAGAGGGAGTATGGTGGCTTATAGATATAACTTATGTAAAACAATTCTCAGAAGTAGGGGAAATTAATCTTTTAAGTTTGGTCCCTGAGCCCTTTAGATTGCTGCCATAATGAAGGTCCTCCAATATGTGAAACCAGAAACAGGTAAAGAAGTGAGGGTGCAGGGAAAGAAAATTAGTTATTATCAGAATTTAGTTATTCAGCACTTGGAATGGTACCATTCTTTAAAGTCACTTAAAATCCCAGATAACTATAGCACAGTGTATACTTGATTATATATATATATATATATATATATATACACACACACATATATATGTATATATATATGTATACATATACATATATATACATATACAGATATATGTATATATATACATATACAGATATATATACACATATATATATCTGTATATGTATATATATATATGTATACATATACATATATATACATATACATATATGTGTGTGTATATATATATATATATAACCTCCAAAAATTTAGTTTCTTCTTTGTGTATGAGATAAAATCAGTCTGATTATGCTTTGTCATGACTTTGAAGAGAATATAGCAATAGAAAAACCAGTAAGTTGCCATAAAGTTCACAAAGTGTTTTCATTCATTTATCACATATTTATACATTGGCTACTTTATGCCATGTGCTCCACTCTTTGTCAGAAAATACACTAGTATACAAGAAAGCAGGCATTCCCTGCTCTCAAGGAGCTTATTCTTGAGAGGAATAATAGACATTTAAAACAATGACACAAATTGTTAATATAAATAAAAAAATAATACCACAAAGAAATACGTGCTTTTTACAAGACTGTGTACTCTGACAGGCTTATGTTGCTTGGAGAGAGGGTGGTTTGGAAAGGCATCCTGTATCTCCTTTAAAATTCACAAACTCTGTGAGGTTGTAAGAGCCAGTATGACCATTTTCTCTATTTGGAACATGTACCAATTGAGGTTTAAGAAAGTGGCAAGATATTCAAATCTAGTTTTTTTTTTAAAGATTTTTACTGTGCCATGCTCCTTTCCTGACAGCAATAATTTGACAATTGAATAGTATGAAATATTTTCTCTAAAATTACTCCTAAAAGATTTGTACACTACCAGAAGCTTTTGTAGTGTTTTTTTTTTTTGCCTTCTCCAAACCATCTGTATTCACCTTAAAATCTCATGCTGTAAGTAAGCTACCTTATTTTATTTTATTAAATTACTAATAGCAAAAAGTAATGAGTAAATGGAGTTAAATCTTTTCTTCCTGCCCTTCACCTATCTTATACCCTCTATTAAAATACACTCTATTTCAGAAATCATGTGACTTCACTCATATGAGGACTTTGAGAGACAAAACAGATGGACATAAGGGAAGGGAAACAAAAATAATATAAAAACAGGGAGGGAGACAAAACAGAAGAGACTCATAAATATGGAGAACAAACTGAGGGTTACTGGAGGGGTTGTGGGAAGGGGGGATGTGCTAAATGGGTAGGGGGCGTTATGGAATCTACTCCTGAAATCATTGTTTCACTATATGCTAAATAATTTGGATGCAAATTTAAAACAAAATAAAAAATAAAATTAAAAATATAAGAACTAAAAATAATACACTGTATTAGGGCCCCTGGGTGGCTCAGCCAGTTGAGTGCCTGACTTCAGTTCAGGTCATGATCTCATGGCTCCTGAGTTCAAGCCCTGCATCAGGCTCTGTACTGACAGCTCAGATCCTGGAGTGTGCCTCTGATTCTGTGTCTCCCTCTCTCTCTCTCTCTGCTCTCCCCCACTTGCATTCTGTCTCTCTCTCTCAAAAATAAATAAATATTAATTTCTTAAATAAATTACATTGTATTGAAAGTAGTACATTCAATGAAACAGAACAAATAAGTGGTATGATCTTGGTATCTTTTCAGAAAGAAGAAGAAA
Organism: Lynx canadensis; assembly: GCF_007474595.2. Lineage (NCBI taxonomy): Eukaryota > Metazoa > Chordata > Mammalia > Carnivora > Felidae > Lynx > Lynx canadensis. The sequence continues at coordinate 66,821,521 of NC_044321.2, read as the reverse complement.
AACAAAGCAAAATAACCAACCCAAAGAAGTGGGATTTATTTTTCTTTCCAGAGCTTAGAGTGGTAGAAAACAGAAGGTAGAATGAAGAAAAGTGGAAAGGCTCTTTCCTTTTTTTTTTATCGACTGCAAACTCTGCTGAAAAGTTAAAGAGAAATCTACTCAATGTAATAGTTCTTCTCACACCAAAGTGTTCATAGTGAGGAAAATTCGGCAGCAGGCCCAGAGGAAGATAAATGAATATACTACATTGATTAGAGTTAAAAGTTAGAAAGTATTATTCTTTTTCATAGCTAACGTTATAAAATTGATGAAGATGATTTTTTATTTATTTAATTTACTTATTTATTTATTTATTTTTTTAATATATGAAATTTATTGTCAAATTGGTTTCCATACAACACCCAGCGCTCATCCCAAAAGGTGCCCTCCTCAATACCCATCACCCACCCTCCCCTCCCTCCCACCCCCCATCAACCCTCAGTTTGTTCTCAGTTTTTAACAGTCTCTTATATTTTGGCTCTCTCCCACTCTAACCTCTTTTTTTTTTTTTCCTTCCCTTCCCCCATGGGTTTCTGTTAAGTTTCTTAGGATCCACATAAGAGTGAAACCATATGATATCTGTCTTTCTCTGTATGGCTTATTTCACTTAGCATCACACTCTCCAGTTCCATCCACGTTGCTACAAAAGGCCATATTTCATTCTTTCTCATTGCCACGTAGTATTCCATTGTGTATATAAACCACAATTTCTTTATCCATTCATCAGTTGATGGACATTTAGGCTCTTTCCACAATTTGGCTATTGTTGAGAGTGCTGCTATAAACATTGGGGTACCAGTGCCCCTATGCATCAGTACTCCTGTATCCCTTGGGTAAATTCCTAGCAGTGCTATTGCTGGGTCATAGAGTAAGTCTAATTTAATTTTCTGAGGAACCTCCACAATGCTTTCCAGAGCGGCTGCACCAATTTGCATTCCCACCAACAGTGCAAGAGGGTTCCCGTTTCTCCACATCCTCTCCAGCATCTACAGTCTCCTGATTTGTTCATTTTGGCCACTATGACTGGCGTGAGGTGATATCTGAGTGTGGTTTTGATTTGTATTTCCCTGATAAGGAGCGACGCTGAACATCTTTTCATGTGCCTGTTGGCCATCTGGATGTCTTCTTTAGAGAAGTGTCTTTTCATGTTTTCTGCCCATTTCTTCACTGGGTTATTTGTTTTTTGGGTGTGGAGTTTGGTGAGCTCTTTATAGATTTTGGACACTAGCCCTTTGTCCGATATGTCATTTGCAAATATCTTTTCCCATTCCGTTGGTTGCCTTTTAGTTTTGTTGGTTGTTTCCTTTGCTGTGCATAAGCTTTTTATCTTCATAAGGTCCCAGTAATTCATTTTTGCTTTTAATTCCCTTGCTTTTGGGGATGTGTCCAGTAAGAGATTGCTATGGCTGAGGTCAGAGAGGTCTTTTCCTGCTTTCTCCTCTAGGGTTTTGATGGTTTCCTGTCTCACATTCAGGTCCTTTATCCATTTTGAGTTTATTTTTGTGAATGGTGTGAGAAAGTGGTCTAGTTTCAACCTTCTGCATGTTGCTGTCCAGTTCTCCCAGCACCATTTGTTAAAGAGACTGTCTTTTTTCCATTGGATGTTCTTTCCTGCTTTGTCAAAGATGAGTTGGCCATACGTTTGTGGGTCTAGTTCTGGGGTTTCTATTCTATTCCATTGGTCTATGTGTCTGTTTTTGTGCCAAGACCATGCTGTCTTGATGATGACAGCTTTGTAGTAGAGGCTAAAGTCTGGGATTGTGATGCCTCCTGCTTTGGTCTTCTTCAAAATTCCTTTGGCTATTCAGGGCCTTTTGTGGTTCCATATGAATTTTAGGATTGCTTGTTCTAGTTTCGAGAAGAATGCTGGTGCAATTTTGATTGGGATTGCAGTGAATGTGTAGATAGCTTTGGGTAGTATTGACATTTTGACAATATTTATTCTTCCAATCCATGAACAGGGAATGTCTCTCCATTTCTTCAATTACCTTCATAAGCTTTCTATAGTTTTCAGCATATGGATCCTTTACATCTTTGGTTAGATTTATTCCTAGATATTTTATGCTTCTTGGTGCAATTGTGAATGGGATCAGCTTATTTGTCTTTCTGTTGCTTCATTGTTAGTATATAAGAATGCTACTGATTTCTGGACATTGATTTTGAATCCTCCAACTTTGTTGAATTCATGTATCAGTTCTAGCAGACTTTTGGTGGAGTCTATCGGATTTTCCATGTATAATATCATGTCATCTGCAAAAAGCGAAAGCTTGACTTCATCTTTGCCAATTTTGATGCCTTTGATTTCCTTTTGTTGTCTGATTGCTGATGCTAGAACTTCCAGCACTATGTTAAACAACAGCGGTGAGAGTGGGCATCCCTGTCGTGTTCCTGATCTCAGGGAAAAAACTCTCAGTTTTTCCCCGTTGAGGATGATGTTAGCTGTGGGCTTTTCATAAATGGCTTTGATGATCTTTAAGTATGTTCCTTCTATCCCGACTTTCTCAAGGGTTTTTATTAAGAAAGGGTGCTGGATTTTGTCAAAGGCCTTTTCTGCATCGATTGACAGGATCATATGGTTCTTCTCTTTTTTTTTGGTAATGTGATGTATCACATTGATTGATTTGCGAATGTTGAACCAGCCCTGCATCCCAGGAATGAATCCCACTTGATCGTGGTGAATAATTCTTTTTATATGCCATTGAATTCGATTTGCTAGTATCTTATTGAGAATTTTTGCATCCATATTCATCAGGGATATTGGCCTGTAGTTCTCTTTTTTTACTGGGTCTCTGTCTGGTTTAGGAATCAAAGGAATACTGGCTTCATAGAGTGAGTCTGGAAGTTTCCCTTCCCTTTCTATTTCTTGGAATAGCTTGGGAAGGATAGGTATTATCTCTGCTTTAAACGTCTGGTAGTACTCCCCTGGGAAGCCATCTGGTCCTGGACTCTTATTTGTTGGGAGATTTTTGATAACTGATTCAATTTCTTTGCTGGTTATGGGTCTGTTCAAGCTTTCTATTTCCTCCTGATTGAGTTTTGGAAGCGTGTGGGTGTTTAGGAATTTGTCCATTTCTTCCAGGTTGTCCAATTTGTTGGCATATATTTTTTCATAGTATTCCCTGGTAATTGTTTGTATCTCTGAGGGACTGGTTGTAATCATTCCATTTTCATTCATGATTTTATCTATTTCGGTCATCTCCCTTTTCTTTTTGAGAAGCTTGGCTAGAGGTTTGTCAATTTTGTTAATTTTTTCAAAAAACCAACTCTTGGTTTTGTTGATCTGCTCTACAGTTTTTTTAGATTCTATATTGTTTATTTCTGCTCTGATCTTTAGTATTTCTCTTCTTGTGCTGGGTTTAGGCTGCCTTCGCTCTTCTGCTTCTATTTCCTTTAGGTGTGCTGTTACATTTTGTATTTGGGATTTTTCTTGCTTCTTGAGATAGGCCTGGATTGCAATGTATTTTCCTCTCAGGACTGCCTTCGCTGCATTCCAAAGAGTTTGGATTGTTGTGTTTTCATTTTCGTTTGTTTCCATATATTTTTAAATTTCTTCTCTAATTGCCTGGTTGAGCCACTCATTCGTTAGTAGGGTGTTCTTTAACCTCCATGCTTTTCCAGGTTTTCCAGACTTTTTTCTGTGGTTGATTTCAAGCTTCATAGCATTGTGGTCTGAAAGTATGCATGGTATAATTTCAATTCTTGTAAATTTATGAAGGGCTGTTTTGTGACCCAGTGTATGATCTATCTTGGAGAATGTTCCATGTGCACTCGAGAAGAAAGTATATTCTGCTGCTTTGGGATGCAGAGTTCTAAATATATCTGTCAAGTCCATCTGATCCAATGTCTCATTCAGGGCCCTTGTTTCTATATTGACCGTGTGTCTAGATGATCTATCCATTTCTGTAAGTGGGGTGTTAAAGTCCCCTGCAATGACCACATTCTTATCAATAAGGTTGCTTCTGTTTATGAGTAATTGTTTTATATATTTGGGAGCTCCTGTATTCGGCGCATAGACATTTATAAGTGTTAGCTCTTCCTGATGGATAGACCCTGTAATTATTATATAATGCCCTTCTTCATCTCTTGTCACAGCCTTTAATTTAAAGTCTAGTTTGTCTGATATAAGTATGGCTACTCCAGCTTTCTTTTGGCTTCCAGTAGCATGGTAAATAGTTCTCCATCCCCTCACTCTCAATCTAAAGGTGTCCTCAGGTCTAAAATGAGTCTCTTGTAGACAGCAAATAGATGGGTCTTGTTTTTTTATCCATTCTGATACCCTATGTCTTTTGGTTGGCGCATTTAATCCATTTACATTCAGTGTTATTATAGAAAGATATGGGTTTAGAGTCATTGTGATGTCTGTATGTTTTATGCTTGTAGTGATATCTCTTTTACTTTGTCTCACAGGATCCCCCTTAGGATCTCTTGTAGGGCTGGTTTAGTGGTGACAAATTCCTACATTTTTTGTTGTTTGGGAAGACCTTTATCTCTCCTTCTATTCTAAATGACAGACTTGCTGGATAAAGGATTCTCGGCTGCATATTTTTCCTGTTTAGCACACTGAAAATCTCGTGCCCATCCTTTCTGGCCTGCCAAGTTTCAAAAGAGAGATCAGCCACGAGTCTTATAGGTCTCCCTTTATATGTGAGGGCACGTTTATCCCTTGCTGCTTTCAGAATTTTCTCTTTATCCTTGTATTTTGCCAGTTTTACTATGATATGTCGTGCAGAAGATCGATTCAAGTTATGTCTGAAGGGAGTTCTCTGTGCCTCTTGGATTTCAATGCCTTTTTCCTTCCCCAGTTCAGGGAAGTTCTCAGCTATAATTTCTTCAAGTACCCCTTCAGCACCTTTCCCTCTCTCTTCCTCCTCTACGATACCAATTATGTGTATATCATTTCTTTTTAGTGTATCACTTAGTTCTCTAATTTTCCCCTCATACTCCTGGATTTTTTTATCTCTCTTTTTCTCAGCTGCCTCTTTTTCCATAACTTTATCTTCTAGTTCACCTATTCTCTCCTCTGCCTCTTCAATCCCAGCTGTCGTAGTTTCCATTTTGTTTTGCATTTCGTTAAAGCGCTTTTTAGCTCCTCGTGACTGTTCCTTAGTCCCTTGATCTCTGTAGCAAGAGATTCTCTGCTGTCCTCTATACTGTTTTCAAGCCCAGCGATTAATTTTATGACTATTATTCTAAATTCACTTTCTGTTATATTATTTAAATCCTTTTTGATCAGTTCATTAGCTGTTGTTATTTCCTGAAGATTCTTCTGAGGGGAATTCTTCCGTTTGGTCATTTTGGATAGTCCCTGGAGTGGTGAGGACCTGCAGGGCACTTCCCCTGTGCTGTGGTGTGTAACTGGAGTTGGTGGGCGGGGCCACAGTCAGACCTGATGTCTGCCCCCAGCCCACCGCTGGGGCCACAGTCAGACTGGTGTGTGCCTTCTCTTCCCCTCTCCTAGGGGCGGGATTCACTGTGGGGTGGCATGGCCCCTCTGGGCTACTTGCACACTGCCAGGCTTGTGGTGCTGGGGATCTAGCACAGTAGCTGGGGTGGGTAGGCAAGGTGCACAGGGGCAGGAGGGGTAGGCTTAGCTTGCTTCTCCTTCGGTGATCCACTTCAGGAGGGGCCCTGTGGCAGGGGGAGGGAGTCAGACCTGCTGCTGGAGGGTTGGCCCCGCAGAAGCACAGTGTTGGGTGTTTGCGAGGAGCAAGCAAGTTCCCTGGCAGGAACTGGTTCCCTTTGGGATTTTGGCTGGGGGATGGGCGGGGGAGATGGCGCTGGTGAGCGCCTTTGTTCCCCACCAAACTGAGCTCTGTCGTCCGGGGGCTCAGCAGCTCTCCTTCCCTTTGTCCTCCAGCCTTCCCGCTTTCTGAGCAGAGCTGTTAACTTATGACCTCCCAGACGCTAAGTCGTGCTTGCTGTCAGAACCCACTCCATCCGTCAAGCTCCTCCGCCTTCCAAGCCAGACTTGGGGGCTCTGCTTGGCCCGCGAGCCGCCCCTCGGTCCCGGCTCCCTCCCGCCAGTCCATGGAGCGTGCACCGCCTCGCCGCCCTTCCTGCCCTCTTCCGTGGGCCTCTCATCTGTGCTTGACTCCAGAGACACCATTCTGCTAATCCTCTGGTGGTTTTCTGGGTTATTTAGGCAGGTGTAGGTGGAATCTAAGTGACCAGCAGGACGCGCGGTGAGCCCAGCCTCCTCTTAAGCCGCCGTCTTATTCCCCTCTCGAAGATGATTTTTTAAACATGTACAAGGAATGAAACCATAGAGAAGTCTATTACTGTGTCTTAAGTATGTTACAACCAGAAAAGTTGTTGGATTCATTCAAACTACTTAGCAAAGAATTACTGAATTAAGTCATTTTGCTGAGTTTACTATTTTGTTGATTGGATTGGCTACTTAAGGAAAAAAACTTGTGGTTGCTCCTTGTGATCAAGGCCTTGAGATAATAACTATGTTTTGTTCCATGTATGTCAGACTACACCTTGAATACTGGGCTCAGTTCCAGGTGCCACCCTTATGTGCTTAATCTAAATTCCAGCCCTCATCTACTTTTGTGTTATTTTAAAAATTAATATTTTTAGCTTATATTTACTTCTGCTTTATTTTACATGACATTTAGAGGTGCAGAGAAATGAAACCAACCTTCTTGATATGTGGGTCCTCTAAAGATCTAATCCAGCTATTAGTGCCACACTTGAATAGGGTCATTCATAAGCTGAATTCTATTCAGAGGGCATAAATATTCAGTCAATCAGTCAAGTCAGTCATTGTAAAAAAGACTTGAAGTTATAAAGTCTGTGACCAAGATGATGAGGATGAAGCTAGGCCACACACATGAAGAGCAGCTAAAGAAAATGGAAGATATTTAGCTTCATTCATGTAATGAAGGCTTGGGGTGGAGTTGGAGCAAAATTAAGGTCTTCAAATGTGTAAAGAACTATTATATAGATGAAGGATTCAACTTGATTGTTAAGACTACAAGAAGCAGAATTTAAAAAATAGATGGAAGTTAAAAGGAAGCATATTTTGTCTAAATACAAACAAAACCTTTTTAAGAGTCACAGTTGATCAATAATGCAATGGATTATCTCAGGACATAGCAGATTCTTTGTCATGTGAGATGTTCAAATATCTGGGTAAATGCATGTAAGACTATGAAAGAGAAGAGTCAAATGTTGGCATTTTGAGAAAAACAGATAAAATATAAAAAATGTGAATTTTTATGCAGCTAAATTTATTCATTTTTTGCTATTAAAATATCTTTTCCTTTTTGAAATGATGGTGCTAGAAAAAATTTAAAATGTCTTACTTAGCAAAACATGTTGGCAACTCATTTATGGAATAAAAGGAAATTTACTGGTGTGGGGAATTGAAATTTTTGGAAGTACTGGACTAGATGATCCTTAAGATTCTTTCCTATGTTGAGTGTCTATGATTAAAATTTTGAAAGGATGACAAAAAAGAGTTAGAAGTGTATGTATAATCATTAAGAAATATGCATGAATAAATTTATCAGATTAATTTTTCTACTTCATACTAGGCTTGATTTGTCCAAAGGCCCTGTATCTGTAGCAAAGGAAGCAGGTATTGCTAAGAGATGCAAAGGATGCAGGTCACATTTGTTAAACACATCCTGCTGCACAGTTTTGCTATTGTTTGTTATAGTCTGTGTTCTTCTCCACTGTCTTACTGTTTCTTTGAACCTCTCTGTGAAGTATTTTTCACCTTAATGTCTCTACTAATTTAAATAATTATTGGTTTGGAATTAATTATTCAATTAGAAGGTGCCATTAGAAAATGGGTCAAGGTAACTGGCAAGTGAATAAATTTATGCATATAAAATAATCATATTAGGAATTGTATTTGCAGTATGAAAGTCTTACAAATATTATTTCACTCAGTTTTACTTGAAACTTTATGTTCTTTTTTGGCAGTGCATTGTGTTGAATGCATTCTGGTGCTAATCAGATCATAACAATTTCCCAGAAAAGAGCTGTATCTGTGATCTTCATGTAAAAACATTTGAAAATTTCATACCTGGCCAAAGATACTTTACTTCTATTAAATTGTCAGTTTTCACATACAGCAACATGAGGTTTAAAAAATCTCAAATATGGGTGCGTGGGTGGCTCAGTTGGTTAAGCGTCTGACTTCAGCTGAGGTCATGATCTCGTGGTTCATGAGTTCAAGCCCCACATCAGGGTCTGTACTGACACCTCAGAGCCTGGAACCTGATTCAGATTCTGTCTCCCTCTCTCTCTGCCCCTCTCCTTCTTGTTCTCTGTCTCTCTCTCTCTCAAAAATAAATATTAAAAAAATTTAAAAAATAAAATAACCAAAAAAAAATAAAAATAAAAAGTCTCATATATATGCACTTTTATATGTGTAGATTTGACTGAAGATACAAAAGTAGGAGTTTTTGCTGTTTCTGGTACTTGTTGTGAGTAAATGCTACTTATAATGTCAACAAAATTTCATTTTATTAATCAAAATTTATTTAAAAACTCTAAGATTATATGATGTTTGTGACAGTCAGAAAGCTCCATTGTATTTATTTTTATTTTATATGAAATTTATTGTCCAATTGGTTTCCATACAACACCCACTGCTCATCCCAACCGGTGCCCTCCTCAATGCCAATCACCCACTTTCTCCTCCCTCCCACCCCCCATCAACCCTCAGTTTATTCTCAGTTTTTAAGAGTTTTTTTATGGTTAGCCTTCCTCCCTCTCTGTCTTTTTCCCTTCCCCTCCCCCATGGTCTTCTGTTAAGTTTCTCAGGATCCACATAAGAGTGAAAACATATGGTATCTGTCTTTCTCTCTCTGACTTATTTCACTTAGCATAACACTCTCCAGTTCCATCCACGTTGCTACAAAAGGCAATATTTCATTCTTTCTCATTGCCAAGTAGTATTCCATTGTATATATAAACCACAATTCCTTTATCCATTCATCAGTTGATGGACATTTAGGCTCTTTCCATTATTTGGCTATTGTTGACCTCAGCCGCAGCACTTTCTTACTTGACTCATCTCCAAAGGCAAAGGAATTAAAAGCAAAAATGAACTATTGGGACCTCATGAAGATAAAAAGCTTCTGCACTGCAGAAGAAACAATCAACAAAACTAAAAGGCAAACAATGGAATGGGAAAAGATATTTGCAAATGACATATCAGACAAAGGGCTAGTATCCAAAATCTATAAAGAACTCACCAAACTCCACACCTGAAAAACAAATAATCCAGTGAAGAAATGGGCAGAAAACATTAATAGACCCTTCTCAAAAGAAGACATCCATATGGCCAACAGGCACATGAAAAGATGCTCAACGTCACTTATCATCAGGGAAATACAAATCAAAACCACACTGAGATACCACCTCACACCAGAGTGGCTAAAATGAACAAATCAGGAGACTATAGATGCTGGCGAGGATGTGGAGAAACAGGAACCCTCTTGCACTGTTGGTGGGAATGCAAATTGGTGCAGCCACTCTGGAAAACTGTCTGGAGGTTCCTCAGAAAATTAAAAATAGACCTACCCTATGACCCAGCAGTAGCACTGCTAGGAATTTACCCAAGGGATACAGGAGTACTGATGCATAGGGGCACTTGTACCCCAATGTTTATAGCGGCACTCTCAACAATAGCCAAATTGTGGAAAAAAATAGCCAAATTGTGGAAAAAGCCTAAATGTTCGTCAACTGATGAATGGATAAAGAAATTGTGGTTTATATACACAATGGAGTACTACGTGGCAATGAAAAAGAATGAAATATGGCCCTTTGTAGCAACGTGGATGGAACTGGAGAGTGTTATGCTAAGTGAAATAAGTCAGAGAGAGAAAGACAGATACCATATGTTTTCACTCTTATGTGGATCCTGAGAAACTTAACAGAAAACCATGGGGGAGAGGAAGGAAAAAAAAGAAAAAAGAGGTCAAAGTGGGAGAGAGAGCCAAAGCGTAAGAGACTGTTAAAAACTGAGAACAAACTGAGGGTTGATGGGGGGTGGGAGGGAGGGTAGGGTAGGTGATGGGCATTGAAGAGGGCATCTTTTGGGATGAGCACTGGATGTTGTATGGAAACTAATTTGACAATAAATTTCATATAATAAAAAAAAAGGAAAAAAAAAATTAAAAATAGATCAGCCCTATGATCCAGCAACAACACTGCTAGGAGTTTACCCAAGGGATACAGGAGTGCTGTAAGCTCCATTTTTTAAATGTTTATTTTTGAGAGAGAGACAGAGTATGAGTGGGAAAGTGGTAGAGAGAGACACAGAATCCAAAGCAGACTCCAGGTTCTGAGCTGTCAGCACAAAGCCTGACCAGAGCCTCAAACTTGTGAACCACAAGGTCATAACCTGAGCTGTAGTTGGATGCTTAACCGACTGAGCCACCCAGGCACCCCCAAAAGCTCCATTTTTTTATGTCTTTAAATTGCAGTTAGTTACCATACAGTGTAATACTAGTTCCAGTTGTACAATTTAGTGATTTAACACCTACGTATACCACCTGGTGCTCATCACAAGTGCACTTCTTAATTCCTATCACCTATTTAACTCCAGTTTTGAAAGTTCAGGGTTTTCTTTTTTCCCTTAAAGATGGAAGAAAATATTTCAACATTCATATCTTTGAAAATATTATTCTAAAAACAGTTTGAGGAAGAATTATGTAATATATGTTAAATGCTCCAAATATGAAAATTCTTGTCACTTAACTAAAAAATCTAGTTACAAGACTACCTTTATGAAATAATATTTTAAAATATTATACTATCTTTATTAAATAATATTTACAAATGCTATATATTAAGTAAATTCGGTTTGATTCAATACATTTTATTTAATGCAATTATTTGGAAAGATCATCACTAAAAGTTCTATGTGTTGAGTTCACCATAAACAAAACAGAGGGAAATTGGTAACCCAGGCTGGAGAGTCTAGATGCATAAAAACTCCACAATTAAATCTACTTCCTTTAGATACTTTGCAAAAGCAAAACCTTTTCAACTATTTTGAAGTTGTACACTTACCCTTTATTCTTCATAAAACAGTGAATAAATGTGTTTAAAAGTTAAAGCAGAAATTTTATTTCACTTATTAAAAATATCTCAATCATATTTTTCGAAAAGTTGACACATTGAATCTTTTATTTATTTTTTAATAAGATTATGTTCCAGCAACTGGAATCACCACAACGTAGTGGTAAAGCTGACCAACTGAATATTAAGACCCATAGTGAATTCTACCCAGTGTCACTGCTGCTTTTTTAAACATGTAATTTTTTTTTAATTAATGCAGTTAAAACCTCATGAGATATCATTCTCATATAATTATACTTTGAGATCTTGCCTGAAAGTATCCAATGCAAAAGTAGAAACTGTATCTATTGTACTTTGGTGAATTCAATATTCTATCAATTTTCCAATAATTATTGAGCACACAGTCTATACTATACTCTGGCCCATGTAGTGGGGAAACAAATGTGAATGGGAAATGGCCCTTCCCTCAGGGAGTTCATAGTTTAATAAGAGACATATTAAGAAACAAGTACTTACAATACATTTAATTTTTCTTTTCATCAACTCTCCTTTAGAATTCTCAGAATTGTAATGGATGGGAATCAGCTGTGTAGGCCAACTAGAGGGTAATTTTTATTTTTTAGACTTCCAGAAATTAATTTTATTTGGTGTTTCTCAGTGACTGTGATGGTCAAACAGAAAAACAAGAGCAGTTTACTTTAATAGCCCTCTTCTTATTTCTTACATATAACTACTTTGTCAAATTTTATTCTGAATTTAAATTATGGGCACCTTATGGCTGCTGAAAGGAAATTTCAACCTGCATTTGGGCAACATTAAGGCATGGAACATGTCTGTTTTGCCTCTGATTGCATCAGTAGTGCTAACCATAATGCCCAGCTCATAATAGCCTTTAAAGGAAAGACACTTAATCTTGTTTATATAGTTAATTTATAATTGTTTGGAAGAAATGGGGGAGCTATTTATTTTTAAAATTTTTTTTTCAACGTTTATTTATTTTTGGGACATAGAGAGAGCATGAACGGGGGAGGGGCAGAGAGACAGGGAGACACAGAATCGGAAACAGGCTCCAGGCTCTGAGCCATCAGCCCAGAGCCCGACGCGGGGCTCGAACTCACGGACCGCGAGATCGTGACCTGGCTGAAGTCGGACGCTTAACCGACTGCGCCACCCAGGCGCCCCTGGGGGAGCTATTTAAATGCAGGTATCTTCCTGGAGTTCTTTGTTTATACCACCTGTTCTTGCAATGCATAAGAGAAGAACAGAGGTAAGAAATTAGACATCTCACTTCTGAAATATTACTGACCTCTGATTTAGAGCATTAAAATAATTAATATGATCAGATTACTATTACTATTTCAGGTGTGTATATATATATATATACATATAATTTCTAATATATTTTATTTCAGAATATTTGTATGGACCCCTGAAATCTATCTGAAAAATTATTTATACATAATAATTAGGAATAATTATAATACAAAAGATCAGAAGAATATTAGCAGCAAACCTGAAAAATATTAACTTATTATTTTATTTTTTAAAATTTAGATTCAAGTTAGTTAGCATTCAGTGTAGTATTGGTTTCAGGAGTAGAATTTAGTGATTCATCACTTACATTTAACACCCAGTGCTCATCACAAGTGCCCTCTTCAATGCCCATCACCCATTTAGCCCCTCACACACCTCCCCTTACATCAACCCTCAGTTTGTTCTCTGTATTTAAGAGTTTCTTAAGATTTGCCTCCCTCTCTCCTTTTATCATATTTTTCTTTCCCTTCCCCTATGTTCATCTGCTTTGTTTCTTAAAATCTACATATGAGTGAAATCATATGATATTTATCTATCTCTGACTTATTTGGCTTATCCATGTTGTTGCAAATGGCAAGATTTCATTCTTTATGATCACCGAGTAATATTCCATTATGATATATATATATATGTATATATAATCTCCCATATCTTCTTTATCTATTCATCAGTCGATGGACATTTGGGCTCTTTCCATAATTTAGCTGTTGTTGATGGCACTGCTTTAAACATTGGGATATAAGAGCCTTTTTGTATCCTTTGGATAAATATCTAGTAGTACAATTGCTGGGTGATAGGATAGTTCTATTTCCAATTTTTTGAAGAACCTCCATAGTGTTTTCCAAAGTGGCTGCACCAGTTTGCATTCCCACCAAAAGTGCACAGCGTTCACCTTTCTCCATATCCTTGCCAACATCTACTGTTTCCTGAGTTGCTAATGTTAGCCATTCTGACAGTTGTGAGGTGGTATCCCATTGTGGTTTTGATTTGCATTTCCCTGATGACAAGTGATGTTGAGCATCTTTTCATGTGTGTGTTAGCCATCTGGATGTATTCTTTGCAACAGTGTCTATTCATGTCTTTTGCCCATTTCTTCACTGGATTATTTGGGGTTTTTTTTGGTGTTGAGCTTGATAAAAATATTAATTTCTAACAGAATTTATCAGGGATCTTATTCTCCTTGCCTATAGTCCTTTGATAAAAATGTTTCATGTCTTCCTTGACTGTGCAATTTTAAATCCCCATGATAGGTCCTTTAGAATCTATCTTCCACCTTACTTTCCTTTTTGTCCTCCCTTTACTTTTTTCCTTTTTTTCTCAAAAGACACTCCTCTTCTCTCATTTAGCTCCCAAATATTTATTTATTTCTTTGTTGACTTTGTCCTTTGATCTTTACATTTGGGGACAAATGGTGTCTTAAATCAACTGATTTCTTTTTTTCTAACGAAACTGCCCATATAGCCCTCCTCTTTTGACTTTTGTTAACATTAGACAACTAAGCTCTGTTTTCTTACTCAGAGGTGTCTTGTAGCTTTGCTTTGTTTACCATTAGATATAGAAATACTGTTGCCTTAATTACTCATATTTCTCATGTTACTCAAAATTCTGCTTGCCCACCAAATAACTCCAACTTTAGAAAGATTTATGCCCGTTTTGTTCTTTCAATTATTTTTTGTTTTGTCTGGTTTATGACTAAGTCTCTAAGGAAACTAGTTTAACAAATGTGGTGAGAACCATATATTAATGTTTTGGGAGTTGAGCACTAATATGAAAGAGAATATATTTCAATTATGGAGTAGATGAATGCCTAATGCATGTAATGCTTTTGAACCACTAATGATTTTTCTAAAGAGACATGGTTTTTCTATGTTGACATCCAAAAAGTGAGTTTTTTGTGTGTATTTCTGTATTCTTCGTGCAAGTCAGATCTTGACAATTTTTTCTCTCATTCCATTTATACATTGTAATTTGATTTATAATAGATGCTGAAATTTTATCTCACTTTAGATAAAGTCCAACAAAATTCTTCAGTAGGCTAGGTACAATATTTTGGGACTTCAGGTTTTCTATTTATTAATACATGCCATTATTATTGTTATCTGAATTAATTAACTAATCATTTTGCTGATGCAACTTGGGCACCTCAGACAAAACTGAATGCATAATGTCTCAATTATAAGCACTACAGTTTAGATAATTTTAACAAGGATATGCTTTGTCCATTTTAAATTAAATTTATTTTATTAACTGATTTATACCACCAGAAAGATAGAATTCAGAGGTGGAATGTGCATTTTCGTTTTTAATGCAGTCATTTTTATTTTATTCATGTGTGTGCCTTTTATTTATTAATTAGTATCCTTTGTTTCTGTAGTCATCAAATTCAAGAAAAAATAATCAGGAATAAAGCAGTCCTTTTAACTGCATACAAGGGGCAGAGAGCAGCATCAAAGAACAAAGGCTTATGAATAGCTCTTGGTTAAACAAACTGTATCATTTCCAGAGAGATCTGAGAATTTGTAAGCAGGCGAAGTATGTATTGCTTTGCCAATATCAGTTACCCCACTAAAGTAGTCGTTCTCAACAGTGGAAAATAGCTTCTTCCTTTTATCACAGTCACCAACTATTTTAGCTTATCTACCATTTTGTTCACAAATTAATTTTACTATAAGAGAAGTTAAGGGACTGTGAGTTGGATAGGTGAAATTCACCAGTCTATACTTTGTCAAAGAAGGAAACATATAAAACTGATATCCAGGTAAGTAGTGAAAAGCAGGGTGACTATTTCTCATCCAGTTCCTTTACAAGGACAATATGTAACGTGACTATTTTAGGAAAACCAGGACTATAGTCACCTGAAAATTGAAGAATGTAAACCAACATGCAAGTGTAAAATAGATTTTCGAAAAGAAGTTTCAATAATAAGCAAAAAGGAAAATAATATATTAACATCAAGAGAAGATTATGGTTAATCTGTAAAAATACCACAATTACAAATGTACAATTTAAAAGACACCCTGGCTTTCTAAATATACATTTCATGATCATTGAAAAACAGTAGACAGGCCAAGCCAAAAAATGACTGCCACAAAGTCATTTAAGATTTAAAATTATTAATAGTTTTATATTTCACATAACAATGATAGAATGGCCAAGAACAATGAAATTATTTGCCCATGCCCAATATTCTCTCTTGTTGTATGGCTAACGATCCAGCAGAGGGAGCACATGATAACATACTAAGTGGACTAGACCTCTATGGATATCCACAATGATGTGAGTACATAAATAATAGAGTAAACCTGTGACTTAATTATTGGCTCATACTTCATGAAGAAATTACTCTGGAGATCATTTGCTTTTTTCAACTTCTGTCTCCTCCACCTTTTTGCTGTAAACTTCTTCCTATTTGTGCATATTGTTTAACTGAATGGAGAGTTTCTAATTTCTCTATTAGAAGTTTCTTTGAAAAGACTCCAGAAGAGGAAATAATGGTTTTATGAGTTTTTCTCTCTCAAGAATGCCAGAATTCTTTCTGGCATAGGTTCGTTTTATAATTTTGAAGATAGTATTTTTAAGAAATATTCTATCCTTTGAGCCTTTCTTTAAAAAAATATTTTAATGTTTATTTCTGAGAGAGAGAGAGAGAGAGAGAGAGAGAGAGAGAAAGGGACATGGGCAGAGAGAGAGGGAGACACAGAATCTGAAGCAGGCTCTAGGCTCTGAGCTATCTGCACAGAGCCTGACGTGGGCTCAAACACACAAGCCCTGAGATCATGACTTGAGCCAAAGTTGGACACTTAACCAACTGACTGAGCCATCCTGGCACCCCTGATCCTTTCTTTATAGTGGACTAATATAGTAAGTATACTAATGGACTACTGGACTAGTGGACTAATGGACTATACTAATATAGAGGACTAATATACTAAGTTTAGTATACTAACTAATATTCTAAATGCTGAAGACTCTATAGTTTAATCTTGAGGAAGGATGGAAATAATGCAAATATCCATTTTATTTTGGAGGACTCATATTTGGTTTTATGGATTTGGGGTACATATTTATAGTGCAAAAGATGCTCCAAATTGTGAACATCTGACCAAATCAACATCTTGTAGAAACAATTTGTTATTGATTTCTAGTTTCACAAAAATAATGATCACAGTACAAACAGGGTTTTTTTTTTTGTAAATATAAGACATCTTTGACATTTAGTTCATTAATGCAAACATATACTGCTTGAAAAAGCAAATACATCACCAATGTCCAAAATATATTTACTTAATGATCTTAGATTTTCAAAACAGAAACAGCTTTCCAGCTAACCTATATAACAGTTACAAATTCATAAAATTATAAAGAAGGCAATAAAATTTTACATATTCCAAAGGCTGATGTGCAGCCTTTTATATTTGGTCTAGCAATAAGTATATATTTATGGATACATTATTTTTTTATGAAAAGTGTCCTATCATACATATTACTTGCAGCCTATGTTTTTTATTATATTAATGTATTTTAAAATAGATTTTGAGACGTCTGAGTTCCTCGGTCAGTTAAGCCTCCAACTTCAGCTCAGGTCATGACCTCACAGTTTGTGAGTTCAAGCCCCACATTAAGCTCTCTGCTGTCAGTACAGAGCCCACTTTGGATCCTCTGTCCATCTCTCCCTCTGCCATTCTCCACTGATTATTTCTCTCTCAAAATAAATAAATAAACTTAAAAAAAGAAAATAATAAATTTTAACATTTGGATCAGTTTTAGTTTCACAGCAAAATTGAGCAAAAGGCACAGGGAATTTCCATATAACACCCTGCTCCAATACATGAATAGCCTTACCAATTATCAACATCTCCCATTAGAGGTACATTTGTTACACTAACAACACCTTGAAACATCATTATAACCTATAGCCTATAGTTAAAATTAACATTCGCTCTTGGTTTTGTACATTCTATGGGTGCAGACAAATGTATAATGACGTCATGTAAACACCATTAGTAAGATACGAAATAGTTTAACTGCCGTAAAAATCCCCTGTGCTCTGTCTATTCATAGCTCCCTCCTCCCTGACCCCTGGCAACCACTGATCTTTTTACCATCTCCAGCTTTGCCTTTTCTAGAATGCCATACATTTGGAATCATACAATATGTAGGCTTTTCAGATTGGCTTTTTTCACTTAGCAATTTGTCTTTTCTTGGTATAACAGTTCAATTTTTAGCATTGAATACTATTCTACTGTTTACGTATACCACAGTTTATTCATTCATCTACTGAAAAGATATCTTGGTTGCTTACAAGTTTGGGTAATTATGAATAAATCTGCTATAAATATCTATGTGTAGATATTTGTGTGGATGTAAGTTTTCTAATCCTTTGAGTAAATATAAGGAAGCACAATTGCTGGATCATATGGAAAAAGTAGATTTAGTTTTATAAGGAACCATCAAGCTGTCTTCCAAATCGGCTGTACCATTTCACATTCTCAAGAATGAATGAGAGTTTCTGTTGCTTAACATCCTTACAAGCATTTGGTATTGGATATGGCCTTTCTAATTAAATATGTATTGGTATCTCATTGTTTTGATTAGCATTTCCCTGATGACAATTTATTGCAACATCTTTTTTTCCATATGTTTAATAATGTTGTATCATATATAATACAAATTTTTATTTGTTTATATTTAAGGTTTTATTTAAATGTCAGCATGCAGTGTAATATTACTTTCAGGTATACAATATAGCGATTCAAAATTTCCATACAACAGACAGTGCTTATCATAGCAAATGTACTCCTTAATCCCCAACCCCTATTTATCCCATTCCCCAGCACCCACCTCACTTCAGATAACCCCTTTGTTTTCTATAGTTATGTGTATGCCTCTTGGTTTGCCTATCTCTCTTTTTTCTTCTCTTTGCTTGCTTGTTTTATATCTTAAATTCCACATATGAATGAAATCATATGATATTTGTCTTTCTTTGATTGACTTTATTTCTCTTAGATAATGCACTCTAGTTCCATCCATGTTGTTGCAAATGGCGAGGTTTCATTCTTTTTTTTTATCACTGAGTAATATTCCATTGTATATATGCCCACTACTTTATCTGTTCATCAATCAATGAACATTTGGGTTGTTTCCATAGTTTGGCTATTTTAGATAATGCTGATGTAAACATTGGGATGCATTTGCCTCTTGGAGTCAGCATTTTTGTATCAATTAGGTAAATACCTACTAGTGCAAATGCTGGGTCATAGGGTAGCTCTATTTGCACTTTTTTAGAGAAACTCCATACTGTTCTCCAGAGTGGATGCCCACAAACAGTGCAAAGGGGTTCCCTTTTCTCTTCATCTTTGCCAACATCTGCTGTTATCTGAGTTGTTGATTTTATCCTTTCTGACAGGTGTGTAGAGGTATCTCAGTGTGATTTTGATTTGTATTTCCCTGCTGATGAGTGATGCTAAACATCTTTTCATGGCTAAGCATATAGCCATCTGGACGTCTTCTTTGGAAAAGTGTCTGTACATATCTTCTTCCCATTTCTTCCCTGACTTATGTGTGTTTTTTTTTGGGGGGGGGTAGTGAGTTTGATATTTTATTTATAGATTTTCGATACTAACCCTTTATCCAATATGTCATTTGCAAATATTTTCTCCCATTGCTTTAGTTGCCTTTTACTTTGCTGATTGTTTCCTTCCCTATGCAGAAGGATTTTACCTTGATGAGGTCCCAATAGTTCATTTTTGCTTTTGTTTTCTTGCCATTCAACACATGTCTAATAAGAAGTTGTTGCAGTCAAGGTCAAGGAGGTTTTTGTCTGTTTTTTCCTCTAGGATTTCGATGGTTTTCTGTCTCACATTTAGGTATTAAATACATTTTTCATTTATTTTTCTGTATGGTGTAAGAAAGTGGTGTACATTCATTCTTCTGTATGTCTTTGTCCAGTTTTCCCAGCACCATTTGCTAAAGACACTGTCTTTTTTAATTGGATGTTTTTTCCTGCTTTGTTGACTACTAACTGGCCATACATTTGTGGATCCATTTCTGGGTTCTCTATTTTTTTCTATTGATCTATGTGTCTATTTTTATGCCAGTACTTTACTCTTTTGATGATTACAGCTTTGTAATACAGCTTGAAGTCTCGAATTGTGATGCCTCCAGCTTTGGTTTTCATTTTCGATGTTACTTTGGCTATTCAAGATCTTTTCTGGTTCCACACAAATTTTAGGATTTTTTATTCCAGCTCTGTGAAGAATTCTGGTGTTATTTTCACAGGGATTGCATTGAATGTGTACATTGCTTTGGGTGATATAGACATTTTAACAATATTTGTTCTTTCTATCCATATGTATGGAATGGTTCTTCATTTCTTCTTGTCTTCTTCAATTTCTTTCATCAGCCTTTGGTAGTTTTCAGAGTAAAGATCTTTTACCTCTTTTGTTGGGTTTATTCCTAACTTTTTTTTGTTTCTGCATGCAATTGTAAAGGGGATTGGTTCCTTCATTTCTCTTTATGTTGCTTCATTATCGTGCATATAAATGCAATCAATTTGTGTACATTGAATTTATATCCTGCGACTTTGTTGAATTTATGCATCAGTTCTAGCAGTTTTTTGGCCGTGTTTTTTTGCGTTTTTAATGTAGAGTATTATGTTGTGTGCAAAGAGTGAAATTTTGACTTCTGTTTTGCTGATTTCTATGAATTTTTATTTCTTTTCCTTGTATGATTGCTGATGCTAGGAATTCCAACACTATTTTGAATAACAGTAGTGAGAATGGACATCACTGTCATGTTTCTGACTTTAAAGGGAAAGATCTGCTTTTCCTCATTGTGAGGATGATATTACCTGTGTGTCTTTTGTGTATGACCTTTATGATCTTGAGGTATGTTCTTTCAATCTCTACTTTCTTGAGGATTTTTATCAAGAAAGGATGTTGTATTTTGTCAAATACTTTTTCTGCATCTATTGGGAGGGTCATGTGGTTCTTATTCTTTCCTTTAGCAATGTGATATATCACGTTGATTGATTTGCAGATATTGAACCACCCCTGCAGCCCAGGAATAAATCCCACTTGATCATGGTGAATAATTCTTTTAATGTAATGTTGGGTTCAGTTTCCTAGTATCTTGTTGAGAATTTTTGTGTCTGTCTTCATCAGGGAAATTGATCTATATTTCTCATTTTTAGTGGGGTCTTTGTCTGGCTTTGGAATTAAGGTAATGCTGGCCTCATAAAATGAGTTTGGAAGTTTTACTTCCGTTTCTATTTTTTTGAATCTCTTTAAAAGAATAGGTGATATCTCTTTTTTGAATGTTTGCTACAATTCCCCTAGGAAGTTATCTGGCCCTGGACTCTTGTTTGTTGGGAAATTTTTGATTGCTGATTCTTTATTTTTTCTGGTTATGGATCTGTTCAGATTTTCTATTTCTTCCTGTTTCAGTTTTGGTAGTTTATGTTTCCTGGAATTTGTCCATTTCTACGATATTGCCCAACTCATTGCCATATAATTGCTCAGAATATTCTCTTATTATTGTTTGTATTTCTGTAGTGTTGGTTGTGACCTGTCCTGTATGCTTTCATTTGTGATTTAATTTATTTAGGTCCTTTCCTTTTTTTTTTTCTTTAATAAATCTGGCTTGGGGTTTATCAATTTTGTTCATTCTTTCAAAGAATCAGTTCCTGGTTTCATTGATCTGTTCTACCATTTTTTTTAAATGCCATTGATTTTTGTTTTGATCTTTATTATTTCCCTTCTTATACTGGTTTTGGGCTTTATTTGCTGTTCTGTTTCTAGCCCTCTTAAGTGTAAGTTTAGGTTTTGTTTTTAAAACATTTCTTCCTTCATTAGGAAAGCCTGGATTCTTCTACACTTCCCTCTTAGGACTGCCTTTGCTGCATCCCAGGGTTTTTGTTGTTTACATTGTCTTCCATATAATGTTTTATTTCCTCTTTAATTTCTTTGTTAACCCATTCATTTTTAGTAGTATATTCTTTAATATCCAAGTATGTGTAGTCTTTATAAAATTTTTCCTGTGGTGGATCCCAAGTTTCATGGTGCTGTGGTCTGAAAATATGGATGGTATGATCTTGATCATTTTGCACTTGCTGATGACTGATTTTTGACACAACATGTGATCTGTTCTGGAAAATGTTCCATGTGCATTTGAGAACAGATATTCTGCTGCTTTAGGATGAAATGTTCTGAATACATCTGTTAAGTACATCTGGTCCAGTGTGTCATTCAAAGCCATTGTTTCCTTATTGATTTTCTGTTAGGTGATCTGTCCATGGCTGTACATGGGGTGTTAAACTTCCCTACTATTATAGTATTATTATCAATGAGTTTCTTTATGTTTGTGATTAGCTGATTTATATATTTCTTTGCTTTCAAATTGGGATCATAAAGGTTTAAAATTGCTAGATATTCTTGGTGGAGAGACCCCTTAATTATTTTTATTTATTTATTTATTTATTTATTTATTTATTTATTTATTTTTTATTTTTTTTTTATGAAATTTATTGACAAATTGGTTTCCATACAACACCCAGTGCTCATCCCAAAAGGTGCCCTCCTCAATACCCATCACCCACCCTCCCCTCCCTCCCACCCCCCATCAACCCTCAGTTTGTTCTCAGTTTTTAACAGTCTCTTAGGCTTTGGCTCTCTCCCACTCTAACCTCTTTTTTTTTTTTCCTTCCCCTCCCCCATGGGTTCCTGTTAAGTTTCTCAGGATCCACATAAGAGTGAAACCATATGGTATCTGTCTTTCTCTGTATGGCTTATTTCACTTAGCATTACACTCTCCAGTTCCATCCACGTTGCTACAAAGGGCCATATTTCATTTTTTCTCATTGCCACATAGTATTCCATTGTGTATATAAACCACAATTTCTTTATCCATTCATCAGTTGATGGACATTTAGGCTCTTTCCATAATTTGGCTATTGTTGAGAGTGCTGCTATGAACATTGGGGTACAAGTGCCCCTATGCATCAGTACTCCTGTATTCCTTGGATAAATTCCTAGCAGTGCTATTGCTGGGTCATAGGGTAGGTCTATTTTTAATTTTCTGAGGAACCTCCACACTGCTTTCCAGAGCGGCTGCACCAATTTGCATTCCCACCAACAGTGCAAGAGGAGACCCCTTAATTATGGTATAATGCCCTTTTTCATCTCTTATTACAGTCTTTGTTTTAAAATTTTATTTGTTTGATATAATTATGGTTGCTACGGCTTTCTTTTGACTTCCATTAGCATGAGAGATGGTTCTCCATCCCCTTACTTTCAATATGTATGTGATTTTAGGTCTAAAATGGGTCCCTTGTAGGCAGGATATAGATGGGTCTTGTTTTCTTATCCATTCTTATACTCTCTGTCTTCTGATTTGAGCATTTAGTCCATTTACATTTAGAGTGATTATTGAAAGATATGAACTTAATGCCATTGTTGTGCCTGTATTGTCGGTGTTTCTGGTGATATCGTCTGGCCCTTCTAGTCTTTGCTGCTCTTGGTCTTTGTTGTTTTTGTTTTTTTTTTTTTTTTTTTTTTTTTTTTTTTTTTGTCCACTCAGAGATTTCGACTTAAACTTTCTTGCAGGGCTGGTTTAGTGGTCATGAACTCCTTTAGATTTTGTTGGGGAAAAATTTTATCTCTCCTTCTATTTTGAATAACAGCCTTGCTGGGTAAAGAATTTTTGGCTGTATATTTTTCTGATTCATCACGCTGAATACATCCTTCCACTCCTTTCAGGCTTGCCAAGTTTCTATGGACAGATCTGCTGTGAACCTGATCTGTCTTCCCTTGTAGGTTAACAACTTTTTTTTGTCCTTTCTGCTTTCAGAATTCTTTCCTTGTCTGTATATTTTGAGAATTACTATGGTATGCCTTGGTGATGGTTGGTTTTGATTTAATCTAATGGGAGCTCTCTGTGCTTCGTGCATTTTGATGTCTGTATCCTTCCCCAGATTAGGAAATTTTTTTGGCTATAATTTGATTACATAATCCTTCTTCCCCTTCTCCGTCTTCATCTTCTGGGACTCTTATTCATGTTTAATAAGTCACTGAGTTCTTTAAGTGTTGTGTCATGATCTTTTGCCTTTGTTTCCCTACTTTTTATGCTTCATTATTTTCCATAATTTTATCTTCTATCACTGATTTATTCCTCTGCTTTGTCCATCCCTGCTATCACAGCATCCATTGGCAACTGCATCTCGGCTATAGCATTTTTAATTTCTGCCTGACTAGCATTTAGATATTTTATCTCTGTAGAAAGGGATTATCTGGTGTCTTCTATGTTTATTTTTTTTTTAACCCCAGCTAGTATTCTTATAATCATGGTTTTAAATTCCAGTTCAGACATCTTAGCTGTATCTGTGTTGATTAAATCCCTGGATGTCATTTCTTCCTGTTCTTTCTTTTGGGATTAATTCCTCTGATTTGTCATTTCAGAGGAAGCCAAAATTAATAAAATAGAAAATATAAAATAAAAAAATTAAAAACAAAAGAAAACAAAAAAAATAAAGTAAAGGAAAGTAGATCCCAGGGTTTTTAGACTGTTGTGTTTTGTTTACATTGTCTTCCATATAATGTTTTATTTCCTCTTTAATTTCTTTGTTTGTTTAGTTCTGCTTTTTGAGAGACCTTGACAGAAAAGAGAGAATATAGAAAGGGGAAAAAAAGTTAAAAAATTTGAAAATTAAAAAAAATAAACAATAAAATAGAATAAAATAAAAATACAGTAAAAGCTGAATTGTAACTTGTTCTGCAAGTGTTCTGCAAGATGAGCAAACATTTCTAAGGAATTTTAGCTTGATAAACAAGTCATGTCTTGCGATATGAGTATTACATGACACTGAATGTCACATGATCACAACTGAGCCAATGGTTCTTGAAATGCAGTTTGCTATACAAGTGCTTTGGATTACAAGCATGTTTCTGGAATGAATTATGCTTGCAAACCAAGGTTTTACTGTGAATAAAATAGAATAAAAATCTATAAAAATAAAAAAATTGCTCTTTATCAAAGAGACAGAAAAGAAAGCAAAAAGAAAACAAAATAAAAACAAATGCAAAGAAAATGAACCTTTGAACAAGCAAACAGAATGAAACCCAACTGAAGTTACATCCAGTTTCCCCTAGATCTGAAACTTTGCAGCACACTATAGTCCCTAGATTGAGCAGGTGAAAGGGATTTGTGTTGGTCTTCTGGGGGACATACCTGGAAGTCACAGGTTGGGGAGGCTTGGTATAATGTCTCTGTACTGCATTTGGTGTTGCTTCTTACCTCACTGGGGTCAATGTGTGTGTGCTAGTATGCTAGAGGGGAAAATGGCTTCACCCTGCTCTCTAGTGTCTGGTGTGGGAATTTTATGCCCTCACAGACACATGCCTCCTTTGTGTCAGACTTCTGTCTTCTCTCTGCCCTTAGCCTCTCTGTGTCTAAGCAGTGTGCCTGCCTGGTGGACTCCCTCCAGAGTTTTATCTCAGATGGGGCTGTGTTTCAAAGCCACTCACTTTGGATACCCCTGTGGCTTTAACCTATGCTGATTCTCTGGAAGAGGATCTTAGCGAGCAATGGCTGGGTGCCTGCATGTCCCAGAAAATGTTCGCTTGATCATGCATCCACACAGGTGCAGAGTTTATGGTAAACCATAACACACAGCTGGTACCAGGTTTTGCTGTGCTCTGGTGTCTTTGTTCCAAAATCCAAAGAATGTGGCAGCTCTCTGGTGTCCACCGGGACTTTTGCCTGCATGGAGGCCTTATCGCCTACAAATGCACTCCAAGCAGCAGAACCACTTATCCACACCGTGTGGCCTACAGACTTCTCAGACCACGCTGCCTGCTGTTGGGGATTTTCCCTACTTCCTCACTGGATCACCACTAGGCACTGACCTCTAAAACTTCAGACTCTACACTCCAATGTTTATAGAACCCTGGTGGTATTGAAATCCTCTACTTTATCCCCTTCAATGGTTGTGGGGGGCAGATTTCTTGTCCAATCCCTGTGAGTGATTTCATTCTATCTCTCCAGTTTCTTTTGGGAGGGGTGCTTTTCTTGCATGGTCCCCATGTGCTGCACTCTCCCCCTTTCTCTTTCTCTCTCTGTCCTCTCTCTGTGAAAATGGCTCCCTACCCAACATGGTTCAGTGGCTTTTCTATCCCCCAATTCACCTCTCCACACTGTGTATCTGCAAACTTCTCTGGCTCAAATTATGTAGATTGTTGCAATAATCCTCAGATTAATATTCTAGGTGTTCAAAATGGTTTGATCCTGATCTAGCTGTATTTCAGGGACAAGACAAGCTCAGGGCCCACACTCTACTCTGCCACATTTTCTCCTTCCTAGTTCAGATTATTCATTTTTTAGGTGCTGCATTTTATAAAATCTTTATATATTTTGGATGGTAACCCTTTGTCATATTTCTCATTTGCAAATATCTTCTCCCATTCTATAGGTTGCCTTTTAATTTTGCTGATTGTTTCTTTTGCTGTGCAAAAGCTTTTTATTTTGAAGTCTCAATAGTCTATTTTTGTTTTTGTTTTTTATGCCTCATGAGACACATTTAGTAAGAAGTTGCTAAGGCTGATGTCAAAGAGATTACTGCCTGTTTTCTCTAGGATTTTTATGGTTTCATGTCTCACATTTAGGTTTTGATCCATTTTGAATTAATCTTCGAGTATGGTGTAAGAAAGTGGTCCAGTTTCATTCTTCTGCATGTTGCTGTCCAGTTTTCCCAACATTTCTTGAGGTGACTATGTTTTACCATTGGATATTCTTTCTTGTTTTGTTGAAACTTAATTGACCATATCATTGTGGGTTCATTTCTGATTCATTCTGTGGTTTTCTATTCTGATCCATTGATCTATGTATCTAATTTTGTGCCAGTACTATACTCTTTTGAGTATTATGCTTTATAATGTAACCTGAAGTCTGAAATTGTGATGCCTCTAGCTTTGCTTTTCTTTTTCAGTGTGGTTTTGACTATTTCAGGTCTTTTGTGATTTCATACAAATTTTAGGATTGTTTGTCCTAGTTCTGTTAAAGATGATGTTGGCATTCTGATAAGGATTTCAATTATAGTGTAGATTGCTTTGGGTAGTTTAGACATTTTAACAATAATTTTCTTCCAATCTTTGAGCATGGAATGTATTTCCATTTCTTTGGACCTGGGCATTCAGAGGCTCCTTACTCTTTCCCCCTGTCATTAGAGTATGGATTACACTTGCCTTTTGTGGTCTTAGAGGCTGTTCCAAGGACAGAGTTTTGAAATTATGCGGTGTTGAGAACAGTTACATGGTATATGTGACTAAACTTAATTAATTGAATGTGGGGATTCACTTGTGTTGCTGTCACATAAAACAAGCCTCATACATAAGTCCCTTTGTTTTTTAAAACTGTTAAGTACCAACCTGGAGTGGATTGTCTCTTTATTTGGTGTCTCCCTGACCTATATACGTGGAAGTTGATTTCAGATCACACCTGAGAAGCCTCTGAGAGGGTTGTAAAAACAATTGGTGAGCTAGCCAAGAGAATGAAGAAATGGGCCTTGGGAATGAGGTATCTGTGTGGGAAATTCCACGTTAGCCATCAAACTCTATGTGGGGAGTGTTGGCCTGTATGTTAGATGCTTGGAAACCACCACATGAGTACAGGGAAACCCCAAAATGCCAGCTAGTATCATTGAAGAAACTGCATAGCATGTTGTTCCCAAAAAGGGAAACAAATGGCTGCTCCAGTAGGCTGGTCTCTACTGTGAGCAGTTTGGCTGGCCACTGATGCCCAACTAGAGGCTGAAGTTTAATTTAGAAAGTTGGAAAAAAAAAGCTGAGATTAGAGAAAGATATGGGAATGTCCCTTACTCCGCTAGCTTCAGGGTTGGCAGACAAGATGGGGGAGCAGGATATTAAGTCAGAGGCCTTAGTGTACTGTTCTGCAAAACTAGGAGGGCCCAAGATATCTCAAATTAAGATCTGGGCAATTGTGACAAAGCCTGATTAAGAAGCTAAAAATTGAAATTTATGAGAAAGTGGTGGGAATGAAGAGGAACATGTGGAAATTGATGGAAAAAAAAACAAATGAAATGCCCCATGCATTCTAAACCCTAATACAAAGGAAAATTTTAAATAATAATTATCCCAAACCTTTTAGGACAAAACTTGCATTCTTTCTCTGTCCCTTGAAATTGCAATTCTTATCATGTCTTTGAAATGTAAACACCCCAAGAGATAACCCAAACATTTCCAGAGAGACTGAAGTAAACAGGGGGATGGGGGGCAGGTTTCTAAACTCCAGACTGCTGTATAAGTTCCTTTGTCAGTTGCATTACAATAGAGTCTCATCAGATATTTAAAAACAGCCAGTTGCAATTGTGTCATTTGCAGATAGTTATTGTTTTACCTGATACTTTGGGGGGAAAACGTTCCTGCAAAAGTCCTTCATCTTCAAGGAGATTCATGGAAAAATACTTTGACAAGTACAGGTTTCTGATAAGATCAATTTGCCTTCATGTGAGAGGGACAATGATAAACTTTTCAAATATTCCCTCAAGGCTACCTGCATGACCCTACAATATGTCATGGGATGGAAGCTGGGGATCTGTCCCTGTTCTATCCCACGTCAGTAAAACGGGCCCATAACATTGATGATATAATGTTTTGCTGGACACTTTGCATGCTTTGCTGAAGCATCCGTGAGGGAGAGGATGGGGAATGCACCACAAAATATTTCAGGCTCAAGCACTGCTGAAACGTTTTGGATGTCATCTGGTTGGGCAAGACTCATGTGTCCCAAAAGTTTGCATTAGTAAGGTGCAAGCTTTTGTAGGGATTTTGTGGTTTTGAGGACTTTTATTCCCTACTTGTCAAAATGCCTCTGTCCCTCACACCACCTGGTAAAGGTAGACTATGTGTGGGACTGGGAATCAGAGCAGCAAGCTGCCTTTGAAAAAGTAAAAATACTAGTAAAATAGATTAAAGCTCTAGGAATTTCCTAAGCAGGGCTACCACTTCAGATAGATGTGTCTGTAACACTGAAAGATATGAATCAGATGCTGTAGCAAAGACAATAGTGTGCACAGCCCTGCACCAGGTAGAACCTCTCACACAGCAGCCTGTACAACAGCCTGTGGGCTGAGCTCAGATACAGGTTGGGTTTGTGATTATTCATGAACCTTGGCCATTAACCCTTTGCAATGACAGTGCGCTATTCTAAAGAGATTAACTTTATGGCTTAGCCAAAAGGAAGCCAAAGGGTGGGTAATCAAAAATAAGACTTGTGGGGGGCAGAATATGTGAACAGATATTTGGGTCTGTCTGCAAAATTCTGAGGCACTGTTTTTAATGTTCCAGCTCATAAGATACTGACACTCCCTGGCAGTCAAAAAGCTGATACCCTAGCTCTGGTACAAATTCTATCTACTCACCCTACAGCAGACTGGGCACATAGAAAGCTTGGCCACTGCAGTGCTCAAATAGAATGGTATATTGCCAAGGATGCCAGATTTCCTTTGAAGTACAGTGACTTGGTTAATGCAGTAACAGCATGTCCTTTGTATTCTAAACAACACTCAAGGCAACTTCCAAAAGAATCTAGGGCCATCCACTAGAGTTCCCATCTGGTGAGAGATTGGCAAATTGAATTTATTGGCCCCCTCCCTCTGTTTGAGCGTTATAAATATGCTTTGGTTTGTGTGGACACTGTGTCTGGCCTAACCCAAGCTTCCCCTGTCATCTTGCAAACCAGGCTTCCACCATTATGGGATTAGAGAAACTGAGTACCATGAATAGATACCCTTATTGATTAGACTGTGATTGAACGTCACATTTCAAAGGCCATGATGTGCAAGACTGGGAAAAATAGCACTGAATGGAGGTTCTATCTACCCTATAACCCACAAGCAGAGGGTTTGTTAGAAAGGAAAAATGAGATAGTAAAGCAGCAAATTAAATTATAAACAAGGAAAACCACCTTGGCTAGATGGACTAAGGTATTCTTCCAGGATTTAATACATTTGAATGATCAACCAGTAGGGACTGTTTCCCCATGACAGACTAAAGACTGTTGTCAAAGTTCTCAATACCATAAATATATGAAATCATGGGAGACAGCCATTGTTCCAATTCTCACCATGGATCAACATGCTATGCTGCTTAAAACACCAAACCCCTTCACACCTGGGACAGGAATTAACTACTAATGCAATTTGCAACGGGACATTCCACCAGGAAAAGTTAATTACTTCATACCTCTGAGAGAGAATACTCAGTCTCCACTGGGATCCCATTATTCTGCTGAAAGCTAGACCTGTTGAATTGCACTACACCTGCATCACACATCAAAGGAGAGGAAAAAGTGGGAGTCCTGGTCTGGCATATTTTGCCCCTCCCTACCCAGTCCATTTCCTCATTCCTGACATTGCTGCCTCCCCGGCCAATATGTATATGTACAATGAGGTCAAGTTTCTAAAGCTGTCTAAAGCTCTCTTCAAGATCAGGTAGATCTGGTATGATCATTTGGCCTCTGTTGGCCATCTTTTTTCCCTCTGTTGGCCTGGAGGACATTATAGCACACACAAAAGCCTTTACAAATTTACCTAACAAGTCTTAAATGATAGTTAACAAAACCTGTCCTTACTGTACACTGAAATTGCTCTAAAGACAAAAGCTATATTCCAAAATAGGATGGCCTTTGACATTATTACTACCTCACAAGAAGGCACTGTAGTGCCATTATCCAAAAATAATGTTGCATGTTCATACCTGATGTTTCTGCTAATGCATCATCTTTATTAAACACACACACACACACACACACACACACGAGAACACAAGTGAATGCCCTGATTCATCTGGCTCTCAGCTTAGGGGACTTGAAAAAGCAATGTCTCAGAACATGGGGGTCTTAGTGATAAAAGATCTCAGTAATTTTGGGAAATATTGTCTTAATCTGTGCTTTGTCTTGCGTGTGTCTGTATTGTTGCTGTGTCATTTGCCCCAGTGCAGCCGGATAGCTGCCAAAGGTGCCACCTCCATACTACTGAAATCTTTTGTTGACTGTTCAGGGCTTGTTGTGGAAAAAAATGAGCATATGGAATTGTAAGAGCTGGTTAGGAGGGGTGGAGGGTTGGGCAAGGTTATCAAAAAGATGTGACTATTGGTTGAACCATGGCCTCTACCAGCGCCCTTAGAGGATCCTCACCCTTACCCTGTCCTTGGAATATGGATTCCACTTGCCTTTCCCACTCCCAGAGGCTTCTCCAGGGACATAGTTTTGAGACAATTATGTTGTGTTGCATGATATATGTTACTGAAACTAGTCCAGGCTTCTATATAAACTGTTAAGATTTGGTGGGTGGATGTGGGTATCCACTTATCTTGCTGCCACTTAAGATAAACCTTGTGTATATGTTCCCTTTGTTTATTAAAACTGCCACCTACCAACCTGGAATGGCCTGCCTCTTTCTTTGGTCTCTCCCTGCCTTCTTCACATGGGGGCTCTTTTAAGATCACACCTGGGAAGTTCCGGAGAGGGTTGTAAATCAACAGCTGATGATAATGTCGAGCACCTTTTCATATACCTATTGGACATTTGTTTGTCTTCTTTGAAAAAATGTTCAGGTCCTCTACCTGTTTATTAATTGCATTACTTTCTTGCTATTGAGTTGCATGAGACTTTAAAATATATTTTGGATTGTAATCCAGCATCAAATATATGGTTTGCAAATATTTTCTGCCATATTATATGTTGCCTTTTCAATTTATTGATTACATTGTTCTGCAGAAGCTCTTCAGTTTGATACAGTCACATTTGTTTAATTTAGTTTTTATTGTACTTTTGGTGTCTTATGAAAAAATAAAGTACAAAACATTGCTAAGACTGATACCAATGATTTTTCCCCTGTTTTCTTCTAGGAGTTTTAAAAATTCAGCACTTATATTTAAGTATTTGATCAATTTCATTTTTTTGTGAGGGGTGTATAGTAAGGGTTCATTTTACTCCTTTGCATGTGGATATCCAATTTCCAAACACCATTTATTGAAGAGACTATCCTTTCCTCATTGTGTGTTTGTGGTGCTCTTGTCAAAACTTAGTTGACTGTATATTTGTGGGTTTATGTCTGGTCTCTATTCTGATCATCTGTTATGGAGATCTGTTTTTATACTGGTACTATACTGTTTTGATTACTATAGTTATGTGATATAACTTGAAAAAAGAAAGCATGATAATTCCAGCTTTGTTCTTTCTCAAGATTACTTTGACTATTTAGGGTCTTTTGTGGTTCCATACAATTTATTTTTTTTTCTATTTCTTAGAAAAATATCATCATAATTTTGATTAGGATTGCATTAAATCTGTAGATAACTTGGGTAGTATAGACGTTTTCACAATATTAATTCTTCCAATCCAAGAACACAAAATACCTTTCAATTTATCTGTGTCATCTTCAATCTCCTTCACCACCATCTTATAATTTTCAATGTACAAGTAATTCACTTCCTTGGTTATATTTATTCCTATGTATTTTATTGTTTTTGATGCTATTGTAAATAGGAATGATTTATTAACTTCTCTTGCAAGTAATTTGTTATTGGTATATAGAAATGCAACAAATTTTGTATGCTTATTTTGTATCCTACAATTTTATTAAATTATTTTATTAGCTCTGTTAACTATTTGGTGGAGTCTTTAAATTATCCTATATTTAACATCAGGTCATCTACAAAAAGAGATAATCTTACATCGTTTTTCTGATTTGGTACATTTATTACTTTTTTTTTTTTTTTTTTTGCCTAACTGCTAAGGCCAAGACTTCCCATACATACTATGTTGAATAGAGATGACAGGTGTGGACATAATTTTCTTGTTCCTGATCTTTAGAGGAAAGGCTTTTAACTTTTTAGTGTTACATGTGATGCAAGCTATGGGCTTGTCCTATGTGGCCTTTATTGTGCTGGGGTATGTTTCTTTTATATCCACTCTGTTGAGAATTTATATCACGAAATGGTGTTACACTTTGTCAAATGCTTTTTCTTAATGTATTGAAGTTATTATATATTTTTATCCTTCCTTCAGTTAATGCGATATATCACATATATGTGTATGATGAACAATCTTTGTATTTCAGGAATGAATGACACAATATCAAATCGTGCTCTTGAATTTGGTTTGTTATTATTTTTTTTGAGGACATTTGCATCTGTGTTCATTAGGGATATTAGTCAGTAATTTTCTATTCTTTTTAAAATTGAATTATAATTGACATACGATATTAGCTTCAGACATAAAACAGTGATTCAATATTTTTATACATTATGAAATGATCATGTCAGTTATCTGTGTCACTATACAAAATTATAATATTTTTGACTATATTCCCTATGCTAAACTTTATGTCCCTGTGACTTATTTTCTTTACAACTGGAAATTTGTACCTCTTAACTCTCTTCACCTCTTTCACCCACGCCCACCCTCCAGCAATCATGTTTGTTCTCTGAATTTGTGAGTCTTTCTGCTTTGTTTTGTTTCTTTTTTGCTCAGATTCCACATGCAGGATGAAATCACATGGTTATTTGTCTTTCTCTGCCTGACTTATTTCATTGAGCATAATATCCTCTAAGTCCATCCATTGTCATGAATGGCAAGACTTCATTCTTTTTATGGCTACGTAATAATCCATTGTGTATATACCAAATTGTCTTTATCCATTCATCTGTCAATAAACTTAGGTTGCTTTTATATCTTGGATATTGCCACTAATGCTGCAATAAACGTAGGGATGTATATATATATACATATATATGTATATATATATATATATACATATATATGTATATATATATATATATATAAATTAGTGGATTTTTTTCAGATAAATATACAAAAGTGGAATTGTTGGATTATATAGTACTTCAGTTTTAATGGAATTTCCATACTATTTTTCATAGTGACAGCACCAGTTTACATTCCCACCAAGAGTGCACAAGGGTTCCTTCCCTTTTCTCAACATCCTTGCCAACACTTGATATTTCTTGTATTTTTGATAATATTCTGACAGGTGTGAGGTGGTATCTAATTGTGGTTTTGATTTGTACTTCCCTGGTGATTAGTGATATTGGGCATCATTCAAGCTTGAAGAATTACCTTTAGAATTAGTTGTAAGTCAGATCAAGTGGTGATAAATTCTCTCACATTTTGTGGGATTTTTTTAGGAAAGTGTTTCTCTTCATTATTTACTTACTTATTTATTTATTTGTTTATTTATTTATTTATTTATTTAAGGCAGAAAGCATGAGCAGGGGAGAGGCAGAGAGAGAGGTATAGAGAGAATCACAAGTAGGTTCTGCACTGTCAGGGCAGAGCCCGATGCGGGGCTCGAACTCATGAACCATAAGATCATTTCAGGTGCCTAAATCAAGAGTCAGATGCTTAACCAACTCAGCCACTTGGCACCCCTCTGCATTATTTTTAATGTACAACTTTGATGCGTAAATCATTCTTGGCTGGCAAGTTTTCTTTCCTTTGAGTAATTTGAATATATCATTCCAATGTCTTCTTCCATGCAAGGTTTCTTTTGAGAAATATGTGAATAGCCTTTTTAGAGATCCCTTCTATGTGAGCTCCTTTATTTCCTGCTGCTTTCAAAATTCTGAATTTGCCCTTGATTTTTGAGAGTTTGATTATAATGTGATTTGGTGGAAATGTCTTTGGGTTGAATCTGTGTGTAGGCCTTTTAGCTTTATATATATGTTTCCTCAGATTTTGGAAGTTTTCAATCATTATTTCTTGAAATAATTCTCTGTCCTATTCTCTCTCTCTTATCCTTTGGTACTTCTTAATGTGAATATTATGTCACTTGATGTCCCATAATTCATTGTCACCATAATTCACCCTTTTTAGACCATTTCTTTTTTCTCCTCTGCTTGGATAATATTAAGTCATCTTGTTTTAAGTTTGCTGATTCTATCTTATGTTTGAACTTTCTTTTGAATCTCTATATTGCATTTTTTAAGTTTTATTTACTGTATTTTTCTGTTCTAGAATTTGTTTTGTTCTTTCTGCATGATTTTTCTTTGTTGTACTTCTAATTTTGTTCTTACATTATTTTCTTGAGATTATTTAGTTGTCTACATGTGTTCTCTTAAATCTTACCAAACTTCCTTAAAACAATTCTTTTCAATACTTTTCCAGGATATCAATTTCTTGTGGACAGTTAGTGGAAAATTATTGAGTTACTGTGGGTTTCATGTTTCCTTGTTGTTTTTTTTTCCTCATTTTTCTAATGGCTTTGTCTTGATGTCTGTGCATTTAATGAAGTAGCTGTTTTTTCAGCCTTTTGGACTGGCTTTGATGTAGAAAGACATCTGAAGGTGAATTGCTAGGACATTGGCTTGGGTGGATGCAGTATCTCTGGTTCCTAGAAGTACACATTGGAATAGTCACTATACAGTTTGATCACCTGAGATCAATATTGATGAAAACATGATGGGGGTCTTCTGTGGCCAAGACTGCAGAGATCCAATGGGTAGCAGTTGTGGTTAGGGCTTTTGTGGTTCCCAAAGGTGATGACTGATAGGGTCATCCTGCTTTCCTTTTTTGTGTTCATGGGAGAACATTTTAGCCAAGAGGATCCCTTTTGGTGCCTGGTCTGGAACACTGGCCATCAGAGTGGCAGAGTTGCGGGGGTTCAAAGATAGGACACATGAAGAATTCCCACAGTGTCTGGGTTCTAGGGCACCAGTGCACTTTTTGTGTCACTGGAGCTGGTATGTGAGGTGAAAATTTGTGCCAGTCTGCTGTGTAACTGGGTCTAGGACTCACTTCAGTGACTCAAGATGGTTGGGGGTGGAGGTATGCAGCAGCGGCATGAGAACAGAGGTGACAGGGTGCAATGGTGGCTTAGGCCAGAGCGCAATAGCAGCATAACCTCAGAATGATTGGTCAAAGTCTCAATTATGATCTTAGGGAAAAGTTTCAGAAAGCAGCAGAACATTTCCAATGAGGCCCTAGTAACACTGCATGATAGGACCCAAGAGGTTAGGTGCAGAGCTTGTCCTTGGCAATGGCAGATCAAAGCCATGACATGGGATCCAGTGATAGGGCTTAGATTAGCAACAACATGTGTTGGTAACATTGAATAAAATCATGATTTGGGACCTGGGATCAGGGCACAGAGCATAGAGCAGGGGCAGCACACATCAGTAATGCAAGGACAAAATGTAGCCTGGGGCCTGGAGGGTAGAGTACAGAACAGTAACATTATGACCTGAGTAATGTTTAGTCAAACCAAGACCTGAGCCACAGAAAGTGCTTGCCTACTCTCTCTTCTTTTATTCAAAATAACATTGGAAAATGTCTCTGGAGCATTTAGACAATAAAAAGAAATAAAAATAATAGATTTTGGAAAAAAAGAAGCAAAACTGTCACTATTTGTAGATGACATGCTACTATATAAAAAGAAAAAACTCTAAAGACTCCACCAAAAAATTACCAGAACTAATGAATGAATTCAGTGAAATCACAGGATACAAAATTAATATACATAAATCTGTTGCATATGTATACATTAATAATGAATTTGAAGAAAGAGAAATTAAGAAATCAAGTCCATTGACAATTTTACCAAACAGAATAAAATAACTAGGAACAAACTTAACAAAGAAGGAAAGTCCATAGTCCTGCTATGAAAAGTATAAAACATTGATGAAAGAAATTTAAGATGATACAAATTAATGGAAAAATATTCCATGTTCATAGATGGGGAAAACAAATATTGTTAAAATGTCTATGCTACCCAAAGCAATCTACACATCTAATGTAATCCCTATGAAAATCAAAATGTTGAATAGAAGCAGGAAGAGGAGGCATCTTGTCTTGTACCTGACTTTGCGGAAAATCTTTCAGTTTCACCACTGAGTATTATGTTGGCTGTGAGTTTTTTATATGTGATCTCTATTATGTTATGTTCCTACCATACACATTTGTTGAAAATTTTTATCATGAAAGGTTGTTGTTTATAATCAAATTATTTTTTCTGCATCTATTGAGATAATTATATTATTTTTACTTTATATTCTATTAATGTATTATATCACATTTACTTATTTGCATATGTTGAACAATCTTTCCCTCACAGGGATTTATCCCACTTGATCATGTTGAAAAAATAATTGTAATAATCCTTTTAATTTGATATTCTAATGTTTTTGTGAGAATTTTCCCAATTATATTTATCAAGGATATTGGAATGTAATTTTCTTTTTTAGTATTCTTATCTGGCTTTGGTATCAGTGAAATTCTTGCCTTGTAAAATGAGTTTGGGAGTCTTCTATCTTCTCCAACTTTTTGGAAGAGTTTGAGAAGAATTGGCATTAATTCGTCTTTTAGATAGATGGTAAAATTTACCAGTGATACCAGATGGTCCTGAGCTTTTCTTTGTTGGGAGGTTTTTCCAGTATCCTTTCAACACCCTTAATCATTATTATTCTGTTATGATTTTCTGTTTTTTTCATGATTGAGTTTTGGTAGATTTTATATTTCTGAAATATATCTCTTTTTTTTCTCATGATTCCTTGTGCTTTTGTGGTGACAGCTGAAATGACTGCTTTTTATTTCTGATTTTATTGATTCGAGTCTTCTTCATTTCTGAATCTTGCTAAAAGTTGGTCAATGTTCTTTATCTTTTCAAAAAAACATACTATTAGTTAAGTTAATCTTTTCTATTGTTTTTCTGATCTCTATTTCCTTTATTTCTGCCCCAATATTTGTTATTTCCTTCATTATGCTAACTTTGAGCTGGGTTTTTTTCTTCTTTTTCTAGTTGCTTTTGGTGTAAATTTAGGTAGTTTATTTACAATCTTTCTTTTTTCTTAATGTAGGCATTTTATTGATAGAAATTTTTCTTAAGCTTTTTTAGTAGCATCTCATAGATATATTTTTAATTCTATTATGTTTTAAACATATATGAATTTAGGTGAACAAGTCAGTGATCTCATGTATTTTAATATTTTGCCTTTCCAATTTAATTTATTTCAATTTATTTTTTAATTTCCCTTTTGATTTCTTCTCTGACCCATTTGTTTTCCAGCAGTATGTTGTGAAATTTCTACATATTCATGAATTTTCCTCTCTCCTTTGTTATTAATTTCTATTTTCATAACATTGTGGTCAGGAAAATTGCCTGATACGATTTAAACTTCTCTAATTTACTAAGACATGTTTTTTGAAACATTACATGATTTATCCTGGAGAATGTCCCATTTAAGCTGAGAAAATTTGTATTTTGTTGCTATTGGATAAAATGTTCTGTAAATGTCTGCTAGGTCCATTTAGTTCAAAATATAATTTAAACTCAACATATATTTGTTGATTTATTTCTTAATGAAATGTTAAAGTGGGTATTGATGTCCCCTAATATTACTATATAGTTGCCTGTTTCTTTCTTCAAATCTGTTTGTATTATTTCACATATTTAAGTATTTCAATATTGGCTACATATATATTTATGATTGTTATATTTTCTTTTTGAATTTATCCATTTTTATTATTTAATAACCCTTTTCTCTTGTTACGGTTTTTGGCTTAAAATCTGTTTTGTCCGAAATAAATATAGCTACCTTGTTCCCTTTGGTTATCCATTTATATGAAACACCTTTTTTGCTAACTTTACTTTTTTATGTAAAGTTTTTTTTTTTAATTCTAGTTAGTTAACATATAGTGTAATCTTGGTTTTCAGGAAAATAATTTAGTGATTCATAACTTACATATGACAGCCAGTGCTCATTGCAAAAAGTGCCCTCATTAATACCCATCATCCGTTTAGCCCTTCCCCAGCTCACTTCTCCTCCAGCAACACTCAGTTTGTACTTTATAGTTAAGAGTCTCTTATGGCTTGTCTCCCTCTGTTTTTATTTTCCCCTTTCCCTACGTTCATCTGTTTTGTATCTTAAATTCCATGAAAGAAATCATATGGTATTTGTCTTTCCCTGACTTATTTCATTCAGCATAATACACTGTAGCTCCATCCACATCATTGCAAATGGCAAGATTTCAATCTTTTTTTGGTGGCTGAGTAATATTCCATTGAATGTACCCCTTCTTCATGATCCTTTCATAAGTCAATGGACATTTGGGCTCTTTCCATAATTTTACTATTATTGATAATGCTTTTATAAACATTGCAGTGCAAGTGCCCTTTCAAATCAGTATTTTTGTATCCTTTGGGTAAATACCTAGTAGTGAAATTGCTGGGTCATAGGATATTTCTAACTTTTTGAGAAACTTCTATACAGTTTTCCAGAGTGCCAACAACAATTTAAATCACATCAACAATATAAAAGTGTTCCTCCTTATCCTCATACTTGCCAACATCTGTTGTTTCCTGTGTTGTTGTTAATGCTACCAATTTTGACAGGCGTGAGGTGGTTTCTCATTGTGGTTTTGATTTGTATGTTCATAATGATAAGTGATGTTGAGCACCGTTTCATAGTTCTGTTAGCCATCTGGATGTCTTCTTTGGAAAAATGTCTATCCATGTCTTCTGCCCAGTTTTTAACTGAACTATTTGTTTTTTGCGTATGGAATTTGGTACCCTTTATCAGATATGTTAATTGCAAATATATTCTACAAAGATTGTATTTTAGTTTTGTCGAATGTTTACTTAGCTGTGCAGGAGGTTTTTATCTTGATGAGGTGCAAGTACTTTATTTTTGTTTTTATTTCCCTTCCTTTCAGCGACATGTCTAGGAAGAATTCGCTATGACCAATGGAAAAGAGGTTGCTGTATGTGTTATCCTTTAGAATTATTATGGTTTCCTACTTCACATTTAGTTCTTTCAACCATTTTGAATTTATTTGTGTGTATGGTGTAAGAAAGTGGTCCAGTTTCATTCTTCTGCATGTTGCTGTCCAATTTTCCCAACACCGTTTGTGGAAGAGACTGTATTTTTCCATTGGATATTCTTTCCTGCTTTGTCTATGATTAGTTGACCATATAGGTTTGGGTCCTTTTCTGGGTTTTCTATTCTGTTCCATTGCTCTATGTGTCTGCATTTGTGTCAGTAGTATACTGTATTAATGACAACATCTTTGTAATATAACTTTCAGTCTGGAACTGTGATGCTTCCAGATTTGTTTTTCTTTTTCATGATTTCTTAGGCTACTTGGGGTCTTTCGTGGTTCCATACAAATTTTAGGACTGTTTTTTCTAGCTCTATGAAAAATGCTGTTGGTATTTTGATAAGGATTGTATTAAATGTGTAGATTCTTTTGGGTAACAAAACATTTTGACATTATTTGGGTAGAGATTTTCACAGGAGTTTTTCTTCCAATCTATAAGCTTGGAAAATGTTCCATTTCTTTGTGTCATCTTCAATTTATTTCATTAGTGCTGTATAGTTTTTGGATTATCGACCTTTTACATCTTTAGTTAGGCTTATTCCTAGGTATCTGATGTTTTTTGCTGCAACTGTAAATGGAATAAATTGATTGATTTCCCTTTCTACTGCTTCATTATTAGTATAGAGAAAGGCAGCAGTACATTGATTTTATATCCTGCAACTTTGCTGAATTCATGTGCCAGTTCTAGCAATTTTTTGGTCAAGTGTTTTGGGTTCTCTACAAAGAGCATCACGTCTTTTGAATATACTGAAACTTTGACTTCTTCCTTGCCTATTTGGGTGCCTTTTATTTCTTTTGTTGTTTGATTGCTGAGGCTAGGACCTCCAGTACTATGTTAAATACTAATGGTGATAGTGGACATCCCTGTCATTTTTCTGACTATAGAGGAAAAGTGTCAGTTTTTCTCCATCGAAAATGATATTAGTTGTGGGTTTTTCATATATGGCCTTTAGGATATTGAGGTATGTTTCTTCTATCCCTACTTTGTTGAGGGTTTTTGTCAAGAATGGATGCTATATTTTGTCAAATGTTTTTCTGCATCTATTGAAAGAATCATATATTTATCATCACTTCATTCATTATTATGGTATATAATATTGATTGATTTGTGAATATTGAACCATCTCTGGAGTCCAAATATAAATCCCACTTGATCATGGTGGACAATTATTTTAATGTGCTGTTGGATTTGATTTGCTAATATCTTGTTGAAAATTTTTGTATGCTTATTCATTAGGGAGATTAGCCTGTAAGTCTTCCATTTAGTGGGGTCTTTGTCTAGTTTTGGAATCAAGATAATGCTGGCCTCATAGAATAAGTTTGGAAGTTTTCCTTCTGATTCCATTTTTTGGAACATTTTGAGAAAAACAATAGGTATTAACTCCTCTTTAAATGTCTGGTAGAATTTCCCTGGGAAGCCATCTGGCCCTGGACTTTCGTTTGTTGGTCTATTTTTGATTACTGATTCAATTACTTTGCTACTATGTGTCTTCTCAAGTTTTCTATTTATTTCTGTTTCAGTTTTGATAGTTTAAATGTTTCTAGAAATTTATCGATTTCTTCCAGATTTCCCAAATTGTTGACGTGTAATTATTCATAATATTTCATTATAATTTCTTGTATTCTTGTGGTGATGGTTGTGATCTCTCCTCTCTCGTTCATGATTTTATTTCTGTTGATCCTTTCTCTTTTCTTTTTGATAAGTTTGGCTAGAGATTTATCAATTTGATTAATTCCTTCAAAGAACCAGGTCTTAGTTTCAATGATCTGTTCTACTCTTTTCTTTGTTTCTATATAACATTTAATTCTACTCTAATATTTATTACTTTCCTTTTTCTGCTGTATTTATGCTTTATTTGCTGTTTCTTTTCCAGTGCCTTTAGGTGCAAGGTTAGATTATGTGTTTGAGACTTTTCTTACTTTTTGAGGTAGAGCTGTAGTACTATATACTTCTCTCTGATGACTGCCTTGGCTGCACCTCAGAGATTTTGGACTGTTGTGTTTTCATTTTCAGTTGCTTCCATGTTTTCTATCTTTCTTTAATTTCCTGATTAATCCATTCATTCAGTAGTAGGAGGTTCTTTCAACTCCATGTTTATGGTCTTTCCAATTTTTTTCCTCTCATTTACTTTAAGTTTCACAGCACTGTGGTTGGAAACTATGCATGGTATAACCTTAATCTTTTTGTATTTGTTGATACATGATTTGTGATATAGTATGTGGTCTATCCTGGAGAATATCCATGTGCACTTTAAAAGAATGTATTCTGCTGCTTTTGGATGAAATAGTCTGAACATAACTGTTAAGTCCATCCAGTCCAATGTGTCCCTCAGTCCCATTGTATCCTTGTTGATTTTCTGGTGTTAAAGTTAAAGTTAAAAGAATGTTAAAGTCAACTCCTATTGTTGTATTATTATCAATGAGTTTCTTTATGTTTGTTATTAATTAATTTATATATTTGGGTGTTTCATGTTGGGGGCATAAATATTTACCATTGTTAGGTCTTCTTGTTGGATGGACCTCTTTATTATGATACCGTGTCCTTCTTCATCTCTTTTTATAGGCTTGGCTTAAACTCTAGTTTGTCTGATCTAAGTATGGCTACTCCAGCTTTCTTTTGATATCTATTACCATCAAAAGATGGTAGTTTTCCATCCCCTCACTTTCAGTCTGTAGATGTCTTTATGTCTAAGGTGAGTCTCTTGTAAGCAGCATATAGATGGGTAGTTTTTGTTGTTGTTGTTGTTGTTGTTGTTGTTGTTGTTTTTCTTAGCCATTCTGATACCCTCTGACTTTTGACTGGAGCATTTAGCGCATTTTAATTCAGAGTGATTATTGATAGATATGAATTTAGTGCCATTTTATTACATGTGTGTTGTTTCTGCAGATTTTTTTCTGTTCCTTTCTACTGTTTGTTGTTTTTAGTGTTTCTTTCCCACTCAAAACGTCCCCTTTAATATTTCTTGCAGGTATGGTTTAGTAGTTACACACTCCTTTAGTCTTTATTTGTATGGGGAATTCTTTATCTCTCCTTTTATTCTTTA
The DNA here is from genome assembly GCF_007474595.2 of Lynx canadensis. NCBI lineage: Eukaryota > Metazoa > Chordata > Mammalia > Carnivora > Felidae > Lynx > Lynx canadensis. The sequence continues at coordinate 66,779,177 of NC_044321.2, read as the reverse complement.
CTTGCTGGTAAAGTAGTCTTGGTTGCATATTTTTTTTTCTATTCAGCATGTTGAATATATCATGTCACTCCTTTCTGGCCTGCCATGTTTCTGTGAAGAGATCTGCTGGTAAGCTTATTTGTCTCCCTTTGTAGCTTGGTGATTTCTTTTCCCTTGCTGCTTTCAGAATTTTTCCCTCATTTCTGTATTTTGCAAACTTACTACAATATATCTTGGTGTTGGCCTACTTTTGTTGATTTTGGTGGAGTTTTCTGTGTCTTCCGGATTTGAATGTCTGTTTCCTTCCCCAGAGTGGGTAATTTTTCAGCTATAATTTTCTCAAATAAATCTTCCCGTTTTTTCCTCTCTTTTCCTTGGACTCTTGTAACACAAATCTTATTATGCTTTATGGATATATGTGTTTTATAAGTCGACATTCATGATCCAATATTTTTATTTTCTCCATATCTTCAGCTTCATTATTTTCCATAATTTTATCTTCTATATTACTTATTAATTCCTCTGTTTCTTCCATCCTAGTGGTCAATACATCCAGTCAGTTCTGAATCTCATTTATAGCATTTTTTACTTTGGCCTTTTTAGGTCTTTTGTCTCTGTGTTAAGGGACTCCATGGTGTCTTCTATGCTTTTCTCAAGTCCAGCTAGTATCCTACAATTGTTGTTTTAAATTCTCATTCAGACATATAACTTCTGTGTGTTTTGATTAGATTACTGGCCATGATTTTTTTTTTTCTTATTCTTTCTTTTGGGATGGATTGCTCTCTTTAGGCATGTTGTCTGGGTCTCTGTCTTCTGTGTGATAGGAAAGCCTGTTATGTTTCCTGTTTCTGAGAGTAATGGCCATATTAAGAAAAGTTCATATACTGTCTAGGGTCTGGTGCTTCAGAAAGTTTCTGGTGTATGCTGTGTAAACTCTGCTGTTGTGTTTTGGCTGCTCTTTCTCTCAGTGTTTCTCCTTGCCTATAGTGGAGCATTTGGACATTGTCTAGTGTGTGGCTTATTTTAACTAGGTGTGTTTTGGTCTGCATGTTATGAGGTTCTGTCTAATTTCCACTAGAGTTGAAGCTTTGCACCACTCTATGGTCAGTAGACTTGGTGTGTGTGTGGGTTTTGTGCTGGTCCTCTTGAGGAGATGCCTGCTCTTTCTCTGTTTCTCTGGACACACTTTCCCTAGTAAAAAAGTACTAGTAGAGTGCAGGGGGGGCATGGCATGGTGTAATCAGTTCAAGCCTCCACCGTGGGCACTGTGCTGCTCACTGATGTCTGTCCATGCTGATTGGTGGAGGGAAAATTACATCAGTCTGTTCTTTTGTCCCCAGAGTTGGGAGTTTGTGACCACCGCTGTTCAGAAAGCCCTTTAAAAGAGTGAAGAGTCTCCCCTCGTGTGTCCCATGCATCCCTGATAAATGTGTGTCCCATGCCTTCACCCTGTCTGTGTCTGAGCCATCTACCCCCCTGGGTGTGCAGTGTTTCTGTGTTTTATCTCAGGAAACAGGGGCGGATGAGTTTGAAAACTCGAAATTGTAGGGACCTGGCATGGCAGGTATGCATGCTAATCCTCTGGGAGAGTTTCTCACTGTGCTGTTGCTGGTGTTGGTTTGTCCCAGAAAGGCAGTGACAAGGAACACATAGGGGCTTGGAATTTATGTCAATGTGTAGCAATAGCTGACATCCAGTTTAGCTTCCGTTGGCAGGTGTCTGCTTCTATGCTAATGAACTTGGCAGCATAATAGTGCCTACCAACTCTTTTCTCCCCTGAGAGGCAGTGCCACCTCTTCCAAATGCATTCCAAGAAGGGGCATTGTCTCCCTTGGTGTGACCTAAGGAATCCTTACACCACACTCTGTTCCTGGGCTTCTCCTTCCTTATCCATAAGAGATCTGCTTCACTTGTCAGGCTCTACCCTGGTGATGGTGTGGAGTTATAAAGCTTTAGGCTTTGAGTTTTGCTATTTGTAAAAACTTGTGATAATCAGACCCTCTCATTATTGAGTAAATGATCTTGAAGTGTTTTTCTTGTGCAATCCACTGTGTGCTTCTCTCTTTTTTTTTTCTCTCTCTCTCTCTCCCTCTGCCCCTCCCTCCCTCCCCCTCCCTTCTCTCTGTGATCAGGGATCCTTCCTCTCTGCAGCACCTGTGATTCTGTTCTCCTCCAATCATGTGTCCACACTTCCTACCTTCCACAATGTGGCTTTTTTCTCCCTCTACTTGTGCTGTTTGTTCTCTAACTCATGAGATTGATTTCTTGTGTTTTCAGAATTATTTGATAATTATCTAGCTGTGTTTGAGAAATGAGGCAAGCATAGGTTTCCCTACTACTCTGCCATCTTAACTCCTGATCACTTAACTTTAAATATATGTGTCCTTAAAGCTTAATTGATACACTTGTAGGCAGTATATAATTAAGTCCCTGTCTTTTGATTTGAGAATTCAAATAATTTATATCATTTTATCTTTTGTATCCATTAACAAATTATTGTAGCTCTATCTATTTTTAATATTTTTGTTTTCTAGTCTTTACACTAATGCTTAGTGGTTAAAACCCACCGCATTACTGTATTAGAGTGTTCTGAACCAGAGTGTATGTTTACATTTACGCATTTATGGTATAATTTCATATATTTTAATGTTACTAAATAGCATCATTTTCAGCTTTAGAATCCATTTCAGCATTTCTTTTAAGGCAGGTCTATTCATAATAAACTGCCTCAGCTTTTGTTTGTTAGAGAACACTTATTTTGCTTTCATTGCTAAAGGACAACTTTGCTGGTAAAATATTCATGGATTGCAGTTTTTTTTTTCTTTCAGCACTTTGAATATAACATTCCATTGTCTCATGGCTTGCAGTTTCTGCTGATAAATCCACTGATGACTTTGTGTGGGTTCCCTCATGTAAAAGTATATATTTTTTCTTGCTGCTTTTAAAATATCATCATTATTTTTGCTTTTAGACTGTTTTAGAATAGTGTGTCTTAAAAAAGATCATTTTGCATTAAAATTTTTTCTGACCTATTAACTTCATGATCTTGGATGTCCAAATCTCTCCTTATGGCTGTGAATTTCTTACCCATTATTTCCTTAAATAAGCTTTCTATTGCTGTCTCCATCTCTTCTTCTTCTGGGACTTCAATAATATGTAGATTACTTCTCTTAATAGTGTTCCATAAATCTCATTGATTTTCTTCATTCCCTTAATTCTTTTTTCTGTTCTATTTTATGTATGTATGTATGTATGTATGTATGTATGTATTTGCTTGGATAATTTTGATTGATCTTACAGCACACTGATCTAATTGTTTTGCTTTGTCATTATGGTATTGAAACTCTCTCTTGAATTCTTTAGTTCAATCATTGTATGCCTGAGCTCCAAAATTTTTGATTGATTGATTCATATTTTATATTTCATTTATTTGTTTTTTTACATTTATTTATTTTGAGAAAGTGTGTGCACGCAAGTGTGTGTGGGGGGGCACAGAGAGAGTCAGAGAGAGAATCCCAAGCAGGCTCTGCACCAGCAGCATGTAGTCCAATGCAAGGCTCCAACTCACACACTGTGAGATAATGACTGTTTCTAAAACTAAATTGGATGCTTAATCAACAGCCACCGAGGTGCCCCTATTCGTTTCTTAAATTGAGGTATAATTTACATAACATTATATTAATTTTGGATGTACGATGTAATGATTCAATACTTATATGTGTTGCAATGATCACCACAGTAAGACTAGTTAATATCTATCACTGTCACAGTTACAAGTTTTTCTTGTGATGATGGCTTTTACAATCCACTTTCCTAGCTATTTGTAGATATGTAATGCAGTATTATTAAGTATAATCACCATATTCTATATTACATTCTGTTGAATTATTTATTTTATGAGTGGAAATTTGTATCTTTTGACCCTCTTCACCTATTTCATCATCTCCTTCCCATGCCTTATGCAACCCCCAATTTGTTATTTATATCTATGAGCATGAGCATGATTTGTTTTGTTTTGTTGTTGTTGTTACTGTTACTGTTGAATTTAGATTTCACATAAATATGGTACTTTACTTTTTATGTGTGAATTATTTCACTTAGCATAATGTCTTTAGATTGATACATGTCACATTATTATTCTTTTCTTAGGATTGAATATGTATATATACATCAAATGTCCTTTATTCATCCATTAATGGACATTTAGTTTTTTCTTATGTCTTGACTATTATAAATTATGCTGCAATAAATACAGAGATTCATATAATTTTTCTTAAGTTTATTTACAGAGAGAGAGAGAGAGAGGCAGAGAAAGGCAGAGAGAAATAATCCAAAACAGGTTCCATAAGGTCAGTGCAGAGCCTGATGTAGGGCTCAAACTCACAAACTGTGAGATCATGACCCATATCAAAATCTAGACTTGAATGGTTAACTGACTGAGCCACTCAGTTGTCAACATATACCTTTTGAATTAATATTTTCATTTTACCTGGATAAATACCCAGGAATGAAATTGCTGGATTATATGACAGCTTTAGTTATATTTTTTTAAGAACCTCGATACTTTTTGCCACTGTGACTGAACATGTTTGCATTCCACCAACAATGCACACAGGTTTCTTTTCTTTTCATAACCTTGCCAACATTTTTTCCCCTTTTTTATAACAACCACTCTAACATGTGTGAGTTGATACCTCACTGTGGTTTTGATTTGCATTTCCCTCATTGTCTGTTGTCTATCTTTATATCTTCTTTAGAAAAAAACTATCAACTCAGATCCTCTGACTAATTTCTATTTGATTATTATTATTATTACTAATTTGCCATTGAGTTGTGCACTTTTTGTCTTGTTTTTATTTTTTTAATGTGAAAATGATTGCCAAATTAGTTTCCATACAACACCCAGTGCTCATCTCAACAGGTGTCCTCCTCAATGCCTATCACCCACCACTGCTCTCACCCATCCCCAAACACCCTCAGTTTATTCTCATTTTTTTCTTAAATATGAAATTTATTGCCAAATTGATTTCCATACAACACCCATTGCTCATCCCAACAGGTTCCTTCCTCAATACCCATCGCCCACCCTCCCTTCCCTCCCACCACCCATCAACCCTCAGTTTGTTCCCAGTTTTTAAGAGTCTCTTATGTTTGGCTCCCTCCCTCTCTTTTTATTTTCCCTTACCCTCCCCCATGGTCTTCTGTTAAGTTTCTCAGGATCCACATAAGAATGAAAACATATGGTATCTGTCTTTCTCTCTATGGCTTATTTCACTTACCATAACACTCTCCAGTTCCACCCACGTTGTTACAAAAGGCCATATTTCATTCTTTCTCATTGCCATGTAGTATTCCATTGTGTATATAAACCACAATTTCTTTATCCATTCATCAGTTGATGGACATTTAAGCTCTTTCCATAATTTGGCTATTGTTGAAAGTGCTGCTATAAACATTGGGGTACAAGTGCCCCTCTACATCAGCACTCCTGTATCCTTTGGGTAAAGTCCTAGCAGTGCTATTGCTGGGTCATAGGGTAGATCTATGCTTAATTTTTTGAGGAACCTCCACACTGTTTTCCAGAGCAGCTGCACCAGTTTGCATTCCCACCAACAGTTCAAGAGGGTTCCCGTTTCTCCACATCCTCTCCAGCATCTATAGTCTCCTGATTTGTTCATTTTGACCACTCTGACTGGCGTGAGGTGATACCTGAGTGTGGTTTTTATTTGTATTTCTCTGATGAGGAGTGACATTGAGAATCTTTCCATGTGCCTGTTGGCCATCCGGATGTCTTCTTTAGAGAAGTGTTTATTCATGTTTTCTGCCCATTTCTTCACTGGATTATTTGTTTTTCAGGTGTGGAGTTTGGTGAGTTCTTTACATTTTGGATACTAGTCCTTTGTCTGATATATCTTTTGCAAATATCTTTTCCCATTCCGTCATTACCTTTTATTTGTTGATTGTTTCCTTTGCAGTACAGCAGCTTTTTATCTTCATGAGGTCCCAATAGTTCATTTTTGCTTTAATTGCCTTGCATTTGAAGATGCGTCAAGTAAGAAATTGCTGTGGCTGAGGTCAGAGAGATTTTGTTCCTGATATCTTCTCTAGGGTTTTGATATTTTCCTGTCTGACATTCAAGTCCTTCATCCATTTTGAGTTTATTTTTGTGAATGGTGTAAGAAAGTGGTCTAGTTTCAACCTTCTGCATGTTGCTGTCCAGTTCTCCCAGCACCATTTGTTAAAGAGACTGTCTTTTTTTCCATTGGATATTTTTTCCTGCTTTGTCAAAGATTAGCTGGCCATAATTTTGTGGGTCTAGTTCTGGGGTTTCTATTCTATTCCATTGGTCTATGTGTCTGTTTTTGTGCCAATACCATGCTGTCTTCATGATTACAGCTTTGCAGTAGAGGCTAAAGTCTGGGATTGTAATGCCTCCTGCTTTGGTCTTCCTCTTCAAACTTACTTTGGCTATTCGGGGTCTTTTATGGTTCCATACAAATTTTAGGTTTGCTTGTTCTAGCTTCGAGAAGAATTTTGGTGCAATTTTGATTGGGATTGCATGGAATGTGTAGTTAGCTTTGGGAAGTATTGACATTTTAATAATATTTACTCTTCCAATCCATGAGCCTGGAATGTTTTTCCATTTGTTTGTATCTTCTTCAATTTCCTTCATAAACTTTCCATAGTTTTCAGCATACAGATCTTTTACATCATTCGTTAGGTTTATTCTTAGGTATTTTATGATTCTTGGTGCAATTGTGAATGAGATCAGTTTCTTTATTTGTTTTTCTGTTGCTTCATTTTAGTGTATAAGAATGCAACTGATTTCTGTACATTTATTTTGTATACTGCAACTTTGCTAAATTCATGTATCAGTTTTAGCAGACTTTTGGTGGAGTCTATTGGGTTTTCCATGTCTAATATTATGTCACCTGCAAAACGTGAAAGCTTAACTTCATCTTTTCCAATTTTGAAGCCTTTGATTTCCTTTTGTTGTCTGATTGCTAATGCTAGCACTTCCAACACTATGTTAAACAACAGCGGTGAGAGTGGACACCGCTGTCATGTTCCTGATCTCAGGGGGAAAACTCTCAGTTTTCCCCATTGAGGATGATATTAGTTGTGGGCTTTTCTTAAATGGCTTTGATGATGTTAAGTTTGTTCCTTCTATCCCGAGTTTCTCGAGGGTTTTTATTAAGAAAGGGTGCTGTATTTTGTCAAATGCTTTTTCTGCATCAATTGAAAGGATCATATGTTTTTTATATTTTCTTTTATTAATATGATGTATCACATTGATTGATTTGTGGATGTTGAACCATCCCTGCAGCCCGGGAAGGAATCCCACTGGATCATGGTGAATAAGTCTTTTTATATGCTCTTGAATTCGATTTGCTAGTATCTTATTGATAATTTTTGCATCCATATCCATCAAGGATATTGGCCTGTAGTTGTTTTTTTTGTTTGTTTGTTTTGTTTTTGTTTTTGTTTTTGTTGTTTTTTTTTTTTTGCTGGGTCTCTGTATGGTTTAGGAATCAAAGTAATGCTGGCTTCATAGAACAAGTCTGGAAGTTTTCCTTCCCTTTCTATTTTTTGGAAAAGCTTGAGAAGGATAGGTATTATCTCTGCCTTAAATGTCTGATAGTATTCCCCAGGGAAGCCATTTGGTCCTGGACTCTTATTTTTGGGGGGATTTTTGATAACTGATTCAACTTCTTTGCTGATTATGGGTCTGTTCAAGTTTTCTGTTTCTTCCTATTTAAGTTTTGAAGTGGGTAGGTGCTTAGGAATTTGTCCATTTTTTCCAGGTTGTGTAGTTTGTTGGCATATAATTTTTCCTAGTATTCCCTGATAATTGCTTGTATTTCTGAGGGACTGGTTGTAATAATTCCATTTTCATTCATGATTTTATCTATTTGGGTCATCTCCCTTTTCTTTTTGAGAAGCCTGGCTACAGGTTTATCAATGTGGTATATTTTTTTTTTAAAAAACTGAGTTGTGTACTTTTTTACCTTTGCAGTATTAACCTTTTTTTTCAGATATGATTTTCTATTAATCTCCCATTAAGTAGATTGATTTTCATTTTGTTGAAGTTTTCCTTTTTTGTGCAGAACCTGTTTAGTTTGATGTATCCCACCAATTTATTTTTTATTATGTTGCATTTGCTTTTGGTGTCAAATCCAAAACTAATTACTAAGACTTATGTAAAGAACATCATTACCAATGTTTTCATCTAGAAATTTTATTACTTAAGATTTCTTACATCCACTTTGGGATCATTTTTGCGTATGACGTAAAACAGTGGGTCAATTTCATCCATTTGCATTTATTGAGGAGAATGTCCTTTTTTCATTGTAAGTTTTCATCTCCTTTGTTGTAAATTAATTAATCATATATAGGTTGGATTCTTTTTAATTTTTGTATCTCTTAATTGCACTTATTTTGTTCTTGTACTATTTTCCTGACATTGTTAAGTTATTTATCTTTGTTCTTTGAACATCTTTAGGATAATTATACTGAATTTTTTGTTGGGAAATCTGGATCTTTATTAGTTTGCAGCCACTTACAGAAATTTATTGTATTATTTTGGTGAAGTCATGCCTCTATGGCTCTTTGTGATGTATGTAGGTATTTTCCCTTGACAAAGTAGTCACCTCTTGTAGAGCTTATGAATGACTTTCGTAAGGGAAGATTTTACTTGGAGGGAGCACACTTAGAGTGTGCTGTTGGAGGTAGCACACTGGAGTGTGCTCTTAACCCAGTTCTAGTGATGAAAGTTAACAACTACAGGGGCATTTTGCAGCACTGGGTCCGGGGAGGCATTATTATCTTCAGCTTAGTCCATTGGAATCCACCTTATTAAAAACTGTTTTGTCCTTGCATTGTACTGTGAGTAGTCTGCAGTTACTGCAAGGCCTGTTTCACCTCCAGTTTTATTGGCTAGGAATCAGGTCAGGTAGTGGAGGTGGCTGGAGCTGGTGTGTGCATACATCTGCTGTGGGGACCAGCTGCAGGTGCCTGTGTAATAGCAGGTACCGTTTTCAGACACACATGTAGTGGTGGGGGCCAGTACAGGCAGCATGAACTGAGGCCAACTACAGGCTCGCTGACAGCTGTAGGGGCCCTAGTTGTTGACATGTTCTCCTATGGCTGCACAGTTTTCCCCTGGGCTTGTGCACTGTGGTGGAGGACTTTGATAGATATCAACCAAGTGGTATGCAAATTCACAGCTGTTGGGACTAGTCTTGTGTGCATGCTTAATATTGGGTGTTAGCCATCAGAGTCTAGGCTGGTATCTTGACTCAGCTCTGCTACAAAGTCATTGGCTGGATGCTACAATAGTTCTTAGTCTCTAGAAGAGGTGGGGGTGGCAGGCTCTGAGGAAGCACTCAAGCAGCTGGCATCAGCACTCAAATATCTTTGGGTTGAAAGCTGGTGAAATCTGTAGGATATCTGTGGTGTCTGTATTGGCCATTAGTTCTTCAGTGATGAAATCATCCAACTGTGACTGCAGAGTAGGTCACTGTGAACAGTGATTGTTCTGGCTTCATGTCAGTTATTGGCAACCACTGCGTTTCTCTTTTATCCCTATCCATCTGTATGTTTCTCAGCTTTGCAGGTTTGGTGGGGTAAAACTGATGTGATATCTTCATTTGGTAACTGAAAGGCTGTGAAAACTGGTCACTCATCCTGTTCTTTCTTTCCTAGCTAGGGACTTACCTCTTAATGATCAGTAGTGTTGTTTTGGATAATGGGATGATTCAGACAAAATGAAATGGTTCACCTTCCCTTCTTGCGTGGTTATTTTCATGTTTTTTTTTTTTTCCCAGCATGTTGCTAAAGTTTTAGAATAGACTCCAGAACTCTTTCAGAGCTGTTTTTTGTGGGTTTTTTTGTTTTTTTTTCTTTGCAATAGCTATCTGTTGGTCTTTGTAGAGAGATGGAGACTGAGGTTTATTATGTCACCATTTTGCTGACATTATTCTCATATTTTTGATTATCAAAATTATATGTAAAGATAATCTAGAAAATATGCCTTAGAAGTATTTCAAATTTATAGTATTTTGTAGAGTATTGTAGAAATTATCGTTACATTTCATTAAAGATAAACTATTGGCAAAGCACAGTAGAAATTTGCTTTCCCTTCACAAACAAGTGATATTGGGAGGCAAACCATGAACATTGTGATTCAAGGACATGAGCTCTTTTTATTAACTTAAATTATAATTCACGTGTACTGCAGTACTGATTTCAGAAGTGGAATTCTGTGATTCATCACTTACATCTAACACCCAGTGCTCATCCCAACAAGTGCTCTCCTATTATAATGCCCATCACCCATTCAGCACATGTCCCTACTACACAGCTCCCCTCCAACAACCTTCAGTTTGTTCTCTGTATTTAAGAGTCTCTTATGGTCTGTTTCCTTCTCTGTTTTGATCTTTTTTTTTAATTTTTCCTTACCTTTCCCTATGTTCATCTGTTTTGTTTCTTAAATTCTACATACAAGTGAAATCATATGATATTTGTCTTTCTCTGACTGACTTATTTTGCTTAGCATAATACACTCTAGTTCCATCCACATTGTTAAAAATAGCAAGATTTCATTCTTTGTGAACACCAAGTAATATTCATATATATATATATATATATATATATATATATATACCACTTCTTTATCCATTCATCAGTCAATGGACATTTGGGTTCTTTGCATAATTTGGCTATTGCTGATAGTGCTGTTTTAAACATTGGGATGCATGTGTTCCTGCAAATCAGCATTTTGTATCCTTTGGATAAATACCTAGCAGTGCAAATGCTGGGTATAGGGTAACTCTATTTTTAATTTTTTGAGGAACCTCCATACTGTTTTCCAAAGTGGTTGCACCAGCTTGCATTCTCACCAGCAGTGCAAACGTGCTACCCTTTCTCCACATACTCTCCAACATCTCTTGTTTCCTGAGTTGTTAATTTTAGCCATTCTGATAGGCATGAGGCAGTACCTCATTGTGGTTTTGATTTCTATTTTCCTGATGACGAGTGATGTTGAGAATCTTTTCATGTGTTTGTTAGCCACCTGGATGTTTTTCTGGAAAAGTGTCTACTCGTGTTCCCTTTCCACTTTTTCACTGGATCATTTGATTTTTGGGTGTTGAGACTGAGAAGTTCTTTATAGATTTGGGATGCTAACCCTTTATACGATATGTCATTTGCGAATATCCTCTCCCAGTTGCCTTTTAGTTTTCTTGATTATTTACTTCACTGTGCAGAAGCTTTTTTATCTTGATGAGGTCCCCCTAATTCATTTTTGCTTTTGTTTTCCTTGCCTCCACAGACATGTCTAGTAAGAATTTGCTGCGGCCAAAGTCACAGGTTGCTACCTGTTTTCTCCTCTAGGATTTTGATCATTTCCTGTCTTTCATTTAAATCTTTCATCCATTTTGAATTTATTTTTCTGTATAGTGTTAGAAAGTGGAAGGACATAAGCCCTTTACATTTTGTGGCTCAGCCATTTTAAATACGTTGTTTTGAGACTTCACACAGTAGATGGGGAAAAGGGAAGAAGATTGTGCATAAATGACTTTTTTTCACTTTTTATTTACAAAGTTCTAAATTCAATACAAGTTGCAAAGTAATACATAAATATTCCATATACCCTTCCCTTAGTTTCCCCTAATGGGTACATCTCACATCATTATAATTTAAAAGCCATTAAATTATCATTGTGTATGCGGAGTTTTTGTCATTTTATTACACATACAGATTCATATTGCCATTCCAATGCCATCCCAATCAAGGTACAGAACAATTATTAACCACAAAAATTCCTCATTTTTCTCTTTTATTGTCATATCCACATTCCTCCCCATTCTCCATCCTTAATCCCAGATAATTACTCATCTGTTCTCTATCTGTAAAATGTGGTCATTTCAAAAATGTTATTTAATCAAAATCATGATTTATGTGACTTTTTGAGATTAGCATGAAGATCCATCCAAGTTTGTATAATATGTATTTTCAAAATTTTTTAACGTTTATTTATTTTTGAGAGACAGAGAGGGACAGAGCACAAGTCGGGAAGGGGCAGAGAAAGATCCAAAACACAGATCCAAAACAGGCTCCAGGCTCTGAGCTGTCAGCAGACAGCCCACAAACCCACAAACTGTGAGATCATGACCTGGAGCCAAAGTTAGTCACTTAACTGACTGAGCCACCCAGGCGCCCCTGATCCATCCAAATTTTATATTGATAGTTCATTCCTTTTTTTATTATTTTAAATTTTTTGATGTTTATTTATTTTTGAGAGAGAGAAGGAGACACAGAATCAGAAGCAGACTCCAGGCTTTGAGCTTTCAGCACAGGGCCTGATTCTGGGCTTGAACTCATGAACCATAAGATCATGACCTGGGCCAAAGTCAGACACTTAATCAGCTGAGCCACCCAGGTACCCCAGTTTATTCCTTTTTTATTGCTGAGTAGTATACCATGATATGGATGCATGACAGTTTGTTTTTTTTTTAACCACTTGCCTGTTAAAAACATATACAGATTGTTTCCAGATTTAGGCTATAACAAATAAAATAGCAATGAATACTCATGTACAAGTTTGGTGTGAACATAAATTATAATTTTCCTGGGTAAATGGACATGAATGCAATTGCTTGATTGAATGCTAGTTTCAAGTTTAGTTTATGAGAATCTGTGCATGAATTTTTTATGGGTCAGGTTTGGAAATGGTGTGCTTTATTTTTCTTCCAACATTGCACTGAATAAAAATGTGATAAATGGCCACTTCCAAGAGGGATTTAAGAAATGCAGTCTATTTGCTTACAAACAAACAAAACAGAAACAATTTTTGATGAATGCATATCAATATCTGCTACCCATACTATAAACTTTTTTTATTTAGCTTGCTAAATTCTATTTGATTTCTTGGCCGAAATCAGTTTTATATTTGCCATCTGCAAAATTACTAAGTGGAATAGTTGTAGGGGAGAGAAGTTAACTTTTTCCCAGGTAATTTTTGTGTGTTTTGATGTTATTTTTTCTCATATATACATGGCACTAGCAAGCATTGCTTTAGATATAGACACCATTAAGAAATGATACCAAATATTGTTGCACTGTTTAGTGAGGAACTGTTTTGGCATAGCTATAAATTTATTGAGCTTATTGTATCAAAACAGCTCTATATAGCATACGATATTAAAGAAGTTGTTTGTCTCTCCTCTACTCCTTTTCACCTTGAAGTAATTGTTTTTCATTATGTATATGCAATCAGAAATTTATTTTGCTCACATATTATTCTTCAAGAAACAAAATAATCTGTTTATACATGCAACTAAAACAGTAGGAATATTAAAAAAAAACTGGAAGGGAATTTATGTGTAACCTTCACCCCCACATTCTTTAAGACAGAATTTAACCTTAACTCTGGGGGTGGGTAATTTCTGGTAGGGTAATTTGAGTAGTGTTAACCAATTGATCAAAAACTGATATTTTAGTTTTTCCTAAATCAGCAATATTACTTTTTTATTACTTTTTTTCTGCTTGTACTGTAAAGTCATGTTTGATACTGGAAAAAATACTGTGCTCCAAATAAAAATGACAAAAAAATTATATTTACAATGCACTTAGTTTGTTCCGGCTACTTTCCTAAATGTTTTGTGTGTGTTATCTCATATAATTCCTGTTATAAACTATACTAGATTATTATATTATTTCAATATTAGAGAATAAAAAGTTGGGAATTAGAGTTCAAATAATTTGCACTAGGTCATACAGCTCAAAAACTGAAATGTGCAACTTGAACATAGGTCTTTTTAACTTCATATTCCAGCTATTAACCATGATGTAATTCTGCATTTCTCCCACTGTGGGATGTCACTTTGGCAACCTTTGGAAAATTTAGTTATTGCCCAATAAATTGTATAGTAGTGGGGCTTTTTCTACCCTCTGATGATATATTGTCTTCATAACAGTAAAATCTGAATTGTAGGTCTCTGACATGACTAGTTGTTTGCTTCCTTTTCTGGACAATGTGTTTGCTGTTGTTACAATATTTTATGTTCTGAATTTTTCTTTCATTGGAATACTTGCCTGCTGCTTGTTTTATTATAAATATGTCTGCCAATTTTGCTTTCTATTTGTCTAAGATATAGTTGAAATCTCTCTTGCTTTTTCCTATCCTTCAGCAAGAAAATCATGCCCTACTGTATTTACCAAGGTCTGATATTTATATTTAAACACGCTGGAAGGGGAAAAAGATGGGACAAACTTGAGAAAATCAAGGTTTAGTTTTTGTTTTTTTGCACAGGTGAGGATTTAGTCCTGCTACTTTCCAAAAATATGCTTCAAGACCGGTAATACGGACACTTGTTCTTTCTGAATTTCAATTTACCTGATGTAGGGAATTTGTTGTTCTTAAAGAGACCTAGAAAAGTGTTGTGTTACCATACTTTCAATACCCATTTCACACCTTTATAAATAAATCCCACAATAGGCAAGAAACTACTTTTTCTTGTCTCTAGAAATCTGCCTTGCTCTGTGGTCTCAGACTCTTCAGATATTATGCTAATTAACTCATCCTCCGAGATTTGCTTTCCAAGCAGAGCAAATGGAATTTTCTTAAACAGTTTTTGTTTTCTAAAGTGTAATGTGCTTGACTATAGTTACTTGTTTGTGAGATGATTTATTTTGGTCATACATAGAAAATTTTTTAAAATGCATTTGGTGCATTTTAAAGTTATTGGGAAGTCATAGTATATTAAATCCATGATTAAATGAATCTATTGCTTAGAACACTGCTAAAGTAAATAGTGATTTAAAAAATATATTTGAGAATATCAGAATATTGGGAAAAAAACACTAGAAAGTAGTTTATACACATGTGGAAAAATATATCAAATTTACATATGGATGTAGTTTAGATGTTAATGTATTAAGTCTTGAGTTTTGAAAGTTGTAAAATTAAAAAAATAATAATTATTTAATATTTTAGAAGAAAATATATCTATGTGGCTCAAATATTAAATACAGATAATAAAACATTTTTTTCTGTTGAGTACTGTTCCTATTCTTATCCCTCCACATTTCCTCCCAACATAACAGATTACCAGTATTATTAACCTCTTGTGAGTATATCCTTCCAGATATTTTAATTTTTATGTAAAAACATAAAATATTTATTTCTTCATTATATCATTTTTACACAAATGGAAGATTACTATACACACTGTTTTGCATCTTCCTTTTTCAAGTTAACAAATGCGTGGTCCTCTTTTTCATACACAGAGAGTTTCATCATTTTTGTTTGTTTTCTTATAAATTAATAGACTATTTCTTTTTTTTAAGATTTTATTTTTAAGTGATCTCTCCACCTAATGTGGGGCCTGAACTCACAACTCCAAGATCAAGAGTCACATGCTCCAACTACTCAGCCAGCCAGGTGCTCCTAACATCTATCTTTCTTTCTTTCTTTCTTTCTTTCTTTCTTTCTTTCTTCCTAATTTAAATGTGATTTTATTTACATACAGTGCAATATTGGTTTCAGGAGTAGAATTTAGTGATCTTAGTGATTCATCACACACAACAACTAGTGCTCATTATAACAAGTGCTCTCCTTAATACCCATCACCCATCTAGCCCATCTCCCACCCACCTCCCTCCATCAACCTTGTTGTTCTCTATTGCTAAGAGTCTCTTATGGTTTATTCCTTCTCTAGACTTTATTTCCTTTTTAATGTTTATTTTATTTTTTGAGAGAGAGAGACAAACAGAGTGTGAGTGGGGGAGGGACAGAGAGAGAGAGAGACAGAGAGAGACAGAGAGAGAGAAAGAGAGAATCCAAAGTAGGCTCCAGGGTCTGAGTTATAAGCAAAGAGCCCGACATATGGCTCAAACCCACAAACTGTGAGATCATGACCTGAGCCGAAGTCAGACACTTAACAGACTGAGCCACCCAGGCGCCCCTAGATTTTATTTTTTAAAGCAGTTTTAGGTTTAGAGAAAAATCAAGCAGTAAGTATAGAGTTTCCATATACCTCACACACCCCCCAAATTTCCCTGTTATTAATGTCTTACATTAATGTGGTATATATTTTGCATTTGACACTTTTGTTTTTTACAATTTGATACATGATTACTAACTAAAAGCCATAATTTACAATAAGGTTCACCCTTTGTGTTGTACAATTCTATAGGTTTTGATATATGCATGCTGTCATGTATGCATCATTTCAGTTATTGTTCAGAATAGTTTCACTGTCCTAAATATCTCTGTATTCCATTATTCATCTCTCTTTTCCTCCGCTTTCTAATAGCAGGGAACCACTGAACATTTTACTCTCTATATTGGTTTGCCTTTTACATAATGCCATGTAGTTGGAGTCATACAGTATGGAGCTTTTTACATTAGTTTCTTTCACTCAGCAATATGGTTTTAAGTTTTTCTCTGTCTCTTTGTGGCTTGATAGTTTCTTTTTATTGCTGAATAACATTCCATTGTATTATTATATTATGTTTTATCCACTCACCTATGAGGGAAATCTTGGTTGATTCTATGTTCTTGGTTGATTCTACGAATTATGAATAACATTTCCATAAATATTCATGTGCATGTTTTTGTATGGACATACGTTTTCATTTGGATAAATAACTAGAAGCTTGATTGCAAGATTGTATTGTAAGACTATATTTAGCTTTATAAGGAACTGCCAGGTTTCTTCCAAAGTGGCTATACTATTTTGCATTCTCATCATCAATGAGAGTTCCTTTTCCACATCCTCATTATATTTGGTGTTGTCATGTTTGGGAATTTAGTCATTCTAATAGGTGTGCAGTGGGATCTCATTGCTGTTATTTTTTGTCTGTTTGCTTCAAATTTTTATTTAAATTCCAGTTAGCTAACATATAGTGTAATATTAGGTTTAGGAGTAGAATTTAGTGATTCATAACTTACAACACCCAGTGATCATCACAAGTGCCCTCGTTAATACCATAACCCACTTAACCCATACTCCTACCCACCTCCCTTTCAAGAATCCTGTTTGTTCTCTATAGTTTGACCCTTTTTCCCGTTTATCTGTTTCATTTCTTAAATCCCACAGATGAGTGAAATCATATTGTATTTGTCTTTCTCTGACTGACTTATTTAGCTTCTGGCTCCATCCATGTCATTGCAAATGGCAAGATTTCATTATTTTTCGTGGATAATATTGCATTGTATATGTATACCACAACTACTTTATTCTTTGCTCTTCTAATTTGAAATGTCCTAATGATATATGATACCCAGCATCTTTTCCTATGTTTATTTGCCATCTGTGTATATTATTTGGTGAATTCAAAGTTTAGATCTGATGCTCACATTTAAAAATACATATTATTAATGTTACAGTATTATTTTTGAATAAATTATTATTTATGATATATTCACAGACTAAAAATTAAATATATAAAGATATAAAAAATGTTCTTTCTATACACACACATATATATATATATTTATATCTATCATCTATCTATCTATCTAATATCTATCTATTGTTCCAGTGAAGTCACATTGCAAAATTATGGTCTTTGTGAATTTTTTTATCATCTGAAGTATTTTAAGCTGTACAGTTCAGTAGTATTAATTTATATTTACTTTGCTGTGGAACCGATCACCAGAAAGTTTTTTCTTGTAAAACCAAAAGTTTATATCTGTTGAACAGCATCTCCCTATTTCCCACTTCCACCAGCCCCACAACCACAATCTTATTATCTGTTTTCCTGAGTTTGACTGCTTTAGATACCTCCTACAAGTGGAGTCATAAAACATATTTTTTTGTGATCAGCTTATTTCATTTAGCATAATGTTCTCAGAGATCTTTTATGTTTTAGCATGTGATAAAACTTCTTACTTCTTACATTTTTAAGGAAAAATATTCTGTTATATATTTTTTTTATTTCTTAAAACATTCATCTATCATTGACCATTTGGGTTGTTTCTACATATTAGATATTGTGAACAATGTTGCAATGAACCTGGTAGATTTCCTCAATCTTGTTTTGAGAAGTGGAATTGATGGGTCATATGGTAATTTGACTTATAATTTTTGCAGTAATTTCCATACTGTTTCCCATAGAATCTGAACGATTTTACATTACTGCCAATAGCGTATAATAATTCTCATTTCTTTACAACCACACCATGACTTGTTTTTTTCTGTTTTTGTTTGCTTCTTTGTTTTCATAGTAGCCATGCTAATGGATGTGAAGAGGTATATCTTTGTAGTCTTGATTTTCTTTTTTCTAATAATTAGTGAAGTTGATCATCTTTTCATGTCCTTATTGGTTATTTATATGTCTTTTTTGAGAAATAACTATTCAAGTCCTTTGCCCATGTTTTTAATCAGGTTGTTTATTTTTTTGTTGTTGTTATTGAGTGGGAATATTTATGTACTCTGGATATTAATCCATCAATAGATACATAATTTCCAAGTACTTTTTCTCATTTCATTTGTTGCCTTTCACTCTGTTGATGATTTTCTTTGATGTACAAAAATTTGTACATTTGAAGTATTCCAATGTATTTACTTGTACTTTTATGCTTTTATTATCATATCCAAGAAACCACTGCCAAATCTAATGTAATGGAATTTTGCTTCTGTGTTTTTTTTTTCTAAGAAGTTTATAAGTTTAGATTTTACAGTTAGGTCTTAATTCATTATGAGTTAACATTTGTATGTGGCTTAAAGTAAGGG